>NC_050447.1:8659941-9259941 GCF_903995425.1 Onychomys torridus
CCCAGGCTTTTAAAAACAAATTTATAATTTTATAACATAAGCTTTTACATGATCTACAGCTACCTGAGATTAGATTTATTTCTTTGCCATTAGATGATTATGTTTTCTGCAAATTGGGGAAATGAATGGACAGGTGGTCAAGCCACTATGCCTTTCCCAGGGAGGGTAAAGTGTTTAGGAAGAGAGGCAGTATGGACAGGATGAAAACTGCTGGAGTCATGGTCATGGGTTTCCACAATACATAGTTGTTAACATACCATCTTTTAAAATAGATGTTCCTTCAGTTTGATTAGTATTCTCCTTTTCAAGACAGTTTCTGAAGGCATTAATTTTGTCATGCATCTGGTGACTACTACTCCTTTCTTTTATTTAAAAAATGTATTTATTTATCTATCTACTTATCTATTGTATTTGCATGTTTGCTTGTTTGTATATATGGATGCTTGTGTGTCATGGCATGGACATGGATGTCAGAGACAACTTACAGGAGTCAATTCTCTCCTTACTCCATGTGAGAGCAGGGTTTGAACTTGGGTTGTCAGTACTGGTAGCATGAACCTTTAAGTGCTGAGCCTTCTCTCTGGCCTTCCTCTAGTCACATTCAAGTAACATCCATGTCCACTGTACCATCACTAACTGCCAGAGACTCAGGACCAGTTTTGTGACTATAAGACTCCAAAACAATCTCATTAAAAAATGTATCTGTACTGCTACCAAATATAAAATATATATTTTAAAACAATTGGTCATTCTGTAATTTCAAGGATTTCCTATGAGGTATTCTGAAGGAAAGTAGATAATTAGAAATAAAAGCTATGGAAATAGCAGAGCTCTTACCTCTTTCTTAGTGACCTAAATTCCACAGAGCATGGCTGCCCACTGAGTTTGATTATTTGAACGATAGCACACCCATCAATGACCTATTAATCTGGCAATGACTTGGCAGTCTGTTTGCTTGCCCTTGATTTCCAGGAGGGCTTGCAAAGCTGGATCTCAGCGATAACTGACACACTGGAGGGCTTTTCTTTGTAAAGCTCTGAACTGAAGCGGGGAGTCTCTGTGAAGAACATAAAACACAACCTCTTAAATCTCACAGCCGTTCTCTGAAGAGGAAGCACAAGTGTGTTTCTCTGACAAGATGGCCTTTCCTCTGTTCTCATTTCTTTGGTTCTCTTAAGAACCAAAGTAATAACATGACAATTTTTTCTCATAATGCTTGATGGTCCACACATATTTCAGATGTATTTTTTCATAAATTTCACAATGATAAAGTGAGAGAAGAGCCCTGAATTATTTTTTGATTTAAAGATATATCATGTAATATTTTACAACAAGAAACATCTTGAACCTGGACCAATTCCATATGATAAGATAATATTCCACATGACTATAGATGTATCAGGCCTGATAAACTATGAAATAACACCTTTGTAATCTTCCACAGAAGCCTAGATTATCTAAGATGTGGATTAAGTGACTTTGACATGATTTGCTTAAATCTTTCTCTTTCTTTCACACACACACACACACACACACACACACACACACTCACTCACTCACGTATCACCCCTGTCTTTCCCCTCCACAACTCTAGAACAAAGTGGAACTTGGCCTTCCATATGTTTTTTCTTTGATTGCTTCTTGAATATAATAATTACAAAACCATATTCTGTCCAACCTGCACTAGCACAGACTCTAGGGGCTAAGTTAACACCTGAATCTCATGAAATCTGCAACTCTTGGTGCTCTCCAAATTAACTATGTCTTTTAATTGGAGGTCCTTAATCGAGAACTTCTGTTAGGATTCTCTCTCCAGATGGGTGCTTCAAATAGGAACTAACGGAAGGATGATACTGGACTGGTCTCATGTCACCATTGTTAATGTTTGCCAAGTATAGACAAGTGACAGGATAAAGCACCCAACATTATTTAACACATGCCATCTTCACAGTGACCTACTGCTGCACTAACTCCTTGCTGTTTGTGAAGTCAGAATCTTACTTGATACAGCGATGGGTTTGCACTAACACATCACACCCTGATCTCTACTGGCTTGCTTCCGTTAGCTACCTTTCCACAGCATCCACAAGAGCTGGCCTCCTTTCATGCTGGCTCTTTTCTACTTTCTGTCTCTATTTCCAGGCCTTCAAGCATACTTAAGTGTGTCTCTTTGACTTGCTTTGGAACTCTGTGCATTAAACTTCTGAAGAGAGGCAGGGCCAGCAGTGAAGACAGTGCTCACTTTCCTATGTGAAATAAGTACGTCTTCCCTAACTTACTGCTATTGGTACTTCACACTACGGTTGTGGTTTCTACATATTTGCTTATGTGATTAGTCTATCTCCACCATTCTTACATTGGCTCCACAAATCTGGAAACCATGTGGACTTTGTTTTGGCAATCGATCAAGCCAATCAAAGTTATTAAATGAATGAAAGCAACTTCAGCACAATGTCTAGCACATTGTATTTAGCAACACCGTGGTTCTGTCTCAGTCCCTCTGTCTCCCCACTGCCCTGCCTTTTTGGTTGAGGTAGAGCATGAGACATTTTATTTTCATTTACAAGGGGCCATGATAATATATTTCCTCAGAATTTAAAGTCCAGAGATCTAAGATTTCTGCCTGAGAGTTAGTTTCTCATGATAATACCAAGGATGACAGTCAAGGTGGGCAAATCACTTTAAACAAATTGTAGGTGAGCCCAGTTGTAAACTGATTGATATAATAATTTTCAGAAACAGTGATAGCTCTGAACTGTCATGTTCCCTTTGTTCCATATACTTTTATGTTGAAACTTAAGCCCTGGTATTGCAGAATGCAACTGTGTTTTCAGACAAGGCTCTTTCAAAGATTAACTTGAAGTCATTAGTGAGGCACCCAACCCAGAATAGTCTTCATAAGAAGAGAAAATTGGGTGCCCAGAGACACAGAGAGCTACAGCTGGAGTGATAATGGAAAAGGGAAGGAACAGGCAATGTCTGAAGGTCAAAGTACACCTCTATATTATGCACAAAAGGAAGCTTGGTTCTGGAGATGGACACACACTTTGCACACAGGAAAGGTGGCCACTGCAGACATAGGGTCCTGTGTAAGCTGTCAGGACTGACAAGTGACAGATTGGGGTAGTCTGTGCTAGCAGACATGTATAGCCTCCCTGTTCTTTGAGATGCAGACAGGCCAGTCTTATTCCACAGGTCCATGGATCACTGTCTGCCTTCTCTCCTCTCCTGCATTTCCTCCAGCACACAGAGAGGCTCTTGTAGTGCAGGGGTTATGCATGATTCTCCAACAAGGTTAGCATGGGGTTGGACATAAATACTAAATCATATCGTTTGACAGGAAAACCCATTCAATGCCGTGTTCTGGTGTCTCCTCAATTTTGCCTTGAGCACTCTCATGATGATAGACTAAAACTCCCCATGATAGAGATAGAAACCTATACGCCAAGTACTGGCTTGTTGATTAATTAGAATGTTATGAACAATATGTTAGACACAGAGATTCACTTAAGTGTTTGGTAACAAATCCAGAAGTCACTTCACAGTTCAGGTATGGCCATAGTCAGTATAGATACAGGAAGAGGCAAAGTCAGCCAAAGTACTATCTGAGAAATCAAAAGTTATATGAATTTAATAGCATTTATTGTTTGTAAATTGTGTGCCACCTTTCTATCTGTAAGATTAATATTCAATTCATACATATATGATTTTGTGTATCAATGTATATATTGTTATTAAGTCAATGGTTAATTTTTGTATTCCTAAATAAAATATTTGCAAATAGAATACATTATTTTTCAGTATAGAATATTCTACCAGTAGTCCAAACATTCATTAATCACAGCTCTCCAGCTCTATTGAATTTGTCCCTGGATATGAGGATGTGGATTTTTATTTGATATTTCTTTTGTAGTGGATGAGGGGGATGAAGTGCAGATTGTGTGGAGATTCTTGGGTGTGAGCACCACCTGTGGGGGCTGCTTTTAGCATAAGGAATACACAGAGATGAGAGAGAGAGAGAGAGAGAGAGAGAGAGAGAGAGAGAGAGAGAGAGAAGCATGAATGGAGTCTCACATTACTTGTGTCTCTTTCCCTTGAAGATATGCTTATATGCACCTTTTTTTTAAAAAGCTTCAACATTTTCATCCAATAATAATAATCTATAATTATCAGTGGATATCAGTCATTGTTACATATTATTCTCATTTTGAATCTTTGATGAAAATAAGGAAGAACAAAATAATTAACCATACTGAAGAAACCACATCTAGAAAACAGAATGCATGGTGTCAAGGTAAACGATAGCTTTCATATTAAACATTTCTTTGCTTACATGTAGCAGCAGCTTACACTCTGGGTTCAGTAGACAGCATTTTCTAGGAGCAAACACTTCCACTTCCACTGTTGCACTATTGCAGGCCATCCATCCACAAGAACATAGTTCCAATATATCATAGACCCTCCCCACTCTTTCTTATTCATTGCTATATTCTAGCAGCAAATAAATATTTGGCAATATTAGAAATGCAATAAATATTTGTTTAAAATGAATTAGCCCTTCCTGGATGTTGAGCAGAAATACAGCTGTGCTACATGTGGGTTCTTGGAATACCCCAGGTAGTTCAAAGCATTAGATCTCTCAACACATAGCTTGATATATTTATAGCAGCCATGGAAAAAAAAAGCACAGAAAAACCTTCAGGCTCTTAAAGTAATGCAGGTGCAAATTATTGTTTTGTGTGTCATACCTTGAATCATTGAGCAGCTTTGTAACTGTGGGGTCAGGGTGTAACAGTCAATTCATTTTTGTGACATAGAACTACATTTGTCACAGCTCTACTTAGGGCTTCATGCTAGCTTTGTGAAAAGAGAAGATGTTTATTGAAATTGGTATTAGGTCGAAGAAAATAGTAATAAGTAGTGGCAGTGATGTCTATTGGGTTTTTCCAGTATGTCTTTTCTGACCTAAGCCTTTTATGCTCATCTCTTATCTAATACTGACAGTGGTTCTGTGAGTTAGCTTTCTAGTCATCCCATATTATTGATGAGGACTGTGGGGGTTGAGAAGGGTTTTTATTTCGGTTTTTATTATTTACAGTAGATCTTTTAAAGTTTATAGCACCAATAAAAATACATCAGAAAAGCAGTGAGGTATGGTGGGAAAAGTCGATGGTTGGTATAAAACACTGGTTTGGTGAATTTATCTTGGTCAACTCACAACCTGCTCAGGGCCTCAGGATTCTCAAGTTAGTATAGAATGTATTTTTAAAATGCTCTGCAGTTTTAAAGAAACGGTTGTAAACGGGACCCTAGGAAAGACACAGGGATCTCCCAATGACAGAAAAATGGATGAGATCTACATGAACAGCCTGGACGACAGAGGGAGTAATGAAGGGCAAGGTTCTAGGGAAAGGGAGCTTAGGGGAGCAGGAGATCCCAGCTGGATCAAGAACAGAAAGGGAGAACAAGGAATAATAGACCATGATAAATGATGACCACATGAGAACAGGAATAGGCAGAATGCTGGAGAGGTTCCCTTAAATCCACAATGATACATCCTCTCTAGACTGCTGGCAGTGGTTGAGAGAAAGCCTGATCTGACCTAGTCTGGTGATCAGATGGCCAAACACCCTAACAGTCGTGCTGGAACTCTCATCCAATAACTGATGGAAGTGGATGCAGAGATCCTCAGCCAGGCCCCAGGTGGAGCTCCAGGAGTCCAATTGTCAAGAAAGAGGAGGGACTGTAAGAGTGTGAATTGTTGAGACCAAGATTGGAGAGGCACAGGGACAAATAGCCAAATGAATGGAAGCACATGAATTATGAACCAAAGGCTGTGGAGCCCCCAGCTGGAGCAGGCCCTCTGGATAAGTGAGACAATTGAATAGCTTGAACTGTTTGGGAGGCATCCAGGCTGTGGGACCGGGACCTGTCCTTAGTGCATGAGCTGGCTGGTTGGAACCTTGGGCTTACACAGGGACACTTTGCTCAGCCTGGAAGGAGGGGACTGGACCTGCCTGTACTGAATCTATCAGGTTTAAATGAATCCCCAGGGGTGCTTTGATCCTGGAGGAGATGGGAATGGAGGGGAGGGGATGGAGGAAAGGTGGGGGCGTGGGAAGGAGGGGAGAGGACAGGGGAACCCATGGCTGATGTGTAAAATTAAAACACAAATATAATAAAAAAATTAAAAAATAAACGGTTGTAAATAGTTTCTTGCTCCTTTTTCTTGCATCTGTATGCTAGTTGTTTCTGTATGTAAAAGTTCTTTGCTGTAGTTTGGATACATGCTTCCAAAAGCTCACAGGGTAAAGACTTAGTCATGAGTAATTGGAGTTCCCAGGTGATAGCGGGACTATGCAGAGGCAGAATCTATTGGAAAGAACTTAGGTCATTCATGGCATTTGTCTTTGAAGGGAGACCCTTGGACTCAGTCCCTCCTTTTTGTCAAGCTCCTTGGACACCATGAGATAAATAGTTTCTTCTGTTACATAATCCTACCATGATGTGCTACTTCACCCCAGGCCCTGAAGCAATGAACCAACCCATCATAGACAGTACCTCCAAAACTGTGAGATTAGATAAGCATTTTTTTCTCTTTTTGAGTGTCTGACATACTTGTTATAGTCACAGAATACTGATTATCTAATCATTCTTAATTTTCCTAGTTCTCTTTTCTTTCTGTTTCTCCCTTTTGTTTGGATTCTTACCGTAGTTTTGCTTCAGTATGAGTAATGGGATTTGGGGATAAAATGAGACAAAATAGCAGGGCTAAAACTTCCTTGGGGAAAACACAATCCATGGGAAGTTTCTCTTGTTTTAACTATTGAGAGCTGAAAGTTGTTCCATTCAATGTTCTTGTTGGATGGTTTGAGATACCAAGCGGTATTTAGTAACTGTTTCATGACTTCTAACATTGAATTTCTCTCTTTCTCCTCCCTCTCTTCCTCTTTCCCTCCATGTTTTCATTTATAAAGTCATATAATGAGCATTTAATGAAGTCAGCATTATATGAATCACCATGGCTGTTACCTGTCTTGTGTTCAGGAAACTATGAGGCTGAAGGTAAGAGGGTAAAAATAAGCAAAATAAATATTAAATAGCAACTCTTAGCAAGTAAAATGTAAGGGAGTTTGAACTAGTCAGTATGGGTATATGAGGAACCCCACAAAATACTACTGGAAATGTTTACTGAGGAGATATTTTAATTTAGCCCTGACAGTTTTGAAAAGCACTCTGAAGATATGTTGGTAACTCATCCAGTGCAGGGGCTAGTGTTGGGCATCTTCTTGTCCATGCTCATGATACAATCATTCAGTATATCATTCAGCTTGAGTTACTTACACTGACCTGCTTCTCAACCTGCTCCACTCACCTCTTTTGTATATCACTACCATGGCCCATGGTTATACAGACTAGAGTTTAAACTGGACAGGTGGCAGATTTTCACCTTTAGCACACTCAGATTTAAAAAAAGACAGATATGTAACTATTGTCTGTGCCAATCCATGACGGAATTTTGAATTTTCAACCATAGGCCAAAGTACTTTGATGATCTGTCTTAAGAGCACAATCCCCTAGCTGGTCGGTGGTGGCGCATGCCTTTAATCCCAGCACTCAGGAGGCAGAGCCAGGCGGATCTCTGTGAGTTCGAGCTCCCCCTGGGCTACAGAGTGAGTTCTAGGAAAGGTGCAGAGCTACACAGAGAAACCCTGTCTTGGGGAAAAAAAAGAGCACAATCACTTTCCTTCTGTTGTCCTATTTTGGGAAACAAATGATTGTCACCCATCTGTGACAAAAGCAAGAGACAAATGTGGAGCGATATCATTTACTTTTCTCATTGCTGGGCTAGAGTACCTAACAAAAACAACTTAGGGGAGGGAGGGTGGTGGTTTGGGGCCTACATTCAGAACGTGTAGTCCATCGTAGTAGAAAAGCTATGGTGGGCAGAGGAGCTCAGTCTTCCAGTGTGCTTGTTCACATCATTAAAAACCAGGAAGCAGAAATGACGAGGAAGGCCCACCTCTAGTGGCCTGTGTCTGCTAGCCAGACCCTATATCCCAAAGGTTCCATGATTTATCTGTCAAATAGAACTACCAACTAGGAATCACAAATGCAAACACATGGACATGTGAGGTACATTTCATACTCAAACCACACTATTCTGCCCCTGTACCCTACAGGTCCATGACAGTCTCATAGTGCAGAATGCATATAATCCAGCATCAACAGTTTTCATAGAAGTTCATAGTCAAAAGTCTCTACTGAGATTCAAGGCAGTTTCTCAACTGTGAGCTCCTATAATGTAAACAAAACAAAACAGAAAACCAAATAGCTTTCTGCCATTCTGTGGGGATAGGAGGTTACTTTGTGTATCAAGCTGCTGCCACCTCAGGATGCCTCTGCTGAACGGTGAATGTGGCTGCTTCCTTCCACCCTTGGTGTTACTTCCTATAGCTCAGTCAACTATACTCCAGAAGTTTTGAAGGGGATATTTCAGAAATAAACATTTGATAAGCATTAATGGAAAAAAGGTCATGCACTTCCAATTCTCAATGGCACAACACTGAGCCCTGTAGCCCCATGCCAATCATTTGGGGCTTGTAGTGGTGCCATGTAGTCTGCAACAGAGTCAGTCAGCCTTCCCTGCATGGTCCCTCTGCCTGCAGCACACATGGCCTCCCTTGGCATTGCCACACGCAGTGCTATTGGCTGTCTTTGCAGGAATAACACATTCTTGATGTCTTTAGCATCCTGGGGTCTCCACTGCAAGGCTTCACCTTCACAGCTTTGTTTATATCTCTCTCAGGAGCTCCGTATGTGGAATCAAATCCTGCTATTCATTGCCTAATCTCACTGGAATCTTGCTTTCAACATCCATGACCCTGTAACTCTTAGAAGCTGCTTGTCATCAAAACCCTCACCATGTGGATGATGCCAGTGTCCTTTGCCAGCTCAATGTACAGACATGCCTTCCTAGGTCATGGCTGCAGTAACCAGGAAAGGCTTTTCCCTAAGTGATTCTGCTCAGGCAGGGGGCCTGTGGTGCATCCTCTGCCCAGGCACTCTTTTCATAGTTTCTCTCCAATGGTGCTAATTCTCTTTAACAATTATGGCCACTTGTCCAGTTCCACCTGGGCTGCAACTCTAAATGTATCCAATTTCCTTGTCTTTCACATCTTCAGAAAGACTTGGAATTCACTGTAAACCTAGATAAAAACATGTCAGGAACAACTGTTCTCCAGTCTGGATGTTACAATGTCCTGAATTTGCTTCAACCAGGTTAGTCAATTGGCTCAATCATTTTTAATTCAACCTCATCCAACT
This sequence comes from Onychomys torridus, assembly GCF_903995425.1. Taxonomy (NCBI): domain Eukaryota; kingdom Metazoa; phylum Chordata; class Mammalia; order Rodentia; family Cricetidae; genus Onychomys; species Onychomys torridus. The sequence goes on from NC_050447.1 coordinate 8,669,269, forward strand.
TTTCAAGACTCAGTCAGAATGTAAGCAAATTATTTGCCAAAATGTAACACAATTAGTTTCTAGTCCATCTGAGACAGACTTCTTCTTCCCCTTTGAAACCTCATGAACATAGCTCTCAGTCATCTGCCTGTCTGCTGGCACTCCTACAATGAATGATCTGTTAAGCACTAAGGATATAGCAGTGTGGGGCTCCTCCACCCACAGAGCCACACTTGTTCCGTTCCTCCCACAAACCATGTGCAAAATCCTACAGATGACATGGTCTAGTTGATCAGGGCAATAGCCATGCTTCTCAGTACCACTTCTCTGTGTTGATTACTCTTTAGTACCTGGAACAGAATATCTCACAGGAGGGAAGGGTTATTTCAGCTGACAGTTCAGAGGATGCAGTCCAGCCATAGCCCATACATGTGATCAGGCTTACTCGCCTCTTGCATTGTCAAGAAGCAGAGAGTCTTCTTTAGTAGTAAGATTGGGTCTTAACCCAGAAGGCCACCCCTGTTACCAAACATTTCCAACAAGGATCTCTACATCCCAGAAGTCCCACAACAGTCCTATCAGTTAGGGATCAAGTATTCAAGGATGATCCTTGTGGGACACTTTAATGAACATTCAAACCTTAACAGGCAGTGCAACAGAGAGCCTGTTTTATTTAAATATTAAAGTCACCAGGAAAACTAAGAATGAGCACATTTAGCCAAGATGATGTGATGAGAACATTTTCTGCCAGTAAAGGTGGTGGCTTTGAAGTTCCCTGGAGCCTGTATACAAGCTTCCACAAAAGCTTCTCCAGGAGGCATTCCAGATAGACAGGAAGGAGCTACTTCTGAGCCCACTACCCGAGGGTTCTCTGGAGGGCAGTTTATACTGCTCTGAGCTTGATGACTCAATGAATTACCCTTCACAACCTCACAGTTGTGCTTAGCTCCTGTGCAGCTGCCTCCACTCTTCTGGTCCTTGGCACCCAGGGCATTCTGTACTGAGGAAAGAAAAACTGCAGAGACCCATAAGAGTGAGGTAGTTTTTTGTTTTGTTTTGTTTAAATTCCTTTCTTTATATTCCTCTACTATAGAGAGCCTGGTATTAAGTTGATATGATTTCTCTCCTTTCTGTAAGAACCAGTAAAACTTGTAGGAGAGTTACAATAGGCAAATGGAAGCCTGTCCCTCTGGGATGCTGTGACAGAATATCACAGACCAAATCATTTACAAAGAGTAACAATTGATTAGCTTATGGAAGTTATCAAGTCCAAGGTTACACGTCATATGGTGGATACATAATTCCACAGCAGAAGGTGGGAGAAGAGGGGCTATAATAACCAATATGCTATAACAATAATTTCTATGATAACAAAATCATTAGAATAACAAATATGACCCTTTTCTATAGCAACCAGCCCATTCCCTTGATGACAACATCAGTTCTCATGACCTAAATATCTTATAATAATCTCTTCTATTTGATAACTTGCATTGGCAATTGATTTCCCAATACAGAAGCGTTGGAGAACACATTCAGTTCACAAATATTACATATAGAAGAGGCTGTAAATTTATGTATATGTATATATACATTTATGTATATAATCATTACTTGGCAACTGTGGTAAATAGATTGCATGTCACGCAATGTATACCAGAAATTGTGGATGCTGAATAAGTCTCCTAAATAAGTCTCATATTTAAAAGGAAAATTTTAAATCATCTTTATATTATTTATAATACTTAGGACAATGTAAATATTGCATAGTTGTTGAATGTTCAGGGAATGCAGTTTATGAAAACAAAGAATTTATGTATTCATACAAACACAATTTATTTTCAAAATTTTTAATCTATAGTTCATTGAATTTGTGAATTTAAACCCCACAATTAAGAGACTGGGTTGTCCTATATATCAATATACATATATTATGTATACTGTAGTGACATATATATATATATATATACATATATATATATACATATATTATATATATTGACACCATTAACTGAGAATTTATTTAATCACAACCATGAGATTCATAAATGTAAAAATAACCATTATTTGCTCACATTTTGTGATAAACTGGAGAGAGGTGCACAAAGTGTAAGAATACAGTCTAACATCAGATATCCACAAATGGGACCTGGACATTTTGACCTGGATCAACACTTCAAAAAGCTCAAGTCACTGTTAATTTCAGTATATCCATCCCAGTGTTATCAGCTGAGAGCTTCAGCATCCTCTTTTAATACTATTAATAACACACAAACTTTTTCCTAATTCTACTTCACTAGAATATGGTGCTGTGGTTTTGAGAAATAAGGCAATCTTCTCATGTCTTTCTACCTCTGCTCCACTAGTCAGTGTTTCTAAGTGATGACTACATCAGTGTCAGTGTAATTTCTCTCTTGTGACTGGGGTGACTTTGAGTAATGAACACATACCACATTCATTTACACAGCACACCTTGCTCATGGCCATTTCTTGGGGCACACATGCCAGTGCCCAGTGCTTCTCAAAATACCAAAGGCAGCATCATTTACTTTTTTTGGTTTGGAGCAGAATGGTTTATTTATATTCTGTTGACATAAAGAACTCAGTAGTCCATGTGACAATAATGATCAAAAGTAAAAAGTACTTTGGAATAAGAAGATAAAATTAAAGAGACTGGCAATCTTAACACAGTTCTTTAATATAGTCTGATTATGCAGCAGCCTCACACAACTGAAATATGTGGCGAAAGACTAAATATTCATGAATTCAGTTGTCTTGGTAAAAAACAGGAAAAACATTGACTGGTCTACTCTGTCTGTGTATCTGTCTGCTTCTTTGCCTGCCTGCCCATCCATCCATCCATCCATCCATCCATCCATCCATCCATCCATCCATATCTATTTCTCTATCTATCTATCTATCTATCTATCTATCTATCTATCTATCTATCTATCATTTGTCTATCTGTTCATCTATCTATCATTTGTCTTTCTTTCTATCATATCTGTCTATCTATCTATCATCTGTTTGTCTATATATCATATCTGTCTATCTCTCTATCTCTATCTATATATCCATCTGTCTTCTTATCTATCAGCTGTATATCTATCAATCATTTGTCTATCTGTCATATCTGTCTATCTATCTATCTATCTATCTATCTATCTATCTATCTATCTATCTATCAATCATTTGTCTGTCTATCTGTCATATCTGTCTATCTGTTCATCTATCTATCCATTCATCTATCTATCCATCTATCTATCTATCTATCTGTCTATCTGTCTATCTATCTATCTATCTATCTTCCTATCTATCTATCATTTGTCTATCTATCATATCTATCTATTTGTTTCTCTATCTTCCTATCTATCATGTTTGTCTATATATCATATCTGTCTGTCTGTCTGTCTCTCTATCTATTATCTATTTATCTTCTTATCTATCACCTGTTTGCCTATCTACCATATCTATCTATCTATCTATCTATCTATCTATCTATCTATCTATCTATCTATCTACCTGTCTGTCTATTTATCTCTTTGTCTATCTGTCTTCCTATCTATCATCCATCTGTCATATCTGTTTTGAATAGAAATTTCAAAAACTTGGTTAGACACAATATATGTCTATTTCTTCTTTGACTGATGTATTCTTTTGTAATAATCTGATTCTAGTTAACTCTGCCACTCCATTGGCAAAGTCTCCACGGCTGTTATAAAACCCTTTTTCATTCCTTGTGCCAGAGTTTTCAGTAAGTAGATAGGTGTGCAACAAAATTTCTTTGACATTTTATGGCAAGGAATCAATTATGGCATGCCTTCAAGGATTTACAGACTATGTATGATAAGAAAAAGTTCATTAACTAATGAAATAACAGAGATAATTACACATTGTGATTATCCATAATCATTATTGTCCTAAATGTGGTAATCAGTGCATGTGAATCATTATCAGTTGACTTTTTTCATGCAACCTAATCCAGTGGCTGTATTCACCATTTGATTTCATATGCAAAAACATCATGGTATATGCTTTTGAATATATGCAATTCATTTTTTTTTATGTTCAGATTGACTTGGTTGATAAGGGAAGAAGTCAGGGTTTGAAACAAAAAAGAAATATCAGAGGCCAGAAAGAGGAGAAAATGAAGTTGGTGGGACTGGCAGGTAGGAGACCTTTCTCCATGTATTGTGAGGTCTCCAACTGGAGGTTCTAAGGGTCTCTCTGCTCTTCTCTCCTAGTTTCTGCCCCACCCAGTTACCTCCTAATTTTGGAGAACTTAGAGGGATTCTATGAAGGGAGCAATTCTTGGTCCTTCAGGGTGAATGGGCTGGGCTAGGAAGAAGAGTCATTATTAATGAGAGTCAAGTAGGAAGGTCAAGGGCAACTATAGGTTAAGCCTTAAAGGTAAAGGTCTGAAAAGGGAGTGCAGGTTGTTTGAGGGGAGGGGATATGTCTTTCCTGGCGGTATGGGAGCTGATCAGTAGATGAGTAGTGACAAAGAGAAACTGAGCCTGGAATGAAACGAAAGGGTTGAGGAAAAGTCATTAACAACTAGGTTGTGCATGCTGCGACTGTGCTCTGAATAGTGAACCGTGCGTAGAGTTTGTCTGGGGTCCACAGAATCACTTGGTTAGCATGCAGACATGGTGAGATGAGGTAGATTGTTTGCACACATTAATACATTTGTTTTCTTCATCTTTTAATTGTAGTTTAAAATGGTTTAACCATTTGGAACCTTCTGGTTGATAGGATCACTATGAAGTTCTGGACTCCAATCTGCTTCAGTGAATATTGAAGTTTAATGAACCCTCATCCTACTCAGAGGAACTCAGTTTTCCAAAGTTCCATCGCATGTTTTAACCTTCCCCCTCAAATTATATTCCTTTGAGAAATGTTATTCCTATTCCTTTATAATGAAAAAAACTGCAATAAAATATCACTTAATTATTTTTTTGTAATGTGTTAAAAGTTTTCAGTGACTATAAGAACAAGTATAATAAGAGGTCTAAGTTAATGTTCAGATGAGTGTTTGGGGAGTAAAACAAAAAAGACGATAATGATGCTCCCGGGATGTGATTGTTTAGCAGAAGAATGCATTATTAATGCTATTGGAAATCAGTTCATTATTTGATATGAGACAAAACACATAAAGACGCAATATTGGCTTCCTTCCTTGTTTCGTGGACACTGAAAAATGCTGTGGCTTTTAAAGTTTATATTGTGTTTTTTCTCTAAGGAGAAACAAGCTGTGTTTTCTTAGTTTTATTTCTAAAATTCCTGTGGCTTTTTTAGGAGAGGGGAGGGGTGCATAAGGGTTCTTATATTCAACTATTAAACCAAAACGGTGAAGGATGATGGGCGGAAAGAAAAGGAATATTGATTTTTTTATGTAATTATTTCCAACATATGGGAATTTATTTGAGAGGTGGCATTTGTGAAACATGTATTGTGTGAGTGGTGTGTGTGTGTGTGTGTGTATGTGTGTGTGTGTGTGTGTGTGTGTGTGTGATTGTGAGGGCAAATGGCTCTGATCTCTGAATCATTTATCACCAGGGGATGAAAGCATCTTTCATTTTTCATGTTGATTATTTTATATCAAAATTTTCCAGAGAAGAAAGTATGTACTCAGTGACCATTAACATAAATGTAGATGTGATGTTGAAATTAATTTGCACACAATATAACCCTATTTTGAGTTACTTATATCTCAGAGAATTTTTATGACCAGAGAAAGAAAGAGAGAAAGAAACCAATCACCAATATTGTAACAATGTGGTTTTAGAAATGAGATCCTGTCATTGACTGAATTCCAGTCCTGGCTTCTTTCCCAAGTTCTCTCGTCTATAAAGCAGGCATGATAACAATGTCCATTTCCTGTGCTATTGTACACACTCATTAGTGCCATGTTTCTAAAGCTGAGGGACACTTTGGTACACAGTACTATGGGGTGCTGCTAACAAAGGTACCTCCTTCTCTCCTGCATGGAGGAGTCCTTTGAACATATGAAGAACATATTCCTTTTAGGTCACAAAAGTTCCATGCTAGTTTGCAGTGTTGGTATTTTGCATAGTCCTTTGACAATTATTTTTAAATAATTGGCCCAAACTATGTGATCTTTTTGTGGTTGTTAGATACTGACAGTATCCCCCAAATTTCTACTTTTTAAAAATGTGTACTATGTGGTCTGACTTTCATCTAGCAATGTTTATATGTAGAGATTGTCCCTTCTGTGATGGTAATAACTGCACAGGGCATAGCTAAGAAATTAAGATTATCCTTGCCTTTTCCAGAGATGAGGTAAAAATTGAGGTAGATAAAGAAAATCACAGTTTTCCTGTACCTTTTTGCCATTCATGACCACTTAGAATTTGTAAGATAAGATAGTGCATGTATGTCCAATCTTCTCCATTCATGCCCAAATATAGACTAAAAAAACAAAAAAATCAAAACACACGATCTCCTTAAATCACCCACTAACCTGATCTCTCATTTACTAAAAACAACAAATAAAAAGTCACACATTCATTTGGTTTGTTTTTAAGTTGTAATCTCAGCAAAACTATTACATCTGATGAGTCAAATCTTTAGAGCTGCATTAATAGTTCTTCTGTAATTGTCATGCTACCTTATCCCTACACCTGTAAAATATTTCTCTGACCTTCCTATTGTTGCTCACTAAAAGTTAAAAGTGTGCTCATATGATACTTCTCCAATTGAGAAGTGATTCCACCTCTGTCTGGAGCAGTACTGATATGTGCCCTGGTATATGTCCATCATGTCCCAGCTTCATCTGTAGCTGTTAAGTGCCTCTCTGATTGTCCAGTGCTCTGCTTCTAACATACCAGAAATGAGAAAAATGCTCACCCACCTCTTGAGGTTTCCTGTTGTTCTTTAAACTGTCATTGTTCTAAGTTTGGTTATTTGAGAGGAAAAGAACCATCCAGTGTTCACTTTTCAGCAACTTGTTGTGGAATATTACTTTAGCTATGTAAATGTATGTTACATTTGTTTATGTTACGGACTATTACTTTAACTATGTAAAGGTGTGTTACATTTGATTATGCTGCATTTGTTTAACAGTAAAGATATGATGTTTTGTCTGCCTAAGGTACCTGACTGGTCAAATAAAAAGCTCCAAAGCCATAGCTAGGCAGAGGAGGTATAGGCAGGGCTGGCGGGCAGAGAGAATAAGTAGGAGGAGGAATCTAAGCTCAAGAGAAAAGGATGAGAGAACAGGGAGAGAGGGAGGCAGATGTCTGGGGCCAGGCAGGCTGGCAGCCACCAGCCAGCCAGACATGGAGCAGGACACACAGAATGAAAGAAAGATGAAAAAGCCCTGAGGCAAAACCTAGAGAAGAGAAAAAGGATAAACACAAGTTATTAGAGCTAGCCAGAAACAAGCCTAAACTAAGGCTGAGCATTCACAGCTGATACTAAGTCTCCATGTCATGATTTGGGAGCTGGTTATTGGTCCCAAAGACAACCTGACAACCTGTGGGAAAGCCTCACTTGGCATCAAGTAGAAATGAAGAGGTGCTAATGAGGGAAGAAGGAGTTAGTCTTTCTCACATCTTTCATTTATTTATTGCTCCAGCCTTTGTTCCTTCTTCTTCTGCTGCTGCTGCTTCTTATTCTTCCTCTCCTCCTTCTCCTTCCTCTCCTTCTCCTTGTTTTTCTTCTCCTTCTCCTTCTCCTTCTCCTCCTCCTCCTCCTCCGTTTCTAATAGAGTTTCACTAAGGAGGAGGAGGAGGAGGAGGAGGAGGAGGAGGAGGAGGAGGAGGAGAGAAGTAAGGAAAGGAAGAAACAACAGGAAGTGGAAAAAGTCTTCAGAACCGAATGAGCATGGGAAGGAAAGCTGTAGCTAGGATAGGAGGCAGTTCAGATTCACAGCTCTTCCCAGGGCAGCTCTTGATGCTGACCCCGTGATAGGAGCCAAGCTCAGTTCCAAGGCACACAGCTGGTGGAGATGAACATCGTGGTGTGGTTTTATCTTTAATATGCTTGTTGGAGGCAGACAGGGTCTTAAAGACAGTTGTGCTATAATTGCAGGAGGGCGGAGCACGGCTCCTGGGTATCTCAGTGTTTAGTCTCAGTGTGGTTGTTCCTTGTAAGGAGAGTATATAAATGAGCGGCAGTAATGAAAACATCTTACAGTGTGCAGTGACCTGCAGTGAGGAAGGACTTAAGAATTTAAGGCAAGCCTTGGAGTCCTCTGGGGAATGTGTGCTTTTCCCAGTACCTGTGTATCTAATTCACTGTTGTTAGACGATGAAAATAAAAGTGCTTGATGAGAATAAGCTTACTCATTTCAGCATATATTCATCCAACCTTGTAGTGTGTTAGCTGAAATGAAAGAGATATTTTTTATCTCTTTCTTTCTAACTTTTGTGAAGAAAGGGTAAACCATCCTGCTCCTTCACCAATATCATGCCCCAAAGCAGGACTGGGGCTGGAATGCTAGGCTGAAGACTAACTCTCCCCACATGCTGGCAACCTCTGCAGGAATGACTAAATGACTGTGTGTAGTCACTGATGGGCAGCTTCATCCTGGGACCTTCTTCTCTTTCAAGGCTGTTTTACCTTTGGACCTGGCTTGTTCTCCCCACCTCCCAGCTAACCCACAGCTGAATGGACCCAACTGTGCTCACAGAATGACCCTTTTCCTCCAGTAACTATACTCTAGGGTGTAAATCATCACTTTTTACAGGGACTCAAGTCTGATGATGTGAGCTCCTGAGACACAGTGGAAATGAATGGACATGTGTCTTCCCATCTTCCTTATATTTAAATAGTGGAATGTGTAGAACAGATGCCTGAGTGTGAAATGATGGCATCTGGGTGGATGAGCCCTGAGATTAACAGGCTCTGACAGTCAACCCCAGTGATTATTAAAGTGAAGCTCTGATGATTGTCTTTATTTAACATAAAGTCCATTGGAAATCAGAGGCAAAGGGAACTTCATCTATCTCTCTACCTCTCTGTCTACCTATAACTTAGCTATTATTTTTATAGGGTGCATGGCGTGAGGGGATGGGTTAAGCACTAGCTTCACAAGTATGAGGACCTGAGTTTGGATCCTAAGAGCCCTTATACAATGCCAAGTATGATGGCACATGCATGTAATCCTAGTGATGGTAAGCTAGTTCATAGAGGCTGAGGGATACTTGGAGCTCACTGTCCAGTTAAAACTTGGTCAAGGTCTGGGCCCATGAGAGATCCTATCTGATACAAAAGATGGAAGGCCCCTGAGGAATGCCACCTGAGATTGTCCTCTGGCCTCCACGTGCACACATGTGTATGGACACACCAGTGTGTATATTCCCAGGCACACACAGACACACAGACACACAGACACACACACACACACACACACACACACACACACACATGCACACACACACAAAGTGTGTGTAATTTTGTAAATAAGGCTGATGTTCTGTGCACCCACAAAATGATATTTAAGAGATTAGCAACTGTTCTTAACTCTTCCTCTCTGCAGAGCCCCACTATACATGCCAGAGAAGCTTCATAAGGAAAAGGGTTGTGTCTAAATATAGCTCTTTCCTTTTGTGGCTTTATAATACTGGAATTGTTACAATATTCTCTTTAAACTCAGCTTCTTGTCAAATGTAATCATTCCTGTGGATCTTCTTTCTCTGACTGTGATTTTATCTCTCCTGCTGAATGCTAGAATTCTCTTCAGGATGTCTCAATAATACCTGATGTATCTATTGAAGCAGAATCCCCTGGTATCCCTCCATTTACTCCCCTCTTGCGTAGACACCTATGTGCCCGGGTTGTTGAGTACAGACTGCCTCCTCTTCTTTCTCTATCTGCTTCCATCCACGAGGGAAATGCCATCTTTATTATTCTTCATATCATATCATCCCTCTGCTCAGCCTCCACATCTCCATTTCTGTGGCCATTACCCTAGTGGAGATTATTATCACAATGTACCCAGAATAATGTAATAGATTCTTACAGGCATCAGTATCTCCCGTAACTTTCACTTTCATGCCTTCATTTTGTGTTGCACTGTCTGCTGCCTGTGTCGTCTCTTGATGAAAGTCTCTCTCCTTAAAAGTCCTTAAATTAGTCTCCTTAAGACCCAAATGAAGGCCATACTGAGTGTGCCTGTAAGACGTGAGTATAGCCTCAAGTGTCCACTACTAGACCAACTAGGCTCTGGCAATCATTACATGTTCTTTGATGTTTCTTCACATTTAATTCAGTTGTGCATCTCTGGCAAGAATACTGAAAAGTGAGGCTGTAACCTCAGTGCGTGGTATTGGTAGGGACTCCATATTCATTCATTGCATTAACTGAAAACGCTACCTTTGTTCTCTTGGTAGAGGCAGTTTAAAGGCCATTTCGGCCAAGTTTCTCTACTGCAAATGTCCTATATTTCCTTACGCATGTAAATATTTCATGGAGAATACCTTGAATGTTTTGTTACCTTGATATATATTACAATGTGTGTGGGGCATGTATACTCATACATGTGCATACAAAGGACAGAGGACAGCATCTTGTGTTCTCTATCACTCTCTACCTTACCCCTTGAGACAAATTCTCTCACTGAACACAGAGCTCACTGTGCTAAGTCTCAGCCATCCTCCTGTCTCTATACCACCAAGACCACTCTTACCCAATGCTGGGGCTATATGTGTGCACGGTCACACACCACCTTTCACACAGTGATGTGGAGATCCAAATTCAAGTCCCTATGCTTGTGAAGCACTGTTATACGCCAAGCCATATTCCCCAGCTCAGTAATTTTCTTTTCTCATCACTCCTTAATCTATGAACACTAGTTGAAATTTTTAGTTGGTTAGAAGGAGAAGAATTCCCCCTCCTTTGTTTACCCATCTATTTCTTTATGAATATTTATGGATGCTCTAAGGACTGCAGTCCATTGAAATCCCAAGTTTGTTTAGTGTCCCAGGAGTGATCTTTGGGACAGGGCTTCATGTTAGCTGTGAATAGAGGAAGATTTTTGTCTTTGGCTTTTTATTCTTTATTTTTCATCACTTTTTTTTCTGGCACAGAATTAAAGCCAATCTTCTTCTTCCTCTCCCTAATATCGATTCTACTATTCCTCCAGGGAAATGTAGCTGTGTTTGTTGAAGGATATCTAGAACTCAGGTTGGGAATTAAGTGGGCTCATAGGAACTTGGGCTTCACAATATCTGTTGTCTAGCAATCATGAAGACATTAAGCTGATGAAGAACAAAGACAGAGAAACTGGTTCAGACTGAGAAGTTTTGAGAAATGAGATAACTACAATCTACACGTGTTTCTTTCATTTAATTATTTTACTTTTTAATTAGCATACAAAGTAGCAGGTTTCCTGATGGAATTTTTTCATTGACCCCTCACCTCCCACTCTTAGAGCTCCCTGGCCCCTGTTCCCATTCTCAGTCCTCCCTCTTCATCATCCCCTATTTCACTTTCATATCCTGTGTCAGTCACATCACCCTTCTCACTACCTCTTCCTTACAAACTCTTTTGCTCTCTGGTTCTAGTCCCCTGGCCTCTGTCCACACTTAGTTCCACATAGATACACATATGAAAACTAAGATCTGCAGATGAGAGGCATGTGGTGTTTCCAGTTTTATTTTCCTGGAAGAAGTTTCATTCACCTTTCTTTACAATTGAGTGAAACTCTACATTTTCATTATCTCATCTGTTGGTGGGCATTACCCTGGTTCCATAGCCTTGTTATCATGCACAAAAGCAGTAATAAATGTGGATGCTTGTTGTGGAATATTAGTTTAAGATATGTTATGTTTGTTTATGCTGTGGAACATTTGTTTAATGATACAAAGATGTGCTGCATATTTTATGTTGCATTTTTTTTTTTAGCTCTGTAAAGCTGTGTTACTTTGCCTGCCTAAAACACCTGACTGATCTAATAAATAGCTGAATGGCCAATAGCTAGACAGGAGAGGAATACATGGGGCTGACAGACAGACAGAATAAACAGGAGAAGAAATCTAGGCTTGAGGAGAGTGAGGAGCAAGAAAAGGAGAAAGAGAGAAGGTTGTCAGGGGCCAGCCATGCAGCCACACAGCCAACAACAGAGTAAGAAGGAAAGAAAGATATTTAGAATAAAGTAAGGTAAAAAGCCCAGAGGCAAAATGTAATTTAAGAGAAATGGGATAATTTAAGTAAGAAAAGCTGGCTAGAAACAAGCCAAGGTAAGGTTGGGCATTCATAAGTAAGAATAAGTCTCAATGTACTTATTTGGGAGCTGGGTGGCAGGCCCCCAAAGAGTGAAAAACCAACTACAGAAGAGTAAGTATCTTTGTAGTAGGATGTAGAATCTTATAGGTAATGCCCAAGAGTGGGTTTGCTGGATCATGTAGACATTGTGTTTTTAAAAAGTATGTATAATTAGTGTGGGTGTATGATGTGTATATGTGGGTAGCCATGTGCCACAGTGCATGTTTTCAAGTTCTTCAGTTTAAAAAAATAATCTGAGTTTGGGGCAAGGTAATTAAAAAAGAAATGAGAATATATTTAGTGTTATAACTATCATTTATAATTTTTGGCTAGAATTATATGTATGCAAAGACTATAATTGGTTTCCTTTTGACAAGCATTTAGACATATTTATGTGTACATTCTCAAGTATTTGAAAATCTTCTTGGTATTTCCTTCTTGCAATAAGGTTGGTTCAACATGGCACAAAGATAAGGAACATAAAATCCTTACAGATTACAGCATAGATCAGGCTTTGGAAAATGGCGGTCTCTGCCACATCCAGGGTTACTTTCTGCTGTATGCAGTCATGAACTGGTTAGCTGCAGCCAAAACTCTGTGGTTCATAAAGCCCACTTCATTTCTGTTCCATTTTTCCCAGTTATTTTCTGATCCTAGTATGAAAGATGATATATATTGAAATAAGAAAAAGACATTTTATTACATATAATTTTACATGTGAATATAAGATTTAAATAAAATATACTACTGATCAAAAATTATCTATGAACTGAATTTGAAAAATACTTCATCAAAGTATATTACTAATTATATATCATTTAATATTATTTATAGTATCTGCATCCATTGCACTTTCTTAAAGGGGTCACATGAATTGTGCCTTCATAGCTTCATTTCTATGTGATTTTAAAATCCACTCTGCTGGACTGTCTTCATCCAAAGCTCTAGTGAAGCGGAACTGATTAAGAGAACCTTCCAGTGAGAGGACTTAACTTTGCATGGGGCCACACATTGCAGTTGCCCTACAGCAAAGCTGGCTCAGGTGTTGTCTCTGTAATGTCACCATGGCCATGCTTCCATCTCACTCTCTTTCATCCACAAGCTGTGAGCTGTCTCTTCATTGTGTCCCTCTTGCTAACATGGCCCTGCATTTGCTCTTCTTCAGCCTGATCCCTCCTGACTGTCTTCACTCTCCTGGAGGGCTCCTCAGCTCCCATGCTGTGATTTACTGTCTGTCTACATCATTCCTAAACCTGTGACTCTGGATTACAAACCAGAGATCTCTGGGCTTCACCAGTTTAGTTCAGTTCTCATTTCATCCTGTGCTGTCTTCAGCTTTTCCTATCCATTTTTCCCTCAATCAACAAAATCCTTCACATACTCACCTCCTGCATATCCCACCTAAGTTTTACTTCTTTATTTGAGTATGTGCTTCTTTACATGTGCCTATCAGACTATAAGCAGAAAAAACAAATGGATTGAAATGCTGACCTGAAAATAATATTCAAAAAGAGATCCCCTTCTTACACCTTACGTCCTACAGTAGTGGACTTCAAGATCTGTCCTCAGCAACCTGCATTAGATCCCCCCAGGAGTAAAAACCAAATGTGAAGCCAGAATATACCTCCATCAAACAATAACTCAATCTATAATTCTCTCAATGGTAGAGGGCTCAAAGGCTCCATCCACTTACAGCAACAACACTATGTGATTTTCATGTTCCCTAAAGTTTAATAATCATTCTTTTATATATATTCTAAGGTGTTGAAGTGGCCATATAAAGTCTTCCATATTAATGGTATGTATATGAAACTTGAAAAACAGTATGAATTTCATGTATTGTCTTCAGTTGCATGACAAATCATCCTGAAAAATTATGGTTTGAAGCAACAGCCACTGTTAGATTGCTTCATAATTCTGTGGGGTAATAGTTTGGTCTGGTATCAGCTGAGTAACTCTTTTGATTCAAGTGTGCTCTCTTATACATCTGGTTCTCTTTCTGATGATAGGCTTATTGTTGTGTGGAGCAACAGAAACAGCTAACCTATGATTCATAAATGTGAAGAGTACCCCTGGGAAGACAGAAAGATCTGAGAAACATGTGGGGAGAAATTCATTGTTGTTGCTCTGGACAGGATCTCACTATGTAGCTCTGGCTGTCCTGGAACTTACTATAAAAGCTAGGCTGGTCTGGAATTCACAGAGATCTGCCTGCTTCAGCATCACAAGCACTGGGATTGAAGGGATGAGGTGGACACTCCTGTCTTGGGAAATGTTCTTTTGAGGCTTATTCTCAAAATTGACACGATTACTGTCTGGTACTTTCTGTTAGCCAAGGTGAGGCTCAACACTACTCTAGATTCAAAGATTGGGAAAGACTTCATTGGTTGGCTGGAGACACCAGACCAGACGACATCATGGTCGTTTTTTCCAATCCACTCCCTGGATCTAATATGTGTGAATGAAGGACTGGTGTTTACAATGTAACTATGGGATGGATTCTCATTTGCCTATACGTAGGCCTGTTTTAGTAAATCATCAAACCATTCCAGGTCTGGATTTCATTTCTCCTGTCTGAGCTCTCTTCAATCAGCCTCTTCTGGGTCAGCCTTGCATCTGGTCAAGATGAGTGCTCATAGTGATGTGGGCCTCAGTTGGTTGCTTGAATTGAGTTAAGTCACAACAGGATGTTCTCAAGCTCAGCAAGCTAAAGGCAGCAAGTGAACCAGAAGGCACATTGTTAGGAGGAGAGTATATCACTTTCACATCCTTGAAATTCATCTCTCTTTCAGCTTTATTGTCTTAAAATTTTGACATTTTCCTGCCTCCATTCACTCATGTCAGCTGACCCATTTTCTTTTTCAAGTGCCATTCATCTTCCTTTCTGCTAGTGGAACTGTTCCTTGCTAAACATGCCTTTCTGTAAAGACTTCTTTGCTAATGGCCCTGGGTATGCTCTGATGTGAAGCTTGCGTGTTGAGTTTCAGCAATCATTATTAGTATTGTCACCCCCTTGTTCTGATTTCCATGGTCAGTCTAGGACTTCAACTCCACTGACATTCTTAGTTTTCTCAAAAGGTCTTAGAAGGAAATAGAGCAACACACAGAAGTTTCAAATAGCATGAGAAATGAAAATAGTTTGCACATTAGAAAATAGGCCTTTGGCTTTCCAGTCTACGGATTCCTTCCTTCCGTCTTCCTTCATTTCTCCCTTCTCTCTCTCTCTCTCTCTCTCTCTCTCTCTCTCTCTCTCTCTCCTTTCCCTTATATAGCCTCTGATTTTCTTCCTCAAGGATTTTGAATTAAAGAAAAATCCCAGACACCACCCCTCTAAACCCTCTGTCTTGTTTTCCTTTCTACGAAATGGATTTTCTGTGGGTCTTGGAGCTTGATGGTTCTGCTTTCAGCTGGCAGCAGGCTTTCTTCTCGTCTCCAAGGGCACTCTGATTACCTTACTTTCTTGCTCCTGGTCCCCTGAAGCCTGACATGCAATATTGGCATTCATCAAGGGAAAAGAGCATTATAATTTTCTCTGTGACCTGGCTCTAAGGGATGTAAGTGTGTGTTGCAATACTCAATGCATAAAGCTGTTGCCTGTGATATAGTCTGCCCAATGGAGAAATGGGATTTAGCTGCTTGTAATGAGAATTTGATGTGACTGGAAAGTGAAGGGAAGTGTCTTTTTATTGAAGGTGCTGAGCCTTATAACAATCTTTCAGTGGCAGGATATATTGTTTTTTACAGTACTTTTCAACTCTAAATTTTTTCAAAACCTCATGAGACAATCCCTACATACACAACCACACACACACACACACACACACACACACACAACCACACACACACACACACACACACAACACACACACACACACACACACACACACACACACACACACACACACACACACACAGGCATCAGCTCAGTAACTCCACCCTCATGGAGTCATAGAGCAAAAAGATGCAGTGATCCCTGACTCTGCCCCCTAAAAATTTTATTTTTTTATTATCTAAGCTAAAGGTCTTCTTTTTTTGTACAATAGAAATGCTCTCTTGGGAAATTTCATTTTTCTTCTTACATAGGAAACTCCTAAGTGAAAATGGAGGGAGAAAAAGAAGAAATGCAGACATGATGCTACAGACTTGAAATGCGCATAGACACTCAAAAAGAAAAGATGTTTTCTGTCTTCCACAAAACTTTTCTTATAGTGTGCATGTGCATGGACCCTTAGTCTTTATAGGCCTGGGAGAGCCTAGGTGCCGACCACATCTCAAGCTGGTGTCTGAACAAATGTTAGAAAGAAACTATTTCTTGCTCCATTCACAAATCAACTTTACAAAAGGTTGGGAAGATGCTCAGGAGGTAAAGCTCTCACTGGATGAGTGTGAGGGCCTGAGTTCGAGTCTTTTAAACTCATCTGAGAGCAAACACTATAGCATTCATATCTACAATCCTAGCACTCCTATGAAGGGATGGGATGTGTGGACTGGAGAATTCCCAGGTGCTGTGGGCCAGCTAACCTGGCATAGGCAAACAAGATGGCAGGCAAGGACTGGCATCTAAAGTTATCCTCTGCCTTCCACACAAACACTATGGCATGCACACAATTGTACATGCACACATGCGTGCACACACACACACACATGCACACATATACACAAATACCACACACACACATACAAACAAAGATTTTTTAAATTACAAAACAAAGTTTTGAGCACATTATTCAAAACTTCTTCAGTTTTTCCATGTGTGCTCTACATCTCCATTGTGAATTGAGGTCTTAGAAGTATCTTTTAATATAATCTCAAATTTATTTTAATTATTATAATTTATTCTTCCCTAACAGGAAATATGCCCAGAAAAGTCAGTGAGTTGAGAATTGTATGATTTTTAAAATTTATTTGTCATTCAGTGAATAGAATAGCAAATATAGTTCTGATTTTTCACACCTTTCAGAAATTATCATATATATGTCAACATTTGGTAAAGTTTTGTCTTATCAAACACCTTTTTTGGGGTAAATTTGTAATGCTTATCTGTAGGTTTGGCAATTACTCACCAAGTTACTCAAATTTCCAAAAGTATAAAAACGAGTTTTTATCAACTCTTTCAGATTTACTTTTTAAAAACCAACAAAAACACCTATAGGTTTTCCAGTCTTTAGAAGTCCACTAAGGCCACAGCTACAGTTTCAATTTCTTTGTTTTCAGTTATCTACAGACCAAAACTGTTAAATGGAAAAATTCTAGAAATGAACAAGTGATAGATTGTAGAATGCCTATTGTATATTGATATCATTACTATATTTTATCATTGTTATTAATCTCCTGCTACAAGTTGAACTAACCATAGCCGCGCCTGCATGCGTGCGTGTGTGCGTGTGTGTGTGTGTGTGTGTGTGTGTGTGTGTGTGTGTTTGTGTGTCTGTGTTTATGTAGGAAAAACAGCATCCATAGGGTTTGAATCATGTAGTGGTTTGAAGCTTACACTAGGGTCTTGGAATGTGTCCTGAGGATGATGATGAGGTAATTTATCTTACCTTCCACAGTCAGGGCTTATGACCATGTGTCCAAGAGTTCTTATGGCTGCAAAAGAGAGGGCACATTAGGTGGCCCTCCCCGGTGCTCTTCCAGTTCTAAGAATTCAAGCATGCAAGAATTTCATTTATGTAACCCCAACTAAGAAGGTCTCACTGAACAAACACATGTTATAAAGCTAGACAGGGAATGTTTGTTTTTTTCTTCCTGCTGTTTATATGCAGTGGCATCATGAGATATGATGAACATGTGTCACTGGGGGTCTCTAGGCCCATGAACTGAGTGTCATCAGATCTATTCTTAATGTGAAAATCAAAATACATCAAACCCATGTTTACAAGTTAGAGGTAATAAAGACCATAAAACTTCCCAATGTCTAAGACAAGGGAGAAGAGCTGGTGGTAACAGGCAAAGTCCACAGCTTTCTTTTCTCATTGATTTTGGTGTGATTTTGAAAGAATGCTCAACATCTGCTCTGATAATTTTAATTATTTTAATGTTGGATCTTTCTTAACTCTCTCCATAATTAATAAATATGTTGGGTTATTGGTGCATTTGAAAATTGCTATGACTATATAAAATAAACTTATTTTATATGTGGAGTATGTGGAGACATGTAGGTAATATGTAAGAATTAAATCACAGTCTTGATAAAGACTTGATTATATGATTTCTCTACTTGCAAACATGTGATCACATGAAAATACTAAGTGTTGCTATGACCAAAACATGTTTGCTATCTCAAGACACAGAAAGCCCATGCCTGTGTTAATGAGGGGAGGGGTAGTCTCGTGCACACCAGGTTTTGTGTCTCTGTGTTAGCTTCCTACAGCCTTTTTCAAGGAAAATTGTGCATTGAAGAAGAGAAAACAATCAGAGGGAATTGGTTCTGAATTAACACTGACCCTTGAGGCCCCTCCAAGAGCATAGTGGCCCTCTAGTTAAAGTAGGGATTTGTAGAGGTCAGCCCTGGCTGCATTTATGGGTTCTGTCATTGTGCCTGCCCATGGCCACTGCAGGACACATGAGCTCTAAGGCGTTAGGCTGTCTTTGTGAAGTCCTCGACTTTGGATTATTGAGATGAGAAGTGGCTCATGAATGGCAGGTTTGAGTCTTCCTGAACTATGAATTCTATTCTTATTCTCTGAAGAGGATTTGGCTTTTCACAGAAGTCCTTTTGAGGCTTTGAAGGAGCTTTTAGGATGTGTTCTGGATCTCTTATCCATTCAGATCATAACAGCTGAACCTATATTCAGCCCCAACTTTTATCCATTCTTAAGTTTTTCCTCTCCTCAATTCTTTCTTAAAATATCCTGTCAGCAGCTTACCCTGGAAAACAGCCAGGCTTTCTTCAGCTCTGTCAGCAGTCATGAACACTTTGGGAGATGCTTGTCCTTGCACGCAGATAGTCCAGGCCGTCCCCTTGAAAGCCTGGCACTGGCTGACCAGCCGTGGTCAAAGCTGACTTGAGTGTGATAGTGGAGGGTGGTGGTAGGCCTGCGGCACTGAGAGCTAGTTTGTGTTGTATCAGTTTTTATGCAATAGGAAAAGATACAAAAGTTCTTCTTTTGGTCCTCTGTCTTCTGTTCTTTCACCTGAGTGTAAAGAAATACTGTCATTTCCAAGACATCATCTGGGGTGATAAAAACTGCAATTGATATTCTCCCCTACCATTTGTGCATCTCTTTCAGGCCTTTATTTCTCTTCCTGTAACTGCTAAGCTTATCTTTCTGACTCCAAGTGGAAATAAAACTGTCTTAGATGATATAATGCGTTCTCCCCCAAATAACACCTCAGTGGAAAATGGCCACATGCATATTTGGCCCTCTTTTTAAACTAAACTGACTTTAGGCCGAACTAGTTGTCTTTCTTCCTGTGGCCAGTGTCTTTCTTTCCAGATGAGCCTGTTTTGATCACTACATGGGCTTTCTTCCATGTGTACAGGGTTCAGACTTCCTCTTTTCCTGACGTCTTTATACTGACTCAGATGCTGAGTTCTTCCTCTTTTCCCCAAATCTTATTGACCTTCTCTTCACTCAAGTTGTCCTTTCCCTGTCCTCATTTTACAAATAAGAACCCATCAAAACACAACTTTGTTTCCATCTGGAGCCAGGGACCTAGCCGTGAGATGCCCTAGTTACAGAGAAGTGACCCACAAAGTAAGGACAGGATGTACCTGGACCAAAGGCGTTTCTGGATCTGATTAGTGTGGAACATAGAGAATAATATCTGTCCCTCTTGGATGTTACACCTTTATCTATTTGTAGAAGAGTGGACAGAGCATTCCTCTAGGCAGCTAGAACTGGGTAGTGGTGGGAACTTTGTTTTTCAGTTGTGAGGTGGCCGAGTTTCCAGGTTCTGTTTCTTTACTGCCTTTGTTTCTTTTATGGTTGCTGATAAAATACCAGAAGAGAGGACTTCAGGGAGAAAGGGGACTTTGGGCTCACAGTTAGATGGTGTGTCTGTGTGAAGGGCATGGCTGGGGAAGTGTGGTGCTGACAGCTGTTCTCTCTATCCATGCCAGCAGGTGTGTGATACATTGCTTCCTGTCAGGAAGTGAGGAGACAGCGTGGGTGCTTCTCTCCCTTCCTCCACCTTTTCTTTTCTTTTTGTGTATGACTGTATTGTGTAGTGTGTATATACCACACTGTCACCCAGGGAACAGAGGCACCTATATTCAAGATGGGTCTTCTACCTCAGTCTAATTTCACTACACACACTCTCACAGCAATACCTATGAGATGATCTCCTAGGTGACTCCACATGCTGTTAAGCTGACAACCATGTGGCATGGTTCCCACCTGCTTGTGACTCCAGCTCTGGGGATCTGATGCCTTCTTTTGGTCTGACCTCACCTGCACCCATATGTGTATATACCTCAACTCCATTCTAGGCATAAACACATAATTAAAAAAAATTTTTTTAATCTTCAAGATTAACCATCACACTTATCTAACAATTAAAAGAATAACAACAACCCATTCTACACTAAGATCTTTATCCTCATTATAGTCACCAAGAGCTAAGTACTTTTCTTTGTTGCTGAATAAGAAATATGTATGAGTGCATGTGTGTGGGTATAAAAACATATATATGCTGCTTGTAGGCAGAACATGGGAATACTTCGAGCTTTTATTCCATCAGCCTTAAAATCCTTACCCTACTAAAGTTGGCCTTGGAGTCTATATAAATCAGTTGTAAAATGCCTATTTACAGCTGTCTAATAAATACAGAAACAGAATGCATTGTTCACAGATCTTGTAGACTCCCCCTCCAGAACATCTCTGGGTGAAACCCCTCCTCTCCACCCCACAGCTGCTGTCTTTACAAGCATGCTTGCACCTGGGCTGCTGAACTAGCTCTTTAAGCATGAAGCCCTTGCCAGCACTTTGTCAGCTTCTGTTTCTCCTTCACAGTGTGCCAAAGTGTGCCAGGGCATCCCCGTCTACCACATTCTAAGGATGTGGGTAGCATCTGTAGGCTTGACTCCTCATCCAATCTCTACCTATCTCCTTTAGCTTGAAATGGTTGGCAACCATCCTGTTGCCTAACATTTGGATTCCTAATATATTTTACCTTGAACCTTTCTCAGCTGGGTTGTTAGATTCTCTCTGACTTTTGTTACTCAATTACTGGGTGGAATGCCTTGGACTAGGGGTTATTCAAGGCATACCCACCTGTAATGGCCCTTTTCAGGGGTGCTGAGATTCCAGGGGATTAACAGATGCTGAAACTCTCAGTGGGGGAAATGAAAGAGATTCCTGCATTTCTAGAAAGGGAAAATGAATATTGTTACTGTATTGGTAAAGGATGTGGGGGAAGTGGAGAGGCAAGACATGTTCAGATAAGTTGTACCTATTGTACAAGTGAGGGAGGAGTGTGCTACCACTAGCCCTCTGATATGTGGAATTCTGGTACCCTGGGTGGGATGGTTGATGGAGATGATGGAAAAGCAGATGGGGTGAAGCTCTCTAGTAGGCAGTGTTTCTAGGGCTTGAGTCCTTGAGTAGAGGGAGGAGTAGAGAGTAAATATGACACTGTGGTTCTAGCTAGTGTAGTTGGACTGGTGGTGCTTGAAGCCGGGGGTGGGGGGTGGAGGCTGGGCTCAAACAATGGTATGGAGAAGGAGACAGCTCAGCATGACCTTCTTCAGTGGCAGACTGCAGGCCGGCCTAAGGGCAAGTGGTTTATTTGAGAGTCGATCTTGGGAAATACAAGTGAAGAAGTGATGAAATGGATTGGAGAAAGGAAAGCTAGCAAAAAGAATCACAACTTTAGCTTGTAAAATACCATGCTTTCTGAGAACCCTAGATACCAGAAGAGAACATGCACTGTGAAGCTTTTCCTCCTGAGGGAAGGGGACATGGATATTGTTCTCTAGCTTGCCTGTAAGTTTACAGTTGACTAGCAGGCATCAACACTCCATCCCTTTGCCTTGCTAATTTGGGTGAACATTGACAACTCCAATGGTCAGGAGAAATGTTCAAGACAAGACATAGAAATGCTAGCAGGTGGAACTTGGGAGTGTTAATTGAAATAATGGGGCCAGTGGATATGCATGGGACACAAGGACCAACCTCTACATCATGGTGATTAGAGACAATGAAGGTGAAGACAGTGGTTGTAGGCATGGTTTTCACCTCTATTGCATCTGATCTGTTCTTTCATATATGCACATTGCGATGTCAGGATGCTTATATAGAATAGAATGCAGTGAGGCTCCTTCTGAGTCCAAGTGATGATGAAGCAGAGGGTATCACCTATGGAAGGAACTATGGAGAACAAACAGAAGAGCAGACTGGACTCCCAGGAATCCTAGCATTGAGTGGTCAAATAAGGAAATGGTGCTAATAGAGAACAAAGAGGAACTGTTTGAAAAACAGAACAGAAATCTGGAGGGGCCCATGCTCTCCAGAAAATCAGGACACATGCTAGGAAAATAATTAGAGAAAGAAGGAAAAGTCTGCAGGAGCAAATAATAATAATAATAATAATAATAATAATAATAATAGTAGTAATACAACAATAATAAAAATTACACCTCTTCATAGAGATTTATCTTCATATCAAAACCATTTTTTTGCAGGATAGCAGAGGAATGGAGTAGAATATAGTGACTATGAATGCAGGCAGGATTGTCTGTGTTCATATGCTGGCTAAAACTCTATGACTTTGGGCAAGTAATTTGTTTCTTCAGGCCTTAGATTCCTTATCATTAATCCACAAATAAGTATTGTTCCTACTTCTTAGGATTATGATATTATGAAGAGTTAGTCACATAAAATAACTAACATAATTCCAGACAGATGCTAAGTACCAAATTATAGTGACTGTGAACTATGTTCTTCAGCTTTTGTTTGTTTGAGAGTCAATGTTCCTCAGTCTTTGAAATTCTCTGTAGCCCATCATGTTGTATGTTCCAAGGATATTGTTGATGATAATATGCAACTGGTAGAGCCTACAGGTCTTGATAGGTTCATCTCCTCTGCCAACTGAAGACTTGAAAGACAGGAAAAATCTGGAACACCATGAACAGGTAGCAGCAGAGAAATCTTAAGCACCATAGACGATCCAAAGTTGAAGAAAGGTGGGAAGCACACCCATGCAGCAGACACACTGAGAAAAAGATGCTTTGCAAAGCAGAGCTGGAACTCTGAGGGCTGAAAATCCAGTCTTTTCTAGTGTCTGGGGGTTTCAGACTTCTGGAGAAGAGTCTTTCTCCCTTGATTTAAGGGAAGTCAATTTGAAGAAATCTAGGCTGTTTGATCTGCCAAGAACTGTGGCATGACCTGTCCTGAACCAGTCTTGAGCTTCTTGAACCAGTTGCTCCTCAGCAGGGGCCTGCTGGTGCAAGACAGAAGATGCCAGGCTTTTGTCTCAAGTCAGGAGATTAAGGAAGAAGTCAGGCATCTTGGAAATCTACCATTTTTATTTCCTATCCATGGCCTTCTCCCTATCTGGCCATCTACCAGGGCACCTGTCTAACTTCTGCACTCTCACAATCCTCTCTCAAGTCCCCATCTGGGGTTGAAGTTTAGTATCCTTGAGACTGTGCTGGGATGGGTACAGCAGGATACTATTAAGCACCTTCTTTCTTCTTAAAAGATTCCAAGTTTCTTGGCTGCAGAAACAATTCAGTGGTGAGATGTACCAGCCACTCTTACAAAGGACCAGAGTTTGGTTGCCAGAATCCACATGGTGCCTCACAACCATCTATAATTCCTGTTTCAGCGGCTCTGATGCCCTCTTATGGACTCTCCAGGCCCTGCATGCATATGGTGCACATACATACATGCAAACAAAACATTCATAAATATCATGTAAAAATATTTTTTTTCCTGACCCAAGACCCAGAGCTTGCCAGTAGGGCCCATGCTGATCAACTGCCTCAGCAAGTTCAAGGCTGGATTAAGACATGTTTGCACAATAGTTATGAGCCAATCAGTCATCCTGTCTTTCATCAAACTGACCAATCTTAAATTAGAGGAGCAAGAACCCTCAAAGGCATTTAACAACAACAACAACATGGCACCCAGGAAGCTGGGCTTCTCAATCCCTGCCCTGCTTTACAGGAGTTCTTTCCATCTTCCTTGAGTGGGGACCAGAAAGAAAGAAAGAAAGAAGAGAAAGAAAGAAAAAAGGAGAAAGAAGGCAGACTGTAAGTTTCAAGAATTTTACACACTCGATTTGGTTTAGTTCATGGGCCCACATTGTTATTCCGGGAGACTTTGGCTATGGCATACCAAATGTTGATCTCAGAGTAGCAGCCTCAGCATCACTGGGAAATTAGTTAGCAATGCACACATCCAGGTTTCTGTAGGACATAACATGAGAGTCTGCTCTTTCACAAACTTTCTAGGTGATGGGCAGGCACAGGAGACTTTCAGAAGCCTACTGCTATGGTGTTAGGCCTCAGATAGCTTCATCACCCAAATGATGTAAGAAGGTGTCCAAATACATTTACAACTCCTCAGTGACCATGGTGGGGACACTATGACCTTCCTGGGGGATGATGAGTCAGGCACTACTTCTCTGACATGCCCCTGACAAGGTGGCAGCTGTTCACAACTGGGCAGGTTTTTAATAGGCAGAATTGTGTTTAAATTACCCATGACTCTTTGCATATACCTTCCTCTAAAGTAGATAGAACTGGCTTTAACCATCATTCCTGTCCTTTAGAGGTCAAATGCCCTCTCACCATCTAACTTTCCAGTGTCTATATGGACTTGTTTCCTGCCCATATGTCTCTCAGTTTCTGCCTCACTCATTGCTCTAGTTTATGGGTCAATTTGGCCAGTCACTGCATGCTGTTTTCTGACCACTCTATGACAACACGCCCCTTGCTTTCCAGGTAAAGACACAGAAACCGCCTCACTAGATTTCTGTATGTTTGGCTAATTATAACAGACTTGAGGAGTTGGGAAGGGTTTGCAGAGCAGAAACATGTCCAGCAGTAGGACATGGGTCTCTCTTGGCATGCAATGTCCCCAGACATTTTAACTGAGATTCCAGTTCCTGCTTCCTTCTACCCTCTTGTGTACTTCTCTGCAATCTCTAAAAAAGTCACAAAAGGAAAACACATCAACTAATTCTTTCCATTCTGTAATGTTCTGTAATTTAGTATTTTGTCCCACTTTGTCAGCCCAGTTGGTAAATGCTTTGAAAAGGCAGCTGGTCATGCTGTGTAACAGAAAATGTAGTCTCCTCCCTGAAGAACATGTGGATTACACTAGGGGGAGCAGGGGACCTATCCAAGGACATTGGTTGGTCAAAGATAGATCATGTCCTTACCAACAGTCATAAAGCAACAAATGTCCTCTTCATCAAACAACACGTATCCATTTATAAACAGCACATGTTCCTGCTGGGGTGTTGCCTGCCACCTTTCTCCAGTTTTCAGGACTGGCATGCCTTGGGGAGTCTCACCATTTCCTAGCTTGTCTCCAGGAACCAATGTGTGTCAAGCACACTACCCACTGACTCATACATTAACCCCTTCATATTTATGGCAAGGGTGGCAAGATCTCTGTCATCTTGTATTCAGAGACTGTGATTGCCCAAGTTTAAATTTACCCACACAGCACAGCTAGATAAGGACCCATGTAATTTATGAGCCTCTCTGCTTTCCTAACTAGAATATGTACTTTGTTAAGGAAAAACCATGTTGTTTTAAAACATGGCTTTGAGGTGTCTAGTGCTCTGGCACATTGCAGGGTTTCGGGAATTATATGAATTGAATAAACATTTCAAAGTGCATGAGAGACAAACCTCATTTCTTGTTAGGAAAATGAAAAATTCCTGTGTGTGTGTGTGTGTGTGTGTGTGTGTGTGTGTGTGTGTGTAGGTTTGTGCATATGCATGTATGTGTGTATGCATGCTTGTGTGCATGCACATTTGCCTGTGTGTGCATGTATGTTTGTATGTGTGCATATGTATGAACATGAATGCACATGTTGTATGTGACAAAAGGAGTGAGAGGTCACAATATAAGGGAGAGAAGACTTGAAAACAATTTATACTCTAGGAAAATCCCCTCATCTCAGAGCAGTTGAACTGTCCTTCATCAAAGAGATCAAATTAGAGAATAAGACACAGCTGCCCACTGAAGCTACTTCTCTGCCAAGGTTACAAACCTTTTGGTCTGCTCAGTTTGATTCCTGCACCCTAGTTATGCAGCACATAACGGAACATGCTACCTGTTCTTAAAGGGAATTCCAGTTCATCTCCCTGCCTCAGCATCCTCTGGCTCACCACCATGTGTTCAGGGACAATGGACTCTGACCAGTGACCAGTACTTGGAGTATTACACCAAGCGTTGATGTGGAGAAACAAGTTGACACTATTTGATAGACAGAGTTTATAGGTCTTGGCCCTGTTAACTGTAGGATAGAAGGAACTGGGAGATGTTTGAAGCAGAGTTGATGGTCATGTTGTTGCTCGGCTTTGGGTGAGTCACTTACCCCTTTGGACCCTCTGTCTTCTTATTTTCAAAAAGCACAGTTCTTTCTGAAAGTGAAAACTTACACTCTTCCTGCATCAGGTCAGTGTAACCATATTTTATTCCACCCTTCCCTCCTGGTCCTGAGCACTAGGCTGCTGTTGGACTTTTCTACCAGCTTAGAAGCTAAAGCTCTAAGTGACTCCTCCTTGTCCTAGAATGTATTTGTTCTGAAACCTCAAAGCACTCTGGAACAAACCTAGATGTTTACTCAGAGGAACTAAATAAGACTTGTTGGTGTGTAGTCCCAGGCTTCCAGTCTCCTTATGGACAACTGTTGCATCTGGGTTAGCCCCTGAAGTTTCTCACTGGATCTTCATGACACCCACCTAACTATCCAAGAGATGACATTTTCCTGAGCCAAGTTCAAATCAGCATAACTGAGGTGTTCTATCACCCCAGCACTCATGCACTCCCTGGAGCTGTGTAGCACACAAATTAAACACAGTCAAGACAGCCGTCATTCCAGCAGGGGATGGGGGCACATTCATGAGTCCTGAGGTACAGCTGAGGAGCTATTGATGGGTGATGGCTTCCAGGGAAAGAAGAGTCAGTTTCTTTAAGGGCGTGACCCCTGGTCAGTTGACCTCATGCCTGTGGAGTGTACTACCTTCGTGAGTATATAGGAAACAAATTAGAATCTGTTGGCTGTATAAAACAAAGAGGACATTGAAATTTGGAAGAGTCTGGGATGGGGATGGATCTGAGAGGAACTAAGTGGAGGGGTGCTGGTAAATAGGTTCCAAATACATTATTATGCATGTAAAGAGTCCTTAAAAAGTTAATAAAAGCATTATATTAGAAGACACACCCCCTTCCATTGTGCTGATTTTCAAAACACAATGTAAGACTGGAAGAAGCCACTGTTATCTCAGTCATGGGAATCCACCCACGCCACCTCCCATGGGGCTCTGTAACTGTCCTGGCAGGAGTAAAGAGAGCCTGAAGAGAAACACTTGTATTCTTCTCCTGACCTATTAGGCTGGTAAAACAATAGCCACCACCACCAAAAAAAAAAAAAAAAAAAATGGAATTTCCTCGGGAAGCTTGTGCTGGGGGAAGGGAAAAGTTGAAGCCCCAATGACAGCCAAAGGAGGAAACTGGCTCCCAGAAAGAAGTTTCACACAGTGTCCCCCTTCCCCCACCCTATCTGTTAAACTTGTCAGACAAACTAGAGCGGAGAAAATGATGTGCGGGATGGGCAGGGCCACAGCGTGACCCGTGCCTCTCATTGGTCCCCCAGTCTGAATCCCATGGCAGTATGCCAAGTCAGAGTTGGCTGGACTCTTTAATTTGTTCATCCCCAGTGTGGCCACAGGGAGACAAGTTCTTCCTCTGCTTTCACTCCCACCCTTTTCTTTAATCGGGACATTGAGGGTGTCTCAGCCTAGCTTATTGGAACTTCCAGAGTCCGGACTTTGTCTCTAAAAACTCCATTAACACTTCCAGTACCCCTGGCTTGATGGCGTTTGGTCCGATATCCCCTCTTGACTTCACTCAGAAGATCAGATTGCTTGGCTGGTGGTCCAGTTTAGATTATTCTCTCGGTTTTAGAAAATCACTTAAGTTTAAAATTTTATCTATGTACTGCCAGAACCTGCCTGTCCTCATCAGTCATGTTGTCATGGGTTAGGCTCCTGAACCAGCATCTCCCCTCAGAGCGCATCAGTATATAGAGTTGCACCAGCAGCAGGGGCTACAGATGGAACAGAGCAGGCAGCTGAGAAAACACTATAGAGAGCAGGCAGAAGGGCTAGGTAGAAGCAGAGGAGGCAGGGCTCAGCGTGAGGGTTAATTGAAAGGACTTTGGATTAAAGGTGAGGGGCGTGAGGTATGTCACTGTGTTCTCTGTATTAAGCCCCATTCTCTCTTCTCCTGGCACTGATGTTCTCATCTGCAGCTGAGAAGGTTGGAGAAGCACTGAAGTCCTTCTTAATTCTGGCCTTCTGTAGCTGTAAGGGTAGCAGAGAATAGACATTTTTGAAAGCATCAGATGCATACTTTTATTACTGTATAGTATCATAATTAATATTCACAGTGATGACTTTGGGTCATCAAGGAAAACTACATTATGCCCAGTGTGCTTTTAAGGAAGGCCTCATAAAGTTTAATACATTCTAGAATGATTTTCTGTCAGGATTTTAAACAAATGTGCCTATATCTGCATTTATGTGTGTGTGCACATATTATATTTGGTACTTAAGGTAACCCTTCTGATAGTCTGAAAACATGTCATTTTGAATGACTTACACCTCAAGGCTGCTGCATTGCTGTAGTGTGAGTGCATCTATAAAGCATTCAGTCAAAATGACTGCTTTATACCCAAGGCTTTTTTCAGTGTCAGAGAAAGGCCCCACATTAAATTCTTCAAATGCTGTTGTGGAAGAAATTAAGTTTGCATCTAAACTAAAGTATTATATTCTTCAACATTTTATCTTCTTGGCATGCATGTCTTCTGTAGGACAGGGCACCAACTTAACCTTTTCTTCTACTAATTTATCTTTTGGTCTTGTCACTTGTATTCCAAGAAGACCTGTCTTCTGATGACCTCTTTATATTCCGTTTTGATATTTATATTACTTTAAATCTTTGGCTAGAAGAATAAATCACTTGGATCACTGCTAACAATTTCCACACGTATGCCTTAAGGCCTAGGACTCTTGGTGTTTGGGCTGAAGTATGGTCCTGTGGTAACTGGTACTGAGCATCTTGGGTCTTCTACCATTTAAACATTCCAAGGAATGTCTTCAGTGACACTGGGGAGAAGTCTGAGATATTGTTTATTATGCCAAATTATTCATCTGTGCTTCTCTCTAGGATTACCACTGCCCAGAACTGTGTCTTGTCCATCTCAAGTATCTGTTCTGGCAATCATTAGCTTCTATGTTTCCCCAAGAATAAGGCAGATCTCCTTCCAATATTTAAGAGTTCAGCCTCTTACATAAACATGATGGTACAAATAAAAAAAGTTAGATTGCAGCCCCCTGAATATTATACTAGTGATTTCTAATTACAGATTCCACTGTTGTTCCATTCTTAAGATGTTAGACACAATACCACAGGTTTTAAAGTAATTTCTAGCCCACCTTCCCCCAAATAAGGAAATACAGCATCATAGAATGCAGGGATCTCTTTTAGTTCCTATTCAGATTTATAGAGGTGTACATTTTCCTTTCAGGAAATGTGGAAACAGTATTTCTTCCACCAGCCAGAGTCTGAGCTACATCCAGTACACTGTGCTTAGCCAAGCCACTTAACCTTCATGCTCCTTAGTTTTCCCAAGGACTAAAATGGAACATAAACTCAGTGACCTCAGAGGACCCACTTGGCACTCACTTCTCCAATTGATACTGATCCACAGGATGAAGGCAACTTTTCTTTTTGCCAAATGTTGGTAATTGGGTTGCAGAAAATTAGTACAGAGACTGGGAGCCAGTGATAAGCACTTAATGTTTAACTATTATTGCCCAGGGAAATCTGTAAGTACTTTGGGTTTCAGAAACTGAAGCATCTTTCTTTATGTCTGAAAGATCCCCAGAACTTGCGGAAAGGGTTAGGCCACAGTGCTCTTTAGTCAGATGTTTTATTCAGAAGGTCTGGCTAGAATCTTTGTAGAATCTCCAAGACATCAGACACACTGCTTACACACAAAACCCTGATTTGGGCAAGCCTTCTAAATGTGTAGACTGCAACTGTTCAGCATTCTAGAGTGTGTTTTCTGTCCTGGTTGCTTTGGAAAAGTCAAGAGAGCAGTGGAAATCAGAACAAGATGAGTGAGGGGAACAGTAACTCAGTGTTGCTATGTAACAAAAGTATGTTTTAGAAGAAATCTGAATGAAATGAATATTCAAAATGTTAAGTTAACTGGAATCACATAAGCAAAGATTATAACAGTGTCATCATTTTGAAAAAATGATAAACTATTAATAGTGTTTACATATGTATAATGAAGTCATAGGTGATTTCTATGTTGTTTATATTTGTCTAAGGTTCTTAATATTTACAGCATGCATTATTTTTGTAAACTAGGACATTCCCTGCAGTGGGAATTCAGCTTCCTCATGGGTTTCATCTTTTACATCCTCAGGTGTATTTTGTCCAACTGAATTCCTTTTGAACGATGAAGCCTTTTTATTTAAATCGACAAAGGATATTAAGTCTGTGAAATATTGTTTTGTGACCTTGTTTTCATAGTGAGGATTATTATTAAGCAACTTTTAAGCGCTTCTGTTTCTAATATGCAATTTGACTCATAAAACATTTGTATCTGCCTCTGATATTTTATTTCTACTAACTCTACCCAGCATAGCAAGATAGAGAGTGTGGGATTCTGTCATGTGATCTCTCTGTGTTGTGTAAGTATCTGGGGTCCCTCAGCATGAGACAGACACTGTCAAAGCCACTCCATCAGTGATACTTTATTCTCTGAAGTAAAACATTTAAAATCAATCTAAATAAACTGATTTAGAAAGATGGCTATCTCTGCTGCTTTCCCTGAATTTTACATAGTGATGTGAAGGAAGAATATCTCTTGGAGTCCTGGGGTGGCTGATTACCTGTGTTTGCGGTTAGATCAGAGGCCGTGGGGTGGACTGATAACCCTCTTCAGCTTCTATTTCTTTTAAGCTGTTACAGATATTGTTTGAGAGGTTTATCTCTGGCTCTCTCTCTGTTATTTAGCGCACATCCCGTAGGGTGCCTCTATCACTTTCTTATTACCTAACTCTTGGGATGCATGAGAACATTTTATAATCTCTTCCTACAAAATGCCTAGGAAAATTTACATAAGCTAAGTGCACATTGCAGATTAACTCTTACTATTGTTAAGGACAAAATTGTTATACAATAACTCCATTGCATCTTTGTAACTTCGTGTCTAGAAATGCTGCAGGTACTATTCCATTGTATCTTTGTACCTTTGTGTCTAGAAATGCTGCAGGTAGTTTTTACTTAGTACATTTTATTCACTGCTTCACAGCCACTTGTCTTTGGTATGAGCAAACCCACACAAGTCATTTCTTTATATTTCTTTTCTACATATCTAAATTCAGTACCTTTTAGATTCAAATTCTGGATTTGTATATACAATACCAAGCAAGTACAATTTTTTGGGAAGGAGCTATATGACCCAGATCTTTTTATTTCTGAGTGTTCATGTAAAACAGGTTTAGTAGAGACCCAGATCTTTTTTTCTGAGTGTTCATGTAAAACAGGTTTAGTAGACTTTTTTCCTACCTTACTAGTTGAAAACATCAACAGGTCTATTACTCCTGGATAATATAAAGACTTACAGTCACTATCTACACAAAATAGATGTCTCACCTCAGAAAATTGGTTGTCGTGTCCAATTTATTAGTCAACATTCAATCTTCATTTGTTTCTCTTATCCTGGAAGCTATTGCTTCCAACCCAACCTGAGAGTAAATAGGATAGCAGGGGAGCACTTGAAAGACATGAAGGTCTTTCTTGAGTGATTCTTTTATATTGTGCCACAGGGGAAGCCTTTTTATATTGTAGATTGAATCTATGGTTTACACATTCCATGGAAGCTTCCTCCACTGAGCAACATGCTAAATCTCTTATGATGATAGCTCCTGAGACCTAGGTTAAGCATCCTTCCCACCCAGCTGCATCGATTAGCATGCCCAGCCTGTGATGGCCCCTTCAAGGGTCTCCTCCCTGTCCTTCCCTTGAGAAGAACTCAAATCATCTCTAGGCTAGCCCACTCTCTCATGGCTTCTTACATTTGATCCTCAGGACACAGTCACACATTCACACATATGTTCTAGTAACCCTAGGCACTGGAACGATTGCACCACAGGAGCCATGTTTCTGACCAACCTGCCAAAGCACCTAGCCTTGCTGCCTCACTCTATAGACTTGGCACAATGAATTCAGAGCTCCATGCAGGACATATTTTTGTCTGTCATGGAGCCTTACATCCCCAAAGAATACTTCTGGTCCAATTTCCATAAAACTCTGCTGCCCCCCTCTCTTTATGATTTCATGTGGTAGGGTACCACAGCCCTGTTCTGACCTTCCTGAGTGGGATTTCTTGCATAACTGTATGTCTGTCACCTTTAGCATCCTTGATATTTTGACGGTAGCATCAAAGTTAAAATGGCCTTTTAAAGAGCAGATAAGACTTTTATATCATTAAATTTTTCCAGAACCATTTCAGCGATTTTATAAAATGTATGTTCTATGGAGATTTCAAGTTAAATATAACCAAGGCCACATAAAACCATACACAATTTAGACTTTGGGTAATAGCTGAAAATTTAAAGAGGAAAAAAATGCCATGCAATGAAGGAGAGCAAACATTACTGACTGTCATTAGGAGGACAGTTTCTTAAATGCTGACTCTACAATTGAATTCTAAAATGAAGGAGGAGAAAGAATACTTACTTTACAATGAAGGGAAATGACCTTTTAGCTATACAATTTGAAGTTCTGCTAATGGATTGCACTCCATCAGAAAGAAGAGTTCCATTTCATTTTCAGCCTAACATCTACAAATATAATAGATTATAATGCTAGTGGTAAATTAATTGTGTAACTGTGGAAATGAGTTTGCATAAAATTCATTTACTTGAAAATAGAAGTGTTGTATCTGCTGTTAGCTAAGGAGTAGTAGAGAAAGGACAGACCTAAACCATGGTTAGAGCACAGTAAACCCCTAAATGCAGTGGGAAACAGCATTTCTCTAGTGCTTCGAATTGAAATTGGAAAATGTGGACAAAAGTAATGTTTCCTCTCAGGATTATACACTTAAATGCAAGGATATTGCAATGTAATCTGTAAATGTGAGCAACATTAACTTTAAATCATTTACATGCATTGACCCTTTGAGAAATGGGCTTCTAATTCCAATTAATACAATTTTTAGGCCCTGGTATTATGCTGTTTCCAGAGGGCCTTTTTCAACAATGATAATAGAAATATATTGTTTTGTGCATGTAAATTTAAGGCTTGTCTTTCTCTGAACATCTGCTAACACATTCATTATATCATCAAACCAATAGTTGCTCATTTTGACAAGGAAGATTTACAGTATTTTCTCTGTGTGAAATATTAATTCATTTGGTGAGCTTTCATCAGTGCACACAGGATCTTATTTACACTCAATGGATTATGTGGATTGGAAGACAATAATGTAGTTATTACTAATTTGGCAAAATTTGATTGCCTAGTCTTCCCAATTTGGGAGAGAAACAATCTTTGTATGAAACTAGCTTTTGAAATAAAAAATTGCAGCAAAAAAGCCAAAAATCTACGGCTCTAGAAGCCAAAATCAATCTCTCTCTCTCTCTCTCTCTCTCTCTCTCTCTGTCTCTCTCTCTTTCTCTCCATATATGTGTATATATGTATATCTGTGTGTGTATGTGTGTGCACCTATGTGTCTGTGTGCATATGTATGTATCATCTTAAAAAATCAGTATGAAGAAAGAAAAGAAAAGAAACCACCTCAGGCATGAATTAACAATTATAGCAAGTTTGTATGATATAAAGTTAATATACAAATGTAAATTAATTTTCTACATTGCAGAGGTGAACAATTGGAGTTTGACATAAAAATTGCTATTTATATTAGAATCTCCAAAATGAAATCCTTAACTTTAGTGAAACGTACATGTGAGGAATAAGATACACATATGAAGAAAATTCCCAAACTCTGGTAAATGAACTCTTTTTTTTCTTTTCTTTTTATTAAGAGATTTTTCTATTTGTTCTACATATCAACCACAGATTCCCCTGTTCTCCTTCCTCCCACCTCCCAGCCTTCCCTCTCAACCCACCCTTCATTCCTACCTCCTCCAAGGCAAGGTCTCCCCTGGGGAGTCAGCAGAGCCTGGTACATTCAGTTGAGGCAGGTCCAGTCCCCTCCTCCCTGCACCAAGGCTGAGCAAAGTGTCTCAGCATAGGCACTAGGTTCCAAAAAGCCAGCACTGAGGACAGGTCCAGGTCTCACTGCCTGGGGCCCCCACAAACAGTTCAAACTAAACAATTGTCTCACTTATTCAGAGGGCCTAGTCTAGTTGCATGGGGTCTCCTCAGCTAGTGGATCACAGTTCATGTGTTTCCACTAGTTTGGCTAGTTGTCTCTGTATTTTTCCAATCATGGTCTCGATATCTCTTGCTCATATGATCTCTCCTCTCTCTCATCGATTGGGCTCCTGGAGCTCTGCCTGGGGTTTGGCCATGGATCTCTGCATCTGCTTCTTAAAACATCAAATCAGCAACAAAAACCCTAGGTAAATGGGAAGATATTCCAGTATCAAGATACATTCAAAATGTCAAGGAAGATTTTTTGTAGTCCCAGTCCCATTTCTTTTCAAATGTGTCTGCACAATTCATTCAATTCTGTCAGAAAAACCAACTCTGTGTGTGTGTGTGTGTGTGCACGTGCATGTGCATGTGTGTGTGTGTGTGTGTGTGTGTGTGTGTGTGTGGTGTTGAGTGTATTTTAAAGTTTCTATGAAGAAAATGTCAGAAACTGAGATATATACCTGTAAGGTTTACCATACAACTTCAGCAATAATAGAAGTATATTGTCTAAACCATAAACAAATAGATCAATGGAAAGAGTGAAGAGCTTTAAAACAGACTTTCTATACTCAACCTAATTTGACAAAAGAACCAAGGTAAAACAATGGAACACAGACAGACTTCACGAAAAATGGTGCTTGATCAGCTAGATAGACACCAGTCAAACAATCAGTCTAGATACAGACCTTACAGCTTCCACAAACTGTCTTGAAATGAGTTATAGAGCTAAATAGAAAGTGTGAAACAAGTATACCTTAGGAAAGAGACACAGCTACAAAATAGAACAGGATGTTTGTCGAGGCTTGGTCAGGTGAGGAAGTACATCTAAAACACACAAAGGACCCAACAATAAGAAGGTGAGCAACTGATTATAAAAGTGGGCAAAATTCCAGAACAGACCTTTTACTGGGAAAGAGATTTTTTAAAAAAAGAGTATGATAGCATGCGACATGGGAGCACAAACTTATTAAGAGAACCTGACATCGCATTAGTCCCAGCAGCGAGCTAATGTCAACTCACTGAAACAGTGGAGAACTAACAGGCATTTTCCAAACAGATTATTTCTGTCTTCTCTACATCCTGAAAAATATTAGTACCAAGGTAATGAATAGCCTTTTCTTTGTTGTGGTACCTACCCTAATGTTTTCAGGAACTGTGATCACTTACATGGGTTTCTTGGGAAAAACTAAACTAAATTTCAACAAAAGCATCAGCACAAAGATTGGAGGATGTCAGATTCCTTCCTTTTGAGCAATTCTGACAAGGACTAGGTCATAGAAAGGCATCAGAAGTAGACACTGGAGCTAAAATGGACATTCAATTTCATAGTCTCTGGCTTTTTATTTTTCATTTTTCTAGAATTGGCTATTTTATTAAAACAAAATACTGTTTTTTTTTTTACTGTCTACATGTTAGTATTTCTCAAAATCATTTAGAATATACTTAGTTTATCATAATCTGTAACCTTCCACTCCCTGTAAACTTCTTTGCCCCAAAGAACCCTGTCTTAAACAAACGCCCAGCTCCTCCTCCTCCTGCTCCTCCCCTCCTCCTCCTGTTCCCCCTCCTCCTTCTCCTGTTCCTCCCCTCCTCCTCCTGCTCCTCCTCCTCCTGCTCCTCCGCTCCTCCCCTCCTCCTCCTGTTCCCCCTCCTCCTCCTGCTCCTCCCCTCCTCCTCCTGCTCCTCCCCTCCTCCTCCTGTTCTTCCCCTCCTCCTCCTGCTCCTCCCCTGCTCCTCCCCCTCCTCCTCTTCTTCCTCCTCCTCTTCTTCCTCCTTTTTCTTTTTTCATAGGCTTCTTATTCTGCCACTGACATTTGTCTCAAACTTGTGATGCTTCTGCTTTGACTCCCAAGTGCTAGAATCACAGCCATTGCATCACTGTGACCAGCTTAAAAGTGTGTCTTTAAACCGATCAAATTGTGGCTGTTCTGATGACTGGCCAATGTGATCATCCAATGCAATTGAGTTTGCATCCTGCGACTTCCACCAAGTTGATCAGCTATCAGAATTGATCCCACTGAAGGGTTGATTGACATAACACAATTTTATTTTGCATTCAAAATGTTATTTGAAGATGCAGGTGGATCTCTGTGAGTTTGAGGCCAGCCTGGTCTACAGAGTGAGATCCAGGACAGCCTCCAAAGCTACAGAGAAACCCTGTCTCAAAAAACCAAAAAAGAAAAAAAAGAAAAAAATTATTTGAGAATCTCATACAATGAACTTCTATCATAGAGAAAATACCCCTACCCCAGCTCATCTCAGATCCACTCCCATCCCCCATTTCCTAGCCATTGTATTTTGTGTTCTTTCCCTGCCCACCCCTCCCATTCCTGTCCCTGCCACGTCATGCATCATACTTCCTCCCAAATTCACGGCTTTCTCTTCTTTACCCATTGTTTTTACATCTACATATAAATGATTGAACATATGCATACAGCCTGCTGAGTACATTCAAATGTTGCTTGCATGTATGTTTCTGGGACTTCCAAGAGCCAAACCCTTAAAAACTGACTGTTCCTCTCCCAGCAACTGTAAGTTGTCAATAGCTCTTCAGCTAACGGGGTGGGGGAGTGGTGCATGGGGAGGAAGATCTCATACCCACCCCTTCTCTCCATGCTGGGATTATATCTGGCTTAAGTTTACACAGGTCTTCAGCATGTTGTTGAAACTGCTGTGTGTCTGTATGTGAAACTGCTCTATTGTGTCTGTAAAACACCACTGCATTGCATTCATCCACTGCCTCTCACTCCTGCAATCTTTTCTCCTTCTATTCTGCAATGATTCCTGACCTTAAGAAGAAAACATGTGATATAAGTATTCCATTTAATGCTGAGCATAAGGTCTCTTCTTCTCTGTATGTAAAAGCATCTAAATAGAGAGCGCCTGTCTCAGTTAGGGTTCCTCTCACTATGATGACGAAACACCATGACAAAGCAACTCGGGGAGGGAAGGGTTTATTTGGCTTGTGTGTCCACATCACTGTTCATCACAGAAGGAAGTCAGGACAGGAACTCAAGCAGGGCAGGAACCTGGAGGCAGGAGTGGATGCAGAGGCATGGAAGGGTGCTGCTTACTGGCTTGCTCATCATAGTTTACTCAACCTACTTTCTTATAGAACCAAGGACAACCTTCCCAAGGTGACCCCACCCACAATGGACTGGACACTCCCCCATCAATCACTAATTAAGAAAATGCTCCACAGCCAATATTATGGAAGCATTTCCTCAGTTGAGGTTCCCTCCTTTCAGATAACTTGTGTCAAGTTGACACAAAACTATCCAGCAAGTTGCTTCTCCTAGATACCACAGACTAACAAATAAAAATCCCATTGTCAAAAATGAGTTACCTCTTTTGGAGTTATTGGCCAGTGAGGACCTATAGATCCCCAAATATTACAAAGGCCATTATTTTTGGTTTATCTCCATAACTTGACAGTAAGATTTATAGCTGAAGAGACCACATACTCGAGTAACAAAATATGGAGAAATCAAGCCAGTACCTGAAGCTTAATCCCTACTGAGCAGCTTCCATGTGTTTGAAGGTGCTAAGTATGCTACCAATGAAGCAAAGCAATCATCAGTCTTACCCAGCTGTTAACCCTGTAAGCTACAATAATGACCGGTCTAATAAGACATGCCCACTGGCACATGTGTCTTGGGAATAACCAATCTCTTTCTGACTGGATTTATGATCTACTCCATAAAATGAAACACATACCTAGCACCACGGTTGAGGCCAAGAACCTGTGGATAGAAAGATCCTAGGGGAGAATCTACCACTCTTGTGCTATTAAATGAACATAGTATTAACTTGACTCCTACTGACTTATTGTAAAATCTGTAGAATAGTGCATCTCTCAGCCCTAACCAGAGAAACTTCTTTCTGTATAGATGACAGTTAACGAGAGAAACTCAAATAAAATTTGAAAGACAGAACTATTCTTTTGGAAAGTCTATCAAGTATACTTTGAAACACACTCTGCTTCAGTAGAGAGTATTTTTTGTTGTTGAATCATCATGTAATATGCAAATAAGTGCCATCTGGCTGTTTTA
Organism: Onychomys torridus; assembly: GCF_903995425.1. Taxonomy (NCBI): domain Eukaryota; kingdom Metazoa; phylum Chordata; class Mammalia; order Rodentia; family Cricetidae; genus Onychomys; species Onychomys torridus. The sequence goes on from NC_050447.1 coordinate 8,708,119, forward strand.
CAGGTCCCCAGATGCTCAGGTATCTGAGTGACAAATATAGAAAACATTCAACAGTTGGGATGAGCAGCCCAAAGCAAGTCTTGCATTTTTACCCTAAACACTATGCAGACTTCCAGGTTTGAGAATGATGTCTGTCTCCATTTACTACCTGGGAGCTGTGATTAACCAATGAGTGTCTCTTTAGGATGGATCCGTGTGTGTGTGTGTGTGTGTGTGTGTGTGTGTGTGTGTGTGTGCACGAGCATGTGTGCAGTGTGTAATCTGTGATTTTAATATACATGGAAGGAAGCTGGTATGAAGACAGAATATGTTTGTATAACTTCTCTTTCATTTCTTACTTGTAATATTTATTTGCTTTATTGGAGGTATAGTTGATCTGATGTCCAGCCTAAACATTATCATTATTTCTTTCCCTGTCTTCTCCTTCAAAATTCATTTTTACTTCTTGAGCAGGAAAATGTACTGTGTAGGAAAATGATTATAAAAGTTTTTGTTTTTTGGGTTTTGGGGTTTTGTTTTGTTTTTTTTTTTGCAATATCTAAGTAGAAGGAAGTTATTTTTAAATAGGGGAATTATTATGTTGAAAAAATTCTGGGTAAATATTTTTATTTTCCTTAACCTTCATTCCCTTGTCTGTAACAGGAAAAGGACAGAATTCCTCTAGATACTGCTACAGTTTCAAAGTGGGCTTTTTGCCACAGTACAAGTTAGATATTTCTCAGTGTTCAGAAGAGAGCTGTTCTCGTTTGAATACAAATGCTTCCTCTAGTTCATGTATTAAATACTTGGTTTCCAGCTGCTGGCTTTATTTCGAGAGACAGAGGAAAATTTAGGGAATGGGACTCAGCTGGAAGACACATATTTCTGGGCTGTGATTTTGAAGGCAAAGCTTGTGCTCAGTCCTTAGTCTCTCAGCGGTTGTCACGAGGTCAACAAACTCTGTGATAGGTTTTCTCACATATGTTCTGCCTCACTCGGACCAGAGTCAAGTGAGCATGACTTAACTCTCTGAAACTGTAAGACAGAATAAAACCACTCCTCCTTAATCTACTTTTTCAGCTATTTGGTCAAAACTATATAGAACCAACTAACACGAGAGCCTTCAAGTGAATTGAGACAGTATTTAAGATGAGCCATATTTTCTTCAACTACCACATACAAGGCATCTTTTTATAGTTTCACTAAAAATTCTTATTCTTGGTGTTATGAGCATTCAGGCAAACGAATGTGTTTGATTGAAAGCTTATGGCTCAATGTGTGGCTTTAGGAGTGAATTTCTGTTAACAGGACTGTGTTTGATATGAATATATACTCATATACATGCATTGCTGATGAATCCTCTAGATCATAGCTAGAATGTCAACATTATTTTTGGGAGATTTCTGTCACAGAGTTTGCAATAAATTATTTTTAATCAATTCCCATTTTTAAAAACACTCCAGATTGTTGGCTGCCCTTGGTGCCATGTGGATTTAACCAATTTAGCAGTGGGTGTTGAATATGTTCAGTGTTTAAAAAATAATGATCACAAGGAGGAATATGGAACACCACTTACATAAGGGCTGAGTGGATGATTAGTAATCAAGACCGAGCTGTGCTCTTTGCTTCCAGTCTTATAAAGGTCACACAGGATGAACAGTTCTGTTTTGCAAAATCTTCAGGTTCAGAAGAATGTTTTGTTGTTCTGATTTTGTTAAGTATACAGCATGGAGTCCAGGGTGTTTTTAAGGTCAACAGAAGGACTTAAAAGTGATACATTTCTTAAGAAGGGTTGCATCTTAAACTTTAAACTTAAATTTAAAACTAATTCAGTTTTTCATACTGTTTTCTTTGAAACGAACGTTTGAAAGATTCTAGGTAAATTACAAAATAATTTTAAGGATTTTCTTGGGGTTATTTGGAAACAAATATTCTTTCATCAGGGAGCTATGTTTTTCCATCTTCAGTTAATTGCTAATTCTTACATGGTTTGGTTGGCACTTTTTCCAAATCATTCTTCCTTCTTCTCGCTGAGTTTTTTCTCTTTTGTTCATGGAAACAACATCTTATATGTAGACCTTTAGTCTCTGCCCAGGTGAGTACATTAGTTTGCCTTTATGGACCCTGTCACCCCACAAATCCATTGTAATAAGTACCCATTTCTACTACTGCTCATTGGCATCACCTACAGAATTTTATCCTCAGTGGTGACTCAGAACTCAACAACTCTTGTTCACGTTTTTTTCTGTTCAAGTGCTCTCTCCTACCTATGGACTACACCCATTGTCCTGATATTTAAGTGTAATTGACTTGATTATTTCTTGTAAATATCTTGAGAATATTAGTCAAAATGACAACGTTGTCACTTAAATTATAAAGTGACCTCTATGCAACCATTCACTGACCCCTGGCTACAAGATAAAATCAATGTGTGAAGAAATAGAATATGAGACAAATAGGATGTATGAGGAATCACTACTCCTTGTCAAAACTTTAATCTCAACTGTTAATATATGCTTTTCAGCACACCCCTGCAGTAATTGTGTATAAGATACAGGGAGCACATAAAAAAGAACTGCACAATGTTCTATACTCCTGTGCATGCCAAGTCACCACCACTGAACATATTAACTGTGCTCAGTGGATACTGCATAGGTTCAAAGGAGCTGTCCCAGGGCATATGTGTGTATGTGTGTGTGTGATGTGTGCAATTCTTCATCCTTCCACTTTTTGGTGATAAGTATGACCAAACTCAAATAGCAACAGAATTTCCATGCTTCTGGGGAGTCATTTAAATACTGGAGAAGGGCCCTTGACCACACTTTAAAGTGTACATTAAAACAGGGTCTAGTCCCATTTCTGTTTCTGTGATAAGACACTGGCCAAAAGCAACTTAGGAGACAAAAGAATCTATTTGACTTACACTTCCAGGTCATAGGCCATCATCAAGAGAAGTCTGGGCAGGAAACTGAAGCCAAGCCCACTTGCTAGTTTATGCAATATTCCTGTGTACCAGGTGACTCACAGCCAAGTTGTTCTTCGACTTGTGTAGATTCATGCTCTTATAGCTCAGGACCTCTTACCCTAGAAACTGTATCACCCACAGAGGGCTGGGCCCCCCGTTACCAGGTAACAATTAAGACAGTCCCCCACCCACATGCCCTCAGGCCAATTTGGTCTAGGGAATTTTCCAACTGAGGTTCTCTTCTGAGGTAATTTCTAGTATGTGTAAAGTTGAGAGTTGAAGCTAACTAAGATAAGCAGTAATTTGGTTTCATTAAAACTATAGATTTAATAAATTGATGTCTTAGGGTTTTCATTGCTGTGAAGAGACCCCATGCTCATAGCAATTCTTAAAAAGAAAACATTTAATTGACATGGCTTGCTTATAGTTTCAGAGGTTCAGTTCATTATCAACATAATAGGGAACATGGCAGCATGCAGGCATATGTGGTGCTGGAGTTGAGAGTCCTACATCTTGCAGGCAACAGGAAGTCAACTGAAAGTCACTGAGGGAAACTTGAGCAAAAGAGACTCTCACAGTGACACACTTCCTCCAACAAGGCCATGCCTCCTAATAGTGCCACTCCCTTTGGGGGCCATTTTCTTTCAAACCACCAGAGTTGGTAATGGCTGTTAACATTTAGAATAGTTAATAAAACTTTAACAGATTGTTTTATGTGCATCAACTCTTTCTATCAACTTCATCTTATACAAGACACTAAATATTGAACTCCAGCCATGAATACTATGAACATGAGTTTTAAATTCTAAGAATTACATTGAGTTTGACTGTTGGGTTCCTTAACACTGCTAGAGGATGTATATCAAATATCAAGTGATGCTAGACACTGTACTGAAAAGTATTTGAGCCAATGTAAGAAACATTTGAGACAAAGCCATTGCACATTTCAAAGTCACTGGTTAATAATTCTTGGCTGTCTGTGCCAATAATATAGCTTTGATAGCCTAACAGCAGGTAGGAGCAGAAATGTAATACAAAATCAGCCTTCCAAAAACATGTAAAACAATGAAAATAAAGACATAGGAGGGGCTAAGAACAGAGTTATTGATTTTGAAAAAAAAAAGTTTTCAGAGAAAACAATTAAATTATTTATGATATTGTATGTTAACTTTTATCTTTAAACCTAATATATAAAATCAAAGAAGATGAAGATACATACATCCAGATCAGTATGTTATTTATGTTAGGAGTCATTCCTAGGGTTGAGCAGAAAGACTTAGGATTTTGGCTGAATTTTTAAACAGATAAAGGAGGAAATATGTAAGCAAAAGAAAGTATTTACAGAATTATAGGTGATCTAGGAATTACATATTTTGGAAAGAACACCTTTATTGAAGGAAGTGTAGACTTTTGTAGAGAGTAGAGTTACCAAGACTTGCTATGTCACATGAATGTACTTCCTTGTAGCCAGAGATCAATGGGCAGCTTATGTTTTTGATGGTCAGTCAGAGCCATGCTCAGTCACCTACCATGTTGCTCATGTTCTTCTTTACTGTGTTTTCTAAAATCATGAGGAGAAGTATAGTAACTGATATTCTGAAAAAATGACATTTGTAATCAGTTTTCCATTCCCCCAATGACAAATCAGAGTTTTAAATATAAGGGGACTATGCATTTGAAGAGACAGGAAGAGTGAAATCTGCAATACAATATTTAAATAACTTACACAATTGGCCTAACAGATTCTCACCAGAGGAGTAACAGAAAATCAGTCCGAGCTCTTCCAACTTTAGTTATTTGCAGTGTGGAGTCAAGTTCATTGATGAGGGAAAGCATGTGGCTGTCAGAGAAGTTCACAGACTTCTGAGTGCTGAAGGGCCCACCTGTTTTCCATGCTGTCTAGAGTCCTTGAGTTCTGATGGGAGCTGTTTAGTGAAGGGCAGGCAGAGAATTCTTCAGCTTCAGAAGTGCCAGGGTACACCACTCCTCATGCAGTTGACACTTTTCTTTCTTTGATAAAAGAATGATTTTGTGGCTTAGAAGGAAATAAAATCCCAAATTTCAGAAAGGCAGAAAATGATGATCATCCATTCTTTTGTTGATTTTCAGGTGGTTGATTATCTCTTGAATTAATGGCCATTTATCTTTTCCCTGCTCAGAAAATTTTTAGTTTAAATTTTTAGAAGTTAAAATTGGAAAAGCTTTTGGAGTGGAAAATGGAAGAAAGAGGATGGCCAATTACCACAGAATACACAGAAAAGCAAGAATAGCAAATCAGTCAGTATTGTTTATCAAAACATTAAATCTAAGACTTGCTTAGAAGTCATGAATCAACACTTTTACATTGGTTTACTTTAATCCTTATACAGATGATTAGAAATTTGACTTCATACTATTAATATATCAGTGTGTTTACATCCTCTCAAAAACTTGGGCAATTGTCAAATAATTATATAGCTCTGAGATGAATTGGCTTTGCAGAATCCTTGCTGTGGTAAGCATAGTTCAGGAGAAAATAGAATAGCTCTTTAAATAGCTCCCGCTAGGTTTCCCATCACTCAATTCTGAGATGAATAAGATGGGATATAATGTATGGTGTAGACAGGAGTAATTTAAGAAGTGAGTGGCTATCCTGTTGGGAATATTTTAGAAAGAGTGAGAATCAGTCTAGAAACCATGCATAAGCTTGAACATTAAGAATTTTGTTTTAGAGTTGACAATGGAAAACTAGAGATTGGATGAGATTTCCATGGGAGAGACTATGATTGGACAAATAAGGATGATTAGGACAAATAAGGAAATACCCACACAAGTAATATTGAATTGCATAGGAAGTAATTACTTCCATAACACCAATTTATAGAACCATTACCATGTGCCAAATAGTTTGTGTGGATTGGCTCATCTAATCTTCACAATCCCAGGAGGTAAATTATTGGGCCTGTATTATAGAAAGAACTATCATGGTTCAACATTCTTTCCTTTCTTCTTGATCAAGAGTGGCTATGGTGTAGCCAGCCTCTCCCCTTGACAGCACAGCTGTGTAGTTAGCTGGGAGGTATAAGCACTCTTCCAAGAAGAATCTAGAATCCTGCCATGGCAGACACAGATGGCAGTTGCTCAGAGTGTAGCAAGTAATAATGTATGGAATTCTGTTTCTGTTAAAAGCACACACCAGGTGTTGACATTTATTTGCAAGCAAGAAAAGCAGCTGTCCACAGCTCTGTGTAGGTGGGTAAACTGAGCTCTCCCTCAGCTGTTCCTTCCCTAACTGGTTTCTTAGCTATGGGACATCATCTGAATTCATCTCTGGAGAGTGCACGGATTCTGTTGAATCACAACTGACTCATGAAGTTCTTAGAGTTTGGAATTGCTGAATGGATTCTGCAGAAGTGTTGCCATGTTCATTCCCATAAAATGATGACACTCTCTTGATAATGTATGATAATTGATTCTCTTTTAGATATGGCTAGTAAAAATGCTACAAAATTAACTTTGCATCTCCAGAGAATTTATTTTAAGAACAAATGATATTGTTTCTGTTCAAAAGTAAAGTGTTCTGTAGCCAAGGAAAGGACAGCACAAATGTTCTATTTACTCTTGAAATAATTTTAGATATACATGCAGATGTCCTCCTTCAGATCAACCATCTTAAAAAAATTTAAGAACTACATAAAGTAAGATATTTCAGTGACTTGAAACCTGATGACATTTGTAATCATTGTATATATCCATCTCTTGTATTTTACTTAACCTGTTTACTTCATATGTGCTCTTAGAACAGAACACCAGAACTAGACATTTATAATGGACATCAGTGGGGGCTGGAGAGATGGTTCAGTAATTAAGACCAGGCTGCTCTATCTGAGGGTCAGTTCCCAGCATTCACATGGCAACTCACAACCACTTGTAACTCTAGTTCCAGGGATTCTCATACCCTCTTCTGGCCTCTGTAGCCATGACACTCACTTGATACACAGACATAAATGTAGACAAAATGCTCATACACACAAAATAAAAATCAATACATTTAAAAAAAAATAAAAGACAGAAATGTTTGTCTAAAAGATATAAAGTGACCCGAAGTCCTTTTAGAAGGAAGCTAAAACCATGTATAAATTTATCACATACAAAAGGCCACACACACCCTTTGATGCTGCTCCTTGTACTTGGGTCGAAGTTTGAACTTAGTTTTGAGAGGACTCTGTCATTCTAATCACAGGAGCATCACAGTAGAGAACTTGAGAATATTTTCAGAGACTTGAATTACATGCGTGTGTTATTAAAGATGAACTAGTCAGTGGTTCTCAGTCTTCATGATGCTGTGACCCTCTAATACTGTTCCTCACATTGTGGTGACCCCCAACCAAAAAATTATTTCATTGCTACTTCATAACTGTGATTTTAATACTGTTATGTATTATAATATAAATATCTGATATGCAGGATATCTAATATGTGACCCCCGAGGGGGATAGGACTCACAGGTTGAGAACTACTGAGCTAGGTATTGCTAAGAAACAACTTTGGCTGGGGAGATAGCTCAGTGGACACAATGCTTGCTGTGTGACAGTAAGAACCCAAGTTGGCGTGCCTATAAGCCGTGTGAGAGCTGGACATGGAAGCACACATCTATTTTCACAGTGCCTGTACAATGAGGTGGAGGTGGAGAAAGGAGATTCCCTGGAAGCTTCCAGACCAGCTAGCCTGAACTTATCAGTGGTGAAGTAACCAAAAGAGATCTCTTCAAGCAACATGGGAGATATGGAACTCCACTCTGGCAGGTTCTCCTTTCACTTATTCATGCACGACATGCCATAGCACATGTGCACACACACACGCATGTGCACACACACACACACACACACACACACACACACACACTCACCAAGCTGTAACCAAATAAAATCACGGGAAAAAACTGTGGAGTCCATTATGTTGGTCAACTCCTCCTGACCATGAGGCCTGCCCTGTAGTTGTTGATATACCCAGTGTTGCTCCACTGGAAAAGAACTGAAGTCCCTCTCCTTGCAGGTCTAAGTGACAGTTCAGTTGTTAACCTTTATCCCAGTGGCTAGGTTTTCATTCTTTTTTTAAAAAGAATATAACAAAATAGACTAATTGTACTTGTAGGTATATGGTTTCATTGAATAACTAATTGATGTGCTTTTGCCTGAGGAAGAATTTCTCTCACTCTTAGAATGACTTGGTTGCTTATAGATTTCTTGTGTGTGTGTGTGTGTGTGTGTGTGTGTGTGTGTGTGTGTGTGTGTTTGTATTGTGTGGTCTTTCCCTGTCTGTTTGGCAAGTATATTGGTGTTGTCCTTGTGAGGCTCATTTTGGGCAGTCATGTGGGTGGGGTTTTATGGGTGTACCTTACAACATTTCTAAGAGACACAATGTCCTAGTAAACTCCTGGATCCTCTTGCTCTTATGAGCTTTCAAGCCCGCTCTTCCACAGTGAGCCTTAGGTATAGGAGTGTTTTGTAGATGTGTCCATTGGAACTGAGCTCCACAACTCTGCATTCTGATTGGTTGTACTTTTCTGCAGTGGTCTCCAGCTATTGCAAAGAGAAGTTTCCTTAATGAAGGGTAAAATCTACACTTAACTGGGAATATAAAGACAAATATTTAGAATGTAGTTGAGGACTGTGCTGTTCAATAAAGTGGTATTTTTTAAATGAAGAGGTATTGTCTTTTATGGAGAGTTTAATAAGATTGCCACTGAACAGTGGGAGTAGCTGTCTTTGGACTATATCCAAGCAGGTGAGATAAAACTCATTTTGATAGGAAGACAGGATATGGTCAGATTAGTTTTTGGACATTGATCTCCCAAGAGAAAAGAGCAAATGGCAAATTACTTTTTGGAACTGTAGTTTTAGTTTCCATATTACAGGAATTATTTTCAAATTACCTTGTATTTTTGGCATGTGTTTCATTCCCTTTCTGTGTTCATTAGTGACACCTTCAATCTACTCCTCAGCATTAGCTTAAAAATCCCTAACGTTTTCCATTGTGGTTATGGCTGCTAACATGGAGCAGAACAAAGTTGCAATGTATTCTCAAAACACAGGAGACAGGTGGGCAGCAGACAAATGGCCTTTGAGCGAAATTCCAAGATTTGACTTTACCAAGCTCATTTCCCCCTAATTATCCATCCCACAACTCCTATAGAGTATTAGATTTCTAGATTTTTGTGCATACCTTGCACTCTTATGTACAAATTTTAATGTGTTCTATTTTAATGCTTATTTTTAAATGTCCTCTTATTCTTTTCTGTGAATAATTTATATACATTTGTTATTCATCAGCTAGTTACCAAGTGCCTGCAAGCTTGAACTGATAGGGGTCCTCTAGTGGAAGCCTGAGGGCCATCAGATGAGGCAGACAGCTACCCATCAAGTCAGCATGCAGTAATTTAAAGTTACTGTCGACCACAAAAGCCTGGGAAGGTCGAGGAATACAGCAGGGAGCCCCGAACCCACTATTGAAAATCTTGGAGGGTAGGAAGACGTTCCTTGACCTAAAGTGGAATTGTCACAAGCCTTTAGAATATGACTCAGAAGACACTTGGGGGAAAGGGTGTCCTGTGAAGTCTTTGTGCTGGTCAAGACTAAGATTTATTCCTCAAAAAATGAAAAGTCATGAGCAGGGTGTGCTGAAGCAGGAGAGAGGGATGACTCAGCTTTGGCAGGTGCCTGGTGGCTCTTACCCTGTGAAGAGTTGGACACTTTTGAGAGCTGCTGAGGACAAATGTCAGATCTGATACCTTTGTCCATTTCCATCAGCATCTATGAATTAAATAAAGTAAGGTGTATCATTGCGACGTATCTGATACACATGCATAGACTCTACTTGATCATAATCACCACCTCAATCACTTTTCTTACACTCCTTTTCCTTCTCCTCTCTATATCCTAATAGTATACTTACTATATACCCAATTTCCATATCCTTTTAGTCCACCTCCACATACACCTAGATTAACATAAAAAAGAAAAATTAAGAGATAATTGTCCCTATATAACTGGCTTATTTCACCTAATATACTGATCCTCAGTTCTATCTACATTTCTGCAAACAACATAATTATGTTCTTTGTGGATGAATAAGCCTTTATTATGCATATATACCACATTTCCTTCATCAATCATCCATGGGTGGGCACTCAGGCTTATTCCTTAATTTGGCTATTGGAAACAGCTATGAACATGGATGTACAAGTATCTCTATTTGTATACTCACTTTGATTTTCTGGGATATTTCTCCTGAGGTGATATGGCTGTGATCCATATGGAAGTTGTACTTTGGATTTTTGACGTGAATCTTAGGAGAACGGTTCTTATTGCTCTATGGAGAATGGTCCAAGCTGAGTAGCAGTGGGTACAGAGGTCTGGTCAGGAAATATTTCTGTGTCCATGTCATGTATGTAGTAAAGAGTATAGGAAAGCATATATAATTTGACATGCCATTGGATGGAACATAGAAATTGACTATAACAAAATGTCTGTAATGAGTGCTGCTGGGTTCAGGATTCAAACTCTGGCTCCCTAAAACCATAGGATTATTATGGCAAAAGTATCATTTATGTAAGTTGTTCTCATATATTAAAAAGTAGACATGTGATCTATGTATTTACTAGTTATATTAATCTTAAATGTTTAAATAATAGTTTCTTTCTATATAAATAATTGACCTTTTTATATGGCACTGGTAAATTCTAGTACCTCTATTTGGTAAAAGCCTACTTACTAGATGCTAGGTTTGTTTCATGGGCTCTTTTTCCTTACTTGGTGACTGTGGTTTTGACAGCAAATGTGACCTTCATGTAACTTTAAAAAAATCTATTTGCAAAGTTTCTTGCCATTCATGAGGACAGTGTCATTCTACTCAAGTGAAGAACAGACAACAATTCACATCACAGTAATGTTGAAAGCTGCATCATCAGCTGGGACACATAAAAGAAATGGCTTCTCAGAGATGCTGTGCAAGTGTGCACAGACATTTGCTTGTGGTTAGTTTGTCCAACAGCATTTCCAGTTTTTGATGCTACACAAGCACTTATTCTTACTCTAGGCTCATCATTCTTTTGAATGATATCCAAGGAATTCTATAAGCCATGGAATTAATATTCTTGAAAAATCTACTCATTGTGGTACAAAATATTTTCCCTGAAAACTTGAGAGAACACTTGCTCTTTTTCTTTCTTCATCCCCCTCCTGTTTATCTCCCAGCTTTGAAGAGCCCCACTTCCTTGGTAATGGCCCTTTCTATCCACACCCTCTATCTGTACATGCATTGACTTTATTTTCAAACTGTATCCAGGAGACAGTCACCTTTTCCCACCTTAATTGCACAGTTCTTTTCTAAGCCAACATTACCTTCTTTATTAATTCCTTCCATCCATCCTTCCTTCCATCCATCCATCCTTCCTTCCTTCCTTCCCTCCTTTCTTTTCCTTCCTTCCTTCCTTCCTTCCTTCCTTCCTCCCTCCCTCCCTCCCTTCCTTCCTTCCTTCCTTCCTTTTTTTTCCAGTTTCTATCCATTCTTCAGGCCTTTGCCTTTGACCTAGGGGGTGTAGTCTAGGCCGAACAGTCTATGAATCTTTAAAAATATCGCCTATTCATTCATGTCCCTTTAAGCAAATGGTACTCTAAAATCTTTTTTAAAAATATATTTATTAATTTTTTTTTCATTTTACATACCAACCCCAGTTCCCCCTCCCTCCCCCTCCACCCCCATCCACTCCTCAGAGTGGGTAAGGCCTCCCATGGTAGTCAACAAAGTTTGGCATAGCAAGTTGAAGGAGAGCCTAGCCCCTCCCCATTGTATCAAGGCTGAGCAAGGTATCCCACCACAGGGAATGGGCTCCAAAAACCCAGTTCATGCACCTGGGATAAGTTCTGGTCCTGCTGCCAGGGACCCCACAAGCAGATCAAGCCACACAACTGTCACCCACATTCAGCAGGACTAGTTTGGTCCCATGCAGGTTCCTGAGCTGTCAGTCCAGAGTCAGTGAGCTCCAACTAGCACTGGGTCAGCTGTCTCTGTGGGTTTCCCCATCATGATCTTGACCCCTTCTTCTTCATCTTTTTTTTTTTTTTGAATGTCAAATGCCATTTATTGAAGGAGGGAGGTGGTCTTAAATACAGGCTTACAGCACAATGGGAGAACCCCGGAGGGCAACAGCTCGCTTCTGATGTTTGTTTGTTTGTTTTTGAGCTGAGGATCGAACCCTGGGTCTTGAGCTTGCTAGGCAAGTGCTCTACCACTGAGCTAAATCCCCAACCCTGCTTCTGATGTTTTACAATCTTGTATCTAAGCTGTTAATGCCCAAAATGCTGGATACACAGACAAGGAGCTTCCCTTAAGCATTCAGGAGGGTGGAATCTCGCAGATAATTAGCAGAGGGAGGATATCAAGGTCAAGGTCTGCAAGCAATGCAACAGTTACCCAAAACGGGGGCCAGGGACCTACAGGTCCCCTCCTATTAATAAAAAATGAGCTTCTGATGTAGGTTGCGTGGGATGTCGGCAGGTCACCTTACCTGTCATGGAGATACCTGTCCAGGCCACACAGGCATTCTATCTTAGGTTGGTGAGCACCCCACAGGCATTACCTATCTCTGAATACTCATTATCATACAGGCTCAATTGTGTGAGAGCTGCAGTGTTAACTGTTGCCAAAGATCTCTAAATGGCATTGGGCTTGCAATCTGTGTGTTCAACACAGAAAAGACCAACAGAAGTCTTAATCCACTCATAGCCGGTAGGCTAACAGCAACTGAGCCATTCCCCTCCTTAATGAGCCTTACTGCAAATTGGAGTCCTTGTAAGAGGGTATCCTGAGAGCAAATGGAACTTGAGTTTGTAAATTTATAACTTTCAAAGTCAATCGAAATGTATATAACTATTGATTTAAATTTGTCATGCCCAGTAGAATGCAAAATTAATTAACTGTGGTAGCTACTTTTGCTATCAGGGTCTCCACTGTGCTAGCTGTAGTAACCAATTATGAAATGGCAATCACAGAAACAGTAGTAGCAGTGGTCATCACTGCCATAACAGCAACAATGGCAGCAGGGATGTCAAATTCTCTTCTGGAGTGTGTGGGTATCCAATGGCATGGACACAGCTCCAGGAACATGAATCACCAAGGCCCATTATTCTTGATCCCAGCATGAGTTAAGCTGGCAGCTCTGCAAAAGAACAACTAAGAACCATAAAGGAAAAACAGGCATCTCACAAGGAGCAGAACTAATGGTCTCATAATGACTACATTCAGACTCACAAATTTTAAGGTATCTTCAAAGGAGGCTAAACGAATTTCAGGAGCCCAATAAATGTTGCACAGAGCCACTCCTGAGAAGTAGGTACTGCTGCAGCTTGAATAGGATTGTGAAAATGAAAAGGCTTAGCTGGCATGGTACTGTTAATAAATGGAGGTCAGTGATTTCAGCATTATCCTTAATCTCCTAGGTGTCTGGGTGACATGTTCTCAAACATACTTGAAAAAGCAGTTGCCATACATTACCTTCTGGAGAATCCAATCACAGGGCTGCAGTTCCAAGGCTTATGTTAATGCTTGCCAAAGCTGGCCCTATTGGGCTTTCAATTCCCATTAGCATCCAAAGGGGAGAGTTTTTCACAAAGGCCCAATAGGTTTCTGCCATGTTGGGCTTCAGCTGCAGCCACAGGGTGCATGCAGCACAGCACTCAGAAACCAAATGAGGAATCTCATTGTCCTGAGGAAAGACATAAACAGAACCCCGGGCCCACACCAACACCAGATTGGGTCCCCTCCAAGTGTCAGTAGAAAGATCCTTCCATCGCTCCAGAGGGTGATTTGCAACAGGAACCCTCCAGTGTGCTTATCTGCAGTGGATACTCCAGCAGAATCCACTGATAAAAAATTTAAAATATATAATACAAGGGAAAGAATAGAATGTGGAGAGGAATGATGAGCCCCTAGTTTCCCCTTTTTGCTTTAGCATAATGTTTGTTTGTTTGTTTGTTTGTTTGTTTTAATAGTTCAAATTTTTCTTTTCTTTTTGATTTTTAGGTTAATTAGTTTATTTTTTCTATTATCAGCTTGATACAGTATAATTTCTTACCTTAATAGTGTAATGTTTCATTGAGGGTTGCTCAGTAATTGAGTAGAACCAAATCTTATTATATGCAACAGTCATCCTGGGGTCCTCCATGCCATATATATAGCCTTATGGTTCTGTGGGTTGCAGTCTGATTGTTCTTTGCTTTCTATCTAGAATCCACTTATGAGTGAGTACATACCATGTTTGTCCTTCTGGGTTTGGGTTACCTCACTCAGGATGATTTTTTCTAGTTCTATCCATTTGCCTGCAAATTTCATGCTGTCATTGTTTTTCTCTGCTGAGTAGTACTCCATTGTGTATATGTACCACATTTTCTTAATCCATTCTTCAGTTGATGGGCATCTAGGTTGTTTCCAGGTTCTGGCTATTACAAATAATGCTGCTATGAACATAGTTGAGTATGTATCTTTGTGGTATGGTTGAGCATTCCTTGGGTATATGCCCAAGAGTGGTAAGGCTGGGTCTTGAGGTAGTTTGGTTCCCAATTTTCTGAGAAACTGCCATAACGACTTCCACAGTGGTTGTACAAGTTTGCATTCCCACCAACAGTGGAGGAGTGTTCCCTTTGCTCCACATCCTCTCCAACATTGACTGTCATTAGTGTTTTTGATCATAGCCATTCTGACAGGTGTAAGGTGGTATCTCAGAGTCATTTTGATTTGCATTTCTCTGATGATTAAGAATGTTGAGCATTTCTTTAAATGTCTTTCATCCATTTGTGATTCTTGTTTTGTGAATTCTCTGTTTAGCTCTTTAGCACATTTTTAAATTGGATTGTTTGGTATTTTGATGTCTAATTTCTTGAGTTGTTTATATACTGTGGAGATCAATCCTCTGTCAGATGTGGGGTTGGTGAAGATCTTTTCCCATTCTGTAGGCTATCTTTTTGTCTTATTGACTGTATCTTTTGCCCTGCAAAAGCTTCTCAGTTTCAAGAGGTCCCATTTATTAATTGCTGTGCTCTGTGTCTGTGCTGCTGGTGTTATATTTAGGAAGTGATCTCCGGTGCCAATGGGTTCAAGAGTACTTCCTACTTTCTCTTCTATTAAGTTTAGTGTGACAGGATTTTTGTTGAGGTCTTTGATCCATGTGGACTTCAGTTTTGTGCATGGTGACAGGTATGGATCTATTTGTAATCTTTTACATATTGACATCCAGTTATGCCAGTACCATTTGTTGAAGATACTTTCTTTTTTCCATTGTATAATTTTGGCTTCTTTGTCAAAAATCAGGTGTCCGTATGTGTGTGGATTAATGTCAGGGTCTTCAATTCGATTCCATTGGTCCGTATGTTGGTTTTTATACCAGTACCAGGCTGTTTTTATTACTATAGCTCTATAGTAGAGCTTGACATCAGGGATAGTGATGCCTCCAGAGGTTGCTTTATCATACATAGATATCCTGGGTCTTTTGTTTTTCCATATGAAGTTGGGTACTCTAAAATCTTAATGCATCCTCCCACAGAATGACCTGGTCAGTCATTATGTTTAGTGCCTGGATGTTCTTCCCCTCCATACCTTGATTGGTTCCCTCACATGACTTAGGAATCTATTGAGTCTGATCAGAGAGACATTTGCTGATACCTTACTTAAAATAGCCCTGGTGCATCATTTAAATTCTGTTTTCCTGCCTTGATTTCCATTCCATGTGTTACTCTCCTAATAAACATTCATGCTTGTTTATTTGCTTTTCTGTTTCTCTTTCTACCTTTGTTCATTTGAATGTCCACTGCCTTTGGATGAGCATCTCATTGTAGCAGATATTCAGTCAACACTGGCTCAGTAAATGCATATTACAGACTGGCGTTTTCTAGAAATGGGGCAAAACGGGGAGCTGATGCTGCTCTAAGCTTCTAGCAATACAGCATGCCAGTGACAACACACTGACCTTAGGGTTTCTTGCCTCTATCATTGCAAATGAAATATTGTGACTGTTTGAAGACACATTTGTGACAATTAGTTTCACAACTAATGTAGTTTGTGAGATAAAAGGTGACTCAAAATGCTTTTCAGTCATTGCTACAGCCACTGTGCCTTAGAGTTGACATTGGTGATAAGTTATTGGAATTATTCACTATGTAATTATTTTTCCTTTGGGAATACTGCTTTTACCTGCCCTCTGGTGTTATATGTGGCTGTGTGCTTTCTTAGAATGGTGACTAATATTTAGAAATAACGCATATAACCATCAAATATAATTTGTGTTGCCCATCTACTCCTAAAAGTAGGACCACAAGTCCTGGCATGTGGTCTACCTAGCAGGGATCACGTCCTTAAAGACGATTAACTCCTAGTCCTAGCATCACCTTGTGTTTTACTTGTCTGCAATTTTCTGAGCAAGCTAGGCTGGCTGTCCGGAGAGCCCCAGGGATGAGCAAGATAGACTGGCTGGCTGTCCAGAGAGCCCTGGGGATCTGCCTGTTTCCATTTCTCCAGCACTGGGACTACATGCACAGGCCATAATGCTCAACATTTTTTTACTGTATCCTTTAAGGACTCAAAATCAGGTCTTTATGATTTCAGGGCAAACACTTTGCTGACTGAGCTATTACTCCAACCTCTAATCTTTTTCCTTAAGTGGATACAAGCATGATTTTATAATATTGGTTATCTGATAGTTTTCAGTTACTAGCATACTTCATTATATAGCATCTAACACAAGCAATAATAGGTCCAGCCTATATCGTTTTCTCCCAGGGTCCGTGGAAGAGTCTACCAACCAGCTGAAGATTCTAATTTGAGAGATATCAATGAATCTAAGCACACCGAGTTCTTTAGTCCATTCATTTTATTTTTCTATGGCGATTCTATCTGCACAGTTTCTTTTCTGCTCTCTTCCTTAGCTCCTCCCAGTCCCTCCTGCTCTCAGTCCTCCTGCTCTCAGTCCTCCTGCTCTCAGTCCTCCTGCTCTCAGTCCTCCTGCTCTCGGTCCTCCTGCTCTCGGTCCTCCTGCTCTCAGTCCTCCTGCTCTCAGTCCTCCTGCTCTCGGTCCTCCTGCTCTCGGTCCTCCTGCTCTCGGTCCTCCTGCTCTCGGTCCTCCTGTTCTCGGTCCTCCTGCTCCCGGTCCTCCTGCTCTCGGTCCTCCTGCTCCCGGTCCTCCTGCTCCCGGTCCTCCTGCTCTTGGTCCTCCTGCTCCCGGTCCTCCTGTTCTCGGTCCTCCTGCTCTCGGTCCTCCTGCTCTCGGTCCTCCTGCTCTCGGTCCTCCTCCTGCTCTCGGTCCTCCTGCTCTCGGTCCTCCTGCTCTCAGTCCTCCTCCTGCTCTCGGTCCTCCTGCTCTCGGTCCTCCTGCTCCCGGTCCTCCTGCTCTCGGTCCTCCTGCTCTCGGTCCTCCTGCTCTCGGTCCTCCTGCTCTCGGTCCTCCTGTTCTCGGTCCTCCTGCTCTCGGTCCTCCTGCTCTCGGTCCTCCTGCTCTCGGTCCTCCTCCTGCTCTCGGTCCTCCTCCTGCTCTCGGTCCTCCTGCTCCCGGTCCTCCTGCTCTCGGTCCTCCTGCTCCCGGTCCTCCTGCTCTCGGTCCTCCTCCTGCTCTCGGTCCTCCTGCTCTCGGTCCTCCTGCTCTCGGTCCTCCTGCTCTCGGTCCTCCTGCTCTCGGTCCTCCTGCTCTCGGTCCTCCTTCTGTTCTCTCATCACTCTACCTAGTTCCTTCCATCCTCATCTTTGTTCTTCTCCATCAATCCTCTTCTCCCAGTGCTCTCAGACAACCAGTCTATATACCCACACAGTAATTCTTTGGTAAAGCAATGTGAGGCTTGAAGTTTTCAGGGTCTCGGAGAGAGGTGATAAGGATCCATACATAAAGCAATGAATTGTCAGCTTCCAATTACAACCCAAAAGGGGAATGACTAAAGGGGAGTTCTCTGGTAGGGTCAACTAAAGGCTAAGATCTATTAGGGAATTTATGTGCTCAAACTACAATCTAGAAAGGGCTATGTAAAATGTTAGGGGTCAGTAAGTCACAAGAAAGTGAACTGTCTTTGGCGCTGCTTTTCCCGCTCATCCCAGCTGCAGCTGCTTTCTGATAGGGAAGGGACATATGCTGGGTGGCTAAGCGACCTATGTCAGAGTATGTAGCATTTGGTTAGCAAAAGCACTTTCACTCAGAGTAATTGCTGAGGAGGAGATCTAGGAATAGCACTTGGCTGAGGAGGAATAAAAACTTAATTTGCATGAGAAAGAAGCTTGGCACGTAACACCTGCCTGGCCTTGTAGGCAATCTCCTGGGGTCAGTGGGAAGTAACTGCCTTAACTCAGTAACTAGCAAGTGGCTAAAACATCATCTCAGGAATGTGAGCAGTAAGTCTCTTAAGTTAGGGTCTTGTGTAAATAACCCGGGGTGAAGGTAAGGGGTTGAGGATTTAGTTGTTAGTGGTTCTTTTCTCTATCTGTGAGTGAGATGAGCTAATGTTTATCTATGTGCAGTTTTGTCCTTGGAAAAAGGTATCTTTGCTGAAATATTTTTGTCTGGAGAATGACCCTGCCCAGATGTATGTTAATGAAAAGTAAACACAGCTGGGGACAGTTATCCAATTACTTCAAATGTATAGGGAAAGTTGTGCCCAAGATGGAGATGCAATCGTGAGATTACATGTACACATAACATGGAGATGCATGGTAAATGAGGAAAATCATAGCTGTTACTGCACAAGAAGTTTACAACAAGAGACAACCAGTTCATTCGAAAGACAGTATTCCATAACACTTTGCCTGATGGTTTCCTCTAACAGAACCCTTAGTTCTGATAGGTTGACCTATCTGAACTCTAGTTGTCACCTCTATACTCCATGGACTTTTGCTACCAGCAGCTCTCAATAAGCATTAACCTCACCACTACTTTCTTCAACATTGCTATGAACCTCTTCAGATGGAAAACATCTGTTTGAAACTTGAGATATTATTAAACATATAAGTTTAACAATACTCTATTATATAAATCTTTAAATGATTTCAATGAGAAAAACTATTGTTTTCTTTAAAATGATAAAATACCCTCTGTTAATTTTCAAGAAGTATTCTGTTTCCAAACATACACACAAAGTACACAGTCCTTACTAATTCTAGCTTTTCTGTGAATTACCATTCACATGGAACAGTGTGGAATGGAGAGTCAGCTAGCTCACCTTCCAGCAGTCACATCAATGGCTTTCCTGGAGATCCTGGACTGGGACATCTTCTGATGCAGTGTTCAGTCATTCTGTCAGGTTGGAATTTGTGCTTCTCTGTCATTACCTCTCCCTGATTGTGGGCAGGTCCTGATGATGCTCCTCTTCCAAACAGAGTATGACAAAAGTAGGAACAGTCACTTTTATGATTAGATCATGAAATGTTGTGATTTCTCAACTGCAGGCCTCTGCTCTCTGCCTCTTTTCTTATGCCTACTTGGGTTGAGTGTAGGCTGGCAAAGAATGGGAAGTGCCCTCCACTGACAACCCTGCTGGTAGCCAACTTTGCATGTGAGACGGAAGTCTGCCTCTCCCTAGTTGAGACTTGAGATGACTTTTACCTCAGCATCACATTGATTAGAATTGTGTGAGAATCTGATCCGTGTAAGCAGGACCAATTCCCAAACCACAATAAGATGAAACTCAGCTTATCTCAAGCTTGGAGGTAAGTATCACATGGCAATAGCTAGCTAATACAAGCATCTATTTCACCATTTAGTAGACATTTCATATGTGCTTTCATTTTTGTCACATAACATTGAAACATGTATTGAAGGGCCAAGACTCAACAAAATGAATGATTTTTACTGCTTTACAAAAGGCCGTCTCAAGTATAACTAGATGTTGAGTACATGGTGGTATAAATACAGAGTCTGCTAGTGCTGGTTTTACCATCTCAGTTCACTCTAAACCGCCAGCCAACTACCACCGCTGTAGTTGCAAGAGTGCAAACATCAACATAGTGGAAGAAACCAGATGCCAAGACTGCATTAAAAAGGCAGATGATGTGAGGCTGACTGACTTCACAGGGCTTCTGGAAAGCATGCTGGGGCCCCTGCAAGTCCTCCAATCCCACATTCATTGCTGCTCATCTACAGCAGCACAGTGATTGCTCTGCTGGACTAATTTTCTGTCCCCGGTCGGTATGTTACAGCATAGTAAAGTTGTCCCAAGAAAAGGAAATGCATTTATTTATCAAAGAAAAACAGGCTCTATAAACCTTGAACATTCTCCTGCAGAGTACATTCATATGACTGACAGCTTAGTCATACCTGTCTGTTGAAAGGTGGTTTCACATCAATATTTTCCTCCACCAGCTCAAAACTGTGCATCTTAAGACCACAGTGATCACTGTGGTGCTTACTGTCTACATATTTCTTCTTCATTTCTTTTTAAATTGAAAATGGATTATTCCTTTATATAATACATCCCAACCACAATTTGCCGATGCTCATTCTTCCCAGCTTTCCTTACTTCTTAACTGAAAAGAGAGACATTGCAAATGTGTTTTTGCTGTGTGTGACTATATGCACATATTTGTATATTTGTGTAAATTTGATAAATAAGATTCTGGTATAAGTTTGGAAATGATTTACATATACTTTCAAGTATACAGGATGTGATTAATGGTACTTTCTGTGATAGAGGACATGTATAGCTACATGTTTATATATATTCACCAAGACAAAATCATGGCTAGTATCTTTACACAAAGATATTTGTGCATCTTTCATCTTTCTCTTGTACATGAAGTTTATTCAGGGAAGAATTTAAAATTCCTTAGCAAATAAATGAGCAATTTCAACATGAGAATTTGCTTCAAAACTCCTACTTGTGGTTGTAGACAAATTTAGTAGCCAAGTAAATTGATTTAATTGTAAAGTAACACGATGTGATTTTTTTACCTTAAAGGTGGCAGGCAGTATTTAACTACTCAAAATAGTAAGAATTCAAATATTTTCCACCTTTTTCCTAAATCATTTAGTATGTAAAAGACAGTGATAATAAAATATTTTAGGAATTTTTTTTGCATGTGATCTTATATTTTATTGATCTTAAGTTTATAAATATGAATGCATATGACATAATAATTATAAAGTAAATTACCAGAATTATATTTAAAATAATGTTAAGAGGTTTCAAGGCCATAAAGAGTGAATCTGTCCTATTAAATATGGATCTGATTCGCAGGTGTTGCAAGATAGTCTCAGCTTACAATCCAGATACTATCTTCTGATGTGTCCTGTAGAGCCTGCTGGGGCCCTCACTCACCTGGGGTGACTGAGGTTGATCCTGGAATTGACAATGGGAAACATTAGTATACTGGGTAGTCTCATTTCATTGCAAGGACATCTCTCACCATGCCACCACCTCCATTTCTGTCATAAAACTATGAAACCACTAAGAAGACATGATAGGAAATCTGAAACAATTGTTGTGGGTGGCTAATATTTTATTCTTTTCACACACCATGTCTATTGGAAACAAGATGAAATTTGTTTCTGAAATAAAAGTGCTCTTACACAGTAGAGGCACAGCATGTTCTTTGTGGACTGCTGTGTTTTGAGTCTGCAAAGGGGAGTCCCTAGCTATGCATATATTAGTAACTGTTTTATAATTCATAGCCAAGGAGTCCTACTATTAAAAGCTAAGGTCTAGGCTATTTATCATTTATCATTAATGAAGCTTTGCAAATGTTCATGGTATTTAACTAGAGGTGGAATTGTGCCAGACAAATTGCTCTCCTTGAGGAGGCTCAGAGGTGAAAGCATGCAGAGTGAGGAGGTGGGAATAGCAGAGGCTGACTGAGGGTTATCAACTTGGCATTGCCTGACCTAGCAGGTGGACAAGAAGGAGAAACTAAGAGCTGAGAAGTGATTTTTCAAAGAAGACTTTGGGCCTGTTATAGGACATGTCTCTGCCCTGAGCTCACATATTGCCTGTGTGCCATACTCATTTGGAGTCTGGGGATTGCCTCCTACTCATAACTAAGCCAGTGTTCTCAACCACCAGCCTCCTTAGAATCAAATGGAGGATAATTAAATTGCAGATTGCTAGTCTGTACACAGAGAAAAGCTTAGCTATCAGGGATTTTCTAGAAAGTTTGCATTTGCATTTCTAGAAAGTTCTTCAGAATTGCTCTGCTGCTATGCATTTTGGGCCCCCATTCTGAGACCCTGCTTCCTGATCCAAGATGGAGTCAGTGATAATTTTCTTTTTTATCAGTTAGTGCCCCAATGCTGTCTCCTTTTCTAGGAATTTCCCTCAAATTGAGTTTTATCTTTTTAAACTTAGGTACAACAACCCCAGATTCATGCTGGCATGTTTACCACAGTGTTGTTTGGACTAAAACACTGGTAGCAATACAATTTCTTTGGTTGATTGTTGGATGACTAATTCATGACTTTATTTGTTTCTTTGATTGTGAGAATTTTTTCTTCTCTTATCGTAGTTGGAATTTTCTTTGGGACACTAGCCAGCTCCCAGATAAAGACACAGAGATTTATTATTAATTATGAATACTCGGCCTTAGCTTAGGTTTGTATCACTAGCTCTTTTAAATTAATTTAACCTGTTTCTATTCATCTATGTTTTGCCTTGGGGCTTTTTCCCTTTCTTTCCTTCTGTATGTCCTGCTGCCCTGCTTCTCCTGTCTGTCTGTCCAGTGCATCTCTCTGGTGTCTCTCTTTCTTCCCTTTGCCTGATTTTCTCCTCTTCCTTACTCTCCCTGCCTGGAAGTCCTGCCTATATCTCCTCCTTTGTTATTGGCTATTTAGCTTTTTATTAGACCAATCAGGTGCCTTAGGCAGGCAAAGTAAAACAGCAACATCTTTATATAATTAAACAAACACAATATATCTTTACATAGTTAAACAAATATCCCACAACATTAGATCAAAATATAACTTTTTTATAAAGTGAGAATTCAGCATAATCCCAAGTAAAAAACATGGTCTGTGTTTGTCATTAAATTTTTGTCTACTCTTTTCAACAAATACAATTTTCTTAGGTGATGAACATCATATGGGTAATAAAGATAAAAGAAAGTATTATGAGCACAATAAAAATATACATCTTTACTTAGAGTTACTCTTGAGGCTGATGTGAGATTTAGAGCAATCTATTTCAAAAAAAGGGGGAAAGAAAGGAGGAATAAAAGAGGGACAGAGACAGAGATAGAGAGGAAGAAAGCAAGCAAAAGACAGGAGGGAGGGAAGGAAGGAGGGAGGGGATAATATATAGCACATGCTTGCAGCCCATCACTTGGGAGGCTAAGGCAATAAGATCATGGGTTCAAGGAAACTCTGGTGTACATCCTGAGACTCTGTCTTAAAAAAATTAAAATGTCAAAATATGTATGACATAAAATACTACTGTAGGGGGAGAATGAGTGACATTGCATTTTCAGAGCAGCATAGAATAATGACATGACACGACTGAGCTGTCCTAGATGATGCACACACATCACACTCTTTAATTTAAATATCACAACAGAATTAAAACAAGGGTGCTCACTTTACACATGTGGGGTTGGAACTTACCAAAATCATACTTCTGTCAGAGGGGAGAGGAAAAGCCTATCATTAGTTACATAGATGTTGTGAAAGATTAGCATTTTAGTTAATTCATTACTGAAATTTGAAATGATTTTAAAGAAGCAAATTCAATTTTATGTGATTTATTTTGCAAAGAAAATAAATTTCACAATCAAAACACTCCAAGTCTGTGTATAATAACAGATATCTTTCATTAAAAAATGTTTAATAGAACCAACAGATTAAAAAAGTTAAAAAGGTACATTTGTAGAAATTTAAGACACAGAAATGCTATAATTTATTTGTTGATACTAATACACTAACCAGAATAAAAAACTCATGGACCAAACTGTGGTGGTTTGAAAGAAAATGGCCCCCTAGGGAGTGACACTATTAGGAGGTGTGGCCTTGTTGGAGAAAGTGTGTCACTGTGGAGTCAGACTTTGAAGTCTCCTATGCTCATACTATGCACTCCTGTTCCCTAAGGATCAAGATGTAGAATTCTCAGCTCCTTCCCCAGCACCATGTCTGCCTGCATGCTGCCAAGTCCCACCATGATGATAATGGACTCAACCTCTGAAATTGTAGAGGTGGAGGTAGCAATATAAGGTCAGGCAGCCTTGAGTGTATAACAAATATTTTATTACATTTAGATTAAGAAATGTGAGCCAGGGGCTGGAGAGATGTCTAAATAGTTAGAGCAGTGGCAGCTCTTCCAAAGGGCATCAGTTTGGTTCCCAACTACGAACTCAGAACCCACATCATAGCTCACTACTGTCTGTAACTCTGGTCCCAGAGCATCCATCTTCTGGTCTCTGCTGGCCCTGTACATGGTACACAGATGTGCATGCCAACAAAGCACATATACAAACAAAATAAAAATAAAGGGAATAAAGAAATGTGAACCAAATGTGACAAACATTGATAACTACTAAAAGATGTCAGTTAATTGAAAGTTTTTCTTTCCACTTCTGCATTTATATTTTTGTTTGTGTGTGTGATTAAAGATGACAGGTTTTTTTTTTTTTTTTTTTTTTTTTTTTTTTTGTGTGTGTGTGTGTGTGTGTGTGTGCAGAAAGTCTTGAAGGAAAACATCTCATGACAGTCAAGCTGTAATTCTCAGAAGTTTTTGTTTTTCAGCTTCTAAAGTTTTATTAAGAACAGTTTATTTTCTTATACAATATACCCTGATTACAGTTTCCCCTCCCTCTACTCTGTCCCCGAGTTCCTCCCTGAACCCCTCCCATCCAGATCCACTTCCTTTCTGTCTCTTACAGGAGCTGGGAGGACAGGGGAACCCATGGCTGATGGGTAAAATTAAAACACAAATATAATAAAGAAAAAAAAGAAAAGAAAAGAACAGGCTTCTAAGAAATAACAACAAAACACAGCAAAATAAAATATAATGATAAGATAAAACAAAAACCATCACAGTGAAGTTGGACAAGGCAAATCAACAGAAGGAAATGAGTTCCAATAGAAATTACAAGAGTTTTCTTCTTTCTTAATGTCACTACTCTGACATTATATCCTCTGAAGAGATAACCCTTAAATCATTTTGGAACTAGATCATGAATCAGAGCTCCCAACACTCCTGACATTCCTGGCTTCTGGCAAGAAGGGGGCTGCCAAAAAGCCCAAGGACATTTCTAACTTTAGGCCAAGAATAAACTGATCACTTTTCTTTCTTTTTTTATTAAGCCCATAACAGTCGACCCAATTTCTGTCTCCTGTTCTCATCATTTCCCCCTCTCAGGAAATAACCTGTGTTGCCATTGTAGAATTGGAATGCTGACCAATATGACTTCTTCCAGCTGAATAGGGTATCAGGTGTGATAGTTGGAGTACCTGTCCATGAGCCTATCTAAAAGACCTCATCAAACATTCCCAGTGGTTTCATTGTATACCTTCCAGATGTAGGAGGAAAGAAGTAACTGACAGATACCTGGAAGGAAGAAGCAGAGCTAGAGTTATTAGTGTTATAGAGCATAAATAGGGGGCAAAGTAGCCAAAACAGGATGTTCAAAACAATTTTTAAGCCAAAGCCCATTGAATTCTCAACAGGCTCACAAAAGCACTCCCCCAATTGACTCCTCACTTATTTTCCCTTTGGCTTCCAAGACTGGTCAAGATCTGATTTCAAGCACTTCAGTAGCTGCTGATGTGACAAGAATTCCACTGTAAGGTCCCTCCCCCATGGCTTTTCAAGAAGAATGTAACCATCTTTGAATATTTACGTTAAAACATTGGTGGGCCTGTCTTTCTTGGTTGTGGGGTGTGGGGGTTGAGCTAAGGACTGGGTAACATTTTTATTATGAAGGAGGAATCACTAGTGAGAAATAGATTTCTCAATAGAATATGGATTTAAATAAGGGAGTGAGGTCCCTTGGGTTGCTAAAGAAACATAACAACCACTGTATTGTTTGGTTGTGACCTTTACTATGGTGGCTAGTGGAGGGTCTGGTCCTCAGGAGGAGACTCTGAGTCCTGAGCCTTCCTTTTACCAGTGTTCCATCTAGGAAGTACTGAGGAATTTTCCCTATGTTGACCCTCTTCTTTGTAGACTAGACCAATAGACTATGGCTTTTTTGTAGACTGTCCTCCCCAAAAGAGAGGATGGGTGATATACTACAGCTAAGGACATCTCAAGGGATAGTTTGGACACACCAGGGACCTAGTGGGATTTGTACGGCAAGGACAAAAATATTGTCTCATAATTCCTTTTTCCACATGACAATATGCCTTCAAATGTAGTTATTGATCACCTGGGTCAGTTTACTGCTTTGGTATTTTTAACTAATATGCAACAATTAGACAAAGCTTGGGTAAAAAACAAGCACTTTTGAGTAAACCGTGATTAGACATACTTTTTTTTTCTTTAAGCCAGTACTTATAACTGTTATCAAGAGACCAATAACTGTTGATTTAAGTAGGGGTTTGATATCAAAGTGTTGAACTTTGACCCTAGAAACATAATTTACTTTTATTTTAAATGTGTTGGTGTTTTGCCTGCCTGTATGTCTGTGTAAGGGTGTTGGATCCCCTGGAAGTGGAGTTACAGACAGTTGTGAGTTGCCATGTGGGTACTGGAAATTAAAGCCAGGCCCTTTGGAAGAGCAGCCAGTACTCTTAACCACTGAGTCATCTCTCCAGCCCAACCCTAGAAAATTATATATATATATATATATATATATATATTACATATATTATAAAATTTTAATATATATTACATATTATATATATTTCCTAAGAAGGTAATTTTTAGAACTACTTCTATAGTCAAAGAAAGTTTTGATATTCTGGGTTAATCAAAAGTACAGCCATTTTTCGTGCTAGGAAACTTTTTAGTCATTAATGTGCTAATGGAATTGTGAATTGCCAAGAGGGTAATGTCTTAAGAAATATTTCCCAAGCTTATTTGATCACAGAAGCCTTTTACTTTTTATAATGAAACATCTATTAACATCTTGTGGGTATTTTGGGAAATCCTGTTATACATCATAACACTTAATTTCCCCTAATTGTTTTATGTAATTTACCTTGATTTCCATGATTACATTTTCCATCTCCTTCATGACAGGACCTATATTTCATCCATTTTAGCTGGTACTACTTTGATGGTTTGTTTGATTTTTCTCTTAGAAATTATTTCATAGTTCATCGTGTTAAGTATAGATCTGGGACAGGAGGCTGTAATAATGTTAGTTCTACAGTTTGAAAGGAGCCTAAAAAACAGATCTGAAGAAAAGTAAGATTGACATTAAGACTATAAGTATTTTTCAGATAAGTGCAGTATATTTTCGCTAAGATATTTTCATAGTCAACATGTGTGTACTCATTTATTTATGCATTCATCTCACTCAACAAATAGTATGAAATGTTGAAAACTGAAATCTTTGTAAAACAGAAATTGGACATATATCTGGTTTGTAAGATTTCTCAGAATTAAATCCCTAGTGATTCATATCAGCCTCTTGTAAATATATCTATCTTAAGCAGAAATCCAATCTACAGCTTTATCTAAGAAACCAACTCATTGGAGGATTTGCATCACTACGTATGTCTCAAATCCCTTGATCAGCAAAGATGTAATTTTGACATAATACCAAATAAGATAAACAGAATCAATTAATATGAGACTTTCTCAAGCAATTTAAGGTCAGAAGTAAGTTTCCTTCATTCTACTTCTGTAATCATTTATAAGCACGTGGAAATAAACATCAAGTAAAATTGAAGTGCCTTGAGGCTCTAACACCTACACTGAACAAATTAGCCTTGGAGTGCTCTAGAGAGGCAGTTTGGGATTCCTATTCCAAAACCATAACTCTACCATGGTTTTTGGGTTTATCAAATTCCTGTAACTTATTAAAGAATAAAACATTTGGCTCTAACTAATTTGTCTTTTTAAAATTTTGTTGTGATTATAACCATTCTGAAAAACAATTTGGTAGACTTGTGCAAAAAAAAAAATGGAAAAATAAAAGTAAAATAAGATACTCGGGAGATGGTTCAGTGGTTCAGAGCACGTGCTGATCTCACTGTGGACTCTGGTTCAGTTCCCTCAGTATCCACTTGGAAAGGTCAATACTGCTTGTAGCCCCAATTCCAGAGAATCTACTGCCCTCCTCTGATCTCTAAGGGAATTGCATACCCTGCCACATAACATATAATTTAAAATAAAAATAAAAATGTTAAGGGTTAAACAGCTGTCCCTTGAAAAAGCACAATTTTTTCACATTTAGCATTTTATTTTAAATACAGATTTATGTTGTTCCATTTTTAAGGTTAATTTAGAATCCTGAAATTTCTAGAGAAAATTAACATAAATATGAAAAATAATTTGAGTGTTCAGGGTCATTGAGATATAATACTGAGTGAGTTTTTCCAGCAACCAGTCTGCAGATACCCAGAGTTGTTACAATTAATTTTTAATTCCTTTGATTATTTTAATTTTGAAAATACAGTGGTATCAGCAAACATTTACCTCATTAAATTTAATCACATTCTGATGTTTATCTGAAACAGTTGTGATAAACTGACTCCTATATCAAGTGGAAGGCACGGAGGACCCGGAGGATGTGTTGTTTGCTCCGGGTGCCTCTGATGACATTCCAACCTCAGCACTCCTTGTCTCGGATCACCACAACCCACAGTAAAGTTATAATTGACAGTTGCTTGAAATTTTCTGTATCTACAGAAACCCATGTTTGTTAATGCACTGTGGTACCTTAACAGGATTCCAGGCGGCTGCCCCCTTTTCTAACTGACTCCCTTTCTACTTTCTGTTGAGATAAGGGAACTCCATTTTGTAAGTTAACATAGGTAATGGCTGACCATGAATGCATTGCTCTATTAACTCCCTAACAAATTCAATGTCACAGCACAATATTTCCATGTTACTGTAACAAAGCGGAACAATCCTGTGGTGATACAAACAAAATAGAGTATGAATTAGTAAAGTGATGCTAATATACTGAGACTGTGGCATTGGCATTCAGTTGGGAGGATACCTAGATAAAGACATTTTTTGTAAATTGCCTTTATTCTGTGTGTAGGAGCAAGCATGGATCTTTAGTGCACCGCGATTTTAAAATGTGCTACTGTTTTCCCGTATGGAGGGCTTCCTTGAAAAATGAGTGTTTGTGGGAAAAGATGGACACACACACACACACACACACACACACACACACACACACACACACGATAAACTTTGCATAAGATAGGAAAACAGGATGAAGAATAACATCTGTAAGCACACATTTCTTATCTCATACAGTTCATGTGTCTCTGCTTTTAGGAGAGGCCTCACTGGGTCCTATTGATCTATTGATTCAAAGATATCTTGTGGTTGCATTCATCTAGGACAGCTGAGGACTTCACTTGTTCAGGATGAGCTATCTTTTTTTTTTTGGTTTTTCAAGATAGAGTTTCTCAGTGTAGTTTTAGTGCCTGTCCTGGATCTCATTCTGTAGACCAGGCTGGTCTTGAACTCACAGAGATCCGCCTGGCTCTGACACTCCCCAGTGCTGGGATTAAAGGTGTGCACTACCACCCTCTGGCTCTTTTTTTTTTTTTTTTTTTTAAAGATTTATTTATTTACTATGTATACAGTGTTCAGCCTGCAGGCCAGAAGAGGGCACCAGATCTCACTGTAAATGGTTGTGAGCCATGTGGTTGCTGGGAATTGTACTCATGACCTCTGGAAGAGCAGTCAGTGCTCTTAACCTCTAAGCCATCTCTCCAGCCCCAGGATGAGCTATCTTAACCACATAACGAACAGCGGGCACGGGCTTTTAGTATCAGGCCTGAGGAATTGAGTTTCCTCTTCTCAAAGCTATTGGCTTCTTCTAGAAAGAGTAACACGAGAGAACAAGAAATGACTCCTAAGGAGCTAACCTCACTGTCAGTTTCATATTGAATGCAGAAGTTTTCTTTGGTCATTAAACAAGATACCTATGCGTGTGTTAATAATTAGTGGGGATCTTGAGAGAGGCCTCCTACAGTGGTCTGCACCCCCATATCATTAATCTAGAACATACCCCACAGACTTGATTACAAGACAGTCTGATGGAGGAGGCATTTTCTCAGCTGAAGTTCTCTCTTCCCAGACAACCCTGGCTCATGACAAGATGATAAAATGCTAGTTGGCACACATGCCATGGCAGTATGGGGTAGAATTTATATATTCATAGAATTTACTTCCTGGGCCAAATATGCAAAGGATAAGAGAGGAAGATAATACATGTTATGCTGTACTGTCTGTTATCACCATGCATAAATTAGGCTAAAATTTTAGTGCACTGCTTAGATTTTTGTAAAGGCAAATCAAAAGCTTAGTAGAAAGAACTATTTCCAGAGGTGTTATAAGAGTTTATGGGTAATAACAAACAATGCAATGAGTGCAACAGCCAGCTTCTACTGGGAACAGCAGAGGAGAAGGTACCAGAATCCAGAGAAGACTGCATCACTTACCAAAGCTCCATCTTTCAATAGAGGGATGCAGCCAATCATAGGTGACCTGCGAGGAGGATTTAAGAAATTAAGTCCTTTGTGGACATTTGACCTTCACCTCTAACCCCAAGGAGGTATCAGATTCATCTGGAATCTCATTGATGCTATCCAGACAAGTACCAGAATATGGATTAAGGTGAGGGGTTAAGGTAAGGCCATAAGGAGATAATACAGAAGTGTCATTAAGATTGTTAAGACCCTTCCCAGAATATACTCTTTTGCTTTGTTGTAGTGAAACTAAGAACTAAAAATGACATTTTGATGTCTGCTACTAGGTCCCAGGACTCAAATCATTAATCTAATAATTACCTTTGGCAGGTGACTTACTTTCTGTGAACCGCAGTTGTTTATAGAAGAACCATGGTCTTAAGTCCAAGTGTTTCACAGCATGGAATGATGGACAGATGCATGTGAAGTACTTGATGTATCCCACAACTTTGTATTATTGACTTCACCATATTTGATGATGGCCTAAGAATAAATATCCAAGTGCCAGTAGTGAACTGAGACCTTTAGGGCCCTCATTTCCAAAGAGTGAATCAGGAAACACTCTTTTGCTAACCCTTAAAACAACAAGGACATTGTCCATCTTTCGTTTTCTCTGCAGAAAATGACTGACTGGGTTGACCCTGTGTGAATTAATTTTGTGATGGAAGAGTTTAGTCAACTCTTCCTGCCTCCTCCACTAAATGAATCCCTTTAGGAACCACATATCAAATGTGCTTATGGGACAGAATAGTAGAAGCCGAAATGAATCTTTGACTTGGAACAATGCCTGTTCCTGAGAAATATTATCTAATTAAGCAATTTTCCAATAAAGCAGGCATTTAAATTTTCACAGGAACCAAGAAACAGCCATAATGACTTTTAAAAATGGCACCAGGAAATCATCTTGCACTTTATAAAGGCCTTAATTTTATTGGCTCAATGATTTTTAAACTGGTTTTAGTCACAAGAATATTACACGTGTATGCATGTGATACTTTTGCTAATTGTATATGTACATAATATGAGTAAGGAGCTTTCTCTCTAAACTCATCCAGCTAGTCTTCATTCTCTCTCTAATTGACCATAGGAGTCAAAGAGTAGTCTAGAGAGTCCTGGGGTAAAAGCTGCTTTATTATCATCTCCCTGAATCCTGTTTGTTCCTTGGGTGTAGAACACAGCCATCCCATTGTCTTTTGGATTTGTTTTCCAAATGCTGTGTGCTGGACCTCCAGAGTGCCTTCTGTGGAAGTGTTTGTGTAGTATGGAGGAAGTCATCTAGGGCATGGCATACATTAGAAGCACCAGGACACTTGAGAGTTTCCTTAGCCTCACTTTGCCATGTGTCATGAGCATCATGTTTGAAGACTGATGTGAACTCCATGGTTAAGTTAGGATATCTTAGGCTTTCAGATTTCTCAATTCCAACATCAAATGTTTCACTGTAGATGAACAGTCCATTAAATAAGAAACACAGAGCCAATTGCAGAGTTAAAAGCCCAAGAGGTCAGTGCAGTAGCTGAGAGCTGAGACTTAAAACCGCCTTTCTTACCCTTAGCTGTCACTGTCATCCTTCTCCTTAGAAAGAGGCCTACTTCCTATGTGTCTATCCTTTTATTGATGTTTTGTTCTGCCTTCTCATTGGTTGTAAACCCAACCACATGACCACCTTGTCACTGCCTGTCTATACAGACCTCAAAGGCCTTCTAAGGTTGGTACTGAGATTAAAGGTGTGTGTCTCCATGCTGGCTGTATCCTTGAACACACAGAGATCTGCCTAGCTCTGCCCCCCAAGTGCTGGGATTAAAGGCGTGCACCACCACTGCCCAGCTTCTGCTATGGCTTGCTATTACCTCTGACACCCAGGCAACTTTATTTATTAACATACAGATAAAATCACATTTCAGTACAAATAAAATATCACCATATTTCACTGATGTAATAATTGGTGAATAACACTTCCTAGATGACCATAGACAGACGAAAGAACTTTTAGGAGGTAATTTTGGGGTATGTGACACAGGCCTCACACTACTACTGAGTTCTTTATATGTAGAAATGAGAGGATCTCAAATTGCATATACATGTTTGCAGACCATTTTCCCTCTGACTCAGTTGTTCACCCCCTATTTTTCGAACACTTGTGTGCTAGGTGACTGATCTCTTTTTAAACTCATGTTATGATTGTTCTTAATATTATTCCCTTCCCAGTGGGATCTTACTATGTAACAGAGGTGACTTCAAACTCACTGTCTTTGTCTCTCTGTCTCCTGAGTGCTGGAATTCCAGGTCAAGACCCATACACTCAGCAAAAGTCATAATGTTAATTTTGTGCCAAAAAATGAGTAGCTGCAGTAGACCTTATGCCAGCATCTGTCCGTGGACAAGGCTTTTAATCATGAACTCAAACACTTGTGCCAGTCTGACTTATTTCAGCTGTACAGATTATCATACAATGTAATAAAAAGCACAAATGTTACATGTTGAGAGTCATTTTAAATGTATGTAAAAATTGTAGTAAAAGTAAAAGACAGTGCAGCTGTTCATCATTATTTACCTGTTCCAACTCCATATTTGGTTAGAAGCTTAGGAGAATGTGGCCATATGTGAGTGGGGCCACAGGAGAGTGTGGTACAGGAGAGTGTGGCCATATGAGAGTGTGGCCACAGGAGAGTGTGGTCATATGAATTCTCCTTGTGAGTGGTGGTAATGTAACAAAGGGATTGGCTTCTGAGGAAGGAAGGATGAGCTAAGACTTCAATGAGCCTTGAGACAAGCTATAGGAGAACTATGACAGGCATTTTGATGGCTTGATCACCTTCTTGTATCTTGGTGAAGATGTGAAGATGTCTTTGTCAGATAATTAAAAGCCTCTAGGAAGGCACCACCATTCTGTTATCCTCATACTTACACGTACTTGAAATTTCCATGTTGCTGATCTCTACTTATCATTCACATCTCCGATCAAACACTACACACTTACCTAAGAACATTCCTCAGGCCTCACCCTCTCTAGCCTGTCCTTAACAGAGCAGAAATCCAGAAACATTTTCCTTTCATTAAGACCAGAATTGCTGATATTCTCACTTATGTATCTTCTGTTATCTCTTTTGCTTGCTTTGTACATAAATTCCACAGTGAAGAAATTTTTCTTTCTTTACTGCAAACATTTATATGTGCTCAAGTCCCTATGTGAGGTATTGGCTTCTACTGGAATAGAGTTGGGGTCTTAAGAAGTTAAGTTGATCAGGTCCTATGGACAGAAACACCACAAAAAGAATTAGTGACATTGCAAAGAAGGCCCAGGGATCCGTGAACCAGAAACCAGGTTCCCTTGAGAGGCCACATGTGCTGGTATCTTCAGTTTGGAATTACCACTACCCTCCTCCCTGCAACCTTGAGAAGTAAATTTCCCAATAAATTGTTTATATGCTTCTCAGTGTGTGGTATTTTGTTATGGCAGTCCAAATGGACTCAGTCACTGTCTGTGTTCCCTTGTGTGCTCTTACAATCTCAGTTTCCAGCACATAGAAGACAGTGTACCAATATCTGTTCACAATATTCTAAAGCTACTGAAATGCTCTCTCATATAACAAATTTCAGCCACATACTATTTCAAATGTGGTTTATTAAAAATTCTTAGAAACATTTAAAAATTTATAATATATACTACATGAAAATTTTAAAAATCATTCAAGAATTTAGTTCTTTAATATATTTTAATTCTTTGATGTTTCATACAAGCATATAATGACTTGCAAATGTCTTCACCTTCCCTCACCCACTTTCATCCCCCTCTCTCCTGCTGAGATCCTTCTTCCTGACAAGTCCTTCTTCTTTCATGATACATGAGACCACTGAGTTTAATTAGAGTTGTTTGCAGAGCGTGGGTAGAAGGGACATTACTGGAGCGATTTCTCAGTGGCCACACTACAGAAGAGCAGGCCGTCCCCCTCCGCAAACAACAACTGACGCTACCCCTCAGGTAGAGACAGGGGCTCAAGGACTCTTTCTCATCTGTGACAAAACGTTTATAGGTATACTTTTGTGCAAGTTTTATGCAGGTGACCTCAGTAGCAGTGATGTCATGAGTACAATGGCTATATAACGTGCAGAATACATCTTTTTAAAAAAATTTTGTGAGAAAAGGTTTCTCTGTGTTGTTTTGATGCCTGTCATGGATCTCACTCTGTAGACCAGGCTGACCTCAAACTCACAGAAATCTGCCTGGTTCTGCTTCCCAAGTGCTGGGATTAAAGGCATGCAACACCACCTCCTGGCCAGAATACATCTTTTTGCTATACATTTCCCTGTTGTCTAGCTCATACATTATTTCCATGCTCCTCTTCCATAATGTTTCCTGAGCCTCTGTGGGAACAATATTGATCTCACTTAGAGTAGGGCTGAGCACTCCATCATCACTTATTATTAACATTGTGACATTATTCTATCAAGCACCTCACTTCAGTGAGATGCCTCTCTGACGAAGTCGTGGTGAAGCACTAAACTATAGACATAAGCAGGTGTATGTAGAAGACACTTTAGTAACATGGTTGTTTAGCAAAGCAACAGTAGTGGGTTCCTCACTGTGGCCTGTGACCTTCCCAACCATGGAGTCTTGCCTAGGTTTATAGTAAGTGCTTCTGTGTGGGAAGATAATGAATGCTTTTACCAGAAGTCATGGGTTACTAAAAGAAAATCTCACTGGAAAATATGGCATATTGTCCCCATAAGACGCTAAACAATAAGAGTTATTGGCATTTCTCTTAATTGTCCACTTGTACTTGATAGCAAGATTCTATCTCTGAAGATACCATATACTTTGGTCATAGGACATAGAAAAACCAAGCTAAAACTTAACTGGAAGCTTCCTCCCAAGCTTCACAGAGCCAGAAGATGTTGTACAGACTTCTGGGGTAGAAAGTCTTCAGTAGTTTTACCCAGCTGTGAACAAATTCTGTGAGCTATAATAACACACCAGGCAAGATCTGCCTTTGGGTACAGTAGTGGCAGGACTGGTATGGGGGTAACCAACCACTTTCTGATTGGATTTGAGATTTCTTTCACAGGAGTATATAAAAATTTGATTAAATGTTTTGTTGAAGTATTACCAATGTTGTTGATTCATGACTGAATTTTTCATGTAGGTTTTTTTCTCTTTTAGTCTTTTTTTAAAAAATGTTTTTTGGGGACAAGGTCCAACTTGTGACTTTCCTGCCTTAGTCTCTCAAGTACTGTTATTTACAGGTTGTCCTACCATACCTGGCTTTCTCTTACACTTTTATTATAGTATAACGAGCACAGGTTCTCTCTCTCTTTTTTTTTTCACGCATATTATCTTTATTTTAAAATCAAGTCAGATTCAAGATCATTTTATGAGGGCTTTTATTCCCACACCAATGAAATCATGGCTATTTCATGGTTTACAATGTAATCTAGATTGTATTTGGACTTTGACCTCAAATGTGTTTTTTTAATTTATTAGTTATTATTATTATTATTATTATTATTATTATTATTATTATATTTGTGTTTTAATTTTACACGTTAGCCATGGGTTCCCCTGTCTTCCCCGCTCCCGCCCCCCCCCCCACCTTTCCCCCATCCCCTCCCCTCCATTCCCATCTCCTCCAGGGCCAAGACTCCCCTGGGGATTCATTTAAACTTGGTGGATTCAGTACAGGTAGGTCCTGTCCCCTCCTTACAAGCTGAGAAAAGTGTCCCTGTGTAAGCCCAAGGTTCCAACCAGCCAGCTCATGCACTAAGGATAGGTCCTGGTCCCACAGCCTGGATGTCTCCCAAACAGTTCAAGCTATTCAATTGTCTCACTTATCCAGAGGGCCTGCTCCAGCTGGGGGCTCCATAGCCTTTGGTTCATAATTCATGTGCTTCCATTCATTTGGCTATTTGTCCCTGCGCCTCTACAATCTTGGTCTCAACAATTCACACTCTTACAATCCCTCCTTTTTCTCGACAATTGGACTCCTGGAGCTCCACCTGGGGCCTGGCAGAGGATCTCTGCATCCACTTCCATCAGTTATTGGATGAGAGTTCCAGCATGACTGTTAGGGTGTTTGGCCATCTGATCACCAGACTAGGTCAGATCAGGCTTTCCCTCAACCATTGCCAGCAGTCTACAGAGGATGTATCACTGTGGATTTCAGGGGACCTCTTTTTAAAAATAGTTTAAAATAGTCAAGAATTGAAGCATTCAAAGTGGCTCAAAACTTTTCTTTAGATACTTTTTGGAATTGCAGATTAGAGATTATGCTTTTGGAGTTCTGACAAGTTAAGAATGATGGCAAGGATGATGATGAGGAAGCGATTAACATAAAATAAGGAAGAGAAAGTAAGTGGAGTGATAAATGTCTACCCTTTAATTCTTTCCTTATTTTTATATCTGCTTGAATAAGGTCAAAAAGTAATGTTTATATTATTGGTCATGGCCTTTTATAAGTTTAGAAAAAGGTTATAAATGAATCACGATGTTCTGAAAAACATTATATAGATAAATGGGATTTGATTCAAAACATAATATATTGCTAATGTGCAGTAATGTCCTGTAGATGTTGAGTATACAGATGGGGGTCATACCTATGCCCTGACTCACACATCAGTCATCTGGGCTTTAAGTCAATAATAGTAAGAATGAAGTCTTCTCAATTGTCATATCAGAACCAAGCCTTGTTGCAATATATGTAGAAATTGTTTGAATATCTTCAATGATTAAATTGAAACTAAGATATTAAATCAGAGAGTTTTTAAAAAATTACACTTATATGTTAAATTGAATACTTCTGTCTTCCTTCTGAGGAAACAATTGAATACCAATAGAGTCTTTGCACCTGTCTGAAACATGATCTGGGCCTCCACTGCCCCTGTCACTCTTAGCATTCCAGGCTTTCAAGCTCTGGTTGGAATAGCCTCTAAAGCTCTGAGCACTCAACACCTTTTCCAGACCGAAGTTCTAAGAGATTCAACCTTCTTTCCAAGGACAACACTGTGAGGTCCACTCCAGAGACAACCTGCTTTGGGCATCTATATCTGTTTTGACATCATTTCATTTTTGTTGCTGTAACAAGTAATCTAAGAAAAAGCAAGTTTTTTATTTTGGGATTATTTGGGTTGCGATGAATTCCAGGTGACAGCCTATTGTTGAAAGGAAGTCAAGGCAGGAGCCTCGGCAATGTAGTCACAGTTGGTGTGGAGAAAGAATAAATGCATCCATGTGTCCTGTCTGCTTGCTCATTTGCCACCTGGACTCACTTAGCTTTCTTCATTTATAAAGTCCAGGTTCCAGTCCACAAATGGATATGTCCAGATCAATCAGGAGTCAAGGAAATTCCCCTGTAGGCATGCCCACAGGCCAACATGATCTACAATCTTCCTCCTTAAGACTCTTTTCCCAGGAGATTCTAGGTTGGGTCAAATTGACAATCAAACTCAACCAGCACAAAATCCAAATGTTACTCATAATTATTGTTCAGTAGCCATTTGTGTTGATTGCTCTTCCTGTTGTTATGATGAATGAAAGGGTTTCTGTCCCCTTACAGGTTGGGGGGATCCAGCCCATTGTGGTGAAAAATATGTGGCTAAAGGAGGGTGAGGCAACTGGTCACGTGATACCTCCAGTTCCGCAGTCAATAAACAGAGAGTGTTGATAGCTTGTGCTCAGCTTCCTTACTCCTTTTTATTCTGCTCTGGACTCCAGCCCATAGAATGCTATAACTCACATATGGAGTGGATCTTCTCACCTCAGGTATTCTAAGAAAGAAAATCCCTCACAGATATTCTGTGATTCTAGGTCCCACCAAACTGATAGCCAGTGTTAACCATTATAGCATAATGATAAAGTCTTCCATATCTTACCTGGGAGAGCATTGAAGAATAACAGTTAATGAAAAAAAGACCATTAATTGGAAGGAGAGCAGGGTTGGATATATAGGAGAATTTAAAGAGAGGAAAGTGAAAGGAGAAATTTAATTAAATTACAGTCACCCAAATAAACAACAACAGCATCAAAAAGTAAAAATAAAAGTAAATGTTTGTGTCACAGAAGAGATATTCTGTTCTGAAGAAGTTAGGAACAGTTTGACCATTGGTGTGCTTACATATCTGATAAATTAGTTTGACTATTGGTGTGCTTACATATCTGATAAGTTAGTTTGACTATTGGTGTGCTTACATATCTGATGAGTTAGTTTGAGATGCCCTTAAAGTTGAGAATTCCCGATGCTATTACACTATCTACATACAGACCATAGTATGATTTAATAGATGGTGTTAATTAAGTCTTGTTACATTCAGATCAGGACCTGGTGCTGACTGGTAATTGAATCTTCTTTTCTAGACACCTCTATAAGGATTTCCAGACTGTAAGAGTTGGATTTTTAGAGGGAGCACCAGACAAAGCATGTCCCATCTTTGATAGCTATTGTAAGATGCACTCTTATGAGTTACTAGTCTCCATATTTCTCCCGTTGTGTAATTCTTATCATGCTCTGATCTGTTTCTAACAGTTTCATCTCGTTTCCCTTCGTCAAAGGCCACAGGGGAAAACTAGCACTTTGGGGCTTTTATTCCTTACCTTGAAATTTGGGGATAGAACTGAAAAATGAGCACATAAGAAAGTTGAAGAAGGAATGGTATACCAGACTAACCAAAACACACCCTGTGGAAATCATAAAATGAGAACAGAATTTGAAAATTTGAAGTTAGTTCTGCTTTGTGAAGGAATAGAAATGAAATAAGATACTCATTTCTAAGGATTTCAAAGACCCAAGACACATTCAATTTGGAACTGACAAGTGTATCTAAACTAAAAATTCTGTTAGGATTTGGAGGTAGAAGCCCATTACTTTTTTTACTTTAAATGTGTGTTCTCTGGTGATTTAAAAACACTGGTTCTTACTGATTTGTAAAGTAGAATAAGGTAGAAAAGACTAGTTATTAGATACTGATTTATCAGTGGTTTATGTAAAGCGTTCTGGTACTGCCTGTTCACAAACCATGGCATCATTTGTAAGCTGAAACACAATGACCTGGGGAAAATAGCCGAAACAATGGATAGATACCCTGACAACCTGCTGACTGCCTCATACACTTCTGTAAAATACTGCTTGCTTGTCCATGCCTCCTTGTGGTTTGAGACTAGAAAATGAAAACACAAAGTGGACCCAGGATGGAGGACTTTTAGGATCTCTCTCCCCTTCCAGTCCACCTGTGACATCTCTCC
The DNA here is from genome assembly GCF_903995425.1 of Onychomys torridus. Lineage (NCBI taxonomy): Eukaryota > Metazoa > Chordata > Mammalia > Rodentia > Cricetidae > Onychomys > Onychomys torridus. The sequence goes on from NC_050447.1 coordinate 8,747,878, forward strand.
TTTTTGGCGTCAGAATGTTTATTCCAGGAAGATTCTCTCAAAACTTGGTCATGGCATACTGAGTGTAGACTGAAATGAGTCTGTCACACTTTTACTTTTCATGTACTAATGCATTTTTAAACTTGAATGGTAGCTCTTGTGGATACTTAAGTGATCTTGAGTGTCTTGCTCCAAGGGCATAAGTCAAATATAACTTATATAAGTTCTAAATGTGGGACAAACATAAATAAGTTGTGATATTTGCTGGCTGTAGCTTGATAGGTACTTCTCGATGAAACTCATTAGATCATTCCATTATGAACTAAACAAATTCATTTGCATCTTATCTGTTCACATTTACCTTAAACTGTTTTGTTCTGACACAAGTTTTCAAGCTGTATGCAAATGAAGAGAAGTAGGGTTTGTTTGATGGTGTTTATTTCATTGACCAAATAAACTGCAATCTTTGTACCACAAATGAATTTCATTTATTTGGTCTTTGTTATTACTGAAATAACTGCTTTTCTAGCAAATGAAAAGAAAACCAAGCAATCTCCTTATGATCAGTTGCCAGATATAGAGGGAATGTCTGCAAATTCAAAATAATTCTTCCAAGGAGGCAATGGTAAGAGCCATTGCTTTGCAGGTAGACACTAAGTGGTGGTGTGGTGCTATGTTAGATGAATTGGAGCTGTTAGTACATAAGTTAATGATGGGGATGAAATGCTAAATCAGATAATGGCAGGGTGGCAGTTCCATAGTCTATGTAGACCAATTAAACATCTAATTAGATTCTTACTAGAAAATGACTTCATGTGGATTGCAAGCGCAAGGTGACCCGCAAACCAACAGATTGCATTATGTGGCTCTTAAATTCTCATTAGAATCATGGTGTTGAAAGTCTTAGCTTGGCATGGATATACCAGATAATAAACTTGAGATTTTATTAGATGGTATTTACTTCTCTAGGAGTCAATTTATAGATTCTTTATTTTTCAAAATATGCTTGGTGTTAACATTTCATGTGTGACAAATTTTACTATCTCTGTTCCTGTTTCTCACTGGTGCTCTCCTCATGAGATGTTCAGTTCCTCTTCAGGAGCCTGCCTCTGCTGTCCTAGGAGATACTACTCTCTGCTCTACTGAAGGCTTTGGCATAACCTTATTTTCTTGTCTGGGTTAAGTCCCAGAGAGGATCACTCTTGGGGATTTATTTATTTATTCAGAGAAAGCTTCCTGCCCACAGTTGCTCTTAGGATCCAAATTCCTTTGCAAAGACCTCTCCACCAAGTCCTGATTCCTTGTGGAGAAAGGGCTTCTCTGGAAGCTCTAAAATGCTTAGTATATCTGGCCTTTTCACATCAGATTTCAAAGCAAACCTTCTCAGATCTTCCCCCAGCAGTAATAACTGTTGTGCTCTGGGCACAAGACCCCCGAAGACACCACCAGAGGCATGAACTCACTGAAGTGCAAAAGCAATGTTTATTGAGGCAATTCAAGCCAAGTGGCAGGGACCTCGGTCGAGCACCCCAACACAGCGGAGGGTAGAGGAGGTGCCTGCCCCTCTGCAAGCTCAGTTTTTAAAGGCAAAAACCATAAGGTTACATCATTTAGGGGTGCTAGTGTGGGTACAGTTCTGATTGGCTCAAGTTTTAGGGCCTTTTCAGAATTTCTGTGTTATCTTAATTTGTAGTTTTAACTGGTTGTTTGTCAAACTTTATAGACTACCTCTGGCATTGGGGCATTCTGTGGTTAATCAGTTGCTACCAGATGGCTCTTCAAACATCCTGACTTTGTCCTGGGACCTATGTCATCAGCTCAGAGAATTTTGAAACTCAGGCCTGTTTCATGCTGGGGTGAGGGGCTTGCTTGAAATGGTGGTGCTTTGGTTCTTCGATAACCAGGAAAGTCTCTAGATTTTTCCTTGTGTTTCTGGGAAACAAAATTACCTTCACTGGGAACTATTGGTTTGTAATATTGAGAAATGCTATTGAATATATGTATCCACATATGTACATACACTTGTATGTATATTTCTTTATTTGTACCAATGACAACTATTCTCACCCTTGTGACATACTTTGAGGTACTATGAAGGATATCAAAGGAGAATTACATTAGATGGAGTGAAATAGGCCAGACAGACTGTAATCGGGAATGTTGAAACAGTGGAAAGGTATTGAACTCAACTCTACTGAGGCAAAACTCAGAAGATGCCATAAACACTGTGGGGAATTAATGGACCCTTACTTTCAGGACAAGGATTGCCAGTGCTGAAGTTTGGCTCATACCCTCCCACAGAGACTGTGATGTGAAATGCCTAGATTTCTTCAACACTACATTTTGGAGGGGTGTCCCCAGCTCCTTAGAAAGACTAGGTGATAGAGTGAATGGCTTTGGCTGGACATTTGTACTTCAATGTGGTGGTCAAAGAACAGTTCTTCTAGAGTAACTATAATAATATAGACATGTAGGGATCGAGAACTTTCTCAACCTTAGACCTTCCTGGGTTACAAATACACTTGTAAACTTAGGTTGAATCTGGATATACCATTAAAACCACTACCAACAGCAAACCAGTTACACTGAGATTGTGCAGCCAGCATACACTCTCAGCACAGGATGCTGTGAGAGTGTAAGTGTTGATGCCAGACTTCCTCACCAGCTCAGATGCTATCTACCTCTATGTCTGTATCTTCCTGCATCAGGGAAACTCAAGTTTCTCCGATTCTAAGTGTTTGCTACTCTTGGCTAAGGATTGCCATGCATTTCCTGAACTGGGATTCAGGACGCAGTGTTGTAAGCTTTGTTTATAACACCTTAGACAAGGATTAGAGTGGCTTCTATGTCTTTAATTCTCATTCCTGAGGCCTGTCGCATTCTAAGGCAGAACAGCCATATGCTTCATGCAGACATGACACTTGTACCTCTATGTTCCTGGCTCAGACAGAGTTGGCTTGGCTCTCTTCCAATGAGTCTTCAGGAAAGCAGGGACCACATTCTGCTGTCTGTGGTTGTTCTCTGAATCTATCCCACAGAGGGCTGGGATGCAGCAAGTGTTGTCTGGTCCTGGAGTCTGATTGTACTCATAATTTATTTCCTAGGAACTCATTCAGCTAATGCCAGGCTTTTGGTGTGAGTGAGAGATTATTCTAAGCTCTGGGAATTAGAGAAAAGCAACTCATCAACATCTTGAAGTACCTCACTGTTTCAGAGGAGACAGGTCACACTATAGGCTATAATGCTGTATGGCTGCTTGTACTTAAAAGTCATGAGAAGAAAAGACTAATTTGTTCAAAGACACTATGAAAAAAACCCTTCATAAATAGGGTCATAAAAACTAAGATTAGAGGGTTGGGGATTTAGCTCATTGGTAGAGTGCTTGCCTAGCAAGTGCAAGGCCCTGGGTTGGATCCTCTGCTCCACACCAAAACAAAACAAAACAAAACAAAAAAACAAAACAAACAAACAAAAAAAACCCTAAGATTAGAACACTGCAAACTATTCAAGGGTGAGCACAATGCACAATGTCAGAGCAAATAGGGAAAGATGCTTGCTTAGTTCACCATACAGTCTGGAACAGCTTGGAAGTAGATTTGTCTGCCTTACACCACTGTCCTCCAATGGCTGGAACTCCCCTTCTAGCCTCTGGGGAAATTTCTCAGCTTTTCCAGAAATAATATAAACAGACATTGGCTATGAGGACTGTCATTTTCTGATATTATGAATGTATCACACAACACAGCTTTTTACTCTGTTTGAATTTAAGGCATCTTTCTGTCCCCGGGTTTGCCATGAACCCCCAGAGCTTGGGGGGGCAGGCTCTGACAAAGTTTCGTGTCCTTTCTTTTTTATTCTTTCCCCTCACAGCTCTGACATGAGGCTTAGAAACAGAAGGAAGGGACTCACAATTCTCCCTGTCTGGCATCCTGCATCCTGACACATCACTCTGTGGTTGTAGTGCCCAGTAGCTGATACAGTGGGATATCTCTTGAACATGGTGTGAAATAAGGAGGTGAAAAGCTTGACCCTCCCTCTTCCAGGCCAGCTGCTTTTCTCAAAAGTTCTATTACCTCTTTATATTCATTTTATCTACATCTGATGATAGGAGATAAAGAAAGGATGTAAGAGCATGCATAGATTATCTTACATGGCCTGGGGAAGAGTGTCTGGCACCTATTTTTAGAAGATGTGATCATTTGTTACCTGCTGTCCTCAATTTTAGGACCTCATCCAAGACTCTTAAGGTGAAAGAAACTCTGTAAAATACTCTGCTACATGTAAAGTTGTAGAATATTTACTGTTTGCAGAGCGATTACATTCACCAGTAGCATCAAAGCATTTTAGGTCTAGTCTGAGATTTAGAAGCAGATGTATCTAGCATACAAACAAACTTTCACACACATTTCAACTGCAGTAATAACAGTTCCAGTATCAGACTGTAGCATACATTTAGTGTTACTTTAGATACACTGCAACACACGGTATGGACAATGTCAGTCAACCTCTTTTTTTGTTTGAGCCTAATAGCAACTTTTAAAGTAGAGCCAACAGGAATTATTTGTTAAATAAATGAGATATGTAGGCATAGTATACTTATACTCAGAATTTTTTTGTTTTTGTTTTCCAAGACAGGGTTTCTTTGCGTAGCTTTGGCACCTTTCCTGTATAGTAGGAATCTTAAAAGGTCTTATTAATGAAACTCAAACCCGAGGCCAGTTATTGGGGTGAATGCTGGAAGATCAGAGAAGCAGAACAAGCCACAGCTTCCTCACATTGCTAGTTCCTCAGGTGGTCCTGTTTCCTCAGACTGGAAGCTTCTGAGTCCTCATCCCAATGGCTCTCAGCTGGACTGTGTTGTTCCAAAGCCCGAATACTTCTCCAGTCAAATGCTTAACTAGCTTAACTAACTAAATGCTTAACTCCTTACTTCCTGGTCCTCACGCCTTATATACCTTTCTCTTTCTGCCCCTACTCCCTGGGATTAAAGGTTGGGTTTCTGGGATTAAAGGCATGGGTCCCCATGCTTAGCAGTTTCTAAAGTGGCCTTGAACTCAGAGATCCACCTGGCTCTGCCTCCCAAGTGCTGGGATTAAAGGTGTGTACCACCACCGCCCAACTTCTGTTAGGGCTTACTCTTCCTATTTTCTAGCCACCATTTTTGGCTTTGTTCTAGTGGCTGTCTGTTCTCTGACCCCAGATATGTTTATTTCGGGGAATACACAATATTTCAGGGAACACAATACCCACCACATTCCTGGAACTCACTCTGTAGCCCAGGCTGGCCTCAAACTCATAGAGATTCGCCTGCCTCTGCCTCCTGAGTGCTGGGATTAAAGGCGTGTGCCACCACCACCTAGCCAGAATTTTTGAAGTTAGGTGAAAGATTGGTTTCAAGGCCTTTGAGTATTATGAAAGAATTTAATTTTCTGTCAGAATATAACCTAGGAGATAGAATTAAAATGTTACAAGATGATTCCTCATTAGCTAATTGAAATCTTAAAACCATCTTGCTCTGTATCCACAATCTTTCTTTAGCCAGAACCCACATTTTGTTGGTCAGTAATCACTATAAAGTGATTGTACTAATATTTATAGTACAAAATATTTATAATGTTAATATTTTTAACTCTTCCAATGCTATGTTCAGCAGTTAATAATACTGTTGTGTTTTATTCTTAAAAGCTTCATGTATGCATTAATATTTCTGGAAATCAAAAAGCAAGACAATACAGGGAGACTCTTATCTCCAGTAAAACTTGGGTATGCAGTAGAGCCATTTACAACCAAAGCTATGGGTCCCCAGCCTCTCAGACATTTCCTAAGCACACCAGAGGTACTTCCCTAGTTGATGAAGAAAAAGGAAAACACTACTTAAAAAAACAACTCATAACTATTTTTAAAGTTTTTATTTTTATTTTATAGCTTGTCTGATCATATCTGGTGCCCACAGAGGCCAGAGAGGGTGTTGGGTCCTCTAAACCTGGAGTTGGTTAGCTGCTCTGCTGCTTCTGGGAACTGAGGCTGGGTCCTCTGCAAGAATGGCTATTGCTCTTAAATACTGAGCAATCTTCCAGCCCCATAATGCCAATTTCTTGGTGGTGGTCACAAACACATTTACAAATAATTATGTTTTCATATAAAATTTTGCATATTTTATATAGTTTTTAATTCCTAATTATGTTCAGAAGTTTTCTCTGGTCCAGCCAGTCCCCCTGCAGTCCTATGGCCTTATAAAATAATCACTCAGAGGCTTAATTTAATTATAACTGCTTGGCCATTAGCTCAGGCTTATTACTGACTAGATCTTACACTTGAATTAACCCATAATTCTTATTTATGTTTAGCCACATGGCTTGGTACCTTTTCTCAGTTCTGCCTTATCATCTTCCTTCCTCTGTGTCTGGCTGGTGACTCCTGACTCAGCCCTTCCTCTTCTCAGAATTCTCCTCATCTGCTTGTCCCACTTATACTTCCTGTCTGGCTACTGGCCAATCAGTGTTTTATTTATCAACCAATCAGAGCAATACACAGTCCCAGCATACAGAACAACATTCCACAGCACCCAATTGTCTATTTATTTATTTATTTTTGGTGCGGCTCTGTTCTCCATCTTTAATAAAAAATATCAGTCCGACCACTTCTACATCCAGAATAATTTGGTAATAGTCAGTTAACTCCTCTATGTTTCATTTCATATGATACTATAAAGTGAAAAGTATGTTTGTGCTGTTTTCAGTTTCTCCCATGTGTATTTGGAATCATTTATATTGCTAATGTGGTGATGTTTACATTATTTGTCTCTACATGTGAGCATTTGCCTAACAGGGCTTTGTTTCTGTGCTTATTTTTGGTCAGAATGAACATAAAACCAAGTTTTCTTGATGTAAATGCTGTAGAGCTCATGGGCAGGAGATAAGGAATGTCCTAGAAACGTGCTGGCAATTACCGTCAGTTCCAAGTGGATCCCCACACTCGAATTTCCTTTAGTGTGTTGGTGTATTTCTTTTTTATAGACACAGCCACAATTTTTAATTTTTGAAATCCTGATGTTTCATTGGGTTTTCTTTGTGTTTTCAACAATATTGGTAAAATTAAGCATTTTTTTGGTCTATGATTTGTAATTTCACAGTCTTTAACCATATTTCTATTGAGTTCCTTCTTTCTTACTTATTTTAATATTTTATTTATGGTATTATAGATAACCTTTGCTCTATCATTGGCTTTAAAAATATGTTTTCTTAATGCTGTTGTTTGCTAATTGAGAGTTTGCTTCAGAAAGGGTTTACATATGTATGTGTGTGTATGTTGATGTAAATACATAATTATAAGAGTCTAATTTTATGTAGATTTCCTGGCCATTTACCATTGATTCTATCTGTTGTTTTAAGTAAGTGAATAATTTACATAGCTTGTGATTTTAGATGGTGATAAATCTTTTAATTTTTGGAGAGTTATGCTAGCATATTTATCTAATAATTTCTGCTTTACTTACCTAAATATCTAAGCATCCACATATGTATGTATGTATGTATGTATGTATGTATGTATGTATGCATGTATGTATGTAGTGAAATCCACTCCAAGTTTTTTCTATTGAGCTAGGTATGTAGCAGCTCTGTCATAACACAGCACTCTTAAAATTGTAAGCATCACATTGTTCTTCTACTTCATGATTTTATTGGCTATTGTTTGGCAACTACCTGTAAATATCATATGTATATATCAACTATCTGTAAATATCAAATCATTCTATCTAATTCTATTTAAAGTCTTATTGGGATTCTGTCCATAATTCTGCTAAATGTACATATTAAGTGGCTGGACAGTATCACTGTTACACGACTTTTCACACTTAAGTACCTACCTATTTGGTTTAGATATTGCTTGATAGTTATAATAAAATTGTTTGGCCATCCAGTCGTTTACTGTATTTTGTGATCTTTTGTAATGTTTACAAGTACTGTAGGTAGTATTTTTCCCCTCAATTTACTTTAATATTTATTATTGCTACACACAGTAAAATGACTACCATTTATCAAATTTCAAGGTGAGGTTTTACACTCATTATTTCTCCTGCTTTCTCTTTTGGTTCAATTTTTAGTTTTCTTTCATCTGTTCTTTGCCTTTCTTCTGAGGATTTCTATTATTTTATATTGATTCTAGTGTATTTTTCATCAAATATCTTATTTTTCTCACAATTTCTAGCATTCCTCCACATTTCATTTTTTATTTTCTAAAGTAATTGATCTGCCAGCACATGAGTTTGGTCTTTGGTGATGAGAGTCTACTCCTTTTTATGTCATGAAATCTGTAGTTTAGAGTGAAATTATTTAGTTACACGTGTGTGCACTGAACAAAAGTTCAAATGCAATTGGCATTCCTCAAATATTATTTCTTTGGACAATTCTCTTCCTCTAATTTTCCTCATACTTTGGCATCTAATAACCTAAAATGTGCTTTTATGTTGTGTTGTTTTGTTTTGTTGTAACATATGATCATTTACATTTTTCCACTGGAAAAATGCTTATAGGGGATTCTGAGCAATGTCTGCAGAGGCCGGGTTGGGCTCGCGGTAAAGAATGTAGGATGGGCACTGTGATAACAGTTTCTTTTCTTCAGTTGCAGCTCCTGGAAGTGAGGCCTTTCGCTCTGTGCAGACTGAGAGGTTAGCACTGTTACATTACATACAAAACCATACATAAGACAGTCTGCCCAGTTAACAGTACATTGCTTTAATTTTTAAAATTACCTTTATTAGTTATTTGTTTATTTGGGGTGTGTGTGTGTGTGTGTGTGTGTGTGTGTACACATGTGCCAAGGCAGGCATGTGGAACTCAGAGGACAATTTTCAGGAATTGATTTCCTCATTCTGTCACATGGATCTTAGGGATCAAATTTAGCTCCTCAGCTGAATAGTTTTTGGCTTTGTTTTTCAAGACATAGCCCTGGCTGTCCTGGAACTCACTTTGTAGATAAGGTTGGCCTCAAATTCAGAGATCCACTTGCCTCTGCCTCCTGAGTGCTGAGATCAAGGCATGTGCCATCACTGCCCAGCTTCATCTGCCGAATTTTAAGTATGCATTGCTATAGCATTCCCACAGAATGTTTTACAGTGCATATTGCTAAAACTTTTCTGGTTTGCACACCTGAAACTTTTTACCTATTAGGTAATAACTGTTTTCTTCTTTTATTGGCCCAGACAACTATCATTCTACTTTGTTCTGTACATTTGATATTTCAGACACTTCACATGGGTAGAATCATACAGTATTCATCCTTTGGTGACTAGCCACTTATTTATTAAAATGTTCCCAAGTTCTTTATATATTGTTTCTTGGCAGAATGTTTTTGTTGAAGATCTTGAGATGTTAGCACAAATGTGGTTATGGAAGGATTGTTGATGACAACCAAGATGTGGAAACTATCTGAACAGCCTTTGATAATTAGTGAATAAAGAAAATATGGTTCATGTATGCAGTGGAATATTGCCCAACCTTTGAAACAAAGTATTATCTTACTGCTTTTTCCTCAAGGGGCTAAATCATAGGTTGTTTACAAAGCCATTTCTGGCTTATGAAAACAGCCAGAACCTGAGAGAGATTTGTGATGCTGATCATGCACAGTAGCAGGGGCTGCTGGACAGACCTCCTGGCTATACAGCTTCAGGGTCTCCTGGTCTCGGGGATGGGGCAGTCAGTCCTACTGGAATTACTCTATCCCAAAGATGTTTATTAGGTTAACCTTCTCTAGAGTAATTTGGTTTCCTGTGTCAAGTTTATCCTCAGGCTTCAGTGAAGTTCTTCATTATCTTTCTTAGCCATTGCCTTTGGGAAGAAAACTCATTGACTTTCCTGGCTGGGGATGGACATATATTCATGGTTTGATTCAAAGTTGGAAAAAAGTTGAAGCTTGGTGTGTGTGTGTGTGTGTGTGTGTGTGTGTGTGTGTGTGTTTGGATATCTGCACATTAGTGCATGTGCTCTTGGAGGCCAGAGGCATTGGATCTGCCTGGAGCTAGAGTTGCAAGCAGCTGGGAGCCAGCTGGCCTGGCTGCTGAAAATGAGACTCAGGTCCTCTGCAACATCTCCCCAGTTCCATTTCCTTTATTCTTGGAGATCCATATTAGATCAGAGGAATAATGGAACACGTCATGTCTTACCCAACTTCAAAAATTCTGACCTTTGTCATTTCAAAGTTCCGAAAGTCTTTTCAATAACTTCTGAAAATACTATTTGAGAATTTGGAAAATTGCAATCCTCTTTTAAAACCAGAAGCTTAATATTTTGAATCATAAAATTTGCTTTCTTGTTTAACAATTCAGACTTATACTTTGTCTTTAGTATTTGAATAATGAATTATAGAGATTGCCTTCTAAGCTAGAATATTTCAAATAAACTCTTTGAACAAGACTTTCTAAACATGCAGGTTTTTCATAATGAAAGTTGATACTCCCTCAGAATCACAGTAGTCTTCCATTGTTGAGGTAGTGACACTTTCTTGTTGTTGTTTGCTTTCTTGACACACTCTTTGTTTTTGTGTCATATTGCTCTTCAGGAAGTGGCTTTTGTCTTAGGAAGAGAGATATCATAGTAGAGGCTGACATAACTGAGCTGGGGGCATGCCTTGCTAGGTTGGCATTTGTGAGCACTGATTCATTTCCCTTATGGAATCACCCATGCTAAGTTAATAAACACATGAAAAACAAGTTACAAGATAAAATAAGCTGGCTATGGCAGAATTTCAGAGTTCCTTAAAGCCAAGGATAAAACACCTGCATTAAGTAAACTTAATATGTTCCTTGGATGGAGTATTTTTTGTTTTCAGGTGTAATTACCTTTTCAATTTTCTGTGCCCAATAAGGCACAGGCTACACAACTGTTGGTCAGCTTCTGTGTGCTCCTTCATGAAGCCTCTTCTCCTTCCCCTAAATATCAGATGAGAGTGGACATCTGTGTGTCGAAGCCCTGAAACTGTTGCACAATTGTGGTCGGCACTATGCCCACAATGATGCTGGCTTCCAGTGCGATGGCTGAACTGGAAACCTTCTGAGGGGCTCCTGGGACAACCCCCAGAAAGATCATTGTTTTAGGATAATTTTGAATAAATAAGTTATGGAAATTAAACACAGACAGAATTTACATTTGTTTAAATGTAGTGTTCTTCATAGGCAACAGAACATGTGCCTTAAGTGCATTCAAAGTTGAGAAATGACTAAACACTGGAGTATTTTGAGAATTCATTGTTTTCCTTGTAAGCCTTGGAGCTTACCATCTTTTCTAAGTTTGGGGTTTTCATCATTAACTTACATAGCTTTGATACTTTTGCATGTTTTAGTATATCCTCCAGCTAAGTGAACATGTTAGCCTGAGGATTGGTTTTATCCTGTACAGAGATGAGAACAATTTGAACTTACTGCATTTCCCACTGGCTTGGCATTATGTGCTTGCAGCACAGTTATACTAGCAGGGCTAGGGCTTGAGGTTGGTTTCATCTGCTATCAGTTAGAACTGCAGTAACAGCATAAGGTATTGTTAATAAAGTACCAGGTAAGCAGGCAAGGTTCACATGGAAAATGCCCAAGCAACAGGAGCCATAGTAATGCACATGTGGCTTTATAGGGCTGAAAGCAGGGCAAGAACTAAGAAGCCACTCTTTCTCACAAGTTCCTTCCACTTACTAATTAGATCTGGGTTACTCTGATTCTGTAGTTAAAAACCCTGTTTACAGAGATCTCTGCTTTTCTTTTCCCTCTTCAATTTTAAATGATTTTCTACTTTGTGATTCTCTGCCCCCACAGAGTGAGAGTAGAGGGTTTGTTCTTTGTAGGTTATTTTATCAAAACCACATTTAAGTGATATTTCATATGATAACATTGTGTACTGACATCTAAGGCTGTTGATAAGAAATCAACTTCCATAATAAGATTAGCACAATTATCTATTTTTAATTATCTAATTTAATGGGGTGGAGGCACGAGCTATTCAAAGTCATTTATGCATGTTTGACATAGTGGTCATTAAAACACAAAGAACAAAATACACAGTGAAACATTGCTGCACACATGATTTGTGCAAAAAAAAAAAAAGGAAAACAATACTCTAATAAAGAAGTAGGGAGAAAAACTCAGAGAAGCAGGAATAATAAAAATTAGAGCTCATTAAATGCATGTGAATGCAAAGTCTCCCATAGATGTGGTGCAAATGCAAATTAGAAACCTGATTTGGAAACATATTTCACAATAAACACACAAGTGCACATGCATGTACTCCATGATGAGCAATTCTGCTAGTAAACAGAGCTAGTTAACTTGTATTCATATATTCACAAATATATTTATATAAATGTACAGACAGCACTATTCATTATAGTTAGCAAATGGAAATTTTCACAGTAGAATTCACAAATACCAATAATTCATAAGTTAACCAAAGATGAGTGAGAATAGATAGCAAAGATGTGCATGAATGGGCAGATAAAGAAAGGAAGGAAGTAAAGAGAGAGGAAGAGAGGGAGATTTACTCGTTATTTGGCTAATTTTAGTATAAATTGTATAAACCTACTGTTTTCTTTGTGGCTAATCAAGGAGCATTGACCTCTGAGATGCTTGTGTAAACTTGGATTTTGGAAAGCAGAGTTAAATGAAATACACCTGCTCAGTCTAAGGACTGAACCTCTAAAGTTTGTTCAATCCCTCGCATAGTTTCTGTGTTTGTATCAGAGCATTCCACTACAGTGAAGTGATCTGAAAACGCTGAACTGGGAAGATGCCTGGATTCTCAGGGCTTTGTTCTGTTCTCCAAGCTTTCCAGCAGAAGATCAAAGACTCCTCCATCAAAGTAACTTCATCTCTCTCTTGATGTCAGGTTAAAAAATTTATTGCTGTATGCCTTCAATGAAGGCTGTTATCATCCCCTAGAAGGGAAGAGACTAATCTCCTAAGCCCACAAGGGACAGAGATTCACTGGTGATGGTCAGGAATCTGCTTTAGTGCCTGGATGATGAAATAGGATCCTAGGAGCTCCACCTTCCACTTCCATGAACACCCATTTCCTAAGCAGAAATTAATGTTAATCACTAACTAGATCCAGGACCTCTAACAGCAATTGTTTCCATAGTGTCAAAATGAAAACTCGTTTATAACTAACACTTCACTTATGAATGTTTTCTTTCATGTAATTTAAATGGAATTTTACCAAATACTCTCTAATTGAGAGGTAGGTATTAGTGAACTACAACCCCTTTAAGTCTAGCACTTTGATACCAAAAGTAGCAAAAAGACATGGTGACTGGACCTTGTAACTTTACACCTTAAAAATAGAGTACACACAAGATTTCCTAGCTTTTCAAAAATTGACAATTTTTGTGAGATGTGTATATGTATATTTTCAGGATGTATTTCAAATACATGTTAATAAAATATGGATATCTTATTCTCTCAAGGCATATTCCCTTTCTCTGATTCTTTAAGATTTATTGGGCATTCTGTATTTAATATATAAATAATGTTGATTTCAACTTACTTGTGTTTGTATCCTTCCTCAGCTTCTGCTGCAGAAGTAACAAGGCCAGGCCACTAGAATTTGACTGTGATGACATCCCCTATTGCATCTCCTGGCTGTTTCAATGTGCTGTTTTCTGAATGTTGCCTCTACATCCTGGGGCTAGGATTTTAGGCATGTGCTGGCCTACACAGATTTTTCTGAGCTTGTTAAAATTTAAATATTCTTATGACACAGCAATAAGACCAGCAGGTATCACAGGAAGGGAAATGTTTGCAGATACTTCTAATTTCTCATGATACACAGCAGACTCTAGTCCACATCAAATACTCCATCACCAAGGCCACATTCCCAATGTCCATAAACTGTGATCCAAAGATCCCTTGGTTTCACATACCCCTTTCTAATGAACTCAGAGTGAGTGCTGAGTTCCAGAAACATGTCACCTTCTTTCTAGCATCAAGTTTGCTTTAATGTCCTAAGAGCAGTAATTACCTTCAGTTTTCATTCTAATTGATGGGAAAAAATCTAAGTCTTGACCTAAAAATTCCTGGGCATCTCCAGGGTCAGTTCTGAGTGCCACTGCTAACTCTGTTCATTGCAGCAGGCAAATTCCAGTGCTCAGTAGCTAGAGGAATACTTTAAAATTGAACATACTAGAATATATTCCCACTGTTACAGATCCTTATGTGGGACCACATCATTCTTTAGGACACTGGAGAATTTTGAATCATGTGTTGATATTCTTTAGGATCCTTGTTGTACCTTATTCCAAAATCCCACTTAACTTATTTTTCATCCAAATTGTGAATAGCCAAATACCTAATATGTTTCTTCAGAATGTATCCAACTATAATATCTCACAAAGATGACCTGATGATATAATGTCAGTAAATTATTTTTAATATTTAAACACTCCTAACAAAGTAAGTAATAGTCACAGATAAAGCCAAAAGAAATGAGATGTTCAGATTTTACTTCTTTTGGTTTCTGATTCTGTTCCATCCAGGGCTCTCAATGCATGTGCAAAGGCACCACTCCTTTGTGGCTAACAAGGAACATATATTCTACCTGGTAATTATTTTTCTGGGTTCCTGTCCTAGCTTCTTTTCCTGTTGTTGTGATAAAATTCCCTGATAAAAGCTACTTAAAGGAGAAATGGTTTATTTGATTCTCAGTTCCAGGTCATAACCCATCACTGCTGAGGAGTCAAGGTAGTGCATCCACAGTCAGGAACAGAGTGATGGAGCAACCCATGCTAGTATTCAGCTAGCTTTCTTCTTCTTAGGTATGCAGCACCCCAAGCCTGGGAAATGATGCTGCCCACAGTGGGCAGATCTGTCCCATCAGCAAACATAGTCCCTTGTTTCCGAGACCTTCTCCCTGGGATGCCAGACTGTGCGGGTGAGAGCTGACACTAATACTTCCTTTTCACATTTCACATCTTTCTGCACTTCAAAGTTTTTCCACTTTTCAGGGTCAGAGTAAATGTTTTCTTAATCTGCATGGTCCTCTAAAGCAGAGTGGTGTTTCTTCAGCTGCTCCCATTTTCTCTCCTCCCTGAAACACAGACCCCGTTTGCTGCATCGGAACAGCAAGCCTTTCTGAAACTGCTTTCTAACAATCCTGTAGTTTATTACTTATAAAAGCTCCTAAAATGAGAGATGAAAAATCACTTCTACATTTATCAAACACCTCTCCTATTTATGGTTTGTTTCTTTTCACCTCCTAAACCTTTATAACGCTTCACAGGTACTTGTCACTAAATCAACATTTAGTCTAGGCCCAAAGGGGCCTCATCACTATCCTCCTTGGTTTTCCATTAGTTTCTTCAAAATGGTTCATTGCTTTGTAGTCACAATTTTGAAAATGTCTTGAGTGTGTCCCTTTAGGGCAATGATGTTCTACCAATCTGAATTTCTATAAAACAAAACAAAACAAAAAACAAACCATGCATCTTGATTTGGAATGTGTGCCCTTTTCTTAGCTGTAAATATCTTCACCCTAACAGATTGCAAGATTTTACTGAGATTTGACCAAGTACACGATAGGCAAGTGACGGGACCTTCGTGAACTGGATAGAGTACACCAGCAGACTAGAGTGACTAATAGTGCCAGCTTCCCCATCTACAACTATGAGCCACATAGAACAGAATCCAACTGTATTTTGAGGCTTTCACACTGAAATCTAGTCTTTTCAGTCTACAGCAAAATCCCAGTTTCTGAAATCTTTTAGAATGGTTTGGATACTTGAGGCAGTTTTCCTGTTGCTCATTTTCTAACTTCCACAAGCCTGCATGTCAACAGCTTGGCAGGAGAAAACTGTTCTGGGAGTTTGGTCCTCCAGTTTTATGTATGGAATTTTTTTAGTGATATCCCACTTTTCCAACATAGGGACATGATGATGATGATGATGATGATGATGATGAGGAGGAGGAGGAGGAGGAGGAGGAGGAGACAGTGCTTTAGGTACGGAACATGAGCATAATAAAGCCTCAAAAAGCTAGCTTCTATGATTAGATTTTTTGTTGTTGTTGTTTTGTTTTTCGAGACAGGGTTTCCCTGTGTAGTTTTGCGCCTTTCCTGGAACTCATTTGGTAGCCCAAGCTGGCCTCAAACTCACAGAGATCCGCCTGCCTCTGCCTCCCAAGTGCTGGGATTAAAGGCGTGCACCACCACCGCCCGGCCTATGATTAGATTTTTAAATAATTTTTCTGCACTCCTAACCTATAGATATAGGGGATAATTCATGGCCCTTAAAGTCTTTCCATTTAGTGACTAGTATGATAACTAGTCTCTTTTTAAAACAATCCCCAAATACTTGTGTGTGTGTGTGTGTGTGTGTGTGTGTGTGTGTGTGTGTGTGTGCATTTGTGGCACCCAGAAGGTCAAATTCATTCTAGTGGATGGTCCCATGCTCAGAATTACACTGCAGCACAAATGGGATGTCATCAGCTCTTTAAAAAAGAAAAGAGAAAATGAAGTTGAGGATAGGTAGGGAGGTGGGTCTGGGGAGAATTAGGGTGAAAAATGGGAGGTGAATATGATTGAACTTACCAAACTCACCAATTAGGCTTACATAGCTGGCCAGGAAACTGTCGGTATCTGTCTGTCTTTGCCCGATAGTCAGAAGCTCCCCATTATCTGGGAATTGCTTGGCTTTTTCAGTTGTCCCTTGACCAGTAATCGCTACAGGGTTCCTAGAGACTCCAACTGGCTTCTTCTCTTCAATTTGTTGAAAAAGTGTGCTTTTGCTATTTCTTAGAAGATAAACTTGCAGATGATTTTGAGATTCCTTCTCAGACAATACTCAACCTGTGGACTCCTTTGGGAGCCTCTTTGCCATGTTCCTCTGCCTGACTCTCTATGGACTGCAAAGCACGTTGTTAACGCGAGCCCACTTAGGACACTAGATTGCTGGCCTTTGTCTCTTGTCCAGGAAACTTGTCCAGTTTGAAGAGCTAAATCTTCATGTTAATAACAGTATTATCTCAAAATTGGTAAGTCTGGTTGAACTTTAAGCAAAACATATATGCTTTCCCCCTTATAACGATAATTTTGTTTCCCTATATAGGCCATGACCTTAGTTTGGTTTTCAATGTATAATTTCCCCAGCATATTTCATAAACAGTCACCAGAATTCTTACACAGGCAATTGACTTTTTCTATTTTGATTTGAAATGACTTCTGCATGAACACCCACATATTGTATTTGTTTTCTCTCTAACATTGTTTCTTTGATCAAATTCCCAAAATACTGTTTATAAATGTTTAGTTTTATTTAAAGGAGGTACAATCTTTTTCTAAACAAGAAAAGGGAATAGTATAGATATGACAGGATAAAAGGGCAGATTATTGAATCTATTTTTTCTTTTTTTTTCTTTTTTTTTGCCAGAGCTGAGGACCAAACCCAGGGCCTTGCGCTTGCTAGGCAAGCGTTCTACCACTGAGCTAAATCCCCAACCCCTGAATCTATTTTTTAAGAGCAATAACTTGTTTAAAATGTTTTACATTGCTATGGATACAAATAGTGATACTAATTTAAAATTAATTTTGTTATACTATATGTATATTTCTACTCTTGTTTAAGGTGTTATGTTTGTGCAGCTCATTTGAAATTATATAATTAAGAAATACAGATTAATAATTAGTCATCCATTATAGTCATATTAGTTAAGTTTTCTAGATATACATAGATATATTTCAATTAGGTAGGTAATCTTCAAACACTTCAAAGACCCACGGAACATGACATTTAAAACGTTTTTTATTCTAATTAACTGTTCTGTTATTTTGACATTTTCCTACATGTATACAATATATTATGATTATATTCACATTCTCTCTCTTATTCACTCTTTCTGAACATTTCTTCATCCTGACTAGTCTCTCTCTCTCTCTCTCTCTCTCTCTCTCTCTCTCTCTCTCTCTCTCTCTCTCTCTTTTGTGTGTGTGTGTGTGTGCATTTACATGGGTGCACACACATGCAGTGACCCACTGCTGCTGTGCTCATGATTGCAGTGGCCATGTCATATCCAGAAGAGAGACTTTCACAGTGCTGCTGTTGGCTCTTATATCTCTCAATCCATCTCCCATGATATTCCCTAGGTCAATAATGTTTTAAACAAAAATTTGTCCCAAGAATTAGAATGGAAAGGATTAGGGATGTAGCTTATTGGTAGCAGTAGACAAGGCCCAGGATTCAGCTCTTCCTCCCACCAAACAATAAGAGACAGAAAAATCCCTGATCCATTATCAGTTCTACACCCAGAGGAAAGCTTTGTGATAGATAAACATCGAAACATAAAGTGTCTGATTTGCTTCTGGAACAATAGTTCAGTGAATTCAGTATTATTGGGGGTGACAGTCGGTCTGATCAGGGCACTGAGTACAGGTGATACAAACAGCAGATGTGTGACCAGACACAATGACATATGATGACCTTTAAAGGGCTTGCCTAGCTAGTGAGCCTGAGCTATGCATAATGTTTCAAATGATGCTGCAAGCTACTGCTAAACATATTTTTCTTTTAATAACTGATCCATATTTTCAAGGGATATGAGAATGTTTGAAAAATAAAACATAAAATAAAATTCCTATCACTGTACCTCTGAATATCTATGTGCTTAAGCTTAGCCCAAAACATATAATCTATTCCATAATTTAAAAAGTATTTTTCATTTGGAGACTTTCAGGAGGGCGAAATTATTCAACAGAAACAGATGTGGTGCCACAGGCCCAAGGTACTGATGGTACACATGAAAATGTTTTCAAAATTGAAAAAAAAAACCCTTTAGATTAGAAATTATAATTATTACATAATGTATCTCTAAACCAATGCACTTATCAAATGTGTGTGTGTGTGTGTGTGTGTGTGTGTGTGTGTGTGTGTGTGTGTAAGAAGAAGGGTGTAATGAAGGAAGAATTGTCTAGGTTTCAGAGGTAGGCCTCCCTTCCTAGGAGCTCTGTGTTCAAGCAAACATATTGATACCTTTTGGCTGCTTCTGGCCCATGAGCTTTTGCTGAAACACCAAACACAATGCCTGAGGGTTGAGCCTCTGCTGCATTGCTTCTTGGACTTGGCAGAGATGTTGCTTCCCAGATAGCCAGACAGATGGCTTCTGTGAAGCATATGTTTCTGAGCTGACTCTGGGTCCTGTGACATCACAGGGCCAGGCCACATGCTTACACTCAAATTGCAACAAAGAATCAGCAATGGGTTTGTGATATCTGCCTTGGCTATTTATGAGCAGTGGAACCTTTCCAGACATAAGAACCACACCGCACAGGTTCCATACAGTAGAGCGAACACACTGGTCTATCTTCTACTAGTCCAGGTATTATCACCTAAATGTTTGGGTATACATAGATTAGCTACTTGCTTAATCACTGACATAAATGCTACAGTTGCAGCTGTGAAATCTTACTGTATGATAGGTCTTGTTTACACCATTGGAATTTTCTGATTTTGTTATTCCATAAAGAAATAGCATCTGAGGATTAACATGTTGTTATTATTTTCTCATTTTATAGCTAAGAAACCTTACTAATGTATTACTGGGGACAGAGGAGTGAGGATTGGTTTTCGGCAGTCTCAATGACTCCAGGATGCCATTCTCATAAAGGAGAAAGACAAACTTGAATATTATGTAAACCTAGCATTGCACTATGAGCCTTTATGAATTTTTGACTTTCATGAGTTGAAATGTAATGGTGTGTAATGGTGATAATAGTCAACTAAGTTAATATAACACATGTTAGCCAATATTTCTATATTGTTAATTTTTAGGAACGTTCTAATTTTTCCTATTTAATACATACTGCAAAAATTCTTTATACTTTATTCTTTCCTTATTTCCTTTTTCTTTCTCTCTCTCTTTTAGTTTTTTTTTTTGTTTTTATATGGAATCACATTCTATAGGCCTAGCTGACCTTCAGCCCACTCTGGATGACTTCAATACTGGGGTTAGCTTTTCCTCAGCCTTTCAAATGCATGATCGAGGTGTGAGCGTCCACACCTGGCTCACTTACCCCTAATCTTTGTGGTTACTTCCCTAGAATAGAATCTTATAATTAGAATTGCTTAAAATAGATACATTGAAAGTGTGGATATTTGTTTTGTGAGATGCCATTTTCTGGGAAGCCAGGGCTACACTTTTGCTTGGATTACCATGAAGAAACAATTTCATAATCTTACGTTATTGTTCAGCATACTTATTCCACACGTTGACTGTGATTTCCTTAAGGCCACAGTGAATGCTTGACAATAAGATACCTAAAAACATGTTTGGTAGATATTAAGATACAATGTACTTGTCAGGGGTATCATCCACTAACCACATGGGCTTTGAATACTGCTCTATGTTCTGGTACCATGGCAATAACACTTAGAGACTATGTTTGGGGATGCAGGAAAAACACTGCTCAAAGCAACCCAAAAAAAAACTTCAAATGTAAACATTCTTCCTCGCCAATATGTTAGATGAACTTTTTTTGGTTATTGCTTTACTAGTTATTTTCTTGGGTACTAATGAGACCAAACACTCTTCCATTTGTTCATCAAGGAGATGTGTTACTAATTATAAATTTTCCTTTGACTGCTTAGTATATCTTAGTATATTTTGATGTAGTCGAGTTATTACTGATAGTATCTACTTTTATTTTGATATTTAAGCTACAGGAATTTTTCTCTAATATAATGTTCCAGACATTTTCTTTGTATAGGCTTAAAGATTTCAAAAGTACACTTGGTCTCTCTAAAATTATATGTAAATAAACTATACTTATGTTTATTTTTATCTTGCATTTCCTTGTGTTTGCCTCCATAACACACACATATTTAATATCTGTGCCTAATAGAACATATTTGATTTTAGTTCTGAAGCTTAGGTGATTTTTTTCAGCAGCTACTAGATAGTTCTCTTCTGTTGCCTCTTTTAATGTTCACTGAATTTAAGTTGTCTGTCCACTTCCATGTGGTCTTCTGTCAATTTCAATTAAGTTATACCAAAGAAGACAGCAATTAATTTGGCCCTCTCCAAAATTAATGGGAGGACAAAGGAACTGTTGTCATTTTAATAAGTAACATAGTAGTACCCATCAGGTGCTCCAAGTTTGTTAAAAGAAAGAATGCATAAGATTGTGTACTTGAGGAGATTCCCATATTGTGCCACTAATATGTACATCCCTTTCAGAGCCATACCTGCATGTGTTAAAAAAACATATTTTATCATTAGTGCGAACACATCTTCTTAATATCCATATTCAAAATTTTCTTTATGATCCACAGCTTCAATGAACTCGAGAAAAATTTAACAGGCTGTAAAATTACTCCCATCGGAATTTTTACTTGAATTGCATTAAAAATAGAAATTAATTTGTGCAAGAAGTAATATTTTCATTGTGAACTTTCCCACTCATGCATGCATTATGGCTCCTTCGTTCTCTTTACAGCTTTTTATAATTTTATTTACTCTGCTATTCGTAAGTATTTTATTGATTTTGTTGTTATTGCTATAATGATTCAAGTTAGTGTTGCTACTATGGGAAGTCACATTCATATATTTTGAATGATTTACTTTCTATTTATTACTATTACATAGAAAAGTTATTGTTGCAAATTTACCTTGCATACTGGGAATATGCTTGAGTTATTTTATTAATTCTATCAAATTTTTGTAGTATTGTATGGTTGAATTAAGACCACTCTGAGCTTAACCTTATTGACTGCTAAATTGAACTTTGCTCTTAAAGAGGATGATGGAAATTAGACTACAGTAGTAAAATTTTAGAAAGTAGCTCCTGAAGCCACGATTTTTAACTTCATTTTAGAAGTAGTTGGTTATAATAACAATCAATAACTACATATAGATACCTTGTAAAGCAGATATATAAATGCCAGCACTTGTAGGGAAGAGAGGTTTGATTTTTTTTTTTGGGGGGGGGGACAACAGAAGACCTCTGTACTTCAAGATCCCCTGAGGCACCTGACATGCTGTCTCCTGGACAACTGACCATTTCTCAACTCAACCCTTCTCAGCTCCTGTTGTTAGCATATCCCAAAACTTTTTACTGGGGAGGGAGGCGCTTCCTCAAAAGTCACCCAGGATGTCTCAGGTCAATATAAACATCTGAAACCCAAGTGTCTTCCATGGGGCAGCATGACAAAGGCATCAGTCCTCTGCAGAGTTGGCTTTGGGTTCATTCAAATAATTCCTGCACTGTACCATAGAATGGAAGACTGGGTGTGATGAGCATCCCATCATCTCCTTCAGACCACAGAGGGAATGGATACAAAAGCCAAAGAATGCACCAACATCTATAATGGAAGAAGGGATCTCTGATGGTGCCATTTCAACCTGTTCGAATGTGCCACATTCTAATCATAAAAGATAATGTTCAAGCCAGTCTAAGACCCATAAGTTGCTTATAATAGAATTTTGCTGTTTGTTTTAAAGAACACTTCCCTGTTCTAATGAATGGAAATTGGATGATTTATTGAGAATGTGATGAGTGTTAAGTGAGACTCACTGTTTGCACTAGCTTCTCTGGGGTGTTTATTTAGGGTCTATAGCCTTCAGGAGATAGTATTAGTTCTTGCTACACGATGGGAGCTGACAAGTGATGACTAGCACAGCAATGGGAACAAAATGAGCCTGAAAGATTCATGCTCATATAACACAACTGATCTTTCTGCCCTGTAGAATCTTGTTCTTTGGACTTGCACAACTGTCCTGTTTATTTAAATGCATTTAATCATCACTGTGTAAGCACCTTCCCTTGTGTATGTTTTTCTTGCATTTAAAAAAATCCTTTAAGGACTTGATGGGATACTATATACCACATGAGAATGTGTTTATCTCTAAACAGTCACAATAGACTCATCACAATTTTATTGATTTATTTTTATTTTATTTTATTTTGATTTTTTTTTTTTAGACAGGGGTTCTCTGTGTAGTTTTGGTGCCTGTCTTGGATCTTGCTCTGTACAGCAGGTTGGCCTCTAACTCACAGAGATATGCCTGGCTGTGCATCCCTGAGTGCTGGGATTAAAGGCGTGTGTCACTACCACCCAGCTCATCACAATTTTAAATGTAATGATACACAAGACATGGCCCAGCCATATACAATATATACAAGGGGGCACAGTGTTAATTTCTGGGTTGACTTGAAATGATGGATAACCTGTGGTTTGTTCAAGTTAGAATGAAGCTGCCATCGCAGACACATAATGATCATGACCAATTAGGCCAAAGTATCTTTTGCAGCAGTGTCTACCCGAATAAAGCTCAGCATGCCAAACATATGACATTTCTCTGGGACTGGTAAAATACTTTTTGTTTTGCAACTACTTAGTGACTGATTGGTGGGTTCTATTTTCTTCAATTGTAACTTTTGTCTAATTTCTTATTATAAAAAATTCTAGCACTTACCTTCAGAGCATTACTGAATCCATCACACTCAAATTATCTTAAGAGAATTAGGGATGAAGTACTTTGTTTCTCGACTTAGGCCTAGTTTGATGTAATATTTGCCCCTCTTGTAGTTAATTAATTGTATAAATTAAATACCATTTTCCACTGGCCTTCTGTATCAATGGATTCTACATCCTTGAGCTCATCCTTGAATCTAACATATTTTTAAACCTATTTGTTCTTAAAGTTCACATATTTTCTTATTATTATACTCTAAACAATATAGCACAACAGTTTCCACAGCACTTACCTTAGGAATTACTAAATATGATTAAGATACAACTTAAAGAGTAGATAAGCTATGTCTGGGCTACATCTAATTATTGCATCACTTTCTTGAAACAACCTGCATATCTTCAAATTTTGGCATTCAGAGTATTCTGGGAAGCAGTCTTCCATGGGTATCAAGGACTGACTGGAATGGAGAGAATTGATTATGTGAAGGAGAGATATTATGTTGCACCTGAATCACTATCTGGATAGAGGAAATTTGTTTTTCATGCAATGCAACAGTTAAAGAATATATTTAACTCAATGAAGCATTTCCGTTATTTTATTAATTCCTGTAGGTCAAACCTAGGGCATTGGCACATGCTAATTCCTTATGATTCTTATAGATAAAGTGAAATATTTATAGTTAATAGTGGAGATAAAATTGCAAATACAAGGAATGAGTTAAGGTGGCATTTTAAAAGATACTTATGCATGACATATAAAAAATACTATGATTGAAAAACATGGACAAAAATATAGACAAAATGTCCAAACTCTTGATCATGATGATTGTGCTAGAATTCAAATACTGATTCCAGCTAACTGTGAGGATATGGCTGTGACACCTGACCTTTCTTTGTTCAATTCTCTTCCTATACCTGTGGGATAGTAATTCCTAAGCCCAAAAGTCCTTATGTCCCCCAAGTTCACCACCAGGCAAGCACTGGACTCAGAACAGCTACACAACTTTGACATATTTTATGAATGAAATGATGCAGACTTGAAGCCATGGAAGGAGAAGGTTCATGAAGCTATTCAGGAACTGACTTTTAGGTATTTCTTTTCAATGGAGTCATGCCCATGCCCAGAGCTCTCCAAAAAACATGTAATACAGACGAATTATGGAAAACCAGGAGAACTTCCGTGGTCTCTCAGCTCCAGAACACTAGCTGAGGTTAGTGATATGAGCCTACAATGTGAATGACTGACCCTAGCTGCCTAGATACCAGAGTCCCTTTCCCTAAAACAATATTAGGGATTCATTCTAAGCCATGCTTTGTAATACACTTCTCTGGTCACCTGGAGCAACAAAGACCAAGGCATTACATATACCAAACACTCTTTTAAAAATTAATTTAAAAACTTTCATATATGTGTCCTATATTTTCATCATCCCCACCCTATCTGTCTCCAATTTAGCTGCAACTCCCTGACTTTTTCTCAAAGTCATTGCTTCTCAAGCTGTGAGATTGTCCTCATCTGTATTGGTGCATTAACTGGTGTTATCTTTGTTCAGGCCTTGTGTAAACAACCGTATTGTTGAGTTTTCACACATGTAGTTCCCCCTCACATATAGATGATGTTATCTTGCAGCAGATGTCCTGATCCTTTGGCCCTTACAATTTTTCTGGCCCCTCTTCCACAATGTTCCTTGCTTTAGGTATAGAAAGATTGTTGTAGATGGAGGGCTGGGCACTCCACCATCAGTCTCTGCATTTTGATCAGCTGTGGCTTCTGTAATGGTTTCTATCTATTGCAAAAAGAAGCTTCTTTGATGAGGGGTGAGAGCTCCATCAACCTGTGGTTCTAAGAAAGAGTATTTACAACATAGAAATTATGCTGACTCAGGAAATGGCTGTGATATTGTGTTCCCAAAAATATTGTGCAGGCTAATAAACTTCTCTGGGGTCAGAGAGCAGGATGGCCACAATATTAAACATGAGGATAGGCAGTGGTAGCACACACCTTTAATCCTAGCATTCCAGAGACAGAAATCCCTCTGGATCTCTGAGCTCAAGGCCACATTAGAAACAGCCAGGCATGATGACTCACACCTTTAATCCCAGGGAGTGATGACAGAAAGTAGAAAGATATATAAGGCATGAAGACCAGAAAAGAGAGGCCTTTAGTTAGTTAAGCATTTTGGCTGGTTTAGCATTCAGGTTTTGGAGCAGCACAGTTCAGCTGAGATTCATGTGTAGGAGGACTCAGAAGCTTCCAGTCTGAGGAAACAGGGTCACCTGAGGAACTAGCAAGATGAGGTATCTGTGGCTTGTTCTGTTTCTCTGATCTTCCAGCATTCACCCCAATAACTGGCCTCAGGTTTGTTCTTACTAATAAGACCTGTTAAGATTCCTGCTACAAATGGCAGTAGTGGGTTCTTGTCTAGTCCCCATGGACTCAGAGCCATGAGTGTTTGTCTAGGTTTATAGTGCAAAGCATAAAGTCCCTCACACTGAATGCACCTAATGTCCAATTAGACAATCATGGATTACTCCCAAGATACAAGTGCCAGCATTAAACCTGAGTGTATCTTGTTATGCTGGTCATTGTTGTGGTTCTTGGTTTAGATCTAGATAGAAGTTTTCTTTGACTTATAGGGACTTAGGAGTTAGTCTTATGAAGAGGCTTTGAGTTCCCAGCTTGTCAACCTGGTCATTTGTATGGATCATCAATTCTGGAGGACCAAGTGTAAATTCTATCACATATACTGCACAAGTGGACATAATAATCATGTAAACACGACAGCCATCCTAGGTTTTGTTAAGAAATGACATAATACAAAACCGAAATTAAAAGTGCTATGAGAGGAGAAGCTCAGAGGAAGGGAAGTATGGATCAGGAAAAGGGAAGGCTTTAAAAGTAAGGAGGAAGGCAATACTAGAAGAGGAGAGATGATGGGATAAATGACGCTGTGGTCTGACTGTTTCAGGAGTTCAGAGGTCATCCCCCGCCCCGCAACCTAAAAGGCTATTCCTCTGAGGACAGGGCTGTTTCTTGGAATGTGTTGGGGTTTGGGTAATACAGACCTATTGAGCTGACCTCATGCTGGCCCTTGGTTATAAGGAATAAATAAGTTAACCTATGTAACTTAGCACAATGTCAAGCACGTGTGAATAGGAAAACAAGGGGCAATGCCAATTCTTCTAGTGAAGTTTCTGAGCTCCAAGGGGCATATTAACCCAGACTAGAAGTAAACAATGTTCTATGGACAGTATGATGGTAAGTCCACCATATTTGTAGTGCTGTTCATTGGAAGCATATCAAATGATAGTATTTGACATTTGTGTGGAGATTTTATTTATGGTAAGTGGGGTTTTTTTTTTGTATATGTAACACTATATTCTAAAACTTGGTTCTTTTGTACTTTACAGAGCCATAAAACCAGTGAAACAATAAGCAAACATTCAAGCTCTTGAAGAACACAACATATATCAGGTACAGGAATCATTCTCCATATATTTGTTACACTGATAACTATTCAAGCATATTGCTTCTTTATTAACAAACTATTTTGTAGTTCTGTTATTTTGGTGACCTAGATAGGTGTGAGTGCATATTGAAAGGTAGTTGAACATATTCTGAAAATAAATTAATTGCTTCCTTTATAGTAAATAATATTTTGGGGCTTCAGGTACATTGGATATAGACAGAAATGTGAAAATTAGCAAATTACCCATGAGAAAGTGACCTCTGAAAGGCTTTTACATTGTTGAACAGAATAGGCATGTCCATTCTTGCCTTTACAGGACTTGAAATCCAGTGGGGGAGACTTGGTATAAGAAACATCCATATGTGAGAAAAGCTTATGATGACAGCTATTAAGGAAAAATGCAGAGTTCACTATGGCAATACATTGAAAAAGAATGGACAAGTCTACTGAGTTAGGGTAAACTATAGATTTTTCTCTGTGTCTTTTCAACTAAGACCTGAAGTGTGAGAATAAAGTTACTCAGGCAGATTGAGGAACACTAAATAAAAATAAAAGGAAGAAGAGGATGGGTAGGAAGAAAAGGAGAAAAAAAGAGGAAGAGAGGGAGAAGAAAAAGGGAAGGAGCCCCTTCCTCCCCAGGGAAGGAAAAAGACTAAGAGAGAAAGCAGGGAAAATGGGGTCACACAGGTAGAGACAGACAGGAGATAGTCTGCAATGAAGATGAAAACCAGCCTGGCATGGCAGGGCCTTCATACCCATCCGGAGGTGTCTTTGGACCAGTTTGCCTTGGTTGATTTTACCCTGTGGTTTTTCTGCCGATGTCCTGCCAACAGGTGGTTTCAAACCGACCCCTTTCCCCGTCTTCACATTTCGTCTCTAGGGGAAGCAGAGTGAAAATGGGTCACTCCTGTGTAGAGAAGTGGTCAATGTGTTCATTCCTTTGTGTTCCTTCCCTGTGATATTCTGTATAGCATAGTTTGAGGTAAAGAAAGTTTGGAAATGTCTGAAGACTGAAAACTGCAGGTGCTTGAAGCACAGATGAACAGTGCAGATTTTTAGACATTATGCTTTTAAAAAGAAAAATCAATACACGCACTCATCTGCAAACATATATGTGCAGACATGTACATGAATCTGTAGTTGTGTGCATTTATATGTTTTGTATTTATCTTAATATTTCCCAAAGTTATTCATTGGACTGTAGTGTGAGCAGCTCCAGAAGATTGTCTTGTGACCTGTTTTATGATATTCCTTTACACCTGGGCCTAGCCTTTTTTTTGGTAATGAGGTCCATTTCATATTTATGCATATTAAACTAGTTCAGGTAGATTTCTAGGATCCAGATAATTCAAGCCATGATATCTGATTGCCTCAGTGGTTTAGCTTCATCACACACACACAATTTATCTTGACCTCGATTATATGGCTGGTTGCTTCAAGTACTCAGTGTATTTGAAAGTGAGGACAGCCTGAGGTGGCAACAAGGATCTCCGAATAAGAGCTTAATAAATAATTTTCTGTATCACCATTAGCAATGTTAATTTTTTAAAGTCAAAGCAACACAGGAAAACTACAAAAATACTATTGCATCTTGACTAATCTGACTCTTTCCACCAAAAACTATTTATTGCTGATTTTTAAAGTTCTCATATTTTAAGCCCACCCCACCCCACAGATCGAGCAGACCTGTTCCATCAGGGCCAAAGAGCAGGGCTGGTGCCTGGTTCAGAATGCTAAAGAATGCTTGAGTAAGCTGGGTCTCCTGCCTGAGGAGCTAGAAGTCCCAAGGATTCTGAGATCTAAACTTCATTTACACTTTATGAAAAGGAATTTAGCACTTGTGGATAAAAGGTCATGGACTTTTATAGATGAATTCGACATCTTTCAATTAAATTGATTATTATTTAAAAAGAAGAAAATCACAAATAACTCCCAAAGCTATGTTTCATCCCAAGAAAAACAAGATGCAGTGGCCTTTTAATTATCCCTCTTGTCATTTGCTTTCTACTAGAGATGCATTTCGAATGCGGAATCTAATTAGAAATCTTAATTGAAAATAGGTTTTTTTTTTTTAACAAAAAAAGGAAGCAACATGATTGTCATGAAGCATAAAAATGGGGAGAAAAACAGAAATAGTGATAGTCCACCCATACTGAGCAAGCTCTGGGCCAGTCTGGGCCTCTGGGAAGCCGCAATCTGGATGCAGTCTTAACTACCCTGAGGAGTTTTCTCAGGCAAGTGAAAATGAATCTGATGCTGCTTAACAGCCATCCTAGACATCCAGCAGTAAGCACTGGAAAGCAGAGGAACAGTGGAAAGTAAAAGAAGAAAGGATGCTATCTTTGAGAACACGTACCACAATGTCTAACACTGAGTGTCGCCAAGGAAAACATGAAGACTTGTGTTTATTGATCTGTCCAACAGAGGCAAAGACTCAAAGGCAGATTTATTGATCTTTTCATTCAGACTGGTTCTTGCAGATGTTATAGATCCTTCTATGCAGGATGAAAGCTCTACTTACAGAGGCCACTTTGAATGTCATTAGGTGGGGTAGATGCTCAGTTAGTGTCTGGTTCATTGAGTGACACTATAACCTCTCAGTATCAGGGAAGAAATAACCCCACTTGTACTATTTTTTGGATTACAAACTGTGCCTAACATACAGTGAGAATGAATCACAGCCTCCTGTGAATGATGCTGCTAGATGACGTCACATCCATTTCCTGCTTCCCTCATACTGGTCACTTCCCCAACACTCATGCACAGCCCACACCCTTAGCCTCTGGTCTTGGTTTTCGTTCCAAATACTCGATTCCTACTGCCTTTGTTCTTCTTTCTCTCTTCCTCTCACTCCCCCCTTTCTTCCTTTGCTCTGTCTCCAAACCTTTTAAATTCCTGTCAGACTCCATATCCATGTCTCAGTGCTGGGTGCCCCTTGAGATCATCATTTTACTGCTTCATTTTTGCTTTGTTTTCAGAAAGTATGCTCTGTGTGACGTCTCTAGAAATCTGAGCTCAGCACAGAGCCAATGACAACCAAGTCACAGGTGTGGCCCTGCCTCTTTCTTTCCTCTCTCTGCTGCATCCCTTTGCCCTTTCCCACCATGAGAAGGGACCTCTAGAAAACTTGTGAATTGCTCCCACTCAACTTCTGTGCTGCTGGAGGGATGAATTCAGGCTGTGAGCATCAAGACAAAAGTCCTACCGGTTGGTGGTGTCAGGTGAATTGGTCTTCAGTCCTCCCTCCGCATTCCTCAGAGCCAGGAGCCAGACCCTGCCACCCAGTGGGACTTTAGTCCTCTGGAAAGTCCCTGCATCCTTTTCTTTATGCCCCTGCCTTGTGCTCCTTCCTTGATTTGTTAGTTGCGTGCACATGATGCTGAGAACTGTGTCTGTTCAGACACTTCCCTACTGCCCCTCTACCTGTCCCCTCAATACAAAGGGTTATAGAGCAGTCAGATGAAATAAACGCATCTTGTTTTAGTGGTCCTTCAGCATCTGTGGGTGGCATGCATTCATTTGTTCCTAGTCACTGGGAAGGTCTTTAGTTGTAGTAGCACGTCCTGATTCAAAATGGTACACCAAAAACTTAGTGCATGCTAATATATTTACTTGTTGCCATAGTTTAATAAATGGGAATTACCATCTTCCCACTGTGCAAAACATAAGCCAGAAGTAGTATGTGAAATGAATTGTCCAAGAAGCCAGAGTAAACAGAAGAGGCTTGGCAAGCTGGGCTGGTAGCTGGCTTCTGAAGCACTTGCTATTTCTCTCAGTGAATGACCACAAATAGAGGTGCCATGTGAGAGGAACTTTAATATACACATCAGACTAAAATACAGCATAAGAGAATATAAAAAGGCCCCAGAATAGCAACAAAAAGCAGTCAAACAAAGGCAAGTTTATTACTGCAATAAAGGGATAGACTCTAGTGAGGAAACGCTCACAGTACCTCTCAAGGAGAAAGGAGTCAGGGGCTCTACATGACAGTGACAAAAGCATGGGTATGCAGAGTGAGGCAGGCAGAGAGGGGTGCAGAGAGAGAGTGACATGAGGGTACAGAGTGAGGGGTGCAGAGAGAGGGGTGTAGAGAGAGAGGTACAGAGAGAGGGGTGCAGAGAGAGGGGTGTAGAGAGAGGGGTGCAGAGAGGGGTGCAGAGAAAGAGGTATAGAGAGAGGTGCAGAGAGAGGGGTATAGAGAGGAGGTTGCAGAGAGCAACATGAGGGTACAGAGTGAGGGGTGTTAAGAGAGAGATGTAGGCACAGTTGCCATGCTATTGATGCATGAAAACTCAGTGCTCTGGAAGACTGAAAGGAAACTTCTATATGTACTGTGCACTTCATGTATGTTAAGTGCTGATCAGATGCACAACATACATATGGTAGATATGATACTTCTTCTCCTCTCTTCTCCTTATGCTAAAACCAAAGAATTCGGAAAATTGAACTTCTACAAGCTATCAGTGTGGTGATTCCCCTGCAGACTTTACAGCAGGCAGGGGAAAAAACAATCCACAAAGAGACAAGAATGAAACTCAGCTCAGCCTGATTTTATTATAACCGGTGCTGGACCAGAACTTATAGATTCTGTCCTGGATCACTTTATTTTAGTCATATTTAAGCACAGCACAATTTTTGAAGAAAATATTCAGATAACAATTAACTAAGCTCCAAGTGCACAACAATTTAAGACATGTTTACACTGAGATTCCTCACAAAGCCCATGTGGCTTCTTTCATAGAATAGGTTCTGTTGACTCAGATAATGCCCAAACTTTAGGGTCTAGGGAGCTTGACTAAGGTAGCCATAACACCTGAGGGTGTCTGGATTGGCCCGACCCTCAGACAACACGGAAGTCTCTTAGGCTGTTGTTAGGCACAAGTGACGTCACTCCTAAGAGCGGGTTTCATGGTCTAAAAGCAAGGCTCAGATTAGGGGGAGAGGTGTGGGATAAGTAAAAACATACATTCTGGGAGCCATGGCAGGGCCTGTCTCCTCAGACAGCAAAGGGTCACCAGGGTGTAAAGGACATCATTCCTGACATTCCATTGAAGAGGTAAACTGTGAGTTTAATGTTCTGGGCCTCTCCAGTGCTCCTCTATGTGCACCAGGCTTTTGCCCTCTACACATCAGGAAGGTAGGCAAGAAGTTATCAAGAAGTTTGCCCATGATTTTTTTCAGTATTCAAGCATAAATGATATAATTTCATAGTGTTTGAGTCCCCAGTCCCCCAGTGTTTTAGTGCCAGACATTCCTTTCTGATCACAGAGGATAGTCATGGCATAGAGGGGATTTATTAAATCAACCCATGACTTGTTCTTGCTCTGTGATGTGTCCTAGACAATTGCAGCATGGATTTGCTGGTGGAACGGTGGTCTTGAACTTGACTTGTTCACCCGTGGGCTTCTTGTAATGTTCTCCCCATTGTGTGCAGTGATAGAATTTTCCTTTGGTAACATTGCTTCTTCTTATATTCATGTAGGATGGTTTTACTAAAAAAATCAAGACGAAATGTGTGGTTTGTACATGTTGGGCAGGTAAGAAGCTAGCAGTGAAAGAGTGTATGATGTGTCTGCGTTAGGCAGCAGAATGAGAAGGGTGCGTGTGCCATGCTGTATTCTTTGTAGGTAACCTCAGGCACTCTATGAACTTCTCTGGAGAGCTAAAGTGAAATTCCAATATGTACATTTATTCTTGCCTGCCATAATAAAAAGCAGAAGATAACATTTTAATTAAATCTGTTATCTGTCTTACTTTGAAAATTTAAATTTCAAAAGAAAACGAGCAATTCATCACCAGAAACTGCAGATAATTTAGCCAATACTGTTTAGAACCTGAAATGTATCATCACAAGCAATTCAATCAGTTCTGTGAATTAATAACTTTGATGATGTCTGCATTAGGAATGCCCTGAGGATATAATCAAAGCTTCAACTTTCATTTTGCTGAGGCACATGAGATCTGAGTGGTCTTGGATGCTAGCTGTGTATATGTGACCACACTCAATCTGAGTGGTCTTGGATGCTGGCTGTGTATATGTAACCACACTCACAAGGATTTAGAAACATCTGCCACTGCTCAGGCCCCACTTCTCTAGGCTTCTCCTTGAGTACATACAAAGGAAGGAACAACCTTATACTCTCTGCTCTTAAGACAGAGTGGACATGGATTGCTAGATACCATATGCTTGTAATATACAGTTCAAAGAAAAATATCAAGAAAAACCCTCTGTCATTTAAGTACCTTGTTGTTACTTTGTTGCCTTGTTGTCTTGAGTTTAAGTTTTAAATAATTTTTTTAGTGTTTGAAGCCATTTGAAAACAAGTAATATTCATTATGTTGAACTCAAAATGTAAGAACAAGAGATGCTGCTGAACTGTGACAGCACTGGCCTAGACAGCAAACAGCCCTGGGTGCTAGTCCCAGCATGAAACAAGCTGGTGGTGCCTGCATGTCAGCGCTCTAGGACAAAGCCACAGGATCTCAAGTCTCAAGGTCATTCTCAGTCATGCAGTGAATTCAACATCAGCTGAGTACAGGAGACCCTATCTCAAAAACAAACAACAAACTTTTCTGGTGATAGCTGTTACAAAACTATATTTGAGGTTTCAGGTTTTATGTATTTTTTGGTAAGTAAAATCCAACCTGCCACAGGAAGCAGCTGTAGAAAAAAAATTTGTAAACTTTTCAAGACTTTCTATCAACATTTGATGGGAATTCTGAGCCTTTTAGATGGTGTATGAGTAGTAGCCAGGAGTGTCACAGGGTGAAAGGAGGAAGCTACAAAGCTCATTGTAGAAAAGTAGTTCTCAACCTGTGGGTTACAACTCTTAAGGGGTTCTGATGACCCTTTCATAGGCATTGCCCAAGACCATCAGAAAACACAGATAAATTACACTTATGATTATAACAGTAGCAAAAGTACAGTTATGAAGTACTGTAGTTAGAGTTTTCCTGCCTGGCCCATACTCAGGACAAATCTCTCTCACCTGCCAGTCCCACAGTTGCTCAGACCCAACCAAGAAAGCACACAAAAACTTATATTGCTTACAAACTGTATGGCCGTGGCAGGCTGCTTGTTATCTACCTTTTCTATCTTAAATTAACCCATTTCTGTTAGTCTATACTTTGCCACATGGCTTGTGGCTTACCAGTGTCTTTACATGTTGCTTCTCATGGCGGCGGCTGGCGGTGTCTCCCTCCAGCTTTCTGTTTCCCAGAATTCTCTTCTCTCTTGTCCCGCCTATACTTCCTGCCTAGCCACTGGCCAAACAGCATTTTATTTGTACAGAGCGATATCCACAGCACTTCCCCTTTTCTTTTTTTTTTTTTTTAAGGAAGGTTTTAACTTTTACATAGTACAATTGCATATAACAAAATAATTATCTAGCAAGAATTACAGTTACAATATTAAAGAAGATATCCTATCTATCTTATATTTGTGAGTCTAAGGTTTTATATGTAACTTATCTTGTATCATAACTGAGGAAATTATAACTATCTAGTCTTCAACCACATCAAAGACCTCAGAAGGATATAATATTACCTGAGAACTGGGAGAAGGATGCAAGCAACTTTCGGGAGTCTTGTAGGGTAGACAGAGACAGTTGGCAGCCTGAACAGTCACCTAATGTTCCTTTGTAAAGTTGGGGCTTTTGTCTTCAGCCCACAGGGCTAGAGTCTCTCATTCACTTCTCTCAGTGTCCTGTAGAATGTCTGGCAGTTTCCTCTGTGAAGCAGGAACCTGAAGGACCATTTTGAAAGCAAAGTTCAATGGTCACCTTTCTATGGGGCCTGCATGTCCAGGTGATTGAGCAGTCCAGGCAAGAACAGTTTCTTGCCCAAATGGCTATTTTTGCCAAGGTGAAGATAAACTCCATATGAAGTGTCTTCAATGCCCATCCTCTCTGATGTAAATCGGTGTTGCCAGGAGCAGACATGTCTCACTGTCCAGAAAGTCTAAATTTTAAAAGTATGTTAAATGCCATAT
Organism: Onychomys torridus; assembly: GCF_903995425.1. Lineage (NCBI taxonomy): Eukaryota > Metazoa > Chordata > Mammalia > Rodentia > Cricetidae > Onychomys > Onychomys torridus. Next base: position 8,782,750 of record NC_050447.1, read on the forward strand.
TCTGTAGGTCTTTGAAGTATTTGAAGATTACCTATCTAGCTGAAATATGTCTATGTATATCTAGAAGACTTAACTAATAATTATATGGTTGGGGTCACCACAACACGAGGAACTGTATTAAAGGTCGCAAAATCAGGAAAGTTGAGAACCACTGCTTTAGAATAAGAACCTCTGACCTGGCAGCTGGGCACACTTCTGGTCCATTTCTGGGTCTTGGTGTCTTCATCTCTTCAGAGGTAATTGTTAGTTATTTTGGCGTTCTTACCCCGTGAGGAACAAGTCCCGAACATGACAAATCCACAGAAGAGCTGTTTATTAATATAGGATAGAAGAGACGTGACAGGGAAGCACACACGTGGTCAAGAGAAAAGGAAGAGAGAAGAGACCGGTGCAAGAATGGCGCCGGCTTTTTAAAGAGTGGGCCGCGCATGCGTACAGGAATGCATGTGGCTACTCCACACATGCGCATAGATTACATGGCCATGTGCGCTTTACGCAGCCATGCAAAGCCACTGAGACCTAGTCACGTGAGATCTTTTGACCTAGAAATGGCTATTTTGAACCGGAAATAACAAGGCGTTCTGCCAGGCAAGCCCAATCTTGTGGGCATGTTGTGACTTCCTAATAGTATTCATTCCAAATTTCTCATAGTCTGTTAATTCTATGTTCTGTTGACATACTTGATTCTAATTTTTTATTTTATAATTTAATTTAATTTTACATATCAATCATGGATTCTCCTGTCCTCCCCCTCCTGCCCCTGCTCCCACCTTCCCCTCAGCACAACCATCATTCCCATCTCCTCCTGGGCCAAGACTTCCCTGGGGATTCATTTAAACCTGGTAGATTCAGTCCAGGCGGGTCCAGTCCCCTCCTCCCAGGCTGAACAGTGTTCCTGCATAAGCCCCAGGTTCCAATCAGCCAGCTCATGCACTAAGGGCAGGTTCAGGTCCCACTGCCGGGTGCCTCCCAAACAGTTCAAGCTATTCAACTGTCTCACTTATCCAGAGGGCCTGATCCAATTGGGGGCTCCTCAGGTTTTGGTTCATAATTCATGTGTTTCCATTAGTTTGGCTATTTGTCCCTGTGCTTTTTCCAGTCTTGGTCTCAACAATTCTCCCTCATACCATCCCTCTGCTTTCTCACCAATTAGAGTCCTGGAGCTCCACCTGGCCTGGCTATGGATCTCTGCATCCACTTCCATCAGATATTGTATGAGAGTTCTAGCTTGACAGTTTGGGTGTTTAGCCAACCGATCACCAGACTAGCTCAGTTCAGGCTTTCTCTCAACCATTGCTAGTAGTCTACAGTAGAGGTATCATTGTGGATTTCTGGGGACCTCTCTAGCACTTTGCTTCTTTTTATTCTCATGTGGTCTTCATTTATCCTGGTCTGTTATTCCTTGTTCTCCCTTTCTGTTCTTGAACCAGCTGGGATCTCCAGCTCCCCTAAGCTCTCTTTCCCTCAAACCTTGCCCTTCATTACTCCGACTGTCATCCAGGTTGTTCATGTAGATCTCATCCATTTATCTGTCATTTGGTGATCCCTATGTCTTCCTTAGGGTCCTGTTTACTAGGTAGCCTCCCTGAAGTTGTGAGTAGCAGTCTAGTCATCTTTGTTTTACATCTAGTATCCTCCTATGAGTGAGTACATACCATGTTTGTCTTTCTGAGTCTGGGTTACCTCACTCAGAATGATTTTTTTTTTAATTTTTATTTATTTATTTTATTTTATTTTTTGTTGTTGTTGTTGTTTTTTGAGACAGGTTTTCTCTGTGTAGTTTTGTGCCTGTTCTGGAACTCGCTTTTTTCTAGATTCATCCATTTGCCTGCAGACCTCATGATGTCATTGTTTTTCTCTGCTGAGTAGTACCACATTTTCTCTATCCATTCTTCGGTTAAAGGGCATATAGGTTGTTTCCAGTTTCTGACTATTACAAACAATGCTGATATAAACATAGCTGAGCAAATGCCCTTGTGATATGATTGAGCATTCCTTGGGTATATGCCCAAGAGTGCTACAGCTGGGTCTTGGGGGAGATGGATTCCCAATTTTCTAAGAAAGCACCATATTGATTTCCAAAGTGGCTGTACAAGCTTACATTCCCAACAGCAGTGGAGGAGAGTCCCCCTTGCTCCACATCCTCTTTAGCATAAGCTATCTTCAGTGTTTTTGATCTTAGCCATTATGATAGGTGTAAGGTGGTATCTCAGAGTCATTTTGACTTGCATTTCCCAGATAATTAGGGATGTTGAGCAATTCCTTAAATGTCTTTCAGCCATTAGAGCTTTCTCTGTTGAGAATTCTCTGTTTAGTTCTATAGCCCATTTCTTAATTGGACTGTTGGGCATTTTGGTGTCTAATTTCTGGAGTTCTTTATATATTCTGGATATGAACCCTCTGTCAGATGTGGGGTTGGTAAAGAACTTTTCCCATTCTGTAGGTTGTCGCTTTGTCTTGTTGACCATGTCCTTTGCTCTACAAAAGCTTCTCAGTTTCAACAGGTCCCATTGATTGATTGTTTCTCTCAGTGTCTGTGCTACTGGTGTTATATTTAGGAAGTGATCTCCGGTGCCAATGCATTCAAGAGTACTTCCTACTTTCTCTTCTATCAGGTTCAGAGTAACTGGATTTATGTTGAGATCTTTGATCCACTTGGATTTAAGTTTTGTGCATGGTGACAGATATGGATCTATTTGCAGCCTTCTATGCATTGACATCCAGTTATGACAGCACCATTTATTGAAGATGCTTTCTTTTTTCCATTGTACAGTTTTGGCTTCTTTGTCAAAAATTATATGTTCATAAGTGTGTGGATTAATGTCAGGGTCTTCAATTCAATTCCATTGGTCCACATGTCAGTTTTTATGCAAGTACCAAGCTGTTTTTATTACTGTAGCTCTATAGGAGAGCTTGAGGTCAGGGATTGTGATGTCTCCAGAGGTTGTTTTATTGTACAGGGTTCTTTTGGCTATCCTGGTTTTTTTGTTTTCCATATGAAGTTGAGTATAATTCTTTCCAGGTCAGTGAAGAATTGTGTTGGTATTTTGATGGGGATTGTGTTGCGTCTGTAGATTGTTTTTAGTAAGATCGCCATTTTTACTATGTTAATCCTGCCTATCCATGAGCATGGGAGATCTTACAATTTTCTGACATCTTCAATTTCTTTTTTTAGGGACTTAAAGTTCTTGTCATATAGGTCCTTCACTTGCTTAGTTAGAGTAACCCCAAGGTATTTTATATCATTTGTGGCTATTTTAAAGGGTGATGTATCTCTGATTTCCTTCTCAGCCTGTTTGTCTATTGTATATAGGAGGGCTACTGATTTCTTTTTAGTTGATCTTGTATCCTGCTATGTTGCTGAAGGTGTTTATAAGCTGTATCAATTCCTTAGTTGAATTTTTGGGGTCACTCATGTATACTATCATGTCATCTGCAAATAGGGAAAGCTTGACTTCTTCCTTTCCAATTTGGATCCCCTTGATCTCCTTATGTTGTCTTATAGCTCTGGCTAGAATTTCAAGTACTATATTGAATAAGTATGGGGAGAGGAGACAGCCATGCCTTGTTCCTGATTTTAGTGGTATTGCTTTGAGTTTCTCTCCATTTAGTTTGATGTTGGCTGTTAGCTTGCTGTAAATTGCCTTTATTATGTTTAGGTATGTTCCCTCTATTCCTGATCACTCCAAGACCTTTATCATGAAGGGGTGTTGGATTTTGTCAAATGCCTTTTCTGCATCTAGTGAGATGATCATGTGGTTTTTTTCTTTGAGTTTATTTATATGGTATATTACATTGATGGACTTTCATATGTTGAACCACCCTTGCATCCCTGGGATGAAGCCTACTTTATCATGGTGGATAATTGTTTTGATGTATTCTTGTAGTGTGTTTGCCAGTATTTTATTGAGTATTTTTGCATCAATGTTCATGAGGGAGTTTGGTCTGTAGTTCTCTTTCTTTGTTGCATCTTTGTTTGGTCTAGGAATCAGGGTAATTGTAGACTTATACAAGGAGTTTGGTAATATTCCTTCTCCTTCTATTGTATGGAACAATTTAAAGAGTATTGGTATTAACTCTTCTTTGAAGATCTGGTAGAATTCTGGGCTGAAACACTCTGGTCCTGGGCTTTTTTTGTTTGGGAAACTTTTAATGACTGATTCTATTTCCTTAGGGGTTATTGGACTATTTAAATGGTTTATCTGGTCTTGATTTAATTTAGTTATATGGTACCTATCCAGAAAAGCATCCATTCCTTTTAGATTTTCCAGTTTTGTGGAGTAGAAGTTTTTTAAGTATGACTTGATGATTCTCTGGATTTCCTCATTGTCTATTGTTATGTCCCCCTTTTTATTTCTGATTTTGTTAATTTGGATGTTCTCTCTCTGTCTTTTGGTTAGTTTGGATAAGGACTTGTCTACCTTGTTGATTTTCTCAAAGAACCAACTCTTTGTTTCATTAATTTTTTGTATTGTTCTCTTCATTTCTATTTTATTGATTTCAGCTCTCAATTTGATAATTTCCTGGCATCTGTTCTTCCTGGGAGACTCTTCTTGTTCTAGAGCTTTCAGGTATGCTTTTAAGTCACTAGTGTGAGATTTCTCCAACTTCTTTATGTGGGCATTTAGTGCTATGCATTTCCCTCTTAGCACTGCTTCATAGTGTCCCATAAGTTTGAGTATGTGGTGTATTCATTTTCATTGATCTCTAGGAAATCTTTAATTTCTTTCTTTATTTCTTTCTTAACCCATTGGTGATTCAGTTGAGCATTATTCAGTTTCCATGTGATTGTAGGTTTTCTATAGTTTTTGTTATTGTTGAAATCTAACTTTAAACCATTGTAGTCTGATAGAATGCAGGAGGTTATTCCAATTGTTTTGTATCTGTTGAGATTTGCTTTTTGGCCAAGTATGTGATCGATTTTAGAGAAGGTTCCATGGGGTGCTGAGAAGAAGGTATATTCTTTTTTGTTAGGATGGAATGTTCTGTAGATATCGATTAGGTCCATTTGAGTCATAACATCAGTTAAGTCCATTATTTCTCTGTTAAGTTTCAATTTGGCAGATCTGTCCAGTGATGAAAGTGGGGTATTGAAGACTGCCACTATTAATGTGTGGGGGTTTTATATATGACTTAAGCTTTAGTAATGTTTCTTTTACATATGTGGGTGCCCTTTTGTTTGGGGCATAAATGTTCAGAATTGAAACTTCATCTTGGTGGATATTTCCTGTGGTGAGTATGCATTGTCCTTGATCTCTTTTGATGGATTTTAGTTTGAAGTCTATTTTGCTGGATATTAGGATGGCTACACCAGCTTGCTTCTTAAGGCCATTTGATTGGAAAGTCTTTTCCCAGGCTTTTATTCTTAGGTAGTGTCTATCTTTGAATTTGAGGTGTGTTTCTTGTATTTAGCAGAAAGATGGGTCCTGCTTTCCTATCCATTTTGTTAGCCTGTGTCTTCTTATAGGTGAATTAAGTCCATTGATATTAAGGGATATTAATGACCAGTGATTGTTCATTCCTGTTATCTATCTATCTATCTATCTATCTATCTATTTATTTTTGGTGGTAGGGTGTCTGTACTTCTCCTTTTTGGGGTTTACTGCTGTGCATTTTGTAGGGCTGGGTTTGTGGATAAGTATTGTTTAAATCTGGCTTTGTCTTAGAATGTCTTGTTCACTCCGTCTATGATGATTGAAAGTTTTGCTGGGTATATTAGTCTAGGCTGGCATCCATGGTTTCTTAGTGCCTGCATTACATATGTCCAGGTCCTTCTGGCTTCCAAACTCTCCATTGAGAAATCAGGTGTTATTTGATGGGTTTGCCTGTATAAGTCACTTGGCCTTTTTCCTTTGCTGCTCTTAATATTCTTTCTTTATTCTGTATGTTTATTTGTTCAATTATTATGTGGTGAGGGGATTTTTTTTGGGGGGGGGTCTAGTTTGGTGTTCTATAGGCTTCTTGTATCTTCATAGGCATTTCCTTCTTTAAGTTGGGAAAGTTTTCTTCTATGATCTTGTTAAATATATTTTCTGTGCCTTTGAGTTGGTATTCTTCTCCTTCCTCTATCCCTATTATTTTTGTTTTTGGTCTTTTCATGGTGTCCCAAATTTCTTAGACAGTTTGGATCATGAATTTGTTGGCTTTAGTGTTTTCTTTGACTGATGAATCTATTTCTTCTACCGTATCTTCAACACCAGAGATCCTCTCTTCCATCTCTTGCATTCTGTTGGTTATACTTGCATCTGAAGTTCCTATTTGTTTACACAGATTTTCTTTTTCCAGCATTCCCTCTGCTTGTGTCTTCTTCATTTTTTGTATTTCCCTTTTCAGGTCTTGGACTGTTTCCCTCATCTGTTTCATTGCTTTTTCATGATTTTCTTTCAGGGACTTACTGTTTTTTTCTGCTTTGTTTGTCCTTTCCTCTAGTTTTTATTTTTATAGCATTCTTCACATTTTTTGTTTGTCTGTTCTTCCACTTCATTTTTGATTTCTTCTATATAAGGCTCTAGCCTTTTCATGACGTTATTCATAAGGTTGTTTTCTTCTGCTTTTCCATTTTGTGATGGTCATGTCTAGCTTTTGGAGGAGGGCTAGGTTCTGGTGATGCTGTATTGTTCTTTATTTTGTTGTACATACTTCTGCCTTGATGTCTGCCCATCTCCTTGTGGATTTGTTCTTGGTCTTATCAGCACACTTGGTACAGACAGAGCTGACAGATTCAGGAAGCCTCTCTCTGGTCCAGATGGAAGCTCTGGGCCAGATGGGAGTGCTGGCGGGATGAGAGCTGGGGGCTGGAAGCTGAGTCTCAGGAAGTCCATGGACTTTCCTTATCTTGTCCAGATGGGAGCTCCAGGGCAGGATGGGACCTGGGGCCTGGTTTCTAAGTCTCAGGAAATGGCTGAGGTCTGGGGGGAAAAGGGTGTGGAGATTGCAGGGTCTGCCTGCAGTCTTGGAAAAGGGGAACCTTCCTGCGGGGCCTGCAGGATGGCCAGAAACTGGGGCCAAGTTGGGCAGGTCTTCCCCAGAATGGCTGGTGCCCAGGGATGGGACCTTGGGGCAGGCCTCTCTGGGTATGACCACAGGTACCCCCCCTCTGGTCCAGATGGGAGTTCTAGGGCAGGATGTAAGCTGGGGGCTGGTTTCTATGTCTCAGGAAGTGGATGGGGTCTCAGGCAGATGGGTGTCGGGGCAGGGCGTGGTGATTGTAGGGTCTGCTGGGGGTCTTGGAGAAGGGGAACCTTCCTGGTGGTGTTGGGGGGTCCCACCCTATGGCAAGAACCTGGGGCCAAGTTGGGCAGGTCTTCCCTGGAATGGCTGGTGCCCAGGGCTGGGACCTAGGGGCAGACCTCTCTGCGTATGTCCCCAGTGACTCACCTCTGGTCCAGATTGGAGTTCAGGGGGAGATGGGAGCTGGGGGCTGGTCCAACATACTTGATTCTTACATTTTATTTCTAAACTATCTTTGTTTTGCTTCTTTTCAGTACTAGTGCTTGGACCCAAGGCCTTCCACATGCCAGCCAAGCCCTCTACAAATGAACCAAACTCCCAGCCCCTATTCTTTCCATGATCAGTAGTAGTATGTGAACATATCACTAAATGGTTCAAGAGGAGACCAAGATTAAATAAGGCATGCATTTTCCATTCTTTGGGGGCACCTTCTTTCTTGCAGATTGCTAGAACAAAATGGAACTAGTCAGGAATAAAGGCCCATTTACAATCTAAGAGCAGGCAGACAATAGCCAGTGCCTCACATTGGCATCTCCTCAGCACATGACCCCAAAACACAGGCTCCTCTGGTCAGTTTTCCTTACATGTCATATCATCCTTTTTTGTAGGTTGACCATGACATCTCCTGATCTTAATTTTCAAATTATTACATTAAGTCCATGAATGTTTTTGCCTTTCACTTTCTTGGGGAATACTTCCTTATTTTCTGTCTTGTAAGGACATCGCCCATACTGTTTCCTCAACAGAGCATCAAGGTCCACACTGTAGACTTTAAGGTGAGGCTGTCTTCTTAGGCCTCCTGTGTTGCTATGACCTCATGTAAGATTTCAGATGTGTAACTACCTTCAACTTTTGCTCACATTTGTCACATTTATTGACCAAGCTTCCGTCCTCTGCAAATTATTCTTAGGGACATTATCTCCCCCTGATCCCCAAGTTCTGACTGTTATTCTTTTAAATGATTAGATGATTTAATTTCCATGGAAACTTCCTATGTAACACCCATCATGCATAGTTTCTTTATCATTTAGATGTTAGCCAGTTTCAGCCACCCACTTATCTCATGATTGTACTTAGAAGTTTTCATCAGTTAGAATGGAATACTTCACTCATCTGCCACTAAATCACATCTTTCCCTTTAGACAGCTTCCCAATTCAGCCTAAATGATTTCAATTTCTTTATTAGTATCACATTATTGGTTTCATCTTTTTCTCAACACATTATGAGACAAATTTTTAAAACTGTGTCACTTGTACCATCTTGCTAGGCTGCCCAGCCCTTTGGCAGTCACCAAGTAGTTAAACTGTCACCCTCCCATCTGTGGTGTCAAGCCCAGACTATTTGTTCTGACACAGCACTCATGATGGTCAACTAAAGACTCCATCTACCTCCCTAAAGCTCCTACACATGGCCCCTTTTTTTCTTCCAGCGCATGACTGCCTCTTTTTAGTTGATTAAGTTCATAAGAATATGTAAAACAGATAAATGAATAAGGACAAATAGAGTATATGCCTCTTTTTATCTCTAAGAAAACTCCACAGATGGAGTTTAAAATGACTATGTTCTCTTCCAGACCACATTCCCCATGCCTCTCTTTGCCAACATCCCAGGATGTCTGACTTCCCAGTTCATTGTGTACTTCCCTGTAGGAAGCATCTCATGTCTGTGCAAAATGGAGCTACGTGTTTGAAATTATTAGAGTGTTGGCTTACATGTTTTGACTCTTTCTAAACATCTTATCATGTTTTCAGTCTTCCTGCCCCTCCTGTGTCTTACCCTCCTTTTCTTAATATTTTCTGAATTTGATCATTTTGTTAAATGAAACAAAAATTTATTAACTTTGCTGCCAAATAGAATGGAAAATCCACAATATACTGATGTACTTTCTTACTTAGGGATATTTAGCCTGTTTGCAATGCTTTTTATTATTGGAACTTCACTAGTTGTGAGCATTCTCCAAATTATTTCCTTGCATGCAGTTCTGTTTCTTTCAAATATCTGCTTTAAAGTGGTATTGGTTTTCCACTTTGCCAGACATTGTCAGTTTGGTTTCCACTGTGGCTGATCTTCATCACTGTAGAAACTTCCATTGCTTAAGTGTTCACCAACACTTCAGGCTTGCCATTTAATGCTGTCACCTACTGATGATGATATGGTCATATCTCATTTGTTTGCCAGACTGACAATGAATTTGAAAACTTCCCAATTTTTTTCTAAGCCAAGTCTGTTTAATATTTTAATTACTAGTTCATATATTCACAAGGATTTTTTTCTGATTGAGTTGATTTGACTTTTGTTATTAATTTACTGGCATTATACATATTTTCTGGAAAGTAAATATTCATATATTATAGTTGTTGTCTATACTAATTTCTTTTTTCTATTTTTGTAAATGTAATTTGAACTTTTCTAGTTATAAATTATAAGCCTAGATTATGTATTTGGGATCCATTTTCCTAATACATGCATTTAAAACTATAGCTTTCGTTTCCATGTGACAAATAGCCAATTGAATGGAAGCACATGAATTATGAACCAACGGCTGAGGAGCCCCCAGCTGGATCAGGCCCTCTGGATAAGTGAGACAATTGAATAGCTTGATTTGTTTGGGAGGCATCCAGTCTGTGGGACCAGGACCTGTCCTTAGTGCATGAGCTGGCTGTTTGGAACCTTGGGCTTATGCAGGGACAGATTGCTCAGCCTGGAAGGAGAGGACAGGACCTGCCTGTACTGAATCCACCAGGTTTAAATGAATCCCCAGGGGTGTCTTGGCCCTGGAGGAGATGGTAATGGAGGGGAGGGGTTGGGGGGAAGGTGGGGGAGGGGATGGGAGGGGGGAGGAAAGGGGAACCCATGGCTGATGTATAAAATTAAAACACATAATAATAATAAAATAAATTTTAAAAAACTATAGCTTTCACTCCAATCATATTTTGATACATAGTATACAGACTTCCCTAAATTTTAAACACATAAAATGTATCCTTATAACTTTGATTCACAAGTTATGTGGAAATATATTATTTAACTTCTATCCACTTGAAGAATTTTCTAAATATCTTTTACTGGGTAATTTCCAGTTTAATTTTATTGTGGCCAGAGATGTATTTTTATTACTTCACTTCTTTTAAACTTGTTAGGGTTTATTTTATAACCCCAAACAATCTATCTTAGTGGATTCTCTGGGTTCACTTTGAAAAAGAAAATTGGAATTGTGTTGTCAGGAAGCAGGTGTCTAGATGGTCATTAGCTGAGCTCAAGAAGGTTTGTCTGGAGCTCTACTGAAGGAACATTGATGCCTCCAGGGGGAACACTGAGTAGATCTACTTCTTTTTCTGGCTCTATTGTTAGATGTATAGAGGATTATTCATATATTATTCCTTTAGGGTTATTATGCCTCTTGGTGATCAACATTTTATAATTTAACCATAGCCCTGATAATATTAGTGAAGCAAAATCAGTTTTGTTAAGCATTTGGGAAGCTGCTCTAGCCTTCTTCTGATGAGTGTCTGTAGTGTCCATATTTTCTCATCCCTTCACTTCTTCCCTGGCTATACTAACAGATTGAAATGTAAAACAAAAATAAAGAATATACTTGAATGTAGCTGTGAAATAATATAGAGTTTGCATTTTCTATTCTGCATAATCTTAGTTCTGAATATTGGTGTCCATGTAATATAATTACTTATATGTTTGAATTAAAATCATTGTGGTCACTGGATTCCATATATTCTAGTTCAGTTCTATTTTAAAAATTGCACATGCATTGATGCAGGGAGCCTTGCTCCCAATGGGTCCAACTACCTGGGAGAGATGTGTGAAGTCAGTGCAGCAAAGAAATTATGACCACCTGTTTCAACCAAGTGGCCTCATGTAGCCTGGCCGTTTTTGTTTATAATATTTAAATAACTTGCATGAACAGTTTTACAGTTTGTTTCCTTAAGTTTCTAATAATGGTAACAGTAATTGCCAGTTTGTTCCTTTACCCCATTCTCCTTCCATCCCCCACTTTCCTACCAGTAACTATTACCTTCTTGATCCATAGCTCTAATGTCAGGAGCATACATAGTGTTGCAAACGATGAAGGAAGTTTTCTAACTAGATACATCTACCGGTAGAACAGTGTGTCCAGTTGACAGCATTTATGGTTACAAAGTCATGGCGACTGAGAGATAGTTTTGTCTCTAGTGGTTAATATTTACTTCTGGTAAAATCTAGTTCTCACAATCAACTCACCAGCCAAGGCTGAATCAATTCATTTTTCATTCTGCACTACTATGGCTCTTATGGGGGATAGTCCAGATTTTTATCCCTATCATCCTGTAAACTAAATAACCTAAAAGCTTACTCTTAAGAGTTGGCACTGCTTATCCCTTGTTCTCATGCTCCCTTCCCCTCAACTTCCTTCAGTATTGGCACAGCTATTAGAAAGGAGGGCCCTGTGGGTTTCTATGATTCTGCTTCAATCACTGACCCTAGACTGTTTCCATTAACTCCTGATATCATCTATTCATTTGCATTTCTCTTAGACTCATGTGGTTAAAATCATCATCTCCAGAACCGTTATACAAATTTGTAATGACATGAGCTACTATGACTCTTTAAGGGTAGCCATACGGTGGATTGGAAAGGCAGCATCCTGTTCTTAAGAAGCCTTAATTCATAGTCATACTTGAAACATCAAAGGTTTAGGAGCTGAATCAGATCCATTGTACATTTCTAACTACATCCCCTCTGGCTCACCAAAAGGAGACTCATTAGGTGGAAGTTTTCCTTTTGTAGTAGCTATTTTATCCATAGCTCTGAGAAAATGAAACTAGAGGCATCCAGCAACATGATTTGTATAAAGAAAGCACAGAGAGCAGGTAGCACAGACGGCAGGTAGCACAGATGGCAGGTAGCACAGGCAGGTAGCACCTATGCTCCTGGGGTCACGCCCAGAATTATGCAGTGAACTATCATCCATTAGCCTTGCCAAAATGGGTCTGATTCTCCAGGGCCTTGCTACAAGGAGAATTTGTTTGTGCTGTTCTCAGGCCTTGTACCCTAAAGAAGTTACATGGCTCCTGGCAAATTTATATTTTTACTCTATTCTATCCCCATTATTAGCTTATCATATATGGTTAAATGCCATTATTGATTACCATTGATGATGTCATATCCAGTGTAATTCTTCAATGTCTGTCTCCTAATATGTTGGTAGAATAATCATATACTTTTCCTTTAATACATAAGCAATACAATGTATTCCTCATTGCTTCTTCTCATTGTTTTTAGTGTTGCTCATATGTATACACACATATATGTATATTATCCTTTTAGATGCTATAAACACAGAATATTTTCTTATTAATTTTGCTGTAAACTGGTGGTTTCTGTTTCTAGATTACAGGTCAAATCTAGGATACAGTGACTTTTGTCTGATGAAGTTTATCAATGGCTGATTTTTACATAGCCCACAAATTATTTGTTTCTCTCTCCTTTTTCCTTTTGTTCAGTGGCAGAGGACAAAGCTAGGGCCTTGTAAATTTACTGTCTGAGCAGAAAGTACCCACTTCTGCCTTAAGGAATTCTCTTGTGTCCTTACTAAAAGCAAGGGGGAATGAAGTTATCTTTTGTTTTTCATTGTGGCATCTCCAGAGCTGTTCTTTATTTTATAGACCTGCATGTCTCTGCCATGCTTGAAGAACTTCTCTTACTGTTGTGTGAAGTGCTGGTGATGAGTTCATCACTGCTTGATTCCAGATGAGGAGTCTTTAGTGCTCTTCAGTGCTTAGTGGTTATTTTTGCCTTGTGTTGAACTCTGGGTTGACAGGTTGTCCTATTTCAGAACAGTGGAGATGTCAGTCTGCTCTTTTAACACAAAGCCATTGAAGCCATTGTGTTTTGTTATGTTTTGCTTAGACTGCTTCAGGGTTTCCCCTGTGATGGGTCACAACACTGTGAGTAGGACTAATGCTGGGGTGTGTGTGTGTGTGTGTGTGTGTGTGTGTGTGTGTGTGTGTGCTTTAATGCTGTGCCAGGGTGAGCTCGTCCCTAGCCTGATGTTTCTGAGTGTCTTTGAATAAGTGTTTCAGTATTGTTCAGCAGGTTGGGAGCCATCTCCATCAGAATCAGCTCAAATATTCGCTCTGTTCCCTCTTCTGAGAGGCAGAGTGTCCATGCTTGGTGTCACCAACATGTTGTCACTGGCCTCTTCTTTGCTCTTTGTGTCTGTTTGGGGACATTCTATCGACCTACTTTCTGATTTGGTAGTTTCTAGGTTGGGACAAATCTACAGACAAGTCTGCCAAAGACTGTCTTCATTGTGTTCCTCCCTCTAGTTTACATTTTTCAATATTTATTTTGTTCATTTTGCTCTTTCCATCTTTGCCATTATTCCTCATCTGGTTGCTTGTGTAGAATTTTCTGCTATAGCTTTCAAAACACTCTCTTTCCAGTTCTATCTTTGATAGTTTCCACATCTGTTCACTACCTGGATGTGGCTTCTTTAATTATGCTCTTACACTTTCTCTAGAAAACTTCTCTTGTTTAGCCCTCCCTCATCTCTGCTCCTCCATGCTCCTTCCTTCTCATTGTCCTCCTCCTCCTTTCCCTTGCTTGCTTTCCTCTTAATCCTCATCTGTGTGATATGTAGAACAGCAGACCTTGAGCTAAAGAGGGTTCATGGCTGGAGTTGGACATCCCAGTTTTACTTTTAAGCCTTTAACATGTATGCTGGGGAGCTGGAGTCAATCTAGTCAGTAATTCAGCAGGCTTCAGTATTGTTCCTATGGCAACCTTCCGTGCACAGTGAACCACACATTCTACACAGTAGGAGTAGGGCAGAGTGGCTGGAGACTGCTCTCTGCTCTCAACTTCAGGCTTTTTTTGCGGGGGGAGGATGTTCCTGGTTCACATGTGAACTGTGGCATGCTCACAATGTTCACAAGTGGAATGTGGGCAGCTTGCTATATTTACATTCTGTTTTTCTTGAAGTGGGGCATGAGTCAGGCAGGTTTCTTAGTTTCTGCTGATTTCTTAGAATCTAGATCTCAGATAGTAAGCTCCTTGACCTTAGGTCATAGTAATAAAGATTTGAAAGTCATTAGTGGTCCTGTCTCAGAGATTCCCACTGTTTTCTTGTTTCCACTCTCGAAGTGCAATGGGTCTGGGCTTGCACCCTCATGGAAACAGGACCTGTCATTTCTGCATTGTAGGGATGTGACTCAACTAGTGCTATGTGCTTTCCTGCAGTGACTTCTCCCCCCACATGCATGTGTCACAAAGAGGTGCCATGCAGACACCCACTGAACTCTGCCTTCTTCATAAGCCCCCGAGTGTTGGCTAAGACAAAGGACCTATTGATGAGTACAGACAACCCCTGACTTATGGACCTCAGGAGGCTTCTCAACCCTGATGATACCCCTGAACTATTAGTAATTAATCTAACATTCTGACCAAGTTCTTACAACAAGCTTGTGGCCTACCATTCTTCTTGTTCTTGGTCCCTTGGAGGCTGCTATATTTTTTGTTTGTTTTGTTTTTTCCTAGATTCAGGTCAATTGATGGTCTTCATACTTTTTTGTAATTCGTCAGTGGAACGTTTCACTTGTCTTCATTGTTGGCTTTTCCTTGACTGTTGAGTGGGGCTGACTAACTTTAGGTCTTTGCAAATGAAAGCTCGAAAGTTCTGTGTCTACTTTCTAGGTATGCTTTTCTGTTTTCTCATTGTTATAGTATTATTTGTTCATAGATCATTTTCATTTTAATGTTTACAAATGCCTTAAGTTGCTATTGCTGTGATTAAACACCATGACCAAAAGCAACTTGAGGAAAAAGGGGTTGCTTCAGCTTATATGTCCTGATCACAGCCCGTCATGAAGCGTTGTCAAGGCAAGAACTCAAAGCAGGAACCTGGAGGAAAAACTAAAGCGAAGGTCATAAAAGGGCACTGCTTAATGGCTTTGTCTTTTACAGCTTGCTCGACTTGCTTCCTTGCACATCCCAGGACCACCAGCACCATGGTGGCACTAGCCAGGTATGCCTGTCCCTCTGCCATCAATCATTAACCAAGAAACTGTCCCACAGACTTGCCAACAGGTCAGTCTTATGCAGGCATTTTCTCAATTGTGATTCCTTCTTACCAGATATGTTTAAGTTTGTGTCAAGTTGAAAAAAGAAAACAACCAAGACTTTGGATTTATTAATCCTTACCTATACGGTCTGAGTTTTTCAAAGTAGATTGAGATTTCTCTATATTTAATATGAATATGTCTTTTTATTACAGGAAGTGAGGTCATTGTGGGAAGCATCCTTAAGTACATACATCTTCCTGTGAGACCACTGCCTCATTTTCAGTTCATGTCCATTTCCTTCCTTATAGCAGATTAAATTCTTATATTTCCCCTTACTGTTTCCTGCCTCCCTTAATCAATCAGTTATGCTTACATGTCACCATAAAAATAGTCCTTTCTCTACCCAGTGGCCCTGCTAACTTGAGAAAGAGCAGTTCAGTGGAGCAATAACAACATTCCATTGGCTGCTTCTTTATTCCTCTCTCCAGCTTTCCTCACAACTTCTTAAGATTTTTGTCAAGAATTTCTACTTATCTCCCTAAGTATCTTTGTGTCTTATGATTGATTCTCCAAACCTTTCTTTTCATTTTTCAGTGAACTTACACATTGTATTGACTTAACCATTAGACAGTGTTTCCAAATATACATATATTATTCTATCCCATCTCTCGCTCTAGTGAGAATCTATGCTCATGTGTGTTCAAGCACGTTGTAAGTGGAGCAACATGCTTAAATACCAAAATTCACCTCCATAACTGAAATGTTGCCTTGTTTGTTCTCCAGAAAGTTCACTGGCTTAGAGTTTCCTAGGCATTGACAACATTCCTATTTTTCATAATTGCTACTCTAATATCACACCAAATTCTGTCACTAATACCCATAAGTCTGTTTAACAATTTCGTTTGAAATTTTGGCTCTCTTTTCTAACCAGCTATTTCTATGTTGGCAGAAATTCTCATTTTATTTTTCTGGACTACTAAAATCACCTACAAATAAGATGATTTCCTCATCATTACCATTATTCAGGCTTCTAGGCTAATCTTTACTTTGGCACTTGGTGAACTTTCTACAGTTCAAATATACGGTATATGTGACATGTCTTTCTTCTCTGTCTATCTAGTCTGCTTTGTGGGCTTTTCTATTAGCTAATCACTGAATGTTTGTACTTTTTGTTTGGAAACCACTCTCCTTCCTTAAAAATGGAGGATAAAATATACGTCTTCATGTTGAGCTCTAGGACATATTTCATCAACTCTGTGTGAGTAGAGATAAGGCAAAGGAATGAACCTGGGGTGGCTGCCCTAGATTTAGGATAGGAGGCAGGACATCAAAATGTTTATCCACTCATGAGCCTCCCCTCCCTTTGGGACTTTCAAGTCCTAGAGTGGAGTAAAATTCCCCTACCCTTGGATCTGGTCTCACACCCCACTCTTGTACACCAATTACAGCTTTATAGGGATCCCAAGCACCCAAGCAGGTACACTCACATCACAGAAAGTGGAAGAGGAAGTGAGCACACCTCACTTCATCAAGCTCAGTTGTCTTGCCCTTTCCTGTCCTAGAATAACTAACAGGGCTTGGTCCCTGTAGACCCACAGCACTGTTCAATACAGCTAAATTCTGTCATTTAATCACATGTGTGCTCTTACCATACATTTTTTAATGTAATCACTGTAAGACTGATTCTTCTATTCTCTTTTATCTTTTTGTAATTTTTATTACAATTTCAGTCCCTCTTAAAAAATTTTAATGTAACCTTTCTTTAAACATTTCTCAAACATGACAAGGCTATGTTACTATAGGACAGTGTGGTAGAAGAATGTTATGAGAAACACACCACAATGGTACATCATTTTGTTATCATGTATTGTGCCTACTGTTTACCTTCAGCATTCTGTCTTGACCAGAAGATGACATTTGATCTGGCTGCCAATAATGAATGACCAGCACTACACTACAATGTTGAAGACATTTTTAATGTTTTAATGTTGAAGACATCTCATATTACCCCTCCACTGTGAATGTCTCTGTGTTACCCTATGTGTGGCCAGTTTCTTCCTAAGTAACCATGATGTCTTTTCATGACTTTGATGAGCACGTTAGAGTTTTCATTTTAGTGTGAGGTATGTAAAGTATTTAACAATTCTTATCACATGGTTTATGATAAATACTGCTGAATTAAATGTAACTTGAAATATAGCTACCTATCATTCATCTTTCTCTGGAGAAGCAGGAGAGAACCAGCAGCACTTTCCAGCTGTTGTGGCAGACTCTGTATTTTATTTATTGCTCTAAGTAGATCCAAAGGTTGAAGACCTGGACTGAATAGTCACTCTGCTTAAAAACAGACCTTTAAATACATGCACAGTATGCAGAAACCACAGTATGGATGACCAGCAAACCAGAAAACTTCCAAACAGACCCCCAAAAAGGAAGCCAACCCCAGCAGTAGATAACTACCATACTTACCACCTGAAAATCCAGTGTTTTTTTCTGGAGCTTTGCTGCTTCTGTGTTCTGAGGCATATATCTTGATAGCAGGATCAAATTGTAACTATTTTTTAGTGTAACAAAAGAGGAGCAAAAATAGAACCTCGTGCTCAGCACTAGCACTTACTTTTCCATTGTGTACGTTTGCACTTGCTGTGTGTTCTGAGTGGATGATGCGCTCAAATGGGACCATGGCCATAAGAGCTCACAGCACCTTATTTCACTCTGGTCTGTCTCTCCTCATTACACAAGTGCACACATGTACCTGTATTAGCGTTTGTTTTATCAATTATTCACATTCACTGTGCTGAGTGGCTATTTTATCAAGGATTCCCATCATGTTTTGTGGATCTTTCAAATTTTTTAAATGACTGATCAGGATTAGGGTTGAGTATTTAATTAAAATAATATAATGAGGTTGACAAGATCCTTATACCCAAGAGCCACAGAATCTTTAGGTCTTAGGGACACTATGTAATGAATGTGTATGTGTGTGTGTGTGTGTGTGTGTGTGTGTGTGTATGTGTGTGTGTGTGTGTGTGTGTGTATTAGAAAAGAATTATTAATGCAAAAGATAAAAAATAAATTAGAAAGAATTGTCTTAATTCAAAAATTAATTTTGAAATTGATAGTTATGATATAATTGATGGCAAATAGTTCTTTACTGTGGTAGTATTGTGTTCCCCAAAATATTGTGCACCCTAATAAATTTATCTGGGGTCAGAGAACAGACAGCCACTAGATACAGAGCCTAAAATGGTGGCTAGAAAATGGGTCAGAGCAAGCCATAGCAGAAGCTGGGCGGTGGTAGTGCACTCCTTTTATCCCAGCACTTGGGAGGCAGAGCCAGGCAAATCTCTGTGTGTTCAAGGATACAGCCAGCATGGAGACACACACCTTTAATCCCAGAAAGTGAGCCTTTAATCCCAGGGAGTGATGGCAGAAAGAGAAAGATATATAAGGCATGAAGACCAGAAACTAGAAGCATTTGGCTGGTTAAGCTTTTAGGCTTTGGAGCAGCAGTTCAGCTGAGATTCATGTGGATGAGGACTCAGAAGCTTTCAGTCTGAGGAAATAAGACCAGCTGAGGAACTGGTGAGGTGAGGTGAGGTAGCTGTAGCTTATTCTGTCTTTCTGATCTTCCAGCAGTCACCCCAATAACTGGCCTCAGGCTTGTTCTTATTAACAAGACCTGTTAAGATTCCTGTTACACTTTACCTTAGACTATAGTCTCTTGTTTATATCATTAAGAACAAATATGCATTTATCTGCAGCTATTTTGCAATATTTTCTGAAGATTCATGATTCCTAAGAACTGAAGCTGAATCTTACATGAAGCCACTTTGTTAAGAACAACAGAATGCAGGATTGTTGATTGTGAGTTTTGAGGACACATCAGTATTCCAAACCAAACTTGTTGGCTGCTATCTCATTAAACAGCACTGTGAAGACATTTAAAGATTTTTTCACATTTTAATTCAGCTGGTAACTTGATTTAAGACAACATTGATATTTTTTTTCAATTCTTTCTTCGTCATGTACATCAACATGAATTTGTAACTATTTGAAGTGATCTACAGCAGGGTACTCAATGGTGGGGGGACTTTTTCAGTGTTGATTGCCATAAGTTTTCCATTGCTTTCATTTTCCTTTGAGCTGCAGCTTTTGAGAATTGTTTTTAATCTTCTCACACCATACCACAATCATTAAATAATTAAGCCATTATCATAAAGAATGGTAGGAGACTAGAAAATAAGGAGGCCTAAAACTCCCCTTTTCAACTTGTGGGCCCATTGTGAAATAATATTATGGTTCTGTGCTCATGACTAGTGCTCTGATGATGGAAGAGAGGGACATAGGGGACATAAAGGGAAATTCCAGTGGAAGGAGTCACAGTGATGGTCACAGTGGCAAATTGGGCAACTTCCTTGACAGGATGCTTGCAGCTATGTTCTAGCTCCGAAAGTTAAATTGAAGGGATGAATCTAACTTTCTGGATTTAGAAATTCTTCCTATGACTCTAATGATTATCGTGAAAACATTAACTTAGCCTAGAGCCTCCAGTGCGCTGTGTAGCTTGATTCTAGAAGTGTAAAAGGGCTTGGCATGCAGGAAAGGTAATCTGTAAGTAGTTGTAGTTTTTATATTAATTCTTAGCTTGGAATTGAGCTCTAAAATGGCTGCAATGTTGAATCTTGATATTTTCTATGTGCAGAATTTCACGGTGGGATATTAGATCATTAGTGTGAAGATACATCAGCAGCGTTAAACCAGAGCCCATTCTCTGGTACCATTTGGACAAGACACCGTGGAAAGTAAGTCAGTTGTGAGGTGGATCATGGAAATCAAAGAGGAAGGAACATCAGAAGAAGGCCAGCATTTTCTTCCTACAGCTCAGGCTAATGATCCTGAGGACATTCAGTTTACAAGTAAGTATATATGTCCTACCTCCTGTAGGTCTGTGAAGAGCCAAACTAGGTTAACCAGACAAACATCCCTGTGAGTTCACAGAAACCTGGATTTCACCAAACTGCATGAGATTACCCAGTTGTTTTCCCATTTTTCTCTGTGCTTTGGGCATGAGTGCATAACAACATTCTTCTCATCTTGTATTTCGGATCACACAGTTGATAGATAGGTCAACATGAACCAGCATCAAATGATCAAGTTTTCAAATGTGTATTAAAACACTGATAAATACATTTTATGGCCCCTTTCCAGATGCTAATCATATTTAAGAACAGCTTCTACTTGGTATTTATTTATTCCTATAGAGAATCAATATTTTGGAAGTTAAACATTGTTAAGACCAAACAGTATTTAAGGTGAACACATTAGTGAAAAATATTACACAATGTTTGCCTTGCTACTCTCCCAGACAACATTAATTCACATACCAGAGAACACTTAATTTGTCCAAGATTTAAATCTGATCATTGGAATCAATTTTCATGATACTCATGAAATTAAGAAATTTAAAAGAATACTGTTATTTCTCATGCTTAAAATTCTAGGTTTTCAGTTTGTTCTTTAGTTTAAACTGCACCCTTTTCTTTCAGAATGGTCCTTTTACTCAGAAAAACATGTTTAGCACCAGCAAATATATGCCTAGCCTCATTAAATTTATATCTTAAAAATCATCATTAGAAAATGATATTGGTTGAATGCATTACCAATAATTTTGGTTGCCAAAGCTTAGAGAGGAGTTTATTAGTATCCAAAACAAAAACATAAACATGAACAAAACTGGATTATTTCACAAGAACATACCTAATGATTCTAACATCTATTAAGCAGTCTAACATTATTAATTGAAACATTTTAAACGTCAGCAGAAGAGAAAAATAAATGATTATTGTGCTAAAAAAAGAAATTGCTAACTGTGAATAAAAGTCATTGTACTTTATTCAAAAAGGTGGTTTTAAAATTAGGTTGTTGACCAAATGCCAGTTAATTTAAATAGTCTCTGTAGAATACACAAATGAGGGCAGGAGCTTTACATTTATTGTCAAGTGATACAATTTTCTATATGTTTTACTTTGGTTTCTTTGGCTACTTATGAGTTGTAACAAATGGAATGTCATTCATTCCCACCCTTGGCCAAGTTTGTTTGGGACTGTAATATAGACTATGTCTCTGGTCTTCAACATCCACCTCCCACAAGGGATTGCTGTTGATTATGATCTTCAAAATCCATCTCCCACAAGGGACTCTGTTGACTATGATCTTCAACATCCACCTCCCACAATGCATTCCTACATCCTGATCATCTCACTCCCTTGTTCTGAGACTCTCTTCCCCACTCCCACTTCATCTTTCATTATTTTATATGCAGTCTTCTTTTGGAAATATCACAGATGAAAGGAGTAGAGGTGTTGAGCACAATTTTGTTGAAATAATCAATAAGTAAGCAAAATAAGCAGCTCTGTGTCCTTGCCTACTAGAACTTAATTGGGGCTCTGCCATTGTTAATGATTCCATATTTACAAGTCAGAGAGCTTGAATGAAACCTACTTAAGAGAGTCCTTTGATGAGGTTGTTCTTCGTAAAATTCCCACTTACCTGCAGACTTCTGAAACAAATAGACACAGTTGACAAACATGTTTTATACTTGTCATTTTGGGGTTTCTCTATGGCCATGAAGTATCTTTATTTCCATTGACTTTACAAATATACTTCGCCTTCACCTGAGAATTCATAATGGTTAAGCCTGATTATCTACCTTTATTCATTCTGCCAAAAATGTATGTAACTATCTTATCAGGTGAAACAGTACATATGTCATTATAATATTGATAACAAATAATTTCAAAACCTAAACTTATCCCTACTATTTATAGGCATCCAGAAGATCCCCAACGAGCCACAGTTGGAATTCATCCTAGGTAAGGAATCCTACCTTATTTATAGCAACTAGAAGAATGGGAATTTGTGCAGAAGTTTGCAAATTATAGGTGTATTATTACACCTTACTTTTATAAACATTGTTCTATTAAAAACTCTTCTCATAACATAGGAATTATTTATTACAATTTGAATTAATAAACAAAAATCTGGGTGGCGTATAGAATCCATTGGGTGCCACACTAGCTTACTTTTTGTTTTAAACTAAGCTTTTTAGCTTTAAACATGCACATATTCAAATTGACATCCAGAGATGAGATATGTTTTATATGTCAATAAAGATATATTCTGAAGTTTGGGGGACAGATTTAAAAATATAGATATATTGAACTGAGACTTAGTGATACGAAGTCTTAATTTTAGGCACACATACTTTCATTGATTATGTAGCAAATGTGTGCCCTTTGTTCAACCCATTTTGAAGTATAACTTACTGAGAAAATAGTTGCAAACAATTATTATTTTGAGCATCTTGTTTTGTTGTATCTTGCTAAAAGGGTATGGTAATTTAGCATTCTGGATTGGAATTTCCTAGGTATTGAGACAGGCAAAGTTGTAAAAAACTGCAAGAAATATTCATGGCAAAACTGATAAAGCTGTAATCCCTTGCTTGAATTTTGACATGGTTTGGGGCATAGTAAGAAGTTGTTTTCTGAAAGTAAGCTGAGGTGCAAAGGAGATGCAGACATCTTTGACACACTGATGAGAACCCGGTACTTCTAGAGTACCTGTCTACCTTACAGTGGAAACTAATTTGAAAGAAAACAAACCCCCTTTTTAAAGCTTTCCAGAAAGAGAGGAGTAGTTAGAGCAATGTGCCATATTTTGAAGTACAAATGCAGCCCTCTTTCATCATGTGCAGAAGAAAGGGGGATCTGAAGGAGACAACACTGGGATGAGAGGGAGATGGAGACCAGTGTGCAAGACAGAGTTTATATGAACAGATATCTACTTTTTATTTCAGTTAAAATGAGTGGTTTTGATCAAAGCCAACAATTCTGTTTAGTATAAAAGCCCAGTCCAGTAGCAAATCTGTCAAGTTCAGTGGTAGCTCTGTTGTCTCTATTTTGGATTTTGAAACATCAATGGAAGAGAATCACATCACTAAAATTCACTCATGATAATGTCCTGGATCCAATTTAAGTAATATCCATTCTCTTTTTCCTTATACTTATTGAAAACACAGTAAAATTGCTAAAGGTGGATAATTTTATGTTATCAAATACCAAGACATGCTTAATAACAGAATACACAGTTACCAAAGACTGTTAGTCTAGAGGGAATTGGAGATTTAAAAGATGTATGTTACAATCTGTCAGCTTTGTAGCATGTAAAGATTCCTAACTTTCCCATATCTTACGAAACTTTCTCTAACTGTCTCATCAAGGACACCATCAATAAACTGTTGCCTGTAGACTTCAGTGTACTATTCTGTTAATTTCCTGCCTTGGAATTTTTTTAATTCCAAAACTTCTTTGGCTCTGAATATTATATTATTTATTAACTACTCATTTTCATAATGAATAATAGAAAAATAATTTTCTAAAACATATTTATCACTATTTAAGGAGATATATAGTTACTTGAACAAAATAAATAAAGAACAAATTCTAGAAAAACAAGTAGAACAAGATAGGAGCCCTTTTCTCCTATTCAAATATTTTGATGTTTTTGATTCACTAACTTTTACCAAATATTAAAATAACTTGGAAATTCCAATGTCTTTGCTTTATACAATGGAGAAATAGTCACACTTATTATTTATGCAAGTAATTTATTAATTTGAATACATTAATTTATGTGAGGACTTGTTTCTTAGTGATCTTTGTGAAGATCATTTTCTCTTGCTGGAATTTCCCTGTTCCATCTTTATTCAAGTAAATGAGGTAGGAGATGTTTAGTCAGTTGAGCAAGCTAATTGGCTAAAGACATCTTGATAGAATAGATAGGCATGCTCAGAGAAAGCACTCTGTCCACTGCTAACCACATTTCTAATGAGTGACTACAGCTAAATGAAGTACTTTACTGTTACGGCTTGGAGTCTGAATCCACATGTGTTTCCTTGTCTTCCCACATGTACAGCAGTTCTTTATTTTTCACAAGGAAAGAACTAATTAAAAATCCCAGAGAATGTTGATTTTGTTTACAGTTTAATAAGATTTTTTTGTTTAAGCACTGACTCAGGGCTTCACCCTCTAAAATAGTAACCTAGACATTGGCATTGGATACAATTCCCATTTAATGAGAAGATAAGTCTATCAAAATTAATCATAAAATCCTTTGGTTCAACAACGTGCACACTGAAAATTTCACTGGAATTTAGAAATGTCGGTTTCCAGTTGTTCAGATTCGGGGAGGGTTGTTTTTAATTTGTTGGTGGGAAGCTGTTTATTTTGGTTTGGTTTGGTTTTGAGAATGTGTTTTGTTTGGTCAGTCAGGCTGGCCTCAATCTTGCAGCCAGATACTGGGGTTACAGGTGTGTCCCACCTAGGTCCTGCTTTCAGATTGTGTTCTGAATGTAGGACACAGTCTGTGTAGATCTATTCTTAACACTGTAAAGACACATCTATTCAAAAACTTGAATGAATATTTGCTGTTACACCATTTCTCAGGATAGGCTTAGTCTAGTGAGGGAAAGAAGAAGGGAAAAAAAAGAAAAAGAAGAAGAAACAAACACTCCAGGTGTGTGCTGTCAGAAACTTTGAGACATCTCAGGTAATTCCAGTTAGCCTTCACAGTAATCACATTTGGGTGGATAGAATGATCAACTGTGTCTGTGAGGGGAAGACAGAAAGGTTTAGAGGCCCCACCAAGATTATAGAACCATAAATCACTGCAAAGCAATGTGCTAAGAGCTGCTATCTTCAGGAAGGAAGGGAGGCCCACAGAACTGAGGGAAACAAACAGGAAGATTGGAAGAGTCTTCCTTTTTGGACATAATAGGCTCAGCAACATCAATTTTAAGCAAAGATAACAGGGACATTTCTTAAATTTGGGGTACATGTTCCTGAAATTGTTATGGAAATTGCATAGAGAAGACCAGTAGTGGAAAAGGTATAACCGAAATGTTTAGACACTGTTTAATTGTATTCCCAAGTATGCTTAAAATGTTGACTGCCACTTACCTCTATTATCTCAAGTCAATAAATTGCTCATTATAACTTTGTTTTTATTATTGGACATGGTAGCATATTACTTCAACCTAAGCACAGGAAGAAGAGACAGGCAGATCTCTATGAGTTTAAGCCAGACTGGTCTAGAGAGTGAGTTCCCGGCCAGCCAAGGCTACATAATGATACTCTGTTTAAAGAAAAGTAGGTAGGAGGGGAGAGATGGTTCAGGGGTTAAATGCACTTGCTGCTCTTGCAAAAGACCTGGGATTCAGTTCCAAGCAACTACATAGCAGCTTATAACCCCTATAGCTCCAGTTCCAGAGGAACAGTTACCCTCTTCTGTTCTTTACCGGCACTAAATGAACATAGTGTATAGATCTATACATAAACAATATGCCCATATACATAAAAAAAGTAAAATTTTAAAAAAGTAAATTTTTATTTCTTATGTAGATAATGTATATCATAATTTAAATCTATAGGTAGCACTTCCTGGAAATACATAGAAGAGAATGGCATATATATTTTCCACGTGACCTTGGAATTCTTTGTTTGGCACTATAAAGTCATGTCAGTGAAGCTAATTAATCTCAAATTTGGATTTTCAGGAGCAGCCAATTAGACAGAAACCAGACACAGAAAGTGATTTGTGCAAATTAGAAAGCTTTCATTGTGATAGGGTGAAGATATGGAAACTGGATGAATTCTCCAAGAAGAGTGAGCCACACATCTGTTCATTGTGCTAGTTACTGCTAGCTCAGAAATGAAGTATTCCCAGTTAATGGCAAGCCCTATGCAGACAGAAAATCTGGGCAGCTGGAAAGAGCCTATATGAAAGAAGCCAGTTTACTTGGGTAAGAGGAACTTTCTTAAATATATATTCCAAAGAAGCCTCTAGGAATCCAAAGGAAAATGTCCAAGATATAGTTGTGTATTTGGAAATTGTCATACTGGAATGAAGGTGACTTCACACAAAGCAGGTGATTAGAACGGTAAATGTTGGAGCAGCAGGTCATATGGTTCTTATGATGAAATAATGAGTACTAATTGGCTGTAAATAGGTTACTCATTTGAACAGACATGAAACCAAGTGACATGTTGATGTAGTTCTGAGGGAGGTAAAATGTAGCATGGGGGATTAATAGCTAGTGAAGGACCATTGGCTAGGACACTGCAATGCCCAAGTAGTTTTGAGTAGTTGTTGGCTTGAGTATGTTGAGACAGCAAGGCCCTACTCCTGGGCCTCTTTCATTCCTGACTTGTTTTTTTAATTTAATTTAATTTTATTAACTTTTTTTCATTTATTTTACACACTTACCATAGTTTCCCCTCCCTTCTCCTCTCCTGTTCCCTCCCCCCAACTTTCATGTATCCTCCCTCCCATCCACTCCTCCTCCATTCAGAAAGGAGCAGGCCTCCCATGGCCTTGAACAAAGCATGGCACATCAAGGTGAGGCAGGACTGAGCTCCTCCCCATTCATCAAGGCTGGGTAAGGTAATCCAGCATGGGGAACAGGTTCCCAAAAGCCAGCTAAGCACCAGGCACAGGTCCTGATCTCAGTGCTAGGAACCTTGCAAACAGACCAAGCTACACAGCAGTCACACACATGTAGAGGGCCTAGGTTGGTCCCATGCAGGCTCCCTAGCTGTCAGTCTAGAGTCCATATGTATTGGTGAAATTATTAAGGCCACTCCACGTAGTTAAAAGGGAGGTTTATTTTGGGGGGTAACTTACAAATGAAGGGGTAGGTTGCAGGGTCTGGCAAAGGTATAGCGCAGTCCGGCAGTGTTCTCTGGAGAACTCTGATGGTCTACCTCCAGCGTCCAGTGTCCCCGAACCAAGAGAGCGACCTCCTCTTGATCCTCGGTCTTCCGTTCCCCCCTCTGCCCCGCCTTATGTGCGTGATCATTACTGAAGCCTCAATGGGGGTTGGAACTTCCAGGCCAATGCTGGGATGGCTATCCACTACATCTCCCCCTTTTGTCTAAATAAGAAAGTTCTAACCTAATACAAGACTATATATAAAGAGATGGTTATCAAATATTGTCAGGAGTAATGAGGGATAATGACTTAGATAAGTTGGAATTACAATAAGTGCAAACAATATCAAGCAAAAAACACATAGTAAAATCCAGGGAAGTCTAGGGCATGGGTAGGTGGCATGTTACAAGGATCATTCCAAAAGGTGTACTATCCTAAAGAACCCGAGTCTAATACTTAATATATTCTATCTAAGATATTGGCTATCCACTACACATATGCTCCTATAAGCTCAGGTCAGCTGTCTCTCTGAGTTCCTCCTTCATGACCTCAACTCCAACCTCCTTACCCCCTCACCCCTGGCTTGTACAATCCTTCCTTCCTTTCTTCAGGAGGACTTTCCAAACTTACCCCAGTGCTTGGCTGTGAATATCATGACATCTCTTTCCTTACTCTCCCCCTCTGTCCCACACCCAACTGATTCCCTCAAGTTTGCACTCACACCAGCAGTGGAGGAGTGTTCCCCTTACTCCACATCCTCTCCAACATAAGTTGTCATCAGTGTTTTTGATCTTAGCCATTCTGACAGGTGTAAGATGGTATCTCAGAGTCATTTTGATTTGCATTTCCCTGATGACTAAGGGTGTTGAACAATTCTTTGAGTGTATTTTGGCTTTTTGTGATTCTTCTGTTAAGAATTCTCTGTTTAGATAGATCTGTACCCTATTTTTAATTGGATTAAATTTCTTGAGTTCTTTATATATTTTAGAGATCAGCTCTCAGTCAAATGTAGGGTTGGTGAAGATATTTTCCCATCCTGTAGGCTACCATTTTGTCTTATTGACATTGTCTTTTACCTTATAGAAGCTTTTCAGTTTCAGGAGATTCCATTTACTAATTGTTAATCTCAGTATCTGTGCTACTGGTGTTATATTCAGGACGTGGTCTCTATGCCAATGCATTCAATGCTACTTCCTACTTTCTCTTCTAATACTTTCAGTGTATCTGGATATATGTTGAGGTCTTTGATCACTTGGACTTAAGTTTTATGCAGTGTGATAGATATGGATCTATTTGCATTCTTCTACATGTAGACATCCAGTTATGCCAGCACCATTTGTGGAAGATGCTTTTTTTTCCCCATTGTATAATTTTGGCTTCTTTGACAAAAAACAGGTGTTCATAGGTGTGCAGGTTAATGTCAGGGTCTTTGATTGGATTCCATTAATCCCCATGTTTGTTTTTATGCCAATACTATGCTTTTTTATTACTATAGCTCAGCAGTAGAGTTTGAAGTCAGGGATGGTGATGCCTTTGGAAGTTTCTTTATTGTATAGGATTGTTTTGGATATCCTGGGGTTTTTTTTTTCCATATGAAGTTGATTATTGTTCTTTTGAGGTCTGTGAAGAATTGTGTTGGGATTTTGATGGGGGCGTTGAATCTGTAGATTGCTTTTGGTAAAACTGCCATTTTTACTATGTTGATCCTTTCTATCCATGAGCATGGAAAATATTTCCATTAGACAAAGTTTACATAATGAATTAACTGCCATCCTCCTGCTAATAATTACAGTATACTCTGCCATATGTAAAATGATATATTCCTCCATAAATGATGGATTTATTGTGCAAAGCCACAAGCTCTTTAGCTTCAGCTTAGCTATGCACAAACAAGTGTCCATCATCCAAATTGGCCAGATGCTAATACAAAGAATATAATCTTAGTGAATGTGGTTTTTGTTGTTGTTATTCACAATTCACAGATTCATTCTTTTCCTTTTTAATTTGTTTGTATGTATGTGCACATTTGTTGGTATGGGTACCATGCACATGCCACAGTACACATGTCAGAAGACAACTAATATCAGTTACCTGTGCCCACTAAGCCATCTTGCTGTCACAGATTCATTATTTCAACTTTCACAAAATATGAAGAGTTTGTCTATCATCATTCTTATTTTACAGGTAAGAAAAAATTGACATGAATAGATGATATAATAAAGAGCCCAGTGTTTGAATTCTGAAATCTTGGTGCCAGAGCTGCACTTTTATATTGTGTTTACTCAATAGGCAAAGACTATTGGCTTCACAAAGGAGAGCTTTCCAAAGATGTTATGGGAGACCATGCAGCCATGGTCCAAGTTGAATTTGCGTAGTTCTGAATCTCTGCATTTAACCATCAGACTGCATCATCACTGTCCAGTTCCTGCTCACTAGGAATCTCCAGCAATGGGGCAGACAGAGCTGTACCATGATAGGCACACTACATTATGGACATGCAATGGCACACTCCAATGACTGTGGGCATGCTGAGGAAGTAGTGATTAAATAACTCTGGCATCAGAAGAGTATCTCAGAGGAACTGGCATTGGATCTGGATCTTGAACGATGAGCAATACCTCATTTGGTTTAGAAGGAACACATGATATAACTGACAGAGTAGTAAGCTGTAGAAAACATACAATCCCAGAGCTCCCTTTCCATTGTCTGACAGTTAGTGTCAGTTTTTACTTTTTCTTACAATCCTACTCTGAAATAGGAAAGAACCAGAAATCCTCTTGTGATTTTTACTATTATTACATTAAAAACTTGTTTGAAATTCTAAATAATCATTTAAATATTGTTAAACTGCTAGTAAATTGTGTTGAGTTACCATGACCACGTGAGTCTTTCTGACATCAGGACTGTAGTAGATGAAACTAAAGAGGCTCTGGCCTCTCTGAGATGGCAGAGAGGATCCTCAATGAACTGTCCAGATAACTGACTACTGCTTTAGAGATGCGTATGTGAAAAATTTCCTAGGTGGTCTTTGAATTACGTGAGTTTGTTAACAGTGAGGAATTAGTGATACAGTGAAAGAGATATTTTTCTAAGCTACCATTTACTAAGGACACAATAGCAAAAATAAAGATGATCAATTTGCTAATGGGCTTAGCTCAGCTAAACCTAAACTTGAGCTGGAAATTCAGTAGTTCACCTTAGTAGCTCACCTAAGAGTTTGGGATGTGTTGCTAACTTGCTAACTTTGGAATCTCATCTTAGTTATTAGCTACCTAGCTACATGATCATGGAATAACTGTGCTGTATCTCTGAATGTCATGTATTGAATGAGAAGGTTATTTGTATCTACCACAGAAGGTTTGTGTGAAGAACAAATTACTTAGTATATGTAACCCACATAAACTAGCATGTGACATAGTGTAAGATTGGCTTCTTATTGTTAGGAATATTACCTTGGGTAGATCTACCCATCCCAGTCACTGCTTCCCTGGGCAGGCCATCTGGGTCTGTAATGTTTGTGTGTAATGATTACTTCCGCTTCCTGATGTCTTCTAAAAGCTGAGTAGTTTATATGCTTTCTTCCTATAGCTGTAATGGACTCCAAAGGTGTTTCTCCATATTCACATTTCATTTCATGGACAAATCCAGCCCTTTGTACAATGGTGTTGAGTGAGAATATGAAGGCATCTATATTCTTAACTACAAAGGCCATGTTCTCTGTGGTTGATTATTAAAAGTACAAGAATGGCAGAGAGAAGAGCAATAAAAGGTTATCTAAGACCAGCATAATTGTTTTTGCATTGCTGAAATCATTAGAGATTTAATTGAAGAAGAGAAAATGAACCAATTAGAGTATTTTAACAGGTCTGTTTTGTGGCAGTGACTCCCAACACCCAAGATTTATTGCATTGTGCACTCAGATCTTTGCTTTTCTCTTTAATGCCGGTCTAAGTGCCAGCATGACATTGTCTATGGCTGTTGAGACTCATGACATCAGTCACCAAGCCAGAAGTATGCAAGAGCAATGTTTTCCTTCCTGCTTCCTCTTGCCATGCCTGTTTCCTTTCAATGCAGCTGAGTTGCTATGGTGTGAGTATTTTGCCTGTCCCATTTCTTTCTGTGTAACATATTGCAGGACATTTAATGAAAGTGGTGTCTTTCATCAAACTTACACCTTGGCTTTAAAGGAAGGTTACACGTGGGCTAAACAAATTGTGGGGTGTTTCATTTTTCCCTAAATGTCCCCTTACTGCTGTAATTATTTTATTCATGACCACCATTCCTCATCCACTATACTTTCCTATCTGTGTGTTTTACCTAATTACTATCTTCCATGAATTATCTAATTGCTCAGAGTTCTGGTCATTGGAACAGGCTACTTTTGAAGTATTTATTGATACTTATGAGCATTTGAGGAATCAGGCCTATGTCAAGGCTTTGTTCATTGGGTGTTTTGGCATCCTGTTAAAGTTAAAGCCACTGAGGCTGTGTGGTACAGAATCCCTTAATGTTGTGTGTGTGGTTGGATATTGTCAGTCAACCTTCTTGTTGGGTAACTAAGTGTATCTCAGACCAATAGAGAATCACACTATGGAGAAAAGAGACCAAGCAGAGAGTGGAAAAGAGGATTAAGAAAAAGTCCTTCTGTCAAAAAACAAAAACAAAAACAAACAAACAAAAAAACATCTTTCTCAAAGTGCTTCTGACTTGAGCTTTTACCTTTGGCAATTGCAAACAGACAGCACTGTTCTCTTTTCTGTTGGAAGAAGTTAGATCTTCAGAGCAACAAGCCTACAGTCATTATCTGGACAGGAGTCTGAAGCTTCTTGAGTTCTCTTCCTCTTCTGTCCCTGTCCCTCTCTACTTTACCCACTGGTCACTACACAAACTGCTCTGCTGGGGGCAGAAATCACTTTCAGCAATGCATTCCCAAGTCCAAGTGTATTCAAATTCAGAATGTCAGTTTTGTTTTAAAATATGTAAATATCCATAGCAATGTAAAGACTCATGGCTTTAAAGTAACATTTAATGGCCTTTCTGAAATTTGCAGTCCTTGCCTTCATGTAGCCAGAGCATTCTACTTGGTCCCAAAGCTCTACTGGATTTATCCTTATTTGTCTAAAAATTTTTTTAAACTTAGGACAGCTAAAGCTCAACTTCTTGATCTGTATTCCTGTCCCCAAAATATTTTATCCCCATGTCTGTAAAATACACCACCATCCTCTCAATTACTGAAATCCCAACTCTATCTCCATTGGGGCAATTCCTCCATCATCAACTTGCCTAAGCCACTGTCTACTTTCACAAACGTGGTGTTGAACAAGTACTGTGAATTGAAGCAGTGACATCATTGCTCCCCACCACTGCCCATCAATTTGAAGCCCTAGGGGGCTGTCAGCTGGACCACTCAAGGAAGTCCTCAGGTATCAGTATGGCTTTCAGTCTCTGAGCACTTCTCTCCTGACACAGTAGTCAGAGGTATCTAAGGTGACTCCCTGTTCCCCAACTCATGGTACCTAGCCTCGCAGACTACATAGCAACTCACTGAATTTTGCCTAGATCTTAGGGAAGCATTCTAGTCATACCTGCTGATTCAATCCACTTTGTCCTTCTGGCACTCACATGGGCTGAGCTTTGCCTGCATATTGAGCATATTGGCTCCTAGGTCACAGCCAACTGTCTGGTCATCCTAGAAGCTTGTCATGACAATGTCCTCTAGTTCTCTCAATCTTATTTTCCTGTTTACAATGCTTAAAACTATGTGACACTCCCACCCAGACCCTCATAGAACACTTTTCCAGCATTCAACAAGCTTTTTTGGGCAGGGTGTGTACATGAATTCCAGTCCATGCATTGATGTCTTTATAGGTGCTTCTGAATGTGTTTCATACTGACTGCAAGAGTATTGTTTGAAAAATTAAGTTCAGAGACCATAATGTATACATCTCAATATTCATTCATATCTCATGGTTTCCAAGTTCTCTTCAAACAGCTAGAGTCTTAGGGGCTTTGAGGTTCTTCTAGAAAGAGCTGATATAAAGAATCCCAAAGCTTCACAAAGAAACCCTGTCTCTAAAAACAAACAAACAAACAACAACAAAAGAATCCACTATGGAGTGTGATTAATGGATACTATAATCAGGCTGTATCTGACTGTCAAGATTTGAATCGTATATGTGCACAATTTGATGTTCAAAATTCCTCACAAGATAACTTTGAAAGCCCTTGTGTTGATGACACCAAGAAGCAAGCAGTCCAGGCTGAGATGTTCTTAGGAACAGATACTTACATGTGGCAGCAAGCAGAATCACAGGCAACTGAGATAACAGAGTGGTCAGAAGATTGGAGATGGCAGTTGAGCCTGCAGCATGCCACACAGGGAGGCAGAGCTAGGCTGCATTGGAGAGCAGCTGGCTGGGCTGCTAGCTCCAGACCTGGTCCTGACTCTGCCCCTGGCTACCTGCCTGACCATGAAAAATTCTTTCCCACTGTGTTGCTTTTCAGATTGAACAAGACAGTTTCCTAAAGCAGTATAAATGGTGCTAGGCATGTACGGCTCACTTTGTGGTCATCCTATCATTATTTTGTGTTAGTCCTCCACCACCTCTGACATCCCAACTCCTTATCTGAAAACTGTGGATGATAGCTCCTATTACCCACAACGTTTGACCTAAGTTTATGAATGTAAGAATTGCGTCCTTAATATATTATTAGGAACTTCATAAATCATTGCCCACATATTCTATATAATTGGATCTTTATAAGCACCCAGTGAGAATGAATAGAATTATCCATATTTTCAGATGAAGAGGAGGGGTATCTTTAACAAAATTAAAGACATATAATTAGAGTCAGAAATCTATGACATTGAGCATTTTTCTTTTGACTGTTTAGAATATAGGCAGAATGAAAAAATATTCCCCCAAACCAAAATCTCTTGATTTTCATTTGCTTTAGACAGGGTCTTGGTACACAGCCCAGGCTAGTCTCGAACTCACAATCTTCTTGTTGCAGCTTCCAGAGCGCCAGGATTGCTGACTACAGGCATGTGCCAGCTTGCCTGTTTCGACCCCTTCATATTTCACTTAGGCTCCTGCTTATCCTGGAGGAGATAAGAAGTTCTTTCAAAGTTAATGTAATGGTTTGGGCCACTTTGTCAGAAAATGCTCTGTGTCCCCAGGTTCCAAGCAGTCTGCCATCAATTAGCTGCTCTGCAGGTCTGTGGGTCTAAACTGTCCTCTCAGAAGTCCCAAAACACTCTGGAAAAACAAACTCTGTGGTGTCTACAAATGTTTCCACTTCACTGACTGATCTTCATTTCCCACCCTGGACTGCTGAAGTAGGAGGGTTGTTTCAAACCATCACATACTTTCTACCCCCAACTTGCCCATGTTGCTTTCTCACCTCCACATTCTACCTCTTTGCTATACCATAGATCGGACGGAAATCAGTAGTAGCTTGAACTGACCTGGGTGTGTCTTTTAGTTCCTGGGAGTCAACATCCTACTTCAGAGGGCTTAATGTCCTCAAAGTCCTCGAATTCAAAACTTGTATTGAGAATTTCTTTTGTTAGCACAAAGTCTCACATGTGCTTGAAGACGTGCGCAAAATCAGGATTGCCTTCAAGAGATTCATAGTTTGTTCAACAAAGAAAGGTCAAGACAAAGACACTTAAAATGAGATTAATCACCCCTAGAAACATCTAGTCTTTCTACCCTGAGTTCCTAATATACATTTTGCATATATATTTTAGTTTATATTTCAATTTTGCTTGTAAAATATTTGTCAGTAGACTGAAAACAATTTATCAGTTACACACACACACACACACACACACACACACACACACACATGAGTTTCTTGGTTTTCTTTTGTTTGAGACAATGCCACACACAGTGATTGCTGTCTTAGAACTAGCTATAGATTGGTGATGACCCCAAACTCATGATCTTCCTGCCTCTGCTTCTACTCACTGGGAATACAGGCATATATCACCATTCCCAGATATTAAAACTATTGATTTCACACATAAGTATTGAACCCAATATATTCACAGGAAAAAATTACTTTAATTTAAGCATCACTCTCTAAAAAGCAAATCTCTTTTTGCAACCTTTCTAAAGCATCTTACATTGAGAAAACTCACCCGGAAATGGCCTTCTTTGGGATCTGTTGGAAATATCCTCATGACTCAGTGTGCTGGAGGAGAAATCAGCCAGGAAGTGGCTGTTCCCTTTCTTTCTTCCTGCCCAGACAAGTGGACCTCAGAGTCATACCCTCAAGGCATCATCCCAGGCCCTTGTTCTCCAGACTCCTAAACAACAACTAGGGTGTAGATTCACTTAGAATTCAGCAACTTTGCCCACCCTGCCCTTTAGCCATCCTGTTTGACAACCAAGGCTTGAGGTGTCCTAAGACTTTGCTGGTACCCCTTTTTCCCACCAACTACACTGGCCTCACCTTTTAGGGCAAGGTAGCCCAGTAACCATGGGCCTTGCTGAATCCACTCACCAGCCTTATGCCTGATAGGAATCCTATCTGCCCCAGTGTCAATGGCAACTGTTCTGGGAGAATGTCACCCTTGGAGACCAGAAAGTAAGAGTCTCAGTAATCTCTCTGTCTCCCTCTCTCTCTCCTATCCCTCACCCCCTCTCTCTCCCTTCCTCCCTCTGCCCCCGTATGTATGTGTTTGTGGGGAGTGTACTCAGGGGTCAACTTTGAGTATTACACCTCAGGTGCCTTCAACCTTAGTTTCAAAGACAAGGTCTTAGAATCATGGAGCTCACCAAGATGGCTAGGCTCCCTGACCAGCAAGCCCCAGGGATCTGCCTCTCTCTACCTTCCCAGCAGTAAGATTATAAGCACAGGCACACCACACCCATCTATTTATGTATGTTCTAGGGATTGAGGTCAGGTCCTTGTGCTTGAAGACAGTGATTCTATTTTAGTTCTAATACTACAGATTTCCTTAATGGGATGTCGACATTCCTCTTAGTATTCAGCAGAATCTGCGTTCCTCCTTGGAATAACATTCTCCTGCTTTCTGAAGCAGCACATATGTTCCTGCTAAAAAGAACAGCAGCAAGCAGCACACGCTCGCTTTTTCTCCAAAGTGGAATGTGGGATGGGAGCACACACAGACAGAGCCCTGCCTGTGTGCAATGCCAGGCGATGCCAGGCCAGCTGACAGTTTGTGGCATGTCGGTGTGAGGTATCAAAATCCAAAGAGACACGAGCACAGACTTGTTTATGATTCAATTGCTAGAAGATGGAATCTGAGCCACCTTAGTAATATTCATGAAAACAAGACAAAATAGGATTTTCTAAGGATCTACACCAGAAAAGTCGAGGGAGCAGGGGATGAGTTCAAGAACGGATGTCTTCTGGTACTGACAAGAGTGATTTGAACAAAATGTGTTCTTTTTATATGCAGATGAGCTGTCTGCTTTACAGCTGGCATGATTCCTTGCTCCCCGGCACAGATAATCCAACAGTGTTTTAGAGAGCACCATTGTTCCAGATGAGGTTACATTTCTGCTTTCTTTCCCCAGACTTCTCGGTCC
The DNA here is from genome assembly GCF_903995425.1 of Onychomys torridus. Classification (NCBI taxonomy): domain Eukaryota; kingdom Metazoa; phylum Chordata; class Mammalia; order Rodentia; family Cricetidae; genus Onychomys; species Onychomys torridus. The sequence goes on from NC_050447.1 coordinate 8,819,370, forward strand.
TGGATATGGAGTGTATTTTAGCATCTGTAATGTTTCCCAAGTTAAGATGTGAGTTCCAGCTTCTTGCCCACCTTTTTCTCCTCTTATAAAAACATGTTTCCACTTAACACATACACAGACACATATAAATTACTGTGACTTCTTTTTATACTGTTCTGTACATGACAAAGTATGACATTTTATTTCACGGCATATTTCCCAACCTGATCCTAGCCTTTTAGAAGAAAGAAATCAGTTTTACTTATTAGTGAATGGCTGTAATGGAATTTAGGAGCAGTGGGGCTCAAATTTCAGTGCAGCAACAACTGGAAAGCTGTCTTTCTGAAGCCAGGATTTTGAAATTCCTGCTTGTAAATCATCACCTGGATTCCTCTGTCATCTGCTTCTTCCCCACAGCATTAGCTTCATGCTTTCCCCAAGTGTTAGCTGAGTTCTGCTCTGAAAAGGATAGTCTTGAAAGCCGGCTGCACAGCTGATCCTTTACTGAGCAGGCCGAAGAGCAAGCTGTACAGAAAATTAACTATGACTCCGAATACTGACTCACTGGTAAAGTGAAAAAGAGAGTCCTCATTCCTGAGCTTTCCATCACAATCTACAGAAATCCACTGACGGACTGTCCAAAAAGGGCACATGTGGCCCTATAGGGCCTGTGAGCCTGTAGTAGGCAGCATCCTGTCACTCTGGGCACTCTTTAGCAGAAGCAAAGGTCTGATCCCAGAGCTGTCCAAACATCCGTGTTCCAGAAATGACTGTCCCACCAGTCCCAGAATCTCAGCGTGTTTCATGTACCATCTTATAGAAGAGCAGCTGTAAAATCTATGTAGTGGCACTTCAGAAGCACACACTAGCGGTGCCCGCTCTGCCCGTGTGCCAGTGTGCCTGAGGGCATGAGGACAGCCTCCAGAACTCGTTTTCTTTCGCCAGGTCCTTTCTTCAGCTTTTGTCACCCCCAGGTACAGGAATGTCAATGATGTCTTTCATGAGAGAAATAAAGTGACTGAATTCTGGAAATCAGTTTTTCTTTTTACATTTTATTTTAACTTGGTGACTAGAAAGGGTAAAGAGAAATTTACAAAAATGAAGGAAAATTTCAAAGACTTTAAATGTTTCCCCTACATACCCACTTTTATACATTTATTCTTACTTTTCCAACAACTCTTGGTTGTGTTGGCAGTTATGTATGGTTTATATTCTCTCTAAGGAAGTGTATGCTAATTAAAATCTCCCACACAACACTTAAGGAGAAATTAACATTTTTAAAAAATTTTCTACAGAGGTCTTGGAAACGGTTGGTAAACTGAGAGGAGAAACTGTCATTTGTCCCTGACCCTGAGCGTCCCAGATCTTGAGAACACACAAGCAGCAGTTCCTGGAAGCTTGTCTTTCAGGATGATGGAGGAACATGTGTTAGAGGGTAATCAGAGATATTAAAGAAGAAAACATACTAGAGAAGAAAACAGAAAGCAAAAAACCCATGAGAAAAATTACGGAAAACAGACATTTTCAATAAAAATAAACAAGAAGGAGCAAAGAAATAAAGAATAAAAATATAAAATAAAAAAAATAGTTAATTAAAGACAGCTGAAAATTTCAGAGAGCAGAGAATGGATGCGGAGGAGGGCCATGTCAGTGGCCATAGGTCAGCTCAGTACCTTTAGAGTCCTGTTCTTCCAGGAAGCAGCTCTAAGCTTGTCTTATAAAGGATGCCCAGCTGCTCATGGAACTCTCCTTATGTGGGGTGTGGGTACCAGGCAGGAACACAGTACACAATGCCGCTTTTCTCCACCCAGTTGTGTTCTGGAGTATAGAGCCAGGGAACTCGACGGCATCGTCCAGTAAATATACTCTGCAGATCGGTGCTATAGAAGCTGGCACCCCAAGCTTCAGAAAATTGTTTCTTGAATTTCCTCAAAAAAGGAGGGGAAAACAGAAAAACAGCCAGGCAGAGGCAACTGAAAATGAGAAAGCCTAAGACACTGGAGAAGCAATTAGGGAGAGGAGCTGTTAGGCTCTTAAGTGTTCTGTTTATCTTTCCACGCATAATGTAAATTAACTTAATCTAAACATAATCACTGGTGTAGACTGGTAACTGTGAAGCCCTATAATGGAGTCCGTGATGATTTATTGGACTAAAAACACAAGCTAAATTGGCTTATCAGTTCATTGGTAGAATCTAATTTTCTAGAGTACAAGAAGAAATAATATATAGGTGGCATTTTGGAAAAATGTAGCCAAACATTAAGAATATGAGCCACAGATAAGACAATGTCCTCAGGCTGCAAACATCTTCCTTGTTTCTCAGGAAAGAGGCAGATCCTAATCTCAGAGGTGTTTAGATAAGAGCAGTGTCATTTGGGAGAAGCTAGAAGCACTGTGTTTGTTTCTCTGAGGCACTGTGTGTGTGTGTGTAAGGCCACACACTGGACAGAGAGTACTTCCTGTATTCTGTAGTGTGACCTCTCTTGGTCTTCCCAGGCCTGGGTGTCTGTCATCAGGGTTCCCTGAGAACAGTCAGGGCACAGAGTTCCTTAGACTTATATCAGAGTCAAAGGTATACTTCCACCAGGCCACCCTGGAGTTTACTGTTCTGCCTTTGTTGCAAGATTTATCTAGTGTGGTGACACACATTTTTAATACCAGCACTTGGGAGACTGAGGCAGGAGGATCATCACAAGGTCAGCCTTTTGTACACACACACACACACACACACACACACACACACACACAAAAAAAAAAATCTATTATTTGTCTTAATGCTATGACAAAGACTTTTAACAATACCAATTTAAATAAGAAAAGGCTTATTTGGGCTTCACAGTCCCAGATACTGTCCTTCATGGCAGGGGGACATGTTGGTGGTAGCAGGAGGCTCCTGGTCATGTTACATCCACAACTGGGAATTAAAAAGATGAATCCTGGTGATCCAATCACTTGCTCCTGTTTAATCTTTCTGAGCTCTGACCCAATTCCAAGGAATGTTGCCACTCACATTCAGGGTGACTCTTCTTATCCTAGTTAAACTAATATACATAATCCCTCACAGCCATTCCCAGAGGCTTGTCTCCTAAGTCCTTCTAGTGCAGTTGATAATCAACATTAACTATGAGAATTACCTTGTGTATTTCTCATGCAAAATTTACAAAGTCTTTTTGTTGTCGTTGTTCCCAGTAGGTCAACAGAATGAGTCATTTGGAAAAAACCATAGTTCTTCAGGTATGATCCAGCTAGGGAACACAGTTTTATCTTCAGTCAAAATAAACAAACAAAAACAAAACAAAAAACAAACTATGTTTAGGCAAGGGATGTAGCTTATTTGGTAGAGCACTGTCCCAGCACATGTGAAGCCCTGGGGTCCCTCTCCAGTACCATATAAACTGTGGATGGACCTGTGTCTTAATCCCATTACAACCTAGTAGAGGCTGTAGGCTTTGAAGTTCAAGGTCATCCTCAGCAACACAGAGAGTTCAAGACCATCCTGGGATACATGATAACCTCCTACTCCCCTACTCCACATCCCCACTCCTCATCTGCTCAGATGTAGGGGAAAGAACGTAAACTTTGCCAGTTGTTACTAACACAGGATGCTGATAAAGCATGAAAAAAATGGCTGAGCTTCACAGGGGAAATGGTTCTTGGAGGGAAGGAGATGATTGGTTGTGATGTCTATGAGCACAGGCTGCCCCAAAGCTTATACCTATCATCCTTTATTCCTGTACCCCTGCATGCTTACTTTAACACATCCAGTATAAAGTTCAGACCTCCTTGAATTGGACTGTTGTGTTATTCTCTCCTAAGTGAAGACAGTTTTCAGCTTTCAGCTAAAGTTGCCTAGAGTGATGGAAAGGCTCATTGAGCCCAGTAGATATGGTATGATTTAGATAACTGTAAGAAACATAGGATGATATTTTATTTAATAATGACAGTATTTTTGTGGATGGTGTAATCATTGACTTGAGAACAACCCTGAAGATGCCTGCTCTTTGACCTCAGAATCCTCAAATAATGGGATAATTACCAGAGCAGAAGACGTTCTTTTCTTTATCTAGATATCCACACATGCTACATGCATCTAGGAACATTGGCTGCCATTTCATGGTTTTTCCTGACTGCTTTTGTGCATAACCTCCTTCCAAGACACAACAGCTCCATTGATTCTTATCATTACACTTCTACTGAGTGTAGCAGAGTCTTAAAAGTTCTTATTAATAAAATCAAACCTGAGGCCAGTTATTGGGGTGAATGCTGGAAGGTCAGAGAGACAGAACAAGCCACAGCTACCTCACCTTGCTAGTTCCTCAGGTGATCCTGTTTCCTCAGACTGGAAGCTTCTGAGTCCTCATCCACATGAATCTCAGCTGAACTGTGCTGTTCTAAAACCTGAATGCTTAACCAGCCAAATGCTTCCAGTTTCTGGTCTTCACGCCTTATATATCTTTCTACTCTCTGCCGTCACTCCCTAGGATTAAAGGCGTGTGTCTCCATGCTGGCTGTATCCTTGAACACACAGAGATCCGCCTAGCTCTTCCTCCCAAGTGCTGGGATTAAAGGCGTGCACCACCACCGCCCAGCTTCTGCCATGGCTTGTTCGGACCCATTTTCTAGCCACCATTTTTGGCTCTGTATCTAGTGGCTGTCTGTTCTCTGACCCCAGATAAATTTATTAGGGTGCACAATATTTTGGGGAACACAATATCACCACATTTCCCCTTTTTTGTCTAAAACATCCAATAAGTATATACAATATACACAGTCAAGATTACATTAATGATGTCTAGTCCATTAGCATTTGACAGATTCAGGTGGAAAACTATATTATATATAACAATGTCCAGTCCAGTAACATTTGATAAACTCAGACCAGAAATTTTCATTACTTATCCTATGTAAAATAAATAGTTCCTTTTTAAAATTAGATTCAAAAATTGAACTTTTTTCTTATCATATTCATATTCTCTCTTTTTTCTTTTCATAAAAATTCCAATAATCTACCTTTTGTCATTTTTATATCTTTTCCTTTTTCTTTTTAGTGTAGGTTCAATGTTCTACCCATTTATCCTATTATTTCTTTATCTTTTTTCTCAGGGTAGATTCAGTGATCTACCTCATATCTATATTCTTCTTTTTCTTTTTTAAACAAAAATTCTATCTAGACATCCACACATGCTACATGCATCTAGAACAGACATTGGCAACTTCTAGCTCTCAGGCAGAGGTTAGCAGAGGGTGAAGACTGTGGCTTGTCCACTTTCACAGTGACTGGGATTTCAGAGTTTGAACAAAAAACATTGGCTGCCATTTCATGGTTTTTCTTGATTGCTTTTGTGCATAACCTCCTCCCAAGACACAACAGCTCCATTGATTCTTATCATTACACTTCTACTGAGTATTTCTTTCTATGAGAGGAGAGCTGCCTGGCCCTTACAGAAACCCAAGTTGAGGTATGTTTTATAGCCACCTTGCTCAACATCATTGGAAAAAGAAAGCAAACCCTCCCATTGCTGGATACTAGGTCAAAGTCACCAGGAAAAGAATCATTATAATTAGTTTATATATTTCTATGAAAGCCACAAAATTATAATTTCTGTTAATTTCTCACTCCTTTTCCCTCCTTTCTGCTTTTCAGTACAAAGCAATCAATCAATGGACATGAGCACCTTTTCACCCCAACCTTTCAACATAGGTGCTTTAAACTCTTGATCTTGGGAAACACTTTTCAACAGCTTGGTCCAAAGAAAATCAGTAAAAAGGCAGAAGTAAAGGTTAAAAATCTACTGATGAGTGCATCACTTGTTAATACCATTTAATTCAAATAGTTAGAATTATTTTTTAATCCACCATTTAATTTTTAGCCACTTTCTCATTTTATTGGCATAAGTTAATTACGCCTAGTTATGAGTTTTGTTACATATTTTTATATATCTATATAATGTATTTGCCACCTATTACTCTCTTTTGACTCCCTCCTACTCTCACTGAGTCCTTTCCTCTTCCCAAGCACTGCCCTCTTCTTTCATGTCATTTATTTGTTATTTGTCCATTTATTTTGATGGCCTAATGGTCTAATTAGGGTTCCTGGTAAGCAAGGGGTCATTTGTAAGGACACAGCCTGTTGGTTTTTTGTGGCACTCTTACCCTGCGAGGAAAAGTCAGAAACACAACAGAATCCACTAACAAGAGTTTTAATAAGATAAAGGAGAGGGAGAGATGTGCACAGGCCTGCGGAAAGACATATGAGTGAAGGGGGCCTGGGAATCATGACCCTAGCTTGTAAAGGCTGGGCTGCACCTATGCACACAGGCCCATGTGGCTATTCTACACGTGTGCATAGATCACGTGGTTGCGTTGTATGCTTTATGCAAGCACATAAAGCCACGGTCCTGGGTCATGTGAGATGTTTGACCCAAAAATGACTAGGTAGAAGTGACTAGGTCCCCCTGGGCATGCATGACCATGCCCAACCATGGGGTGTGTTGTGAATTCATATCACAGCCACATTACCAGTGGTAACACCACTGGAAAATGGCCTCTCTCTTCTCCATCAACCATTAAATGCTTGAGGAGCTTTTGGGGGTATAGGGAGAATTTTAAAATAAAACAGAAAGAAAAAATCCCCAAACATTGCAGTCTTCTAGTGTTATAACCGTGGAAGGCTATTTATTTAGGGGACTTGGAGTAGTTTCATGTGGTAACAGACCATGGAAAGAATGCTTTGGAGGATCAATGGCATAGTTTCAGATTCTGTAAGCATAGGTTTAGACTTCTTGTCTTAGTCACTTTTCTATTGCTATGATAATAAACTATGACCCAGGCACTTTATAGAACAAAGAGTTTAATTTGGCTGGTGGCTTCAGAGAGTTAGATTCCATGGTGGTGGAGCATATGAACAATTGAGAACTCTCATCTTGACCCAAAAACAAGAGGCAGAGAGAGAACCCTGGGAATCACACAAATCTCTTGAAACTTCAAAGCTCACCCTCAGTGACACTCCTCCAACAAGGCCACACCTCTTAACCCTTCTGAAGCAGTTCCACCAACTAAGCCCCAAGTACTCAAATATGTGAGCCTATGGGGACCATTCTCATTAAAACCACCACAGTTCTTTATTGCCTACTGAATAATCCCACGTAGGTTAGATCTCATAATGCTCAAATGAGTAGCATCTCCATGCATTATCCACTGACTCAGCCTTCACAGTCCTCCAGGGGCAGTTGCAGGAGAATTAGATCCATGTTTATTTCACTTTATGACATGTAGTATGTCATAGACTGGCACTTATAAAGAGATGCAGATCTGGTAACAGTTTTTAAGGAGTCATCTGAGTAGAACTATATCAGTAAAATTTATTTTACATAGCAATAACATCAAAAAACTGTTAAATATTAATATAACACTATTAGTAAACATGAGTCTTGCATGGAAAAGTTCATCATAAGAGGTCCATGTTCTTTCCACCCTGACAGATGGGCAGTTGAATGGCAGAGTTTGGGATTTATTTACTCCGTACCACAGAACTAGACAACAGGAAAGCTGGAGCTCCATTTCAGGAATTCTGTTTGACCTCACACTGCCTTGGTGTTAAGAAGCAGTAAATTCTGTGGGCTGTTGTTTAGGAAGAAGAGAGACTAGAGCACAGGCTGCAGTGTAACTTGGTGCTATTGTTCTGTGCCGGGTTCTGAACATCTACAGCTGCTGAATACAAATGACTGTGCTGTCAGTGTTCTTCCTGGCGCACTCCTGGGCATCTGAAGAGCTGCACAGAATCTGCTTTTATATGCTGTCTGTTCTTATGGGAAGTGCAGCCTAGAGGCTCTCTGCTGAACCACAGAATAGCTGCTTGCTTCTGGGAAGAACCGCAGCCACAGCCAAGCCCGATAAGAACTCAGAAGTGATGTGACTTATTTTGATCAAAGGTGTCAAGAGCTCATAAGACAGGGGTGAGGCTGTGCCAGAGAGTGGATGTGATGCGTGGTTTTCAAACTCAAAACCCCTAGCTTTAATCCCGAAAGACTAGATAGTTGTTAGCTTCAGTAGATTTTCACAGTGAGCAGAAAGCCAAGAGGAGTGATAAAATGAACCACACTCATAAGGGAAGTAAATAAAGTGATCAAAGTAACCACCGAAGAGCAGTGTGCGCGGAATCTTCTAGTGAAAAAAGTTTCCCAGTGATATATTGATGTTATTGAAACTGTGTGTAGGTGGGTTTTTTTTTTTTTTAAGTGTAGATTTATTGGATTAAGCAATAAATCATCGCGACCGTGAGACTTCCAAAGGCAGATCCATTTTGCAAGAGATTGTCTTGGTAAGCCAAAGGGAGGACTAGAGACAAGGATTTTTGGTATATTCTGAAGATTAGGTAAGGAGCAGAATGGCCCGAAAACAGTGAAGGTTAGATAAGCTGTGGCTGTTTGTTCCACCCAAGGAAACTTTAACAACAAAACACCAGACAGGAATAAAAAGACCCCAAAGTTTGGCAAGCAGTGAAGAAGTTAAATAGGCATCCCCAGCATTGCTTGGTTACCAGAATTGGACCTAACCCTAACCAGGCTGGCTCCCTTTCAAAGCCCCTGCCTTTCTTGTCTCATTCTGTTTCTATAAAGAAGGGGATCTGCTAGCCATTGGAAGTGATAATTGCATCTATAGATTGCTTCGCTTTCAAGTTTCAGTTTTAAACTGTATTACCATTGTCCTAGTGGCCCTGCAAATTGCAGGAGGTGCCATTACAGAGTGTAAACACACCCTCCTCCTCTGCATGTCTTCCTGGTTATTGAGTGGGGTGGGGACAGTGTGGAACCCTGGACCACCATGAAGCACGCACAGGGCTGCTTCTCTTTTACCCTAGCAGTGGCTGCAGCCTGTGGCAGGCCAGCAGTTGGTCCCCTCTCTTTATTTATTTATTTTTTTTTTATCACATTTAGTAGTTAATTTTAAGAGGTAGAAATTTTAAAAATCCAAGAAAATGTACTATTTCAAAATCAGAGGGGGGATGCAGAGAGGAGAGTAATGCCAGACTTACCGGGGAAAGGAATATCTCCTACCCCTCCCCCCATTCTTTTTTTCCTTTTCTAAAAGTAGGGAATGCTCTGTGACAGAAGAAAAAATAGTCCAGTGAGTACGTGGTGGCTGGAGCTGTAACAGGACCCAGCCTGTAAAGAAAAGTTCTTAGAATGTATGGCCCCTGGGCAGCAATTACTCAGTCCTTATCAGAGTTGCTCTCTCCCAGGATGGTCCTGAATTCCAGACAGAGGGCTCTTTAACCCCCCTGCTTCCTCTTCTGCTTGAGCTCTGCTGTGGTAGGGTAATCACTCTTCCTGTTTCCGCAGGGTGGAGGACTGGAGGAGGCCTGTTCTATACACAGGTAGGGGAGGAACGTGGAGAGGGCATTCAGGCATTCGACTTAACCCAGCCAGTGTCAAGGAGACACATCTTAGTTTCCTGGCTGTGGCCCCAGTCAACTTACTTGATGCAAGAGTGTGAATGGAAGCCTGGGGTTACTAACTAGTCAAAGCCCCGCAGTCTCTGAGCTGTATGTGGACATATTCCCACACTGGATCTGCGATCTCAGAGCACTCGAGATTTGCATGTGCTGCAAATGTGGTCAGTGGAAATGAACTCTCAATTCAGCTTGGCAGCACGTGACTTCCTATTTCTGTAAGGTACTTCCAAGAGACTTCCTCTGTAAAGCCAGCTGAGAACCAGGAGATTTCCTTCGGCCAGTAGACAAAGTTGATTTCAGCTCTGGACAGAAGTTTGCCCTAAGAGACCGAGTGAGGTGTTTTGTTTTGTTTTCTTTCTTTCTTTTTCTGTTGTTGCCAGCGTGCAAGGATCTCGTGGCTCCTGTCTGTGATCGAAAACTGAATACAGTAGTGCAGATCTCAGTAATCCACCCTGTGGAGCAGACCCTGACGAGGTACTCCAGCACAGAAATTGTGGAGGTGAGCCTGGCATGGGTGCATGGGTGTCTCTCAGCCTCTGCCTGTCTCTGTCTGTCTGTCTGTCTGTCTGTCTGTCTGTCTCTCTCTCTCTCTCTGGACGCTGGTGTCTGTGTGCTCTGTGCATGCTGCTCTCTCCTCCCCCACCTCTCACTCTCTCCCGCCCCTCTGAACAGCTGACATAAGTTAGCCTGTGGTCTATGGCCTGGCTGTTGCTTTCATCTGTCTGTAAGGAACACAGATCTGAGGTTTCAAAGTACATGCAGAATAAACACTTGGGCTTTCCTTTGAAAAGTTTTAGCTTTTTTTTTTTTTTTCCATAGAAAACCTTCCACTGTGAATTCCCAGAGAAGAGAATACTTGTCTATATATTTGTGTGTCTCTATGTATATGATCTATTGTCTATATTGATTTTAAATAAAATGGAATGAAAACATTTAATGATGGAAAAAGTTTAAAGTACTTACAGAGTTTAAAACAGGTAAAGGGGTTTTTTGCACTTTACCATTTTTCCAGCCCAGTAGTGAAAACTTTATATTCTCTACTATGTGTCTTTCAAAACACAGTGTTTTCCAAAGAAAGACAGATGATTAACTTGATTAGCTGTAATGTTTCCGGGCAAAAGGTGTAAATATTACTCATGGGGATGAGAGATTTCCTATTTACATTAATTGTTGCTAATGCAACATTCAATGTGTATCAGGGAAATTCATTATGGTGCTGGCCAGATTCAACAGACAGCTTTTCCCTTTAGATGTTTTTGTTCTTCGGACACATTTCATGACCGCAGTGAGTGACAGATACTTATCTGAACATCTGGGCCTCGGGAGAGTGTACCCACAGCTCCTTCAGCTTCTCTGGTTTTTCTTAGACTTGTGAGCCCCACTGTTTAGAATGTGGAGTTTCTCTGTACGAGGATAGACAGTCTGCTCTAGCCTTGGCTGGCTTAGCTCACCGTTTGCTTTGAAGCAGTGGATGGAACCAATGATTCAGACTGCACTAGAGGCATTTCTATTCTGGGAGTGACCTAAATCCTGTGAGTAGTCTTGAGTCTAGCCCCTCAGGCAGCCCTGAATCTGCCCTGTGGAGACTTTAGGGTCCAATGCTGGTACAGTTTATGGTTAGCCCAAAGTTGAATTAAAAGTAGTCTGACCCATAGAAAGACAGCTTGACTAAAATTGTAAAGTCATTTTCTTAATGAAAACACTTCATACATTATTTTAACTTGGTTATTTTTAAACATTGCCAAATTTTAAAGGAATGATTTTCTTCTTAGGATTTTGTTCTACTACTCCTTATTCTCCTGTGATAAAACACACATATCTTGAAATTCATTATCATAACGATAACGATAAAATTTATTTATGTTGACTTTTATATAGAAGATGCACAATTTTTTCAGATGTTTTATTCACTGCCTGTGTGCAAATGTGTCTAGCCAAGAAAAGAGCATTTTGCCTTTTGAAGAATAAAAGAATGAGTGAAGGAGCAAATGAATACCACAGGCTTTCAGAAACTTTAGTAGACCAGTGACTCATTGAGTTTTTAAAACATTTCAAATACATTTGGTTGCATGTATATATCTAAAATGTGATATTTTAGATACCAGGTTTCTGATTCTGAGGCACTGAAATGTCTTGGGGACCATATGCCAAACAATAATTTCTTTCTCCCAATCCATCACATTTAGAGTTCTTCTCACTAGTTTTCAAGTTGGTTTGGGGAATAAAAAGTCACTGTTAAGCATCTAAAAACAATCGTACACTCATAGAGGATAGCTTTCTATTGAAGCAGAGTAAGAAAAAACATTTTTCAAAGGATAACACAGGATTGCCAATGGTTTGAGAAAATAGCTTCATTCAATTTGGTGAGGCAGTATCTTAGATCATTTGTCTAAATGATAAATATATACAGCATAATATATATAATTAAATGGACTGGCAATGTGTCCTAAAGACATGTTTATGATTTCAATTTTTTAAAACAAGGTCTTTTTCTTAAAAAATGCAAGATCACCTACTCAGTAACCATCAGTATGAGGGGGCCCTGGGCTCACAGCCCGCAAACAACACTTGGCTCTTCAGATCTCTCTTTGAATAGAACCATTTCCTAGAAAAGCAGAAAGAGACACACTCTCTGTGTTCTCATTTGTCCCTGCATGCTGCCGGCTACAGTTGCTGCCTTATTGAATCCGAGTTATCTGCTTATACTGTTTCAGGGAACAAAAGACCCACTGTTCTTGACGGGTGTCACATTCCCATCTGAGTACCCCATCTATGAAGAGACTAGAATCAAACTGACAGTCTATGATGTCAAGGAAAAGTCCCACGACACAGTAAGTACTGGAACCTCTTTCTCTGGGAGTCGAGAGAGGGCTTTATACTCTGCCGAGCTGTTGAACTTTGGACGCTCCCAGCATTTTAAAGAGGGCCGTTTGCACTACACTTGTGTTTGTCTTGTGGGTGCACTTTGCTGTGTGTTGTTCAAACTCATTTGGCTTGTTACTAGCATGGTAATTAGCCAAGGAGCAAAAGCTTGGTCTAACTCTTCTCTAAGAAGGCTGATTTGATCTCTGTCTTGCATTTTTACTGTACTTTTAAGCTGATTGGATAATATTATGGGGTGAAGGAAACTGCAACAGATTAATAGTCTAAATTTTTTAGATGCTGTAATTACTAAAAATTGGAGATTGACAACACTCTACTCTCACTATTTATCTTTTGTATCTAGAGAAACAATTTTTCCTGATGTTGTTACTACCCAACATAGGGGTTAGTGGAAACACTCAGCAAAGGTTGTAATCAGCTTCTTTGCATCAAGGACTTACAAAGTCTCAACGGTCTTTTGTTCTAGATACTTCAGGCTTCCTGTCCAGTTTGATTTTCTTGTCAAATGAATCCTCTTGTCTGATTAGGCACATAGATGTCCTGATACTGTCCATGGAGATATTTCTTATAACTCCTGTCCAGGTCTCAATGCTGCTGGGAGACATCGAGAAGAGGGTAGCCTAGCCTTCCCCTTCAAATATCTGGGCTGATGTGAAGGTCTATGTGTTTTCAAGGCTGCAGAATGATGGGATTTTTAATAGTCAAAAATGAAGTATGAGGCAAGGAAGAATTTTGATGGCAGTTAGACCAGAAAGTTCCAAGGGGTGCTCTTGTTGAAGCCAAATGAGGCTAATGGGCTTGAAGAACCAAACAGGGGAAGTGTAGCCCTGACTTAGACATTTCTGCTTTGACCGTAATAACTCTATACAATGTAGGAAGAAGGAACTCATATAACCAGTCTTCTGGTGAGGAGATTTAGTAGAGGAAAAATATATTAAGGAGATTTGTATACATTTACTTACATCAAACTGGGAATATTCACTTCTCATAAATTGTGGAATAAATTCCCAAGTAAATGCAGGCATATTCATGAGAGAGACATAGCCATGTCAACCTGTTGCAGTTCTTAAAGAAGAGAGTTGTAAGCTCAGGCTTCTGGATTTATTTCACCTACCAGCTGTGTCTAAGGGAACTCATTTTCTTTATCTGTTTCTCCTTATATGTTTGAGGTGTTGTTATAAGGACAAAGAGTAAATGTATGTGAACTGTTTAAGGTTAGCATGTACAGAGACATGAGCAATTACTAGTTACTGTTTCCGAAGTCTTCACTTTGCATCATAGTTCCTCACAACAGGTACAAGCCAAATAAAGACTAATGAACAAAATCATTTTCTATATTTATTACCTTTTTATTTTCTAAAAAACTATGTTTTTAATTGAAATAGAATTCTAATTCAATTGTTGTTTATGTGTATATGGTTTCAGGGCTGACCATTCTACACTGGACAGCCGGCAAGGGGGTCATCCTGGGGGAAGGGTAATTCTCTTTCTCTCAGAAGTCATTAGTTGCCTATGGTCCTTTATCTATCCCTTTATCTAGGGATGAGACACTTCAAAATCCCCCATCTTGTTCTGTCATTGTCACTTCCAGGTCTTTTCTTCTACAGTCAGTTCTAAGAGAGACTTTCACAGCTGACTTCCTGGTATTCTGTCTCTTACAATCTTTCCTCCTGCTCTTCTGCATGGTTTATATTCTAAAACAGAGGCAAGAATTCAGGAACATTTTCCATTCTATTTTCTTGGGAGTTGTGGTTTTTCATTTTTCTTTTTTTGATTTGGGGAATAGCACAAGAAAAAGAAGACTGTGTGGGGATGTGAGTGAGGCCTGATGGATTAGGCACAGAGTCCCCAGCCTCTTTCCCCTTCCTACAAATTTCTGTTAGATAAGAGAAAGAAATGGAGGGAAAAATCATCCAGTGGGGAGCGAGGGGAGAGCTGGTTCTAATGGGTGGCGGGCGGCCATGATGCAGTTGTGAGGACGAGAGATGATGAGCTGAGGGTGTGATGGAGGCCGAGTAAGGGAAACAGAAACATCTGGATTTGTGTTGTATCACACACATAATTAAAGAAAATCCTCCAGCAGTGCCCAAGTGCAGACAAATGGACAGAGACTGTGAGTAGAGTAGAGTTTTAGGAATATCATGCTTCAGTAATTACAATTTGTCCCCAAAGAGTTATTCTTGCTAAACTTTTAGAAATATTAGAGGTTTATTAGGCACTTTTGTTGTCTTGATGCTGAAATACCCAGCAGAAACAACTTAAGGAAGAAAGGTTTACTCTGGTTCACTTTCGGGCACACTGTCCATCAGGCCAGGGAAGCCACAGTGGTGAGCAACTTGGTCCAGGGTGGCAGGAATCTACAGCAAAACTCTTTATATCTTGGTAGATCAGGAGAAAGAGAAAGACAGAGACAGAGATAGAAAGACGGAGAGAGACAGAGAGACACAGAGAGAACTGAAATAGCCCTGTGTTATAATCCCCAAAAGCCCACTCCTACACTTCTAGTGGCCTACGCCTGCCTTCAGGGGTACATGTCCAAATGTTTCCCAATCCCGTAGCACAATGGCACTAACTGGAGGCAGGGTGTTCACACAAACGAACCTGTGGTGTGCATTTCACATTGAAATCTTAACACAACGTTAACCACCTGAAGTGCCTTAATCTACTGAAATCCCCTCCACTTAAAATACACATGTTTTTTCTTCTTCCACAGATAAACAGTTTGTTTATTCAACAGCTACAACTTTCTGTTTGCCTTAGTTCTGGAGACTCATTCTGTGGATTCCTTTAAAGACTTTCTTCCTTGATTGGCAGTGTTCTCATGTTGGAGTGTTGAGTGAGCTGAGAACTCTAGCTGTAGACTAACAGGTTGGAAACTTGAACACACTTAAGAGATGCAGCTGGCTGTCAGTCACCAAACACTGTGAACTAAAGCATAGCCTATTCCTTCAAACAGCGAGAAAAGTAGTCCTGATGATGGAAGTGTAAATGGAAGCATAGTTCAGTAATTTGCTATCAATCCCCAGAGGTACACCAACTTTTTGTGTTTTCCCGCCATTTCTTGAGGTTCTCTTTGTTGTGGGGAGAGGAAGTGGGTGGGCTAAGGTATAGCTTATAAGTGCTTAACAACCTAAGTTCTTTAGATCCTAATACTTCTAAACCAAAAGAAATGAGACTGCAAATTTGTGTGTGTTTCTGAAGATTGGTGATTATATACATATACTTTAAAGTCTTTTAACTATCTGATTGCAGCAAGCCTTTAATCATATTAGACACAGAGTAGTCAGGTCTTCCTGGTTAAACTGGCTAAGTCCTCTAGTTGTCTGAGGCTGATGACTTGGTTTTTGGGTCTTTCTGTAGACTTTACCATTACTCAGAGTTAACCAGTCAGATAAATGGGACAGCTCACTAGTTCATGCTAACTTGCAGACATACTTGTGTTTCATGCTATTAGAGAGAAAAGTTGATGTTTTCTCTGTGCTTGTAAGGCACTTAACATACTGTTACCTAGCTGTTTTTATATTCCTCTAAACAACTGTACCTAAGATTGATTATTTCAGTGACTTCAGAAGAAATGCAATTAATCTTCATAACAAACTGTTATGAAGTCTGTTAAACTATTGCTTCAGAATGACTGCTCCTCCTTCACATCATTCACAGTCCCCTGAATGATGACACTGCCTTCTGGGACAGACAGACAGACACTGTTGGGCTGGGGGCTGAGGAGGAAGACAGAAGGTGTCAAATTCATTATAAAGATTATAGCATTTTGGTTCTTCCCTCATGAAAAAATTGCATATTTTCAGAATGGGCTGCTCTGGTATCCTGCTCCTTGGTAAGGGGTTTAAAGCCTGAAACAGAAGCACATGGGCTAGGAGAAGAGAGGTGTAAAATCTCCCCCAGGATCTGAAATTTAAATAGATGTGTTTTTCAGAATTCATTTACAATATGCAGCTTTAGGGACAAGCAGAGGATTGGAGTCTTTCAGATTACTATGGAAACTTCTGAGCAAGGAGAAACTTGTGGCAAAGACTATCAGTATCAATGTTTGTTTCCCCTCTTTCCCATGCAACTTTGGGGGTGTTGGAAGGTACTGGACCAAGTGCCTTCAGCCCTGCTGAGAGAAGGCTATCCAATCAGCCAGCACATGATTAGGTCAGAGCATTGCTTCTGGAAGATGAATTTCTGCTCCGTTTTGCAGAAGTGCCTGTCGACCTCCTTCATTTTGCTCTAGGGGTAAATAATTCTTTGCTCTATCCATCACTGAATTAGTTCATAACACAAAATCAGGTGTGTAGTGGACACCCAACAATCCTAGGGTTAGGAGATGCAGCCTACCTCACTTTAAAAACTGCTGGTTACCGCTCTGACTTTCCACTAAAGCCTTACAGAACATCAACCATATCAACAACGGTGGCTGCAGATGTATTGCTTCCTGTGTACTCTGCCACAGGTGGAAAGCGTTAGTATGGATTAGTTCCTAAACAAAAGGACACTGTTCTCTGAGTCTGTGATTTCTGCACTGGCTCTTTCAGGACATTCAGTTTAACTAGTTAAGACACAGATTCTGTTGTCAGGGAGTCATGACATGGTGGGAGACAAGGCAATGGAGACTATTGACCACTGAAGTTCTACCAAGTGCCCATGCCTACTTCCTTTCATGTCAACAGTCCTGTGAGCTGGCTGTCATTGTGCTGCCTCTGAAGATGGTGTCTGGAGAGTCCTGGTCATGTTAACCCCTCCAGCTCTCCAAGCTCAGCTAATGCTATGACCCAGGCATTGTTGGTTCTCTCTCCTTCCCTCTCACCCCCACGGTATATTTTCACTTCAATAGATGTGTTAAGAACACTCTTATCATAGAGCTTAAATGTTTATTATTTTTTAAAAAATCAGTGTTCAGATAGGGAAAATCTAGAACCCAAATTTTAAGTACTTAAATTATATATATTCATACACACACACACACACACACACACACACACACACACACACACATACACACACATATATATTTATCAAATATATATATAATGTATACCATATATTAGCATATATAATACACTCAGTTATATATAGTATATAATCAAATATGTATGCATATACGTTTGATAGACATTTAGGTTGTTTCTAGTATTTGACAATGACAAATGAAACATCAGATACCTGTGCTTTTATTCTTTTAGATATATACTGAGGAGTATAATTGTTAGATGATAGGGCAGATTCTTGTTTATATATAAATAATATACAATATAAATATATATATTGTATAATGGTGAGGTTAACAACCATTCCTAAAGAAAAGTAAAAAATAGTGGTAAGGCTGTTTGTGAGATTTCTTTGTTTATGACCATACTTTTGTCTTTTCCCTTTGACCATGCTTTTCTGTTTGTTTTGGGTTCTCTGTGGCCCTTTCAACCTGCCCCTTCTCCCAGCCTTGGCCTTTGGGAAGGCATAGTTCACAATGGGGCCTAGAGATGCACACAGAAGGGGTCACATTCTTGAAAGTTTGCTAATTTAAATGAGTTTTCCTCCCAAGTGCCTGACGAAAACTGGTATGCATTTAGAAATGGGGTGCTTATTTTATATTCCTGTATACTTTAAATACAGTAAGATGGATGGATATAAAATCATGAGTTTATTAGCTACGTATGTGCATGTAACTTCTGCCCAAGATAGGGTAGAAATCATTCCACTTATTCCAGAAAGTTCCCTTGTGCCTTTATGCAGCTGACTGATAATCCCATACAAACTCAGACAACCACAGTCTCATATAGGTATTGCCTTTATTATTGAAATTTATATGATTGAAATAATATAGCGTGTTTTGTCTAGTGACTAATGACTTGGGCTTAACATAATGTTTAGATTCATTCATTTGCTGTATGAATCAATATCCCATATTTTTTTCTTGCTGAATTGCAAGCTGTTGTGACAGGCTACAATTTGTTTATTCATCTCTTTATTGGTATACATTTAGGTTGTTCCTAGTATTTGACAACAATGAATAAAACATCACATATTTGAGCTTTTATCCTCTTGGATATATACTGAGGAGTGTAGTTGTTAGATGATAGGGCAGATTCGTGTTTACCTTTCCTAAAACAATCAAACTCTGTCCCATGCCACAGTTGCTCATTGCTACCTAGTATCGCTAGTTCTTTCAGTTAGCAGGATTTTCTGAACTGCATTTCCCGATGGCTGATTATTGTGTAAATCTTTATGCTTATTAAATATCTTTATTACTGAAGTTTACGAGCCTTTTGCCTATTTTTTAAAGTTTGCTTTCATCATTATTTCTGAGTTCTTTGTATATTGTGAACACACATGCTTTTGTTGAACAGTTGTGTTGCAAGACTTTTTTCAGCCTATGACCTAATAATTTCCTTAGGATGTACTTCAGAATTTTAAGCTGATATTATTATTCTTTTAGCTCAAGGTTAGTGTTTCTTTTTGGAAATTGTAATAAGAACACTGAAGGCCTCCATTTTAACAAGATTTCGCGCATACCATGGTACTTTAAACTGTAGTCTCAAAGTGTACACAGTCTCTAAAATCTATTCATCCTGAATAAGTGAGACTTTATGCCTAAGAATTATCAGGTCCTTAATCACTCCAGCCCTTGTCTTCTGCATCACAGTTTATCCTGGTTCTGAGAGTTTGTTGACTTTAAACACCTCGTACAGTAGCATCAGCAACGCTTGTCCATATGTCATAGACATATTTCACTTAATGTAATGTTCTCAAGGTTCATCCATTCTCTCTTCTAGTGTGGAGTTTCCTGTTTTCTTAAAGCTAAATAATGTTTTGTTGCATGTATTTACCACCTTGCCTTTATCTATTTGCTTATAAATGTGGGTTGTTTCTCCTTGCTTGCTATTATGAATAGCACCACAATGACACTAATTACTAATTACTCTTGAAAATCCTGATTTCAGTGAATTGATATAAAGAAACACAATTACTGTATTATATTCATGTTTAATGTTTTTGTGGAAGAGTCTAGTAATCCTTAGATTTCATTCTTGATGGATGTTAGCCTGAGTTTTCTGAAAGGTTTCTATAATACGTGTAACTTCTCAGTGTCCTGTGAGGTGACAGTCTCTTGTCCCCATTTACACCTTCACCTTTCTACACATCTGCATCCCCACCTCTGTCTTTGTTCCCACTTTTCTGCAGGGTGTGTGTGTGAAGCACATCCTTCTCTGGGTTGCTCTGTAACTGTTTTCTTTCTGGTCCCTCTCCAGGTCCTATTCTCTCTGTGACTGCCACCTCACACACAGAGCTATTCTAGATCATCCCTTCACAGATGGTGTTAGTTCTTAGTCTATTTTTGTGTCTGTTTTGGACTTCTACAAAAGAAGGAAGGATGTTTATTGACATTCTGTCATTTTCCACAATATGATGATGCTACCTGCATAGAGCAAGGCTGGATCTACACAGTGGGATAGTAAAGCACGTTTACTAAGGCTCTGAAAACAAGACATTTGAGCCCTAGTACTGTAAAACCAGCAGAGGAAAACTTCAGGAAAGCTCCACCACCTGGAATTACTCTACTCAGTTTCAGTTAGGTAAGGTGAGGCAACTTCCTGATATGTTTTGCAAAGGTCATCAGCTTAATTGCTGTTACCAGTGAGGAGAGAAGCCCTGTATGAACTGTATCTACCAGGGCCCTCCCTCCATGCAGCGCTCAGCAATGGCTGTTGTCACAGGTGTTCACTGCTGTCCTCTTCTGAGCAGCAAGCATTTTCATTGTCTTATCTAGTCACCATGGAAGATTACTGAGAAAACTGAGGGAGCAGCGGGAGTCTCAGAGAACGCCTGCCTGTCCTTAGAGCAGAGTCATGCATACTCCTTATGTCGAGTTTGGGGAGATCCTACTCAGGAGATTTCAGAAATATTTCCCACCTCTCATCCCAGGGGAGTAGGATGTCAGGCTAAGCTTTACGTTAGAACCACATGTTCCTTATTCTTTCAGTTTTGTTTTTTTTTTTCTTTTCTGAGAGGTAATGATGCTTAAGGTCACATAAGGTCACACCATGTAAGGCAAACACTCTACCACTGAACTTCATCCCCTGGTATGAGTTATTGTTTCAAACAACCCCTGTGGTTACTGCACTGTTCCAGAAATCACTGGTACATACACAATACAACAGCAAATATACAGGGAAAGATACAATAGTTCCCAAGCATATTTTGGGAATGCTAGTTAAGCTGAATGCCCAAACCTGAAGATTGTTTATGAACTTATCACCAAATTTCAATTAAAATATAGACATAAAGGTATAAACTGACTAGTACGTACTACAGTGGTCTATGTAAGAGAGCATATGCCTGAACCAATGCAGGTATCTTAGGAAACTAGAGTGACTCACTGTCCCCTCCTCTGTCAATGTGTCCTGTGCTGTTAATAACTAAGGAGAAAATCTGGTGCAAATGGGACATTTATCTGTCTTTGCTAACAGATAAATGGCTTACAAGAACATAACAAAAATATTTACCAATAAGATCTATTAAATCTTTTAAATAATTAAATATGAAAATACACTTGATATGAAGCTGACTACTATAGTTAACAGTATTAAGCATTTCCTGGAGTGTATGAGCAATGGACAGGACAGTTTTAACTCTGCAAGTAAATGATGGAAGATTTCACCAAATAAGCTGATATGGTAACTATTTACCTGGAAGAAAATCATGACTTGATGATAATCTAAGATTTATATACAGGACTATATGGCGTAAAAAGAGAAATAGTAATAGATATGGAAAATCATTGCAATTTGAAGCTAAGAGCTTAATCTCTTTTATATGAAAATTGCCATGTGAAAAATGTAAAAATTAGGCAAAGAATTAAAGAGACAGGCTTCAGAGAAGTATGTCAGAAAAATATTCCCACATTTTTTGGTTAGAAACACAAACTTAGAAAAGTAATATGATTACTATGTTATAAGGCTGAAACATTTTGAAGAGAGTCTTTGGCAAGGCCATAACAAAATGTATCTTTATAAAATGCTGATGGAATGTTTTTTCTCTTCAAAAAGTAATCTCTGGGACCTTTTAAAATAAAAAGTACCTGTATATTTGCTTCAGCCATATTGTTCCTTGCTATCAACCCCATAGAATCAAAATATCAAGATTTAAAGGTAAATACAAATGCTCTGAAAAGTCTATCTCATCACAGCAGTGGGGAAGTGTATGCAAACTGAGGTCCAACAGGACCTCAGGAAGTCTTTGTGAAAGAAGGATGCAGGGCATGTGGCAGAGCTGTAAAAGGGAAAATGCTCGCTCGAAAGACCATCTGGCTAAAGATGCTGCAGAAGACATTAAAAGCCCCTATTAAATAGTAGTAGTATTTTCTGAGGCAGGTTCTGAAGTAGTATAGGGCTGGCCTTAAATTTTCTGTTTAGCTAATGCTAGCTTCAAATTCCTGATCTCCATGTCTCCACTTCCAAAGAGCTAGGGTGACTGGTATAAGCCACAATACCTGGCTATCATTTCTTTTAAAATAGCCAATGATAAAGGGTGACTACATATATATGTGTTATTGTATAGGACAACTATGAATACGCAGAAAGATGTAGGAGAATCCATACTATAGATAGAACGGAGGAGAGTAAATTAAAAAATGAGAAAAAAGAATATGAGATAAAATAAAAATAGAATGAAACAATCATGATCATAGATTTCCTTACTTACAACAAAGTAAATAAATAAAATCACTTAAAAAGAAGGGTGTCTTTGTCATTGTCCTATGAAGAATGTCATCTTCATACTCGGAGGTTTCCATAATCAGGGCTCTCATGGTGGAAACTCCCCCACCCCGCCCACACACAGGAGGGTCCACTGTGAACAAGCAGAGCATGGGAGCTGGCTAGCAGGTGTGGACCTGTGAAGGTAGGAGGACAAGCCGTCAGCAACAGTCCACATGCAGTGAAATTTGTCACTGAAAATATCTCAAGGCAGGTCAGAATAGAGAAGGACAAGAACGGCAGTCACCCTGACACTTCCTGAAGCTTATGAAGACTCTTTGAACTATGGAGGAAGTTCACCTGGGCTGTTGCATGTCACATAGCCTTCTTATGCTAGTAGAGTCCATAAACTATAACACATTCATGGTTCAGGGTGGACCCCACATCATTTACCTGCTAATTAAATCATCCCATGCCTGACCAACCTGTGAGGTATGTGGGTGAAACTGGAGCCCTGGGCTGGAAGAGCTCGCTTCTGTTTGTGTAATTTTCCTCTACTCTGGACTCTTGGCCCTGCTCCTCTTATCTTCAAGGTTTCTTCAGCTGTTGACATTTGCCTGGTGGATTAGCCCTTATTGTCTGCCTGGCCATCAGTGCTGTGCCTGTCTACACTGCAGCCTTTTGGGCACAGCTGTCTTTGTGGGCGGATATTTGGTAAGCTCACTGTTTGATGGTGGGGAACCCTTAAATAGCCAAATGTAGGCAGTGGGGACATGTGTCCTGTATTAGATTCCTAATGCTTGGCTTTGCAAAACTGAAGTGTGATACATTGCCAAAATATTTCTTCTGTTTTGAAAGGAGCAGCAGTTAGTTATTCAAAAGCTTTCACTGCTCTGGCTAGGAATAGCTTTTAATTACTGCAAGTTTATATACACAGCGCAGTGGGAACAAAAGACAAGTCTGAAGAAACATAGGCTTCTCTTGGAGTCATGTGAATGGAATGATAATTACAACCAGGCTAGGTTAAATTGAAATGAAAATTATCTTTAAATGAATGGAAAAGTCATGTGTGCATCAACAGAAGGTAATGGCCCATGCCAATGAGTGTTGAGGGATATCTGTTTCCACATCACAAAGATTTTACTTTCTTCTTGTCATGGTCTTGGTTGTTTAAGTATCATGAATGAAGTCAAACTGTCTTTTAAAGTATACTCATTGAGGAGGGCTAAAAAAAGGTGTGCTTCCAGTGGCTTCTTGTACCATGTCCTGAGGAATTCAGTGTGTGAATATGCAAAGACATTAGTCTTGTCTACTAACTATGGGCATAGCTTTGAACCCTAATGAAGATTTGCTTTTGGAAGCTGTCATAGAGATTTCTTTAACTAGATATGTAGCTTATTATGTTATATGACTTTTGATTTTTTTATATTGCCAGTTGAGTTTTTTTTTAGGCTATTGATAATCACTTTGTATTCAACTATAACTTTACTCTGCTTCCTCTTAGAATTTGAGGAAACTGTTTAAGCTGGTATAGTTGCTTGTCATTCTCTGATTTTAGCTGTGAAGGAGTAGAATGTGCTCTCAGACCTCAGAATAACAAAGAATCTGGGGCCTTATCTCAGAAACTCTAGTCTGTAGTTGTGGTTCATACATATACACAAATTTAAGTGTGAATCTATATATTAATATTCACGAGTGTTGTGCATGTGTGTATTTGTGTGCATATGTGAGGTTAGGTACAGCTTTAAATTTTAAATTCAAGGCTCAAGTTCATTTATAGCTGAAAAAAGGCCAAAGTATACTTGGAAATGTTATTCAGAGAATAACAATGATCTTTGTCTCTACAAAGAACATTTCCAGCTAATGTAGCCCACAGGCAGGGCGTTCCTTTTGGATGGAGCATCATTGCCTCCCTCTGCTGTTGTCCTCAGCATACACAGGGTTACACAGCTGCATCTCCTTGCAACCTAAGAAGGTGTCAGAGAAAAGATGATACTAAACTGGAAATGGATGATTATATTAAGAAGCATTTTGAAACCTCACCAGGAGTTGCAAGAAAAAAGGTCTGAACAGCATGAAGAGAAAGTGGATACATAGCAAAGGGCTGTACCAAGAACATATCATAGCTGGGGTCAGGGGTCCACTTCCTAGTCCCCCTCAGGGATACCTTTACAACCAGAAAGGCACCTTGAGAGTCGATGACAGAGTTTAATGCCAGTGGCTTTGGGCTCAGATCTGCTACAGACTGTGTGGATGGGGATCTCAGCGTCTACTGTTCTGAAGTGGAGACTTCAGTACCTGCTCTCTCAATGACTGGAAAATGTAAAACTCCTGCAAAGCTGCTTTAGAACATGAGAATGCAGTGGGAATGCCAACACTGGCTACATCTGCTCCATGTTTTGCACTCAGGTTCATTTTGAGTGACACTGTGTTTGTCTAAGAGAAGACTTGATGGTACCAGGCGCCATCAGGTTGACTGTCCTTGCGTGTTCCTTTCAGTCTGACATCTCAGCTGTGCTCTTGTTGGGTGACCTGCGGCTGGGACAGGTCTGTAAGATGCTCTGGGGCTGGGTCACTTCAACACATGAGAAGAACAATGAACAAAAGCCCATTTTTCTGTTTTGTAAAAATTGCTCTGATACTCTGCCTTCTGATACTATGACATTCACTTCCTGAGTCTCTTGGTTTCTGAGGGGGAGAAAAACAGTAAAGTGTGAGGACTTTACCCAGCCATGCCCACATGTTCCACTGTAAGCAAGCCATCTTGATTCTGTGTTCTCATTTCTGTCCCATTATAATGGACAATGTGTCTGTCTATGCTCTGTCTCCTGAAATGACTTGTGAGAAAGAATGAGAGACCAAAATAAATCCCTCTTGTATGTGCTGAACTGACAAGAAAATCACCCTGTCCCTCTTTCTGTCCCAGTTACCATCCAATTTGGTATTTGAGATGTCATTCATATGGCACCAAATCAAAGGTCTTTGTTGGATCCTTTGACCTTGGACATGGCAGAAAGTAAAAGCAGTGAAAAATAATTGTCTATGCTTCATGTAGGCTTCCTCTGCTTTAAAAATTGTTAGAAAGGGAAAAAGGATTAGCTGAATGGTTCCTCTATTGCTCTATCTCCTGAAATGCATGAATGGCTAACTAGATTAGGTTATTGGAAGCAACATCTGAGAACATCATCACCATCTCCCAAATATGCATGAAGTCTGCCCCTCCCCTCCCTCACCCCTACAGATGAATCAGTTAGACTCCCAGAAACATCAAAGTTCAATCAAAGAAAGGCATAAGTACCATTACTGATTACACATTGGGCAGTATACAAGCAGTGGTAATTAATGAATGGTAGAGAAAAGGGGAAGGTCAATTCTTTTACAATTATGTGCTTTCTTCACCCTTAATTCTGTTTGGAGCTTAACAAAAATAAAGATCAAGTAATTGACATGCAACATGACAGATTAGAAATAATTTGTACATATAGTATCACATTTGATTCCAATGCTATCCCCATTATTTCACTACATAGAGCTGGAAGCCAAATTTAATTTGCTGAAGGTCATAGTTAATTGTGGTCAGAGTCCAATTCTGAAGGTGAACCCACTGGATGAAAGGAAGTGTCTCAGCAACACTTAAGGGTTAAATTACACTTAATTTTATTGGCCCTTTCCCTGTGAAGGTGGCTTTCACTTTGTTCACTGCTGAGGATCACCTATCCTGTGTATGTGGTCAGGATTGGCCTCTATGTTGAGACTCCTGCAAAAGGAAAGGGGTCTCAGTATTTGAAGACTCTGTAGATGTTTATTCTAATGCTTTGGACAGTGATGGATTCGCTAGAAGTCAGGAGATCTCGGTTCATGTGCTTAATGCCCTGGTTACCTTTTGACCATTCATTTCCATGTGATAAACCTACTTGACCTCACTGTGTAACAGGGACAGGGTTGACAACTTAGTATCACTGGTGCCCACCCATAGTTTGCTGAGTGACAGAAGCAAGGCTTAGGTATCGATGAGCTAAGTGACATCTGAGAGAATTTCGGACAAGATGTCAAGTGATCAAGAGATATTATCCCAGGAAGCAGATGCCAGGATAACATCGGGGAAGTGTGAGACAAGAGCGGCATAGTCCAGCATCACTTCCTCAAAGGGCTTCCTGGAAGCTGTATTTGCTGCAGTAGGGTTTAGTTGTATCATGGTTTGTAAGTGCCTTTAACTATTATTCTATACAAAATGCTGCTATATTTTCAGTATAAAGACGCCACGTGTATCTGGCTCCTTTCTAGCAAATTGATTTTCACTATGATTAATTTGGTATAGTTGGAAAACCCATGTGGGAAAATCTAAGCAGTCATTTGGAAGTAGACAGAGGGAATGAAGAGACAGCAAGAATACTTGCCTTGTTTTCTAGAAACATTTGTCTAACACTTGCATAAGTGATTAGGTCTACTCCCCCTGCCCCCCCAACACTCAGCAAAGGTCCCATGTGGCCATTGCCGATGCCCTTTCAGCTGTGTGTGATGATACCATCAGAGGCCAGGATCCTCTTCCCGAGTTACTCCTCTAATCTCCTTTAGTCCTCCTTTCCTGTCCTTGCATGGGGAAATATGGATGCTGCACTCTAGGGCTTTGAGTTTGCTTATCTAAACCAGAGGCTCACAAAGAAAGGATTCCATCCACTGCACCTCTGCCAGAGAACACAAACTCTCCCGACCCTTTCTGGAGTCTCATTGGCCAGGTCTGTACCCCATGTGCCTGTTCTTCCCCTCTATAATGGCATGTGTGGGAAAGGGGCAAGTTGGGATGATTTTTGGATTAAGTAACAGTGAGTTTGAAATAAAGATAAGGGAGGCTTACAGAAATGATCATGGAAAAAGAACGACTTTTCAAAAAGGAAAAAATAGATTGAGAAAATAGTCCACATGTAGAATAGAGCCTTGGAATATGCTGGCCTAGTGGGAGTTAGGGATGGTCAGGCTCTGTTACAAAGAGAAAACATGAGAAGAAAAACAGGAACAAGACAGAGGTAGCACAGATGGAAACCAAAGTAGAAGAGAGTTTTAGGATGAAGAAAAAGGACTGCCAGATCTACAGAGATATCAGGAAGATGAAAAACATGGGATACCACTTGGAAAATCCTTAAAGAGTAATGGAGAACACACTGAGTTGTCCAGTCCAGCCTCCATTTAAGGATATGTGCCTAGTCTTATTGCATCGTGTTATGCCATGTTTGGTTTCTATCCCCTGCTCTTTTTTGAAGGGAAATGGAGAAAGATGTGGGAAAGAAGGTAGGCGACTGGGAGAGCTGGGTGGAGTTGGGGGGGACTGAAGTCTGGATGTAATGTATTAGAGAATCCTACTACTATTACTACTAGAGAATACTACTACTAGAGAATACTACTTCTACTACTACTACTACTACTACTACTACTACTACTACTACTACTGCTACTGCTACTAGAATAGCTGAGAAATTAAAGAGAGTAAAGAGACCATCAAAACTGAATCACAAACAGAACTGGAAGGACTGGGTGTCAGTGAGTGTATGGAAAGACTGTCATCTTAGCCTGTATTGATCATATCTGTTAATGAGTTGTAGGCCACTGCAGCAACTTGGGCTGAGTTCCTGTCAGTATTGGAGTAGTGAGCAATAGGATTCCAGAAGACAGAGCTAGAGTCTCTAAGTAAATGTTTTAGACAAAATACCCAAGTTTTACCTTGTATACTTTAATTTGCAAACTTTCTTATGCAACATTATTTATGCTTCAATTACTTTTTTGGCTCAGTCTACCAAGTGTAAAATAACAGTATCCACACCTTGGGTCTAGATCATTTGAATTCCAAGTGGGGAAATTATTTTCCATGATGCCTTTGGAAATCGAAGGTGGGGGTAAATTAATTTCATGAAGAGTATCATTATGGTTTCTTGAGGCAAGAGGAGGTCTGTGTTGCCTGTCTATCTCGTACTAGGTACAGCATGATCAACAAACATTTTTCTGACTAGTTTGACAAAAACAAGGATTCAAAGTAAACATGATTAAAATCTTCTGTGGAAGAACAGAAGGAAGACTATGAAAGAAATGGCATTCAGTCGTGGGAGAGGTGCTGTTTCCTTGAACCAGCTCAGGCATACTGCAGTACAGAAAGCTCCCCATTTTATTACAAACCAACTTCTTTATTTCTTGTCCTTGAAAATGTTTACTTAGGTGAGATTCCCCGATAAATCCAAAGTACTCACAAAAGTTAATGTTAACATGAAAATATACCATTGTTGGAAGCAACATAATTGTTGAGCTTGTGCCCTGAGGTTTATATCCAGGCTCCACTTTCTGCTTCTCTAAGCATGGGCCAGTTACTTAATGTGTCTGTGTTTCCATTTATGAATCAGTAAAGTGAGGGTTAGTCAGGATAATTTTGTAAGGGCATAATGAGATCATCACTGCAAACCTTCTCACTGTGTGCTTGACACACAATCACTGTTGCTATTCCTGGAGACCTTCATACTCTGTAATTCAAACAATTATTCCATCTGCTTATGTGAATAGGGCAGGAAAAGTGTTCAGTGGCACATGTAGAGGTCAGAGGATAACTTGCCAGGCCTGGTTTTCACCTTCTGTCAGATAGTTCCAGGTTAAACAGAGGGTATCAAGCTTGGCAGCAAGAGTCTTTACCCTCTGAGCCATCTCACTGGCTTCTTGTTCTGTAATCTTTATTTGTACCTTCATTCTATAATTAACATTAGAATGCATTTTCTTTACTTTTATTTGTTTTAACAATAACCAGAGAAAATTTCTTATTCAAGAGTATGATCAAAGACAGCCTTTCTTGAATGACTCTTTACCTGGCATACTGTGTTATGTGTTATTATTTTTTTAATCTCAGTTTCAAACTCATGAGTGTAAGTAAGCCTCCCTCCAACTTCACCTTCAGTTTTACATGTACCTATTAGCTGCAACTGCTGGCATTTGCTACCATGCCCAACTATTTATATTTTAATCATCCTCATACTGATCATCATTAATAGCAAACTTTTCATACACTGTGCTCTATCCCATATCAACTAAACAAAGGTACTGTGGGAAAACTCCCAACTACACAGAGGCATGATGGGATATCAAGCTATCTAGTGTTCTCTATCACGTTTGCACACTTAACCTCTATACTATCTCAATAGGAGACGGCTGGAAATTTCTCCGGTCCCACCTGGCCCCTCAGTCCCACAGCCACTTATAAAATAATCACTCAGAGGCTTATATTAATTATTAACTATATGGCCTATGGCAAGCTTCTTGCTAGCAAGCTCTTTCATCTTAAATTAACCTAAAACTATTAATCCATGTATCACCATGGCTTTACCAGCATCCCATTACATGTTGCTCCTTGGACATCTGTTTGGCATCCCCTCCCCACCCTCTTTTCTCCTCTCACTGTCTCTCTTGGATTTTCACACCTCTGGCCCCATCCTGCCCTGCCATAGGCCAGTTCAGCTTTATTTATTAGAAATGAGAGCAACACATATTCACAGCATACATAAAGACATCCAATAGCAAGATACATTTGACTCATCCTCATTTTCTAGATTAAGAGACTGAGGCAGAGGCATAGAAATAAATACTCTGTCCTAGCATCATAAAGCTAGTTAAGGTTTGAACAGCTGCTCAGCTTCAGAGTCTGTGCTCTTGACTCTCACACTCTAACATGACAGCAAGCACCATGCCAAATCAAATGCATTGTACTTGTATCTGTCGATTTTTCCACACAGAAGTGGTTTTGCTTATGTATTTTCATTCTCAATGGGAACAACTCCAATTATTTCACAAAAATTTGTTTTTCTCTAAGTGTTTGAGATTTACTGTCTTGAGTTTTCAGAACCTTAAAAGGTCAAAAGTTGCTAATTCTATTCATCTTTTCACCTTTGGCTCTAAGAAAGGGCACTGATATGTTAGATATATATGCAAAAATAGAAGTTATGACACACAAGGGCCTTGGCTCTTCAGTCAGGCTCATTCCACTAAGCCGCACCTCATTGAGTCAGACATTCAAAATAGTAGTGGTAAGAGTCAACAGCTATTTGGGACAGAGCCCTGTTCTGGTACAGAAAAGAGATGACTCAGTTTAAAACCATTTCTGTTTTGTGTCCAGATGCCCTTGTGTGTGTGTAAACTTGCATTTATTTTTTTGGTAGGTGGAGCAGAAACTAAGTTCTTGGTTCAGAGTGTGAAAAGCTGAGTAAGCAATTGGGAGGTTCTGTGCAGTGGCATCAGGAGGGATGGGGTAGTGAACACACCAGGGCTGATGCTTCTGGCCTGACACTGAGCTCACTGATTCTCCCCAGAGAGGGAGAACTCCTGAGCACCGTGGGCAGTGCTCATCAACTCCACATTTATTCTCCTTCTGAGGCACACATTCCCAGCAGAGGTCAGAAGCCACACTGGAAATGTCTTTAGGACAGTCACCTCTGCCCCATATTCCCTTTCTTAAACACTCCTGTGGCAGAACCAATAGCAGCTCCTATTTTCTGCCTATCTTAATCCTACCTTTTTTTTCCCCATGCATTGAATTATGTTGTATAGCTCTTATGATTCGGAAATTACCAAGTCTGACTCACATTTTATTATTAGCACCCTTTGTTTTAAAGAAAGGTTTGAGAGATCTACGCATACTGCATGGGGATTTAGTGCACTGGTCACTGTACCTCACATGGGAGGTTGGGGTGGGGTTTCAAAGGACCTGCTGTGCAAAGTCCCAGGCTAGGAACTATCATAAAGACAGACACTGGGGGTTAACAAATAGGTTTGGATATTGATCAGGTGTCTGCATTCTTAACCCTTTAACTTCTTAAATGCTACCATTTTGTAAGCTACCATTGCATGCCTACTGGTGTATCACAGAGTTCTGTCCCAAGTTTCCCAGACATGTGGCTTAAGAGACCAGTTGGGAGTCTCTCTGATCCTGATTGAAGGTTTTGGTTTTCTCACTCTGGAAATACTACCAAGGAAATCATTTCTTGGGATGTGATGGGGAATCTCATCAATTATTTGAGAAGAATTAAGGACAGGAATAACAAAAAAGAAATGAACACAAAGCAAAACAGTGTGTACCTGGTGTGTAGGTATCAGTATCTAGTGTGGACAAATATGGGTAACTGCACATGGTAGGTGTGCCGGCAACTTCTAGGTTTCCTTTTGTTTTTATTTCTTTAACTTTCCCTCACTTATCCAATTCTCTTTCCCTCCTTCTTCTCATCTTTTGTTATCCCTTCTTGTCCTCCCCTTGCTTTTCCTCCCCCTCCTCCTCTCGAACTACAACTTTTGGAGAAATGTTCAAGAACTCCACCCTACACCCATGCCTCTTTCTACATGCAGTGCCCACTTCTGCCTCTGTGCCCCATTAGGGAGGCACCTCTCAATTCCTTCTCATGGTTTTCTCTGTTTCTATACTGTAGTATAAAATGCATCTTAGTGATTCCCATTGAATAGGTGGAAAATTATGTTCTTTGTGCACAGTCACAGCTGGATGGCATGCCTTTGAAGCACTTTTTGTATATTTTCATTCTTTTTAGTTTCAATGTCCTTTATATTGTATGCATTTTGGAAGAACAAAGAGTTTGCTTAATTGCTTTTCTTGGTAAATGGTGATATTCTATGTAGATTTCAGTTTTTACACATATTAAAGGTGGAAAGACACCATAGTAGTTTGAAAAAATATGGCCCCCATAGACTCCTGTGTTTGAATTCTAGGTCTATAGAGAATAACACTATCAGGAGATGTGGCCCTGCTGGGGGGGTGTCAATGTGGGGGTGGGATTTGAGGTCTCATATGTTCAAGCAGTGCCCAGTGTGGAAGACAGTTCACTTCCTGTTTCCTGAGCATCAATATGTAGAACTTTCAGATACTTCTTCAGCACCATGTCTACCTGCATACTGTCTTGCTTCCTGCCTTGCTGATAATGGACTAAACCTCTGAAACGGTAAGCCAGCCCCAATTAAATGTTTTCCTTTTTAAGGGTTGCCATGGTCATGGTGTCTCTTCACAGCAATAGAAACCCTAACTAAGACAGACACTATTGTTAATATTTAATGACTAGAGGACTAAGACTACTATAAGCAAAAATGCACAGTGAATGATAGAAATGAAAAATTATTGCTTGGTTGTAAAGACATTGTATTCACATTTTTACAATCATCTGTTTTGGCTTGCGCTTTAGTTTTTAGCTGGTAAACAGAAAGCATGTATTTGTTTTATTTGGTGTGATGCTTTGATGTGTCCACCTGTTTTAGAATGTGAAAATGATATACTTTCATTCAATATTTGAACAACAGAAGAAGAGAGTCATTACTTGACACCAAACCATTTATTATAACTTTATTTGATGCTTTGAGTTAGAAGACACATATGACAATAGTAATCTGTGTTCATCACAGTAATAAAGGCACTGATGTTGTTTTAGAGCATTATCTTAGATTTGCTTAATCCCAGACTTTACTAACAACATAGGCCATGCATAAATCATGCCAGTCAAAAGTGACCTTTCATATTTGTGAATATCTTAGTACAGAGATATTGGAAGTACAACACTTAATAAGCCTTTTATTGTTCACTTACAAAGCCTAATAGGTAATACTTCCAACTCTCCTTTTCAATCATTTAGCATCATTAACCAAAAATTAAATTCTTAAAAAATTCATAATCTTTCTATCTCCAAGAACAGATTGGAACTTGTATACTTATATACACAAACCATATACATCATCATAGCAGGGTAAGGTAGCTCAACCTACTGTAGTTATAGAGCCATAGCCAGAGGGAATACTCTCAGGTTCGATCCTAACATCCCTATTGTGACTCATTAGGAATGGTGGCTTATGTGTTAATTTGGTACAATAAAAGACGATGTTAATGCAATGCCTGGCATCAGGCAAATGTAACTTTGAACTTTGGGTCCAGAGTTCTGATTCTGTGATCTTGGGCAAATTCGACATCACTAAGGCTCCAGTTTCTCTTCTTTGAAATGGGAGCTGTAATAAATTGTTCTTCATCCACTGTAAGTAATAAATAATAAGTAGCTACATGGAACCCTGGGCAGAATTACTGACATAACAATAGTTCTATACATGTAACTGTCTTTATTGCTCTTGTCTAGCATCTGATGACATCTAGCAGGTAAAAGCTGGTTTAGAAAGTTAGAGACATTCTCAAGGCACTGCTCCTTAAAGAAAGGTCATTCCTCCATCTCCCATTTCCCTCCTGAGGTCAAATAGGAAGTCCTCTAATTATAGATGAGTGCATACACATGTGCACATGCACACACACACACACACACACACACACACACACACACACACACCTCCTCTTTTGTATGCCTACATACACAATCTAAAATGAATGATAGACAAAAACATCAGAAGCATCCCAAATATTGATGATCATTTCCTCATACAAAAGAAATGAATGGATTTTGTGGAAGTGAAGACAAGAGGCTTTGGTAAGAGATTTGTGTATAGAGACATATCTTCAGAGATTCTGGAGGAAAGCTGGAGGGAGATTATTAGTTATTTGGTTGGCATTTTCCCTGAAAGTAGAAGCATGTATATATTTATGATAATTGTTATGATTGTAACAAGTTTGTTTCAAAATTTATTTCACATTCCCTTTATTTAAAGCGCTGCATCCCTTTGAATTTACACTGGAAATTCTTGGTAGTAGTCTATCAATGCTGTCCAGAGAACAGAGCTGTGAATGACAGCCTCCCCCATGACAGGAATGACACGGAATGAGGGCACTAACTACTGACAGGAGTGGTGATCACTGTTTGGTGCTATCATAAACACCATGACCAAAGAAAACTTGAGAGGAAAATAGTTTACTTCAGTTTACTGCATATAGTCCACCACGAAGGAAGTCAGGAGAAGAACTCAAGGCAGGAACTGCAGCAAAGACCATGGAGGAATGTTACTTACTGGCTTGCTTCTCTTGCCTCATTCATCTGCTCTTCTATAAGCACCCAGGACCACTTCTCCAGGAGTGGTACCACCCACAGTGATCTGGGACCTTCCACACCAATCACTAATCAAGAAAATGCCTGGTAGGCTTGCCTACAGGCCAATATGACATAGGAATTTTATCAGTTGAGCTTACCTCTTCTTAGATGACCTTGGATTGTATCAAATTGATAAAAAGCAGAACCAGCATAGCAGGTAATTAAGTAAAGAGGTCCTTCCCAACTCAGTCCTCTAAACAACCAAAGTGCAGAATGTTTGTTTTCTTTTTAGGACTTGGTTTTTGTTCTCATTTTATGTGTGTGTTTGTGTCTGAGTATGACTATATGAACATGGGTGCAGTGCCTAGGGAAGCTTTGGCTGCCCTGGAGCTGGACTGGTTGGCAGCTGTAAATGGCCTGATATGGGAACTGAACTTGGGTCCCTTGTGAAGGCAATATGTCTTCTTATCTACTAAACCACTTTCTAGCCAATTGTTGGTTGCTTCTAAGTGTGATTCTATAGTGTTTCCTATAGCTGAAAGTGGTTGACTCTTCACAACACTTATGAAATTGTGCTGAACCAATTATTTGACCTTGTTAGTTGTAAATATGTCCAACACAATGGATCAGTTCCATTTAAATTTTGACCAGCAGTGTTGGTAAACACACAGAACCCAGCACCCAGAGGCTAAGCAGGGGGAATGTGAGATTGGGAGCAGTAAGAGTGTGTCTTTAAAAAGGTTTTATTCTTTTTAATCTTCTATTTCTTTGATGCTCTGTATTTGAAATCAATGACCAGGGCCTGGAGCAATGACTCAGTGGTGAAGAGTACTGGATGCTCTTCTAAAGGACCCAGGGTCAATTTTTAGTACCCTCAAAATCATTGGAAACTCCAGTCCCAGAGAATATGATATGACATCCACTTCTGGTTGCTGTGACCACTGTTCATACATGTTCTCAGACATACATGCAGTCAAAATGCCCATACACATAAAAAAATATAAATTTAATGATCAAAAAGATAGAAATCTCTCTTGGTTTTGCACACCAATTTATGAGTCAGAGCTTATGTTTGTAGCCCATCTTAAGGGACCAGTGGTAATTATTTTCCTTCATATCTAATTTTATATCCTTTCCTACACACAAATTATCCACAGGAAATCAAACTTCCTTCTATGAACTCATGTAGTCAGGTAGCCCGGGTACACCAAAATGCTCACACGACTCCCAGGAGAAGAGTCTGTGTTTCTCTCTCTATTGGATGAAGGCACAGCTTGTAGCCTCTCAGAAAAGTCCTGCAACGTGTTAGCTCATAATTTATTCTTTATTATTGGGATTCAGTAATTCAAAAGAAAGACACAGGTCTTGCTCATATCCTGTGGGGAAGAGACATCATGATTTTCCACTTACAATTGAAAAAGCACTCTCTCTCTTGAATGCAGTCATGAAAACAGAGAATGAGAAGTTGACTATCTCAGGACCTGTGTATATCAATTTCAAAGAACACAGTGATACCACAAATGCCAAGAATCACTGAGAAAAATATATATATATATATTCAAGCATTGGAGACCTAACCTCTTGAACTTCTTATTAAAAGTTTTGGATATTCTATCTTCTCCAGCCTGTCAGAACTGTGGTGAAACTGTATTTTGGATTAATCCTTCCAGGCTTTAATGGTGTTATTCTCATGATTCACTTTCATTTTCCTAACCTCTTTGTACACCTGTTGTATTGTGAATTAAACATGTTTTCAAGCTCTGTGGATTTTTTTCCTATATGTTTTCTGAGTCATTAAAGACATGTAGAATCTTCTGTCACTTAAATGCCTTCGTTAGTTATTCATTGAGTGACAAATTTGTCCTGTAAGCTGGAGAAGATTTCAGAGCTTCATAACATAATGCACTCATTGTACCTGTGCCTGGGAAGGAAAAAAGCTGATGTGTCCCACTAGTCACTTCTTTGATTAATGATCAGTGACATGGTCTCTTAGTGTCAGGGTGTCAGATGGCCTACCCGGAGTCTACTACTAGGCTCTTCACCATCTTCTTCTATCAGTATTGTGCTAGGTTTCAGTATCAAGACAGGATTTTGTGACCTCAAACAACTGGTCAAGAAATCTGTTTTTCTGTTTTCTGAATTCCCATTTTTAATGAACAAGCCAGGTGTTTCGTTTGCCTTTTCCTTCCAGCACCCAAACCCATTCCCTCCACATTTCTATGCCCTACTCTGGACTCTCTGATTTCTGCTCCCGAGTCTTTTGCTGTGAATTTAACATTGGCTCTAGGCACTGTGATCCCTTACCAGCAGACAACATGGAAGGCGAGCAAACCTGGACTGTTGACCCTCCCAGCCCTAGCTTAGCTTCCCTCTCTAGGGATCTAGAGCTTCCCTCTCCTGCTCCAGTTCCTGTTGGAGCTGGTCTATGCATTCCTTACCCACTCTTTCAACAGGTCCTTTGCTAACCAGGCTCTGGTCCTTATGCCTTTCCGCCTAGTGACAGGGTAAACTGACCAGCAAGCTCTAGTCTTCATTACTTCCCTAACCCTTCCTGTCTCTCTTGACCCTCCTCTCCCTTATCCGCTGTCCTTTCCTTTAGTCTTTCACAGTTTAATGATTTTGAGTGTTAGAGTGAGTGGGACCTGCTTATAGGTTGTAAATATATTGACTTGTTCCATACCATTTTATTTATGGTGACACTTACATACTTCTAGTATTTTGTTTATCTTTACCATTATGAGTGTTGATAAATCCTCTACAAGATGTATTGTTCTAGGATGCTTTAAAAAGTCTGTTGAATTGATTTAAACACACACTAGATTCTTTTATTTTCACTCTATGCAGCAGTATGTTAAAGTGCACATAGATTACAGAGTGACAGCTTCCTTACATAAACCAACAGTCAAATATAGAATTAAGTTTCACCCTCTCTCTTACTTCTCAATTATATGGCTTACTGTAGCTGTCCTTGTTCTGAAACTTAATCACAGGAGTTTTAAATCAGAGATAGTTGCATCTAGTAATATTTATTTTCAGTATTTATGGTAACTTCACAGCTATTATTTTTCTGGTGGTGGGAAAATACTTTCAAAAATTATTGCCAGATTAAGGTTATTGTAGGCTCAATTCATCCAATCAAAGATGATCATAAGGTCAAATGGAAATTACCATGAGTGAGGAAAAATAATGGATCATCTTGGCATGCATTAAGCCACTAAAAATTGTAATATTTTTAAAAAATCATGATAGATGATTGAGAACAGTATTTTGTGGTTTTATACCTTGCTAAATCTTGGCTGCTTTTGCAAGGAGCACACATTACAATCAGCTGCTGGGTGAAATGACTAATGTTGTGAATACACATTGCATTTAATTGATGTAGCTCATGCTTGAAATAAATGTTCTTGTGGTGTCAAGTGTGACCCTCTCTAGATTGTTCAGTGTACACTGCCCACATCCAAGTGTGAGAGCAGAAACTGAAAACAGCAGGTGCTGCAGCCAGAAAGGCTGCAGAGTCTTTTCTTTGTATTTCTTACACCCAGCGCTGATGGGCTGTTTTCACGGCGGCAAATCATCTCTGTGGAGAATCATAAATAGTAGTCTCCTTCCCTGCCAATGCCTGCCCCTCCTCCCCCGTGGTCTCTGTTGATTTTTGCATCCATGTCTATCTAGTAGAATGAGAGGCTAGACTCAGTGGGAAACACGCATGAAATGGTTTTAGTTTCCACCAGTCCTTGCTCCCCTGCAGTGCTATGTCAAATTCGTCTTCCCAGCGGGGTAACAGATCCCTTAGCAGCATCCTAGGCCGATTAGACAACTTTCAAGTCACTTTTCACAACTCACATTCTGTCTAGTTGAAAAATCCAGTAGCATTTCTCAGGTAGAAATGTCAACATTACAGGCCAGTCTTGAGCTCTTTGATTTCTGAGGACACCGTGGTTTAGTTTTTTTTTTTTTTTCCATCTACTTCTTCCTCTTCAAGGAAAAGGCTGTTGGCTGGGGCCTGAACTTTCTTCCTCTTTTTTTTCTTGTTTGGAGAGGTGGGAAGTAAGCAAAGGGGACCAGCAAGAGCAGTCATTGTTTACATTCCTGGGAGTTTCCTGTTTGTGGGGATCATCCTTGCTTTCTAGGCAACTGCTTGTTAGTTGCACAGCTGTCTGTCCTGGGGACATGTAAGGACAAATAGATGGCTCAGGTATTAGGAACATTTTTCCTGGCAATCACCTGAACCAGATCTCATGACCACACTTGGGAGTTCTTGCTGTAAAAATGCCAGAGTTCACTGCTGTGAGGTTGAAGCTAGACAGGTTCCCATCCACCTTTCTTCCTAGATGCCCACCTTCCCATCCGATACATGAAGGGAGAGCAAACTGTGGGGTTGTGAGCATCACTGTGTGTAGTTGGAGACCTTCTCTCCAGCCCCTGCCAAGCCCTGTTAGTCCAACAACCCACTTGTAAAATAAACACACAGACATTTATATTATTTAAACTGCTTGGCCATTAGCTCAGGCCTACCATTGTCCAGCTCTTACTCTTACATTTAGCCCATTTCTATAAATCTATACTTTGCCACGTGGCTCGTGGCTT
Organism: Onychomys torridus; assembly: GCF_903995425.1. NCBI lineage: Eukaryota > Metazoa > Chordata > Mammalia > Rodentia > Cricetidae > Onychomys > Onychomys torridus. Next base: position 8,857,943 of record NC_050447.1, read on the forward strand.
ACCAGTACCTTACCTCTTTCTTGTCATGACAGCAGCTGGCAGTGTCTCTCCACCCCAGCCTTCCACCTCCCAGATTTCTCTTCTCTCTTGTCCCGCCTATACTTCCTGCCGGGCCACTGGCCAAACAGTATTTTATTTATACAGAGCGATATCCACAGCAACTGTGTTCTGCTGTCTGTATTCTTTTAGGTTTATTTTCTCTCATCCTTGATGAACACCAGGAAGATCAGGAAAACAACCATGTGAGTGGAAACAAGTAAGATATTAACATCTCCAGCTCCATTAGATGTTGCCTCCCATCAGGGCAATAGCTGTAGCAAGAATGTAAGGCTTTGGTGATTTCCTCTGTATCCTTTTTTCTGTGTATTTTACAGTTAAGGGGACTTGGAAGGCTACTGTGACTTTAAGTCCACCTCAGATGCCCGAGGAGACTTGCCATATAAGTAGCCCATTTGTTTGTAGTTCCATTTAGAATGTAAAGTACTACTGTTCTTTCTGTTCTTCCTGTTAATATACAATTTGGTCAAATTTAAGGTTCATTTCTTTGTTATTCCATGGTCTGATGTGCAGAAACACCACACAAAGATGTAAGAAGTCTGGTCCCCCAGTGATAGGCACAGCCTCTTCCCCTGGACCACCCCCACCCCTCACTGAGACATTATGTTAAGAGGAAGAATCCACTGATGGAAGAGGAGACTCCAGTTCTGTCTGACGTTGCCTAAGCTCAGCAATTCTTCTCGGCTTCACCCTTCCCTGCCTCAGGTGACCCCTTTCAGAGAAGTAATATGAACTTGCCCACTCTCATTTATCTTTCAGAGATGCTAAGAGACAAATGAGCTAATATCCAAAAACCTTTGGAAGGAACATGATGTGTCATCTTGGAAAACGTTTTGTGCGATATGCACCTCAGTCATTCTTCCCTTGGCCACAAGAGGGGTCTTTGTGCTACTCTGGGTGCAGAAGACTTGAAAGTCTTGGAAATCTCTGTTCTGTTTACTTTGGGATACAAACACTCCTTGTTTTCTTTCAAGGAAGCAGTACTATACTATGCTTTGTGTTTATTTCCATACCTAAAAATGTGCAGCAAAATATGATTCAACCTGTAGGGGCACTGGGAGAGTCCAATAACTCAAGGAGTAAGAGAAATCTGTGAGCTGTGAGGACATTGTGGAATATGTATAAGCAAATATGTATATGAATATGTATTCTAATATATTAACTTTATATTACTACAACAAAACACTTGAGGCTATTAAATCAGAACCTTTTGGAGGTTCAAGATTGGTGTCCCCATTGTTTGGGGCTTCTGGTAAAAGCACTGAATGGCAGCCATGGGAGAGGGTACATTTCAAGCAGATTTCATGAAATGAGCCAGGAAGCAAAGACTTTCCCAGGTCCCCAAATGCCTTTCAAGGGCATACTTCCATTATTCTAAGTATATCCTGTAAGACCACAATTCTTCAGATTCCTTAGTCTTCTAATATCATCACTCTGGGGACCAAGCTTTTTAATGCCTGGGCCTTTGGGGGCATTCAGCATTCAAACTATAGTATTCCCGAAATAATAGAACTCTGCATTACATATTTTTCTTTACATATATCCCTGCACACTCCAGTTACTACATTATTTGGGTGGCCCATCTGAAGGGACAACACTTTATATTTTTTGAATTAATATAAGCCTATGCTATAATCAGTTCAGTGGAACTCCTTGAAAAGTTGAAAATGTATGCACACATACTTGTGCATGTGTGTTTGTGTTATTACTAGATTCTAAGAGGTAATTAAAATTTGTTTTAGGCTCTAGCATTTTATGAATCTTGCCTCTGGTGATGGTATTTAAGCTACAGTGAGGTCAAAGAAATTCTAAGTAGGGAAGGCCTTCAAGAGTGCAGCTTTTGGAGGCAAATTCCTTGTGCTCTCTACAAATTCTGTAAGCCATGTGTTCTTCCTTTCTTTCATTTTTTCAACTTTTTGTTGGACATGAAAGAAAATGATGTCTATACCTTTATAATAAGTAACTTCCTTTTTAATCTTACTAGATTATACAAATTATGGAGATGCAATTTTATAATAATTTTAATTCATACCCTCTGTAAATGTTGATAGAATTTGCATAGGACCCCACATCCACATCCTGTGTCTCCTCTCTTTTCCATCTCCACAGTGAACTTTTGTAAGTTGCCCACATTAGAGCATAATTATTCTTTTTTAAACTTTGCTTTTAATTTACATGTAGTGTGGTTTGTGGTGGTGGTTGTAACACGAATTGCTAAATGGTCTTAATAATAATAATAATAATGATAATAATAATAATGATAATAATAATAATAATAATAATAATAATAATAATTACCCGGATGCCAGATATATGGGGTTGAAAGCTGAAAGATCAGAGGAATAGAACAAGTCAGCCACAAGTTCTTACTGCTAGGGAATCCTCAGCCCAAGAGAGCTACTTCCTGTATACTCATGCCTATGCATTTTTTTATGACTGGCATCTTACTTCCTCTCTCTGCCCAGCTATATCACTTCCTCTTTCCGCCCAGCTCTATCACTTCCTATCTGTCTGTACAGACATCCAGACCCCTATAGTTAACTAGTGCTGGGATTAAAAGTGTGTGCCACCATGCTTGGCTCTGTTTCCAGTGTGGCCTTGAACTCACAGAGATCTGGATGGATCTCTGCCTCCTGAATGCTAGGATTAAAGACATGTGCTACCATTGCCTGACCTCTGTGTTTAATATAGTGGCTAGCTTTTTCCTTTGATCCCCAGGCAAGCTTTATTTGTTGGTGTTGATGGTGGTCTGTGTTTACCAAAGCATACATGTATAGATCAGAGGACAACTTATGGGTGTTGGTTCTCTTTTAGTACCATTGTGGGTTTTGGAGATCAAACAAAGATCATCAGACTTGTCAGCCAGCACCAGTACCCACTGAGCCATCTTGCCAGCCCAAAGCACAAGCATTATTATTCCTTAGATCCATCTGGATTGTCTTGAGGGTAGAGCTAAAGGAGGTGAGCACACAGGGATGCTGTTTGTAGTCTTTATATTTAGTAAGCTCTTCCATGTTCTTCATGCACAACCTGAGCTTCTGGTGGCACCTCCTGGGTAACCTCTCTGAGATGTTGCTCATCCTCACTGTTCACACATATTTCCAGCTTTGTTCACATAGGACTGAATGTTGTGAGCCTAGACATCAGTTCAGCCAGAGCACTAGGGCTCAGCAATAAGGATTTCTTTTTCCTTTGAACTCTATGGCATCTGTGTCATGTTTGTGACACCCATAATGATCGCATGTGCCCATGAATTTCCCTTTGCATTGGTCTGTGTCATTCTTAAGGGCAGGAACCATGTCATAATTACTGTTAATTACTCTTGCATCATCAACATTAATACCTTAAACAAGATACAAGTATCACAAATGCTCATTGATGTAATGGACTTATATCATTTATGATGTGTAGTTCTTATAAAATAAATGATTTTACGCTGTCTTATCTGCCACAGATATTTATCTAGTACCAATACTGTGAGAGGTGGCAATGACCAACTATAAATAAGGCAGAAATGATGATTATAGAACGTGCAGAAAACTCAAGAGACATAAGTAAAATTAAAAAAACACAATATAATTACATGATCAGTGTTACAAACAACAGGATTCTATGATGTACAGTAACAGTAGGGAATCTAATTTTATAGGACGGGTAGGGGGTTTCTCTTTGACAACCTACTGGAAACTTAGCAGAAGCCCCTCAATTAGAAACAGCCTCTTACATGTCATAGATGCTACAATCAGGCAGAGTGTACCTTGACTATACAAAAAGATGGGAAAATTCCAAGTCCTGACAAATCTGGGGTTATGTCATTAGGGACATATGCAAAAATGATATAGGGTAGGCAAACAACAGTGTCTGCCCCACTTAACAAAACTGGTTTATATCCCACTAGAGATTATGTTAGCGTTGTAGTTTGTACCAGCCCACTTAGGCTCTTAATGATACTTTATGTTTTCTCAGACTCTGAAAGCTCTAGATATGGAAAAGATATAACCCCATTTGTAGGTTTTTAAATTAAAAACAAACATTTATTTTTAATATGCATTGTTTGGCATCCTTTAAAATCTTCTCTTACCTATGACATTCAGTGCAAAGGGAAACACATCTCAAGGTTCTACATCTCTAAAATGAACTTTCAGGGTAGATTCCCATGAATTTCCCTGGTTTTAAGTGCATTTAATGATTTTGAAACATCTTGACCATAATATCTTTCTATCTGATAAAAAATCAAATGGTTTTAGAAGACCAGCTGTTTCTTAAAGACAAAATAAAGCACTAAGTATTAATGGAAATCTTAATATAAATATAAGTAAATCTATATATGAGTGTTTTGCCTATGTATGTATACCATGAGTATGCCTAGTACCTGTGAAAGCCAAAAGAGGGCATCAGGAACCCTTAAAGTTAAAGTTGTTGGTGAGCAGCTATGTGGGTGCTGGAAGCTGAACATGCATCCTCTGCAAAAGCAGTAAGTACTTTTAGCTACCAAACCATTTCTCTGACCCTAAATCCCCTCTCTGCACAGTGCCACCTGCTCTGTGGGATACAGAGTGTAAGGCAGTGTGGCCACATCAGTGTGTTGGCAGTGTAAAGGAGCAAAGTGCTGAGACTTTAACTATACTTGAAACAGTGGACTTAGCAGATCCTTCGAGAGTAGTTGGCATAATGAGACAGCATCAAGATGACGGCCCAAGAGCAAAGCGAGCACATGTGTGCTATCCGTAGAACATAATGAGCAGGTACAGTATTTATATACTATAAATATTTGCCTGTGCTGAACTTCCAATAAGGAAGATGCTGATGCAGATTCTGAACCATTTTTCAAGATTTCCTTCAAACGTTATCTAAAATTATGTTCTCTCTTTCTGCAGTGTGTAGGTCTCTGACCTGAATCCTGTGGGATTTAGAGAATTAACATAGACATTATCCTATCCACAGAATGACCTAAATTCTTCACAGGCTACAGAAGGATTTTAGCATTAATTATTTCTAGTATATTATAACTACACTTGACTTTTGAATATAAAATATTCCTCAGGAATATGAATCTCTAAAATGAACTTTCAAGGTAGATTTCCATGAATTTCCCTGCTTTTAAGTGCATTTAATGATTTTGAAACATCTTGACCATAATATCTTTCTATCTGATAAAAAATCAAATGGTTTTAGATGACCAGCTGTTTCTTAAAGACAAAATAAAGCACTAAGTAATAGTGGAAATCTTAAGTACACAAGTTTTATACTTTGACCCTCCTTTGATACCTGCTGGGTTGGCTCTTCATTCACCCTTATACACAGTGGTTTCTGAAGTTTTTTTTTTCATAGTTACCATCCATGTATGCATTATTCTTATATGAATACTCTTATAGAGTCAGAATTCACATAGATGATGGTAGTATTGTGAACTCATGGTCTATAGTGGGGTCCACTTTGTTGTTAAAATAACCTCTAATAATGCGTTGTTTGGCATTCTTTAAAAGCTTCTCTTACCTATGACATTCAGTGCAAAGAGAAACACAACTCAAGGTTCCACTATTAATTTTTAGATTTTATGTTCTTCCTACAATCAGTATTATATAATAGAAGCTATCACTTTGCCATTTTTCTAAATGTGCACAGAAACCAAACCCCAACAAAATTGAGATTAAAGTTCAGCATGGCTGAATAAACTTTGACATGAAAAAGAATTTCTTGCTGAGATAGGTTATATTAACTCAACAACTTAGTGAAGTAGGTTACAGGACTCCAAGATCCCAAGAGCCTTGAAAAACACAAATTAAAATAAAATAAAGTTTTAACCAAAGTAAGCATAGTCAGTGTATTACTTTTAAATTCATGTATCTCAACATAATTTGTTGATAGTAACAGAAATGGACATAAGAGCCATTTGATGCCATTTGTTAACTATTTAGGATTTGTGCATTTTGTGAGGGTAGGAATAGCACATCTGAACCTTGCCAAGTGCTTAGCTTGTCATCACACATCCTTACTTTCTTGTCATGTTCACGATGACAATGTGAGGGTAGGTACTATGATTACAGTTCCTGAGGTTATGAAGGAGAAACCAGAGCATGATACCATTCACTGAATAACCTAAGTTTACATGGTTAATTTTATGAGGCAAGGCACCTACAGCTCTGCCCCAAAGTTTATTTTCACCAGTGTTCTTTGCTGCTTCTTGAAGAAATGTCACAGAGACTTTTGAGGCTATAATATCAGTGGTTATTTCTAAGATGATATGTCCATGGGGTGAGAGGCATGACAACCCCAGCCACTGACCATCATATGAAGTTCCTTCATAGGCCAGAATCATTTTGTAATGGTTTCTGAACTGATTTTCTCAATTCTAGCCAGACTGACCATTGCAGTAAGAAGGTCAGAACAGCCATTTAGACATGGGTGTTATCTGGAAAGGCAGGATTGCTTCCTAAATTGATTGTTCCAGCAAATAAGAGCTTTCAAGTGGCTTTAAAGCCTGCCTCTGAGCACTGTTCACTGAGACATAGGAACTTTTCTTCTAGGTCTCTGTCTGAAGTACTGTTTGAATGTACAGATCCCTAGCCTGGCTACTTAGGAACCTGGGCTCTGGAGATTCACTTTATAAGAAGGTTTCCACCTGATTCTCTTACTTTTGGAGAGTTGGGAATCCCATTGACCAGCATGACTTTCAACCCTGGCTGTGTTAGAGTCACCAGGGAGGTTCTCAGAAACAATATTATCTTGATCTTTCCCTCTGGATATTTTTTGTTTGGCATAACATAAGTATAGCAGAATTTTTAAGAACTTATCGACAAAGAATCCTTGCTTTAGAAAAAGTGATTCAGTGCATGTTCACACCACACAGCTTTGTTGGAAGCTGGAGAAATTTCAGTCTGGTGAGATTTAATACACTGTTGCTCTTGGTGGGGTTGGGTGTGCTTGGTGATGTAGCAGGGGCAAGTCCCCTTTTACAGTCTGTGAGTAGCTGCCTCTCTTTGCAGCAGTTTACCTTGTACATATTGTATTTCATCTCTGCTAGGGTGTCATTTCAAAGTGGTATATGTGGATTTAATAAACAGGGCTTTCAGATTAAAAAATTACTCAAATATCAATAATGTTATAATTGTATTGAATTCAGTCTCCCAGAATTTTGTTGCAAATATTTTGAATTAATATAAAATTATATATTTAAGTGACCATTAAGATGGAATGACCATTTATTTGTGTTCCTGCCTTTGTGAGACCTTTACACATTCTAGGCACCAATTCCCTGTTATATGAATAGCTGTGAAGGTTTTTTCTCCCATTTTTTATTCTGTTATTTCCTTTTCTCTAGAACCTCTCTAATTTCATGCAGTCATGTTTTTCCTTTTTAGACAGTCCCTGCCTTTTCTATATCTTCAAATGTTTCCCTGTGTTCTCTCCTAACAGGAAGTCTTACATCAGTCTTTCCTTTCTTCCACTAAGGATCCAAGTCGTCATCGTCTTCCTCCTCCTCCTTCCTCTTCCTCTTCCTCTTCTTCCTCTTCTCCTCCTCCTCTTCTTCCTCATCCTCTTCCTCTCCTTTTCTTCCCCCCATCCTCCTCCCCCCCACTTCTCCCCGTCCCCTCCTCCTCTTTAACCAGGCTTGTCAGTCTTTCTTACTTAACCTGGCTCCCTTTCCTTAGCCACAGCCATAAATGGGATTGTTTAAGGTGTCTTCATTAAAACATTTCCTGCAGTTTCTGGGTTTCCAGCCTGGATAAGTTCCACGGTCCAGTTACTTTCATTTTTCTTAGGGCACTAAGTGTGGCTGAAGAGAATCCATCAGATTCACCAGCCCTCACCTCAGCTTTTCTCTTAACACTGTCCACAACCTTTTGCCTCAAGACTGGTCACTACCCTAACACAAGAAGTCTACAGGCTTAATTGGTGGTCCCAATAAAGCCCTTTGTCATTGTCTAAAAGCTACAGAGTTGATAGTAGAAGACTCTGAGGCTGTTCAGGCTTTCTTCACACTTTCTATTTTATCAAACATTATATAAAATTTGCAATTTCTCTTTTTCACTCAACCCTTTCTGAGCACCCTGGAGATGTGACCTGTTCATTGGTCCTCTGGATGTTTTCCTTATGGTGTTGGCCTCTTGTGTACTCATAAAATTTATTGTATCAGATAACTACTGTCTCCTTCCTGACCATTCATTTCCTCTGTGTGCAACCATATTCTCCGTGGCCAGAATAAACTTCCAAAAATACTTTGTTTATTTTTTTCACTGACCTACAGTTGTTTTCCAATACTTTCCAAAACAATGTAGATTCTTTTTCTGCCTTTTCCCTCCCTGGCTACCTCCTACTCCCTGCTTTCCTCTCTTCTTCTTTTCTGATTTTTGTTTCGATTTTTCTTCTAAGACAGGTCCTCTCAGACCAGGCAGACCTCAAACTGCATCCCTTCCCTCTTAATTTTGGGGATTGCTTGCATGTATCACCTCCCACAGTTGCAAATTATCCCGCACCTCGCTAGCATCCATAGTCATTGTCTTAGTCTCCTTTTAGATTAACATGCACATACAACTGGATTTTTTAAGCTTCTCTGTTCTCCCTTCCCCAGCCCCCTTTTGAAAATCCTAAATGCTACTTTCTCTTCTTAACTTGGAACATTTGATTCATATTTAAATGTGTAATGTGAATATCACTACTTTTGTACATATAAAAGAATTTTATTTTATGTGTATGAATGTTTTGTTTACATGTGTGTCCATGTACCACATGTGTACCCTATTCCATAGAGGCCAGAAACAAGTATCAGATCCTCTGAAACTGGAGTTACAGATAATCTCGAGACCCAGGTGAGGCCTGGGAATCAAACTTAGATCCTCCAGAAGAGCAGCCAGTTCTCTTAATATGAAGCCATCTCGCCAGCCCTTTGTACATTGTTTATACTCCTTTTAAAATGTACCTTTCTCCTTTTAACACAGTGCATAATCTGCACCTCTCATCCAGCTATTACTCATTTTAGACATAGGAAAGAAGACTTTCCAATAGTTAGACATTGTGACATTTATAATGTATGTCCTGTCACATTCATGGCTACTCAGGACACATAGGTTCATGGGTCAGGCCACAGTTTGGACACACCTGCCAGTTATTAGCTGTTTGAATTGTCCTATTTTTTCTGTCACAAATCTGAAATTTTCTGGAAATATAGTTATATAGGTCATGCTTTTCTAGCCCTATCAGCATCTAGCAGCGTATGTGGTATTCACAAAAATAGATGCTTCCTATTGAATCCTATTGTCCATTTTTCTTGAGGTTAAGACAGGACTCAGCAGGGAGAGGTGCAGTTGAGGCAATCCTTCTGTACAGAAGGATTTCTCCCCTTGAAATTAATTGGCCTATCTGGGGATCAAAGCTTTGACTTCATTAGCCTTCCACTCTGCTAAGCTGACCTGCTCCAGGAGGTTTCTGTGATTAAACAGTGGCTGCTTTGAATGTGTTAGTCTTGCCCCAAACTGGTGACTTCTGAATCTCTTTTGTTGATACATAACAATTCTCTGTGCTGAAGTAATTGCTTCCCTTGGCTGAGAAGGTCATGGTTTTCCATAGTAGATAAGAATGAGTATGTACCTAGTAAATAAATTGACAAGGCACAGCTTAGTTCCTGTGAAAGTCTCACTTCTACTTCTGTCCCCATTGTTGTGGAGTAAGGATTTGCTGGGCCTGAATCATGAGGTACACAAGCATAGCATTGGCATGGCTCCTGTTTCTTAGAATTTACAATAATCACTCTGAGCAATATGCCAATGTCCTCTGGTTTCTCATCTGTCCATAAGTACACATTCTGTTGAAAGTAAAGGGTCTACATCTCATCTCTTATCCAACCTCCTTGATCCTCTCTTTTGTGTTTATGTGTTTGGTCAGATGTGCTGGAAGACTCTTAGACAAGTCTTTTATAAAGGGGCGGAGTCTGATCTCCCACCTTTTAAGTCCCTTCTCCCTCTCATGTGCTGTGACACGCAGTCTGCTGCAGAAGTGGTGTATGATGGCTTCTGGTCCTCTAACTTAAGAGACACTCCAGCTTCTACGTTTACTCTCCTGGAGACTTCCAGTATCAAACTAAAATGAAGGGTGGCTAAAGGAGTGAGTCCCAGATGTGACAGCTATTGCAACCATCTTGGTTGAGGATCCTGGCAGGTGATTAGCTCTGTTAGGGCATCTGGCTTCAGCCTAGCCAGTAGCTCGTCCAAGGCCTGAGTGAGCCAGATGCAGCTGGTTAGTTATTTTCACAACAGCATGAGGAATGTCAGAACATCATTCAGCCAGTAGGTAACTAGAGACAGTTAGATGGCTCAGTAGGTAAATCAGCAGCCTCCAGTCCCGATAACATGAGTTCTATTCCCAGGACCTACATGGTATAAGAAGAGAACCAACTCCTCTGTGTTGTCCTCTGGCCTCCGTACACACACCATGGTGTGCATATGCCCACACACAGACATACAGACAATAAACAAACAAACAACAAACAAACAAATGTTAAAGAGAGTTTCTAAACAGATAACAGACTGGTAAATCGTGTTTCAAGTATATTTTAACCAGAGTTCCTAAACTCTAGTGTGGTCAGAATTTGATTGCCCATATGCCATATGGAAAGTAACATAATAATACCTGAGATGAGCCCAAATAAAGTTAATTTTAGTGAAGTATTGGACCTCTCTTCTTTCAGTTTCCTAATTTGAAAATTTAGGTTAATGGGCTAAATGCAATTTAAGATATTTTTTGTACTCTCTTCTGTAATTCCAACTCATTATTGTTCAGATGAATTCTTTAGAAGGGTTGGAATTCGTGATTCTAATTCTCCTCTCTGTCCTTTACCTGAACTGATCTGCCCAGTTTATTCCTTGAGTACCCTAAATACATAAAGGGTAGAATTGGAGGGCTAGAGAAGTGGCTCCTCAGTAAATAGCAAGCCTTGTAAAACATGGGGAACCTGAATTTGGTGCGCAGAATACATATAAAATGTTGATGTGCTTGCAATTCCAATGGTGGAAAGATGGAGACAAGAGGTCCTGGGGTTTACTGGTGAGCCAGCCTATCCTGTCAAGCTCCAGGGAAGTGAGAAACCCTGTGAGACATCTCCTGGGGAATAATATACAATGCTGTTCTCTGGCTTCCACATGTACATATGTGTATGCATATCCACACCAATAGGTGTGCCTGAACATACATGCACAAATGCGCGCATGCACACCCACACAAACAAATTATAATAAGTGAGAACTTATTATATGCAAGGAAGAGATGAGGAATCCCACATGTTTTTTGGGTTTTGTTTTTTGTTTTCTGTGAAAGTCCTGTTCCTTTTCTGTAGCTGGGGAAATCTCCAGTCCCGCCCAGCCCACAGCCACTCAGATCCAAATAGACATACAGATGCTTATATTATTTAAACTGTTTGGCCTAATGGCTCAGGCTTCTTGCTAGCTAGATCTTACATCTTAAATTAATCCATTTCTGTAAATCTATACCTTGCCACATGGCTTGTGACTTGCCAGTATCTTACATGGTGCTTGTCATGGCCATGGCTGGCAGCTTCTCCTGGCTCAGCCTTCCACTTCCCAGAATTCTCCTCTCTGCTTCTCCTGCCTACACTATACTTCCTGCCTGGCTACTGGCCAATCAGCACTTTATTTATCAAACAGAGCAACCTTTCACGGCATACAGATATCCACAGCACTTTTCCACATGTGCCTAAACTTCCATAGTTATTGAAGATATGCAGCTGGCTCAGTCAGAACAATGATTTATGTGTGGCGGGGTATCTGTACACATTCTGAATTTATAGGTGTAAGAATCATTGTGCATATTTGCTGAGCCCAAGTCCCATGGCTCTGGCAAGGCTGGGGTGGCATGTGGTGTACAATAAGATAGATTACATTTCAGTAGATGTGACTTTGCTGGTGAGATTTCTATTTAGGTGGTTTGGGGCTGTTCTGTGTCAGATTTCTGCTTCTGAAAAATCATGTGCATCTCTCCTGAGTTCTTATGTGTTTACTATATGGTTTAGTTCTTGTTCTGTGACCTTAGGAATAATATGCCAATTAAATCACACAGTGGAGAAATGCCTTAGACTGCTAAGAGTTATTGATCACAATTTCATTTGGAAAGAAACACCATTGAGAATAAATTGTGACAAATAAAGATGCACAGAGTTGTATAGTTAGGGGTGCATCAGAAACCATCTAGTAAAGAAAGTGGGATTCAGAGAGAAACGGGATACAATTAAAGTCACAGAACTAGTTGATTTTCCATGAAGTTTACAAATCATCTCTACAATATCATCACATGCTATTAGAAGCTAGAAAAAGGAACTAATGTGCTTCAGTATAATGGCCAGTTCACCTGAAATGTCAAAAGTATCTGTGTGTGTGTGTGTGTGTGTGTGTGTGTGTGTGAGTGAGAGAGAGAGAGAGAGAGAGAGAGAGAGAGAGAGAGAGAGAGAGAGAGAGAGAGAGACAGAGGCTGATGAGGTTGGCTTGCCACATGGAAGGAATGGAGACTGTGAATCATGCTTGTGATACAATACCGACCTCTCAATGCTTCTAAAAGCCCCAGTCCAGAAAACACAGTTCCTACAGTGTCCTGACATCTGATCAGGAACAGTGAGAGAAGAGCATGGTGCTCCCCCTAGAGGCCAACACAAACACAGTTGCAGATTAAAGACACTGTAATATAGCAATCTTGGTGTTTCTAGCCTTGACAATTTGCTGCAGGATATGGAAGTGTGACCTCTAATACCCTCACAAATTTTGAGGGATAAAGTTAGAATATATACAATTTCAACTCTTTCATAAAATATTAAAGACATAGATGCTGTTTCTATTATGCTTAATGTAATTGTATTTAGTAACGTGTGTGTGTGTATATGTGCGCACATGTGCACATGAGCTTGTAGAGGCAAGCGGTGTGCATGGAAGCTTGTGGAGGCTGGCTGTCAATGTCTAGTGTCTTTCTTCTTTATGTTTTGAGAGTCTCTCACTGACCTGAAGCACATCATTTCTGGCCTTTGAAGTGAGCTTCAGTGAGCTGCCTGTCACAGCCCCCTCCACTAGGGTTATAGTCACAGATCACCACACAGGCCTTATTACATGAGTTCTGAGGATGCGAACTCAGGTAGGTCCTTATGCTTCTGCAGCAGACACTTTACCAACTGAGTCATCTCCCCTGACTCTACTCTTAACTTTTTAATATGTCTTCTTAGGTAGCACCACGGGCATTAGTGATTCAAAATACAGGAACTCTCTAAAGAGTAGTAATAAAGTTTAAGTATCTGAGTGATGGATTTCCCAGAAAGAGCATTCATAAACTCAATAGGGTGCTTGTCAGCAAAAGCTGCCATGCATAACTGAGCCCATGACTGTTGTGATAAGCTGCCCCTTGCAGGAGATCACGTTCACCAATACACAGAGTCACTTTGGAAACTGTCATTTGCTGTTAGTTTCTCAATGATCCATCCTGATAATATTGGGGTCTTAAAATCAGAAATTTACACTTTCAGGCATCTCATCAACAATGAATAAACAGAGAGATGGACATATTTGTTTGGTTTGTTCTTTGTATCTTCCTTTGACTTCTGCTCACTGTGTGCTGCTACCAAAAGGCAGTTTAAGTCTCATCTCATTTAAGTAGGATGTAAACTGTTCCAGTCTTTAGGGCAGGCAAAGAGGCTTGGCATGCAGATGCGCTTGCCACCTGACAGCCTGAGTTCAATCCCTAGGACCTACATGATAGAAGGAGAAAACCAACTCCAGTTGTTGTCCTGTACCATTCACATATGGACCATGGTACAATCACCCCCACATACATACAGACAGACACATACACGAAAGAAGAAAATGTTAAAGACATAAATTTCTTCAGTTTTTGGTGAGTCATAGACATATGGTTGGAGAAAATTGATGGTATGGTATAGAGCACATATGTAACTATATGCACATATAAGATTTTAACATAAAAATTTGTATTCATAGCATACAGAACAGGTCTTAACACATTCATACAGCACAGGAACACAAATCTGTTGCAACTTTGTTTTTGTCCTGTGTCAGTTCTGACACTGGGGGAAGAGGAGAAAGGTTTGGCATCTCCATCTTCACTTTCCTTTCTTGTCTTCAGGACACCAATTGTGAGCAGCCACTGGGGAAGTATTTGTGACACTTTCATAAACTTGATTAGACTTTGGCTGTTGTCTCCATTGTGCTGGGCAGGAATTCCTGTGATTTATGGGCACACAAAGCAGCCTTTAGAAGCAGAGCCATGGAGCAATCAAGAAGAAAGGGAAACACATGAGTTGGCCAACTACAGTAAGATAGTAAAGATACTCCTGTCTGGAAAGCTGTACTGAGTACCCATCAGGAAATAGACACTACTTAGAAGTCTACCAGTCACTTCCACGCTCTGTGTGTCTGTGTGTGTGTTTAAGAGTGACTGGAAGTACCAAATGGGAGACAAGAGCCATTCCCTGGACACTTTGCTTCCCTAGTTTTAAAGAAAACAATAAGTGCATAGGTTGGTTAGGACATTTTCAGCAAGTTCACATTTTATGGGGCATCACTGCTTTAATGGTATACATCTCAACCTATTTCCAGCAATGATTGCAAATGGAGAATCATGATGTGAAAATTAGCTTTGGATTTGCATAATACAGAAGACCTGCTTTAAATATCCATACAAGTTTTGATTGACAGTGTAAGAATACAAGTACTTTGTCCACTTTATGAGCACAAGCAATTTCTCCAGGAATTCACTCACTCTGAAGTTTGAACTGAGTTCAAGTCCCAGGGTCTCTTCCTACTCACCAAGTGATTAGCAAATGTTACCTATGCAAAGCTAGGGCAGTGACATTTACCCTAACTGTCTCAGAGGCTTATCAAATTCCTCAGGGCCCAGTCAGACGACAACACACACAGCCTATTGAACACAGTATTGAAGGGGTCATTTATTAGGCTGGAAGTTTTTGTGACTCTGAAAAGTGACAAAAGAGCCCTCTGAATTGTCACAAAGGTGCCAGAGGCAGAAGGCAGCTTCCTCCCTAGATCTAGGGAGACAACTGGAAAACGGGAATAATTAACAGCTGGTCTTCTGAAAGAAATGAGCAGTGGAGTTGAAGTTAACTCCATGTTAACTTCATGAAGTTAACTCATGGGATGAGTGGGGGCAGGAACCCTGGCTGAGGTCTGAGAGCAAATAATCCTCAGAGGGAGCAGGGTGGCTGGCCCTAGTGGTCCCGGAAGTTTTGCAATAGTGCTGTTTTGCTGGAAATATTGCCAGGTGGTTCCACTAGGCCTGGGGAAAAGACAGCCAGTGGGTGATTCAGTGAGGGAAAGCATCTTTCAGTCTTCATAAAAGACTCCTTGTTAGGAAAGGGAGGACCAGCTGAAACAGCAGAAAGATCATCTGGGGAGTCTCAGGTCCTCAAAGCAAACGCAAAGAACCAGGACTTGAGCTTAGATCGAGAAAGCCTGTAAAGTGCTCTGTGAGAAGAAATATAAATTTAATTTTGCAAAGTAAAAGCAGAATTCTGTAAGTGTTAACATTCTGGCTCTTTTAAATCTTCAAAAATAACAGCAGAGTAGATATTCTTAAATGACTTCAACATTATCAGATAGATTCCCAGTAGCACAGCTCTTAACCAATGTTTACATCACGTGAGGTCTCCTTCTGATTGAGGCTCAATGGCTTATGAGTAATATGCTTATTCCACTATCGTGGAGTAATGCTGAAAACCATTAATGAGGAATGAAACAAACCCAAGTAAGATAGAATGTGCTGAGAATTGTAGTTACATCTATATTAGTGGTGTGTAAGAAAAAATGGTTTAGGGTTTACGTTCTTATTGGTTTTGCCAAGGAAAATGGCTAGAAGGGAAGTCATACATCCCGTGTTTTATCTTTCAATTGTCCTGTGAAAATTACAGTTGAAACATGGATAGCCAGTATTGATCAGGGAATGTGACAACAAAGATTCTGCTCTTATTATTTTGCCTGCATTGAGAAAGAGCATGGCCTGTGTGCTTGGGCTAAATCCACAGCCCTTATCTGTGATATGCAGAGAAAGCAGGATGGAGATGCACATTTTCCACAATGGAAACTCTATCCAGCCCACATCCCTCAGCATTGCAAGCTCAGGGCAGCTTTCCTTGTATGCATCTGAGAGCTCAGAGACCATGTTCAATGTGGCAGTGATGCTCCAAGTCCTCCAGCAAGACCACTTGCAGAACAAGTCTAGTATCTGTGGCTTATTTGTTTCCTTTCAACTGTGTCTTACTTAAAAGGAATGGACAGATTCACATGGTGATGATGGGTTTAATTCAAAGCTTACCTATCACAGACAGAGTTCAAGAAAATCTGAAACTATTTGTGCATCAAGCTTTCATTTTGTTTGCTTCTACACAGTGATTGAAGACAGTGAACCAGAGCTGGGCTTGTAGCTCAGCCATGGGCACCTGCCTCTCCTGGGTGAGGCCCTGGGTCTGATCCTTAGTGCCAGAAGGAAATAGAAATAACCCTGATGCAATCTGTGGTCCCTTGGTCCCTTCGGAAGCAGGAAGAACCTAAAAGATGTAGCATTTATCGAAAGCCATTCTTAACACCAAATTGATGGACACATTTCTGTATTTCCCTCTTTTCCATACATCTTTTCTTCAAAGACATTTTGGTGCTATATAAGGAATCTTTACTGAATATTTTCAGAAACAGTTGATGCTGTAAAGGAACCTGTGCTTCACATTTTTAGAGAAACCTTTTTGTCTCTGCAAGAAACAGAGAAACTGATCCCTGAGATTCTGCCGCTCTAAATCAAGCCGTCTTTCTGAGCAGTTTGCTGACAGTTCTTTGACTTTCCCTCCCTGAGAGGTTCATGTGGTGCTAAGTTACTGTGAAAAAGTAGATCTGGATTCCTAACAATCCTACTTGCAAAGAGAGAGCAGGGCAGACTCAAAAATAGCATCCCTTTGTGTTAGAGTTTCCCTCTGATTTGGGAAATGATTCTGCAATGCCCCTTTCCTCTTACATGCCAGTCATCCTTACTCTCTGGGGTTTGCTTCCCTGAGAATGGCTGGTCTTTAGTGATGCCAGAGTTTCTATCTGAGTAAAGATATCTAGCTGATAATTGACTTGGAGTTAATTTATCTAAACACAGATTGTAAATAAGTGGCTATCACCATGACGATCTTGGCTACCAGACAGAGTATGCCGCAAACGCTAATAAACAGACACATGTAGTAGGAGTCTGGCAGAGAAACAACAAATCTTTCTTGCCGAGGGGAAGGAGCTGTAAAAACCCTAGAAAACTCACAGCTGCTTCTTTCCCTGGTGTTGGCAAGGCTGAGCGCTAAATACCAGCTTCTTCAGCAGCCCTTCAGCTTGCCGAATCTGGCCCACTGTGAATGCTTTCAAGCCACTCTGGGCAGCAACAGAGTGGCTCTGCCTGGGAGGAGGCCTCAGTGAGGAGGGCTTTGCAAGCTTGTGGGACACTACAGCTTTGCTCTTATGACTTGTCATGGCTTTAGAGGGAATTGCCCTTCCTATAGGCTCCTTATCAGGGATGCTGACTGTGGCCACTGTACTGAGTTGGGACAGTTCTGGTCTGCAGACTGGAAGTTCTACTACTTGATTTAGCCTGTCAACAACTCCTGTCCAGAAAGGTAATTTACTCTTTATGTCCTAGATCTACACTTGTCACTTACATGGACAGGGCCCTGCTTTTCTCTTATGCCTAAGAATTTGGGTTTGAATCCAACAAGGCAAAGGAAGTTAGAAAAAGAAAAACATTCAAAAGGCCTTCCATGTGTTGATTTTGAGCTGCTCCTTGATAGAGCATTCTGTGCATATGATGGATGCAAGCCTGATTTTAATTCCTAAGTGACTAGTGATTTATCCAATAAAATATTCTGGAAATAAAATCATTTTTTCAATGAGACCTGATATTGGTATATCTGAATGCTGAATGCCTTGATTTCACTAAATAGACAATATATATACACACATATATATATATATATATATATATATATATATATATGTGTGTGTGTGTGTATATATATATATATATATATATACACACATATATATATTCCTCTGCCAATTAATTAATAGTGAGATAATTGATAGTGAGATGATTGACTTAGGGGTTGATGAATGCACAGGCTGTCTGGTAACCTCCTGGGAAAGCAGGGTAGGGTTGGTTTCAACCCACTGCTGTAGCAAAGCCTAAGCAAAGGCTTCAAGACGGAAGGATATCATTCCCAACATGGAACTAAGAGCATCTTTGGTTTTCATGGTCTTTTGCAGTCAAGTGATGATGTCTTGTTTCATAATCACAGGGTAGCATTTGGAGTTATGTCAATCTCACATTCTGGTATGCTTCTTAGAATCAGAGTTCTCTGTTGCCTCCATGTTAAATTCACGAACGAACTCACAGACTTCCTCCTGGGTTAATTTTCCCAATAATGAGCCCAAGGTTGAATTCTGCACTTCGCTCCCTGTGCCTTCTGTCTGGCTGTAGTTTGTAGCTGACCTACCTGTCATCTGTGTTTGTCTGATCTGAATGTGTCTCTATTCCCACCAGTGTGTGTCCCTAAGAAAAGCTTTGCTCTATATTTACTGGATAGTGTAGAAAATACCTCATGGAAAAGGAATGAGGGGTGCTTTACAGAGAGCTTGAACAGTTTTTTTAACAAAGGATGAAATTATTCACTTTACCTGACCCCAAAGAATTCACTACTGCAAACATACTGTTACCAAGCGATACGCTGCCTCCAACATTTGTGGTAGATATTTGTTGTATAAGGTCTCTTTCACCCTGCTTGCTGTTTTCAGCAAATTATTGCCCCTCATACACACACACACACACACTGCTGTGGGTTGAGGCATAGAAGAGTACATAATTTAAGATTAAAACTAGACATTAGCTTAGGTTGTAAAAGCTCATTAAACAAGGGAATCCAAGACAAATAAGGTTGGCCATTCCACTGTTCTCTTAATATTGGGATAAACAATTATGTACACAGTGGAATAATAAGTCTTAAGTGATCTTGAAGTGTATTATTAATTCTGGCTGTGAGGTCCAGCAAAAGTTCCAGTTTCTTAGAATTCAAGTGATGCTTTCCTGAAAATTTATCACCATACTCTGTCTTTTATTTCTTTCAAAGTATTAATAAATAATTTTGACTTGGAATGAGAATATTGCATCTCACACTGGGACCTGGAACCCTGTTTCCCCTCCCCTTTCTGCAAGGTAATCCCATTTTTATGAACCACTCTTGTTAGAAGTATAGTTAAATCTAGAAAAAAAAAATTCACCTGTTGAAGTCTTCCCAAATCTCCAAATGCCTTGTATTTCTATTGCAGTCATCTATGAGCATGACACCTGAAGATGTCACCAACTTTCATACAGGCTTTATTTGCTTGGATATTTTCATCATTGGATCATTTTAATAATATTTGATTGAAATTTACTATCTTTCATTTTGATTTTTCAAGTTGCCAGTTAAATAAAAAATGATGGCCTCTTTGTTAACATGTATAACTGTAAGAAAGTTAATTTATTAGATATTAGACACATCCCTACCCAGGCAGATGCTCAAGTAAATATTTACTTGGCTTTCTCCAGTCTTTATTTTGTGTGTCAGACAACTTTCTGCCACTATTGCAAAACACCCGAGGTAACCAGCTTAAAAAGAGAAAACGTACCATATTTTCTTTCCAGGAGTCCAATTGTCAAGAAAGAGGAGGGACTATAAGAGTGTGAATTGTTGAGACCAGGATTGGAAAAGCACAGGGACAAATAGCCAAACAAATGGAAACACATGAAATATGAACCAAAGGCTGTGGAACTCCCAGCTGGATCAGGCCCTCTGGATAAGTGAGACAGTTGATTAGCTTGAACTGTTTGGGAGGCACCCAGGCTGTGGGACCCGGACCTGTCCTTAGTGCATGAGCTGGCTGTTTGGAGCCTTGGGCTTATGCCGAGACTCTTTGCTCAGCCTGGAAGGAGGGAACTGGACCTGCCTGTACTGAATCCACCAGGTTTAAATGAATCCCCAAGGTGTCTTGGCCCTGGAGGAGATGGGAATGGAGGGGAGGGCCTGTTGGGGAAGGTGGGGGTGGGTGCAGGATGGGGGAGGACAGGGGAACTCATGGCTGATGTATAAAATTAAAACACACATATAATAAATTTTTAAAAAGGAGAGAAAAACAAAGAGAAAACGTTTTCTTTGACTTCTCTTCTCAAAGATTTCAGTCTATAGTGAATTGGTTCTGCAGCTTCTTGTTCTGTGGTGATAGACATGTCATAGTTGGGGACATGCCAGAACACACATGTGCAGCTCATGGTGGCTGGATTGCAAGAAGGGAGACAGAAGGATCACCCCATCGTAATCTTGTTTGAGGACACTGTCTCAGTGCCTGGAGACTTACCAACAGGCCACACCCTGAAGGTTCTATCGCCTTTCATAGAACAAAGCTGAGGACCACATCTTTAATACATGGGTCTTTGGAGAACCGTGCATATTCAAAGTACATCAGCCATGACACAGTATTTTGTTCCATAATGATAATGGTCTAGGGTCTTTCTCAGAGCAGTGGCCAGATAATAATAATCAAATATTTTGAATATATGTAGTGCTTTCATCTGAAAACTGAAATCATATTCTAATTCTTTATAACTTTCATTTTACACCTATAAGCAGAAAGTTGAAGAATTTTCATTCCAAAAGTCAGGAATATAGTAGATATTCAATGTTTACTTGTTGACTATTTATTAAATTTGAAGTTTAAATGACATGAATTTTTATATAGCTCCCATTTGACTTGAAGAAGAAAGAACCCATCATTTGCCTAGAAGTTTGCAAGGATGGCATTCCTGTGATGGGTGGAATGACAGGAACCATCACCATTCATCTCTTTCATCATAGTGAAGATTAATTGCTTATCAGGGCACTTTCAGACATTAGTGTGTAGATAGGGTGTTCCAATATTTCTACAAGGGTGGACTGGGCTTCGTTTTCACAAAGTGAAAAGGAAATTAAAGCAATTGCAGATTTCCACGTAAGCCTGCCATCTAATGAAATCCAGATGAGCTGTGAAATTGAACCTGGTCACGGGGAGAATAAATGGCTCCAGATGCCCTTCCCTGAGCGGTTTCAAATCCAGAGGACTCCAGTTTATGGAACGTGTTCTTCTCTTGAATTGTCCTAATCGAGCAGCAAAGCTACTCAGTCTTACCACTTCATGACTTAGAATGTGGGCCCTGACTTAAACTAAATGGTGATCTAGACAGAAAAGGCTTGACTTGACAGTATTTGAATCTGCTTTATTTTTCTGAGTAGCTAAAGCAGAAATCATATTTAGGAAAATACATTTTATTTTAACAGAACCAAAATCTGCCTTTTAATGTTTTGAAAACAAAGCTCCTCATTCCTCTCCCTTCTCAACTTCAGTCTATAGTGTTGATTACCATTATTCACCCAGATAAAATTTCTGACCTCCTTTTTATTTGGCTTCTAGTTTTGTCTATGAGGGTAATGGGGTTTTTTGTTTTGTTTTGTTTTTGTTTTTGTTTTGTTTTTATCCTTTCTCACCTCATCAGTGGCCTCATTTCAGCTTGGATTATTTCATGGCATTTTGTATTTGAAAATATTTTGCATTTAATTCTATTTGTATGTTCTCTCATTCCCACAAATCTCCTTAAAGTCTGGAGTAACAGAAGACAAAAGACAAAAAAAGATGGAAAGTGAAAAGGAACCAAGCTAATGACCATTTTGTTTTAGAGCATTGATGTGGGTTTAATAATTAAGGTGTCTGCGGGGCAGATTCTCCTGGAAGGGAATAAGGAGGCACTGTTGATTCCTACTTCATAAACTTCTAGGGCACAGAGAATGTGTCTATGTAATTAAGTGCCCAGGTCCACACATCATTTGACAATAATGACGCGAGGTGAGTTAGAGCTCATTTTCCTACTGTTGTGACTATGCCTTCATGACTTCCCAAGAAAGGTGGATAGCTGTTTGCCTGTGTCAGTAAACAGAGGAGGGCACTTGAGATGAAAGTTTGTCCAAATTACCATAATCTCATAATGAAAAAATAGAGATCTGGGAACCATAGTCCAAAGGTTAGCTTGTTAAGTGAGTTGTACACTGTAGAAAGGGAGCTATTGAGGAAGGTAGGGGCATGAACAGTTATTGTATAGCAAAAAAACATCTTTCTTTGATCATTCTAGCTCTTTTAACGATTTTAAAATAATTCAAATGTAGGTTACTGTTGTTCTGTTGGGAATCTAAATGAATTGGTTATCTTTGCTCAGAGTCTGCATTTGTGTGTGTGCATGTGCATGCCGTGTGTGTGTGTGTGTGTGTGTGTGTGTGTGTGTGTGTGTCATTGTCACTTGTTTTACATTCCTGACCTGGCTGGAACAGTTAGCTGCTTAAGAAACTTTTGTGGAAAAAGGAAGCATCAAGATGCTATTCCTGTAGTTGGTCCCTGTTAGCTGCAAGAGAGGGGGTATTTTATAAAGTATGAATGAAATCGATTTATAGTCATTATTAGAAAAGATAGGCAAAGTCTGTGGACCACTAAATGGTGATGTCATAAAAACACCAAAGTGCCATTGCTAATAAATGCTGTGAAATTCAGTTTATGAATTAGCAGCAGTCACATCCAATGGGCTAAGGGCCAGAAATGCTATATTAATATTAATGGTAATATTGTGCTGTTTTTACATAGTATCTTGCTACTTTTAAGGTGTATTGCTTTGGAATGTCCCCTCCCTCGGGAAAAAGGATGAAGGACATTATTCCTTGCTGTTTGTAGAGACAAAGGGTCAAAAACATTAAATAGTCTGACCAAATTTATAAGCAGTTAATGGCTGAGCTATCAAAAGCAGCAAATAGTTGAACTTTGTTAGCATTTCAGTTGATGAGAAAGTATAAATCAGAGTGTAGGGTAGATAAAAATGGGCATAAAAGGCATTTGGGGTTACTTGGAGTTCTTGGTCACTTTTTTCTGACAGAGCAGCCAGTAGGTCTGCCTTGAGAATTCATTATTAAAAACATAGGCAAAACTCCACTTTCCAAGTTTTGTGAAAGGCCAATTTATATTAGTATGATTTATTATAAAGTTTCAGGATTTTCTTTAAAAGCTTTCACAGATATGAGGATTTATGTGAACTCAGAAGCAAAAGATATTCTGATTATCCATTAGATAAATGTTCTGTTCCTGGCTCTTCCTTCATCTCTAGAACATCAATATCTTCTTCATCATAAAATAGGACAGGCTAGAAAGTCTAGTCAGCTATTGAGATCCCTGTCGACTTCACCAGGCAGCATACCACTTTACCAGTTCTTGTTCATCTGCTTGTATTGCAAAGTGTCCTCTTGGTTTCAGAGTGATAAACTAGGACAACAGATTGTTTCACATCAGCTTTGATGCCGGTAATATTCAAATGCCTTCTCATGTGTCTACACTGAAAGTATATAAAGGAAATCCTTCATATTTGCAGTGATAATTCTGATAACAGAACAGCATGGGTGACACTTTACAGAGTTAGGTAAAATTTCAGACTTGTGTGTGGCACACTTTAAGACACTAGCCATTCTTTGTTTTGCATTTTTTCTACTAGTAAATGGGATTTTATAAAATTTTGATGATCAGCATTCACTTATAAAAGTATTTTAGAGAGCCTTTGGAATGAGGCCACTATCTATTCTAGCTTTAAAAACGTCCACATAAGTAACATTCCATTTTGTATTGGTACTTGCTTTTTATTGGTAATTAAAATGATCTGAAATAAAATGAGAGTAATAAATAAAGCTCACTTTCAGAGATTCAGGCTGAAAGCCAGCCAGTTTGGGTGGCTGTTAAAGAAGAGGAGGGCTTTAGCCATGGGATCTATCTATTTAAAGTGGATGAAGTCTATTTTGTGTTTTTTTTTTTTTTATGTGTTATGGAATTGTTTTTGTTACAAATATTTCTCTATAATTTTAATTTATCCTCTTGTACAAATATGGAGTAATTCTTACATTTTGGCAGAAAAGGCAATTATGTTCTAAGCATGACTTGAGCTATTATAAGTTTAAAATAGATTTCTTCTTTTCCACCATACAGAGTTCCTAAGGGAAATTGTGTCTTGGCGGCCAGAGAATATTATGGCAAGGATGAAGAGAAAGCTTGCAAGGACAAGAGAGCATGCCTTGAGGCAGTTTCTCCTGGCTTTCAATTTTGTTTTAGATTGTTTGAAAAGTCAAATATAATACAATTAAGTCTGTGTCAAGTTCTTGGTTAATCAGTATTCTTCTTGATTTCATTTTCACTATTAACCTTAGTTGAGTTCACATCATCCTAAGACAATTATATTTACTCTTTGGAAATGTAATTATCTCACATCATTGCAGTAGAAATGATTGAGCTTCTTCCCAGAATCTAGGAGATTCAACTTTTCTATTTTATATGTAAAAGAAATGAGGGTACAGAAATGTATAACAACTCAATTTAGTAGCTTGCCACCTCACATATCTACTGTCTCCTAGTTACTCTGGGTCCAGATTTGTCCTCATTGAGTTCTCTTCCCATGGTCTCAGAGGATAGAGTCAAAGTATTGAACACATGTTTTTCTGGTCTTGGAACTCACTTGGGCAAGAACACTGTTTTTCATTTTTTTGGGGGGGGAGGATCAGTCCTCTGGTAGGCAGAACTTTGTGTCTTTCAGCGCAGAAGAATACCAGCTTTTTCTACCTTTACACTTGAAGCCATCTCAGATATTGGAGGCTACTTGCAGTTTCTTGCAATGTGAAACTCTCTGAGTCTGTAAAGACAGCCTTTAGGCCCATTATGCTAAATAAAGACAATATAAAGATCCATAAAGATGATATCCATCACATTTTCAAAGTAGTATGACCACTATTGTAGCCATAGCCCATCACCTTTGTCATTGCCTAGGTTAGGAGCAAGCCACAAGTCTTGTTCACACTCAAGGCAAAGAAATTACATGGGCCAAGGATATTGAGGATTTGAGAGGCTTACATGATGTACATAAGAGGTCTACCTTTGGCACTACGAATTAATCATAGCCACAGAGATCAGATTACAGCTAAATCTCACAGAATTAAATGCGTTTACAAGTTGTGGTTTGAAAACAAAATACTCCTTATAGGCTCATGTGTTGGGACATTTGGTCCCTAGCTGGTAACACTGCTTTGGAAAGCTGAAGAAGGTTATGAAATGGGGTCTTTCTGGAGGAAGTAGGTTATTGAAGGGCAGGCC
Organism: Onychomys torridus; assembly: GCF_903995425.1. Lineage (NCBI taxonomy): Eukaryota > Metazoa > Chordata > Mammalia > Rodentia > Cricetidae > Onychomys > Onychomys torridus. The sequence goes on from NC_050447.1 coordinate 8,883,271, forward strand.
TTGAGGTTTTATACTACAACAACCCTTTGTTCTCTTTCTTTGCCTCTGGGCTGCTGATGCAGTGTGACCAACAGCCCCTTCCCTCCACTTCAGCTGCCATGGGCTGCATCCTTCAATTGTAAACCAAAACAAACCCATTGTCCATTATATTGCTTTTGGCATTTCTCACATCAATGAGAAAAGTATCATGTAATACAATACATCCCCCACTATATTCTTCTATCTCTATGGAACACAAGTAAATCCAGTACAACTATGTAAGGCTATTATCTGTTCATATTCTGATAGACTTAACAAATAGAATGTAAGTAATAAAACTTCTATAGGTGAATGTTTTTGCAATCTAAATTGTCCCCTGAAGAAAATCTGTTTTATTTCACAACTTGTATTTAAAAATATAAACATGTGGTTGAGTTTAGACACCAACTAGCATTAACATAAAGAGACTCACTATTGCTTTTCTATAAAGTGTTAAACATTAGCAAATGAGTAGCCAAAGTAGCTTTTCTATAAATAAGTATACTTAAATATTCATTATTAAGTACCATATAATTTGTGGTACTTCTCTGTTAAAAATGTAACTTAATTTTTACCATCAGAATCATCAGTAAACAGTGGTGATTTGTACTCTGGGCTGTTGTTTAAGTTCTTAGGGTTCAGTGCTCCAGCTATGAAGGTTCAGTGGGCTGCAGTTTCAGTTCTTAGGGTGCAGTGCTCCAGCTGTGAAGTTGTCTGGTCCTGTCTCAGAAGCAAGACTCACCCACAGAAGAGCCGAGGGTTAATACAGACAGCACTTGATGGCCTCTTAATGGTGTGATCTGCTGCTTACAGAGCAGTGCAAAGCCTGAGGATCCTCAGCACAGTCAGCTAAAGGAAGGGAGAAGCCATGACACACTGGGGTTGGGGGGGTGAGGGGGCCCTCACTTTCCTGTTGCTTGTTCCATAGCAGCAAAAGTGAGTGCACTGGGGAGCACGGGGACCTCAGGCCAAACACTCCTCATCTGTCACAGCACAGCTGGGCCACCATTTCTATAGGGGCCACAGTGGGAGAGCACCCCACAGCTCTTCCCCTGTCCAGGAAAAATCTGCTTATTTCCAACTGGTGATTTCAGCTAACAGGCTCTACAGATTGAAGTGCTTTTCCTGCAGTGTTAAATGCATCTTAGTGTGCATACTTTTCTTCCTGTGGTCCATAAACAATGATGCTTGTCTGTGAAAAACCATCCTGGATCTGAGAAGGAGTCTTTTCTTAAAGCATCCCGACATACATTTATTCACATTCTCATAATTATTTTACTTTTCAGGATTGATATGAACTACTAAATAGGGGGTATTTTAATTTTTAATACTCAAAGCTTGAGAAAATAAGAGAGTGATAGAATATAGAATATGAAATCAATGAATAAATATAAAAAGTATCTGCCTTGTCATTTTTGGACAAAGGGAAGAAAGACAAAATAGTAAGGGAGAAAATTTGTGAATTCAGTTCATAGCTGGGATTCATTGGCTCACCAATAAAGTGTATTACAGTAATGTCTCATTTTAGTTTCGAAGTGTGATAGTGACTATTAATGAGTTAACAAGAGGATCCAAGGGACCGTATGGAGACATTGCTTTCCATACCCTGCAGCATGAAATCCAGCTGTCAGTCAGTGCCTGAAGTCTACAGCCCAGTCCTGGGAGAGAGCACCTGTCCTTCAGAGAGACAAATAATCTTGTGTTCATTATTCCATACTTCTCCAAAGCTCCACATAGCAAGTGTGCTTCTTCGTCATTCTCTGAGCTCCTGGGGAAAGAACACGTGTGCCTCTCTGTGCTTTATCCATGAGCCTGAGAGAGCAGCTCTCACAGTAATGTGCCTTAATACTTTGTTTTGGTTCTCCTTTTGCACACATGCATGGCTTGGCTATTAAATCTGTATCAGTCAGTGTCCCAACAGGAAACAGATGGCACTTGCAAATGAGAATAATTCCTGGAGAGTTTATTTAAGAAGGGACTGTTTGCAAAGCGGAAGCTCAGAGCAATGCAGTAACATGGCTTGGTAATTGTAGAGCTCTCAGCACTCTTGGGTTCAAAGGGAAGAGTTCCCAGGACACACAGAGACAGAATTGAGCAGAGAGTGTCAGTTTGACCAAGACACACAGCCAGTCAGAAGGCCCCTAGCAGGAAGGAAGATACGGCATCCTGCATCTCAACCTCAAGCTTTCCTCTGGGTGCTCTGTTCTTGTGTCATGGTTTTTACTGGTCAGACACCTTAGGAAGGTGGAGCAGAAGAAACTCCTTTGGTAGAGTCTAGGGCTCAGCCTCCCTCCAGGAACCAATGTCAGGACAGAGAAGGTCTGGCCAGGGATCTGGAGAGGCACATGGAAAACTGGGTCTTTTGAACACTAACTTCCAGGGTTTTGAGAATTAGAGCCTGGAAGTGCGTGGAGGTCTTCATGGTAGGTAAAGCCACAAGTACTTGGTGTTTATGAGCAATTTGGGTTTCAGGAAACTTGTGGTGTTAAATGTAAAAGGAAGAAAAAAACTCCAACTCACTCATTTAGATGGGTTTGTATGCCAAGGCCAACAATGAGACTTCCATTGAGACATCTACACACAATCTACCTTATTCTCTTTGTGAGTTGCCTTTAATTGCAAACTGCTAGAGAAATTGGAAAGTTAGTCTCTTATGTGGCATTAATCAACTGGATTTTAAAAAACTAATTTGTTGGATGTTGGTTAAGACTTTGGTGATGAGGTTTTGTGGGAGAGAAACTTTCAGACACATGAAAAATTGAAAAGCATTTACAAAGATAATTCTGAGCTAATATGGCTTAAGCCAGCTATGTAAGTACTAATGGATCACTGCTAGGACAGAGAATCAGGGAGGATGATATTGGACATATTTTCAGGAAGTGATCCTTTAAAGGTATAAAATGAGTGGTACTTTGTTGTTTGTTTGTTATTGCTTGTTCATTTGTTTTGCTTTATCATAATGTTCTCAAACCCAAATTTCTGGGTCATGTGGAAAAGGCACTATAAAGGGTCAAAAGAAGAGGAATGAGGAAACCTTTCCAACAAATATAAGCTACAAAGGACGAAGAAACATGGATAAGTAACACATGTACAAGACCCTTATAAGTGAGCACAAGCAAATCAACTGTGGGAATAGAGAGCAAGAGACGTAAGGCCACACATCACGAAAGGGAAATCTCAAATGCCGATAAACATGCAGCAAAGAGCCTCAATAACACCACAGTGGGGCCAAAACAAATTCTAATCATTTCCAGAGCAGATCAAAACCTAAACTTTCACATTACTGGGGGTTCATGAAGGCATCCAGTTGCAGGTGTGATGGCTAAAGATATGTAGCAGTTACTGATTTGAGTCTGTGCATTGGAATGCAATTTACACATGGTCATCAGACCCATGCAAAAGAATTTCATAATACAGTGAAATGAACCAAATATCCACTGAGAGTAATAGGAATGGAACACACACACACACACACACACACACACACACACACACACACACACACACACACACACACACACACACACACACACACACCATCTGGCAATAAAAAGAAACCTTAGCAGTAAGGAATAATGTGAGTAACTTTCAAAAGATGTATGAACAAGAGAATATGTACAGTATTTATGTGGTTTCAGCTAGACATGAAAGTAAGCAGGAGACATCGACACTATAGCCTCTGGCATATTCTTTCATGATAATACTTTAAGGAAAAGAAAGGAAAGCCCGTGAGCAGGATGTGATTGTATCTGTGGCAGAGACAGAAGTCATATGGAGAAAAGGCTTCAAGGGGTTGCTGGCCAAGCTCTATTATTTTTCCCCAGGTAGTAGTTTCACTATATTAATAAGTTACAGTCATTAAATTGCATCTAAACAATTATGCAGTTTCCAACCCATAAATATATATTAAATACTTTAAAAGTCGTTGATTCTCCTGTTCACATACTATAGTTTCACTATTAATTCTGCCTGTCTCTCAAGGGTTGTAGTGGCATTGTTTTTACATCACAGATTTCATTGTAGTATTGGAGAGTTTAGACTATCAGACACTTACAGGATGAGCAAATACATGGTTGGTATCCCTTCAGCTTGTAGCACTGTTTCGTTGGTACACACAGAGAATTTCTCACGAGCTTAATGGAAACAGTGGGTTCTGAGGGGTAAAACCTACAGCTAGCATTAGTGACCAAACTGCAGAGCATGCTCCTCGACACGTGTCAGCACACAGTGGGCCTGCAGGAAGGCTCAGTGGGTAAAGAAAGTCCCAAGATGGCTGGCTTGAGTTCAATGACCGGAACTTATGAAGAATGTGTAAAGACAGAAGGAGAGAACCAGCTCTACAGATCTGTCCACTAAACACAAGCACCTGACAAGCACACACATAGACACACACAGACAGTCATATACACACATACACAAAATATATATTCTCACATACTATCCGCACATACACGTGCAGACACACATATAGGCACATACAAACACATACACACAAAAAATCCCAACATTCACATATACACACCACACATGCAAGCTTACACACACATACACAAAACAGACATGCACACACAAACCACACACACACACACACACACACACACACACACACCACACGCACACGCACGCGCATACACTCACACAGAATGCAGTATCAGGAGTTAGGAAAGAAAGAATCCTTTGTCCCATACAAATGTTAGGTTGCTGTTCACTAGACTTTTTTTCTTATTTAATAAAGATAATGGGAGTCATAAGGATGTTCCCATGGAAATGGTCGAATGCCTTTCTTTTTATAACTTCTCCTGCTGCTTTGGGAGTCTGCAGATCTTCAGAAAGACATATTCTCTCCTGCATTCTTTCCCAGGAAGCTGCCTGAATTGTAAGCACTATTCTTGGGAGGTATTACAGCACAAAATTCTAACTGGGCAGCTTGTGTTTGTTAAATGTACAGTAACTCCTTAAATTGTTTGTATGTAGTATTTAAAGACATATAGTTAAGAAAATCTGCATTTCATGAGCATATTTCCCTAACATATCTTAATAAATTTCCTGATACCCCTAAAAAGATAATATTTTTAGTAAATATTATAGAATTAAAAAAAGAAAATGAAAAGGCAATATATAGAGTGGAGAAAATATTTGAGGTGTGTGTGTGTGTGTGTGTGTGTGTGTGTGTGTGTGTACATATTTATATACATATAATGTATATAGAGGGAGACTGGATGATCTCACTCACCTGGCAATGTCTAAACATCAAATTCATAGAACAGACAGAAGAATTAGAAGAGTGCTCATCACACAGGGGAAGGAGAAGTAAGGAAATGTTGGTCAACGGCACGAATGTTCAGTTCTAAGAACGTTGTGAGGTTCTCGAGCGCAGTGTAGTAACTATAACTAACAATTCTAGACTGTTTATTTGAACTTACCTGTAGAGCAGATCTCAGATCTCAGATGTCCGTGAAGAAATCTATCTGGGAAGGTGACTAAAAGGTTAATGACCTTGTCATCATCATTTCAGAATCCAAGCATACCCAAACATCTTGTTATACTCAGTATGTGCATTCAATTCAATCCATATTATCAAGTGTACATCAACAAAGATGAGATAAATAAAGGCAGAAGATCAGTGCTGTAAATGCAGTATGTATAAAAGTAAACCAAAAAAGGAAAATATGTTATCGGTCATAAAGGTAAGATGATGCAATCAACTTCTACAGTTGACTTTTATGATGTTTAAACCGTCCTGTGATGGAGCGCCCTGAATATTATAAACATATGTCTTACTACATATTCTGTTATGTTTCTATCTTCCTGACTTCCACAAAACAGATAAAATAGGAAGGGATGATCCATGTGTTTAGCAAACTCCTCCATTTTGAACTAATGAGTCCTTTACTCCAGGGTTTCTCAGACTTTCATGTACTTAAGGACCACCTGCAACACACAGTATAATACTGTAATCCAGCCACCATGGGACCAAAGGAGTCTGCATTTCTAACAAGTTCCCAGGTAATTCTGAGACTGTCACCCACAGACTTCACTTAGATCAGTGAGACTAGATAGGACAGACCTATGACACTTGCTAACCAGAGCTCAGCACCTATGCTCAGGATGCACGTGGATGGCTTCTTTATACCTCCAAGTTTTATGTTTTTCAGGTTACCCTGTGAGTCTGTGCCTGTGCTTTTTTTTTCTATTATCAGCTTGATACAGTATAAATTCTTATCCTAATAGTGAAATGTTTCATTGAGGCTTACCCAGTAAGTTAAACCAAAACTTATTATAAACCACAGTCACCCTAGGGTCCCCCCTGCTATATAGCCTCCCTGGTTCTGTGGGTTGCAGTCTGATTGCCTTTAAAAGGTACTAAATGAAAAATGGAGTAGAAAAGAAAACATTGAACAATTTTGTTCTTGAGAAGAAGAAGAAAGTTGCAGGAATTTCTTCCTTGGCCCTGTCTAGTCTCCATACCCATTTGCTCATAAATATCTGTCTGCTCACAGGTGCACCATCCTGCTGTCACTGGATTTTCATGACAAAGCAATCCTGTTTCTTCTCTTTCATCACCAGATTCATGTTATTCCTCTTTAGTCAAGCTAGCTGTTCATTTCCCAAAGTTTATTGAGGATCAATTTAGCTTCTTTTCAAATTAGCATTTAGTATTTTTCTCTCCCCTTATTCTTTTCATGAAGCTTGGTATACCCCATGAAGACTACTGATTTAACAATCCTTACAAAATCTGTTCTAGATGTTTGCTGACAGTCAACCCCTTCTGTTTTATTCAAGAAAAGCCCAACATAAAGGATCTCATTATGGGTTATCAATCTTCTTCCTCTATCATCAATAAAATAATTTAATGTCCCTAAAACATGGTAACAAAGCAAAACTTGTTATATTATAGAGCTTGAATGAGATAAAATGATGCAATTATACTAATATAAAGAAGCCAGAGGAACTTACCATTTATTCTGGAGGTGATATTATTAGTATGATCAATATACTGAAAAAACTAAAGCAAAATAAAATCCTCCGCTTAATAGGAAAAACATTTTAAAATTCCTTAATGAGAGGTTTTTCTATGGGTTGACTTTCACCTAGAAACTCTGAACCATTACAGACTGTCAGAGTCTGGGCTTTTTTCCCCTTGTTTTCTGGGGCCTTGAGTGAGATTACTTTTCTAAACACGGGTATAGAACATGATCTGTGGTCTACAAAGCTCACAGTTAGCTACTCCAAAGATAGAGACAATTTTGAAACATCCAGTACTTACTGCCAGGGCACTTAACGCTGACCCTGGGCCCCAGATATGTCATGAGACCAGTTCTAGTAAGCCAGACTCCTGGAGTGTGTGTGTCTTTCCCATGACCAAAGTTTCCATTGGTTTAAAAAGAATTTTTCAATTAAGAATCTGTTTGAGCAGATAGCTCTGGGTTCATTTTAGCTAGGCATCTAGACTCTACTGACTCTTAATTAAAATTATTGGTTTCAGAGACATGATCTTACCTTATAACATAAGATGAAAGGATTATACATTAAAATGTAGTTACATGCTAATTTTTTGTCTTGTTAAAGCCTGTGGTAGCTGTAGCTAGTCTCATAATACACCAGAATCTCAAGGGATAGGTCCCACAGACATCACCACCACCAGGCCTCAATGATCCGATAATAGGGTGTTAGACTCTGTTTGTCATAGCCCTAGAGAGCTGGTCACTCCCATCCCTACCCAGCCTAGAGTTGGTAATCTCAAGTCAATAGTATGGTATCTCTAGTTGAGATGTTTATGCCACAGACAGCTCAGAGTATTCCACCCCTAGATTCGGAGAGTCAACAGTTAAACATTTAGTGCATATCACTGTTCTTAAAAAATAAAAACATGTTTGGGAGCTACATTCGCATGTCATCTCTCCCTTTCCAGCAGCTGTCAGTCTCTGGTAACTCCATGGCTTGGGGTGAAATTGTGTGCCCAGCCCCTATCTCCTACCTGGGATTGGTCTGCTTAGGCAGTACAGGATTTGTGCACGGTGTCACAGCTTCCATGAGTTTGTATGTGGCAGCTTCCGTATGGTCATCCACTGCCTCAGGAGCTTACAGCCTTTAGAAGCTGGGGGAGAAAGGGTAAATGTGATCAAAACATCTTGCTTCAAACTTTCAAAGAACTGAGCCTCCAGGTAGCAGCCGATACTCCTGCCATCACTTCCTCAGAGACGATGGCTGTGCCCTCACCTATGCTAGCAAGCCCGCCAGGGATTTCTTCACCAAGGACTACAGCTTTGACTTCATAAAACATGGTCTGAAAACAAGACCGAGAATGGATTGGAATTTACCAGCTCAGGCTCCTCCAACATGAGACCATCAAAGTGAGTGGCAGCTGGAAACCAAGTAGAGAAGGACTGAGTACTGCCGTGTACTCACAGAGAAGTGGAACACAGACGGTGCCTTGGGCACTGAGATCACCATGGGAGACCATCCCCATGTGCACTGAAGCTGACCTCTGATTCAACCTTCTTACTTAACAAAGAGGGAGGGAGGTATGGGAGCCCATTTTCAGGTTCCTTGTGGCTTTATTCAGCAGATCTGCATAGAGAGGATGATTAGGACCAGAGGCCTGAGTGCAGGTGTCTGAGATGGTCTGCACTTGCCTGTGCTGGGGGGAGGTCTTTTTCTCCACCCCTTGGCATCTCTATAAATACTCTGTGGCAGAGTCAGTTGGGGGCGTTGGAATAGGTTCCAGGCCCTCTCGAGGCTATCCTGTATTTTCTATCTGTTCATCTCCACAGTCTAAATCCTTTTATCTAATATTTCCTGCTGCTGACACTCAAGAAAACTCTGGGGAGCTGTGGGGTTGGTGGGGAAATGCCCTGCAGGGAGGAGCGCAAAAATCAAGATGGTTCAAGAGGAAGCATATTAACCTGTGCTGTGATGCGAACTTTGACACTGCTGGGCCCTCCTTCCCAGGCGACCTGGTGCTTGGCTATGAGGAATGGCTGGCTCTTAAGTGAATTTTGAGACCTTGAGGTCCCGAGTGACCCAACGCAACTTTGTAATTGTCTACAAGATGGACAAATTCCAGGTTCATACCAACGACTGGACAGAGTTTGGAAGCTCCCATTTACCAGAAGGTGAACAAGAAGTTGGAGATTGCTTTCAGTCTCTCCTGGGTATCAGGAAACAGTAACACTCACTTTGGAATAGCAGCCAGGTATCAAGTCAGCTTTGATGCCTGATTGGTTTAGGGTACACTCACACCATAAAGCCAGATATCAAACTGATGATGTCAGCTCTCCTGGTTGGCAAGAACGTCAGTGCTGGAGGTCACAAGCCTGGTCTAGGACTGGAATTTAAAGCATACATGAATATTGTACAGTTGTTAATTTTTAAACGATTTTGCAGCATAGCTACCTTCAGAATTTAGGGTACCTTTTAATGTTGTATGTTGGCGATGCAAGAACTGATAAATATCACCTTAGATCTCTAGGCTAGGGATAGCTCAGCATTAAAGTGTTACTGTTTGGGATGTACAGAAGAAACTCCAGTCTAGAAAAGGTCCTTTTAGCTGTAGATATGGGTTGGGGAGGATCCTCTCTAGATGGCAGGCTGCAAATGGAGGCTGGGAATGTGCTGGCCCTTTTTAAATCTGTATGAGTCCACACATGAAATGAGGCTTCCTGCATTGAGTCTTGGCGTCTTGATGCTCACTGCTGAGAAGTATGTACATACCTGTATGAAAGGGACTATTTAGACAGATCTCCATGCCCTGTTCCCATCTCTATCCTGTCCGTTACCTAGTTTACACCAAAAGCAGTCTTCAGGGTGTGGCTAGCTATTTCTTGTATGCCATTATAGGGTGGATATGATGGAGACAGCCATTCAGGACTTAATCCTTACTTGTGTTGTGGTGTGGTTTTCTTTTCTTTCCTCCTCTTCCTCTTCTTTTTAGTTCCCTTGATTCCCATTGCACCAGGGTGTGAAATCTCCAGGATCTCCAGCTCTGAGCTGGGCAGTTGACTGCAGTCACCATGACAACATGCAGCTCTAACCTGGCTTCTGTTATACCTTCACCACTTTAATGGGTACCATATAGAGCCTTCTCCATACAGTTCGTAGTTTTTTTTATTTTGTGTAGAATCAGTTTCTCCACTTCAAATGCTGTAATTAACATTACTTAAAATAAAACCTGAAGAAAATATTGAAACCTCAAAAATTAAAACTTCCAAAGTACTAGTGAAAACAAAATGAAATAGTGCATTAAAAAAGGGAAAGGAAAGGGGGAAACCAGTTTGGATTAAATCCATTGCTCTCTGTGGCTTCATCTACCCTGTGAGAATGAGGAACATCATTAAGTGCGATGTTTTAGTTTCTTCTTGACTGCATCATAGGAAAATTCACCTTAGGAAATGAAAGAGATACAAAGCATGCCTGTGTCAAAGTGAGTTTGTGACAACACTTCTTATTTCTCTTATGAGTGGACATTGCTTAGTTAGTACATTGGATTTTAGAATTCTCTAAGATGCCTGAACCCATTACCTACAGTTCGTCAGCTCTGAGGCAGCAAGAACATTGAGTTTAAACTCAACTCAAGCACAAAAAGACCCATGACAGAGATCTTCCAACACTTAAACTTCTGATTTCAAATGTAGTTTCTTTGAGATAGTAAAATCCTTAAGTATGTGAGAGGATACATTTTATAAAACTTTATGGTTTGAATATACAGGTCTATTTTTGGCATTTGTTAAATACATTTCACTGAAATTGACCTGCTTTGTAGAACACTCCTGTGTGTGTGTGTGTGTGTGTGTGTGTGTGTGTGTGTGTGTGTGTGACTGTTGCTTTGTAAAACATGGAGGAAACTGCTCAGTAGACAAAGAAAGAGTCATGTCACAGGGCTAGTGCTTTAAGGCAGATGAAGCATGCCTGTTTACTTCACTGACAAGAGCAGCTATAGGTACAACCAGGCACACTGCTGTGTCCACACATTTTCACTGAGTCCTGTTGATAGGACTGTTGGTACTAGAAAGAAGAGTTCCTTTTAAACCTGTGGGCTCTGTCTTTTCCTTCTGTGTCTTTCCACGTGCACCACCATTGGCCAGTGACTGTCTTTGAGCTCTTGCATGCTGATATAATCCCCATGCAGAAAGAAGCATCAGACGTTTGCTGTTCAGCACTGCTGTAGGTTCCTGCCAGAATGCACATATCCTTCCACTGACACACTCATTACAGGCTTCCATAGGTAATTGTAATGGTATGATTGTCTCAGTGTGTATACTTTTTTTGTAGAACCTCTTTCTCTAGGTTGCAATGTTCTAACTATTCCAATATTTTAAGAGCTGTGCTATTATTTAATAGCTGCAACATAAATGGGCTATGAACAACTTATCAGTTATTATTTAGTGCTAAAATTACTTAAATAATGATTAACCCACAAATATGTTTGTGATCCTTGAACATGATTTTCCTCAAGGGTGAATGCAATCACACTCAAGGGAATTTGCACACGTGTGTTGTTTTCTGTCAATACCAAAGTGCTTTGTATAAATATTTGAAAACAAGTGACTTAAGGGAACCCAATGATGAGTTCCCTCAAACTTGCATGCCTAGCATGGTCCTGACTCTAGAAAAAGGAGACTTGCTGTCCTCCAGCTCTCATTTGTAAATGGCTCCGGTCTCGTCTTCTATTGCTGACCTCTTGCCGTCTGTTCTCCACAGACTGGATGCTATTTTTGAAGCATGAAAAAATTCACACCATTTCTTGGCTCAGAACCCTACCTGAGTTTCCTATGGCAAATACAGTATGAGACAGTGTTACTGGAGTGCGCCTTTCTTTGACCTTGCTTCTCACTTCCTTCCTCTTCTCTCTGAATTGTCAGCGCTCTGGCTTCAGAGCCGCTGCACTTATAGTTGCCGTTGCCTGCTGAGACACTATTCTTTTTGAGTTTCTACTGAGTTGTGATTTTCTCATTAGCAATGACTTAAAGTCAGAATCAGAGCAACCTAGCTTCACTAGAGCTGGTGACATAACTTCAGTTAGGTACAATTCAGAGCACGATGTGGATTCAGTATTGTATGCACTTTCCCTATTTTGAAATTTTCTAGCTCTTCCTGATGCTCAAATGTGATCCCTGAAGAGATTGTTCCTTGTTCATGACTATGTTGCCTTTCTTTCCTCAACATGTACAAAGACATTAGAAGTAAAGAGAGCAACCAAGGCCAGGGAAGCACCGTGGCACAGGGCAGCCTAGGATATTAGGTCCCTGGAGTATTAAGTGCCTGTGACAAATATCCATCCACCTCTGACAGAGACTTTGACATGGGAACCTTCTCTAAAATGGTGAGATTGACCCAAAACTGAAGCACACTTGCAGCAGTATTTCTGAAACATTGGGTCTCAGACACTTTATGATCTTAGAATTCTTGAAAGTCTTGGACACTTTTGTTTACTTGTGTTGTGCTAGCCATGGACATTTCCCTCATTAGAAATCAAAGCTCAGAAACCTTCAAAGTCCGGATTTATATAAAGTCACAAATAATCTATTGTAAATTAAATTAAACATATTTTTGAGTCTTGTTATGAGAAATCAAAACCTGTCCTAAGAAGGTAACACTATTTTATATTCATAAATCTCTTTAAGTTCTGATCAATAAGGAAAAACAATGTATGTTCAATGTGTAATCTTTTGTGATATTATAGGCCATACAGTTTTTGGGAATACTCTACTGTGTCCGGGGCAAAGGATGAGAATTTAAAAGGAGACTATTACACAATCATCATTATGGACACAGTTTTGACCTTACATGCCCCTTACTGGGTCATACTAGAGAACTGCAGATCTGTGGTTCAGATAAGAGTTGCAGGGAAGGGCTAGAAAGATCGTTCTTAAAGGCTAGGCTTACAACCAAAATGTCAATAATTGCAGGTAGACGGTATACTGTCACGTTCTACATAATAGCTGACCTAAGCATTGGCTGAAGAAACAGCACATTTGTGTTGAAATGCTAATCTCTTCACTCTCGTCACTCGTATGTCTTGGTGGAAAAGCTACTTTGATTTTTGTTTTCTTACAAGATGAAAGTTAAAGTTGGAGCCTCATTTTTTTCTCCCAACACATATTTGAAACAAAGAGCCATGAAAGAAAATTCTGTTCTTAGAGTGATCTAAAAATTTAAAGGAGTGAGGACAAAGACTCTGGCATAAGCATATTTTAAAACCCTACAGATAATTCAAATCAGATCTGTGTTGAGACTTATGAACCAAAGTATTAGTGGCTTTGGTAAAATTTCCATGGGGAAGGAATCTATTGTGATAGTAGAATCCACCTACTGGAATCACCATCTCCTTTTTTGACTGGAAAGGAAGGCAATACTTGTTGAATATATGCATTGGCCATTACATCCCATGCCTCATATTAACCTTCTATTTTCTAGTTCATGAAAAAAACAGGCTTTAAAGATATACTGTATAAACCAATCAGTGGTGGCGCAAGCCTTTAATCCTAGTGCTTGGGAGGCAGAACCAGGCAGATTGAGTTCGAGGCCAGCCTGGGCTACCAAGTGAGTTCCAGGAAAGGCACAAAGCTACACAGAGAAACCCTGTCTTGAAAAGAGAGAGAGAGAGAGAGAGAGAGAGAGAGAGAGAGAGAGAGAGAGAGAGAGAGATACTGTATAAACGATTTCTCAACAGGGTTCTATAATCTCTTGATATGAATAAACAAACTCTAAGTTGTAAATGACCTTATGGAATACTTGGGCAATACCACATTTGTTTTGATTCCGCCTAGAAATTATTTAGCCTTAAGTTATTGGAGATAATGACTTCTAGGGAGCAACAGATTAATAGACATGTGCTTGTGTTGATATTACTGCTTTCTCTCTAATGGCTTGTTCATTGACTCATGACTGTGGTCTTAATTGTGGGGCTGTTAATATGTAACAATGGTGGTTTTGAATCTAGTAGTGTGATCAGTTCTTTCTGTTTCTATTCCTGGAGGCTAATAGAGTTTTATTTAAAAAAAAAATTTTATTAAGCAACCCTAGGGAAGCCCACTAGATAGTCAGTCCTGGCTCTAAAGAGACACACTGTCATGAGGCATAGGCTTCAAAAGTGGACCATCTGATGTCAAACCTGCTTCTTGTTAATGAAGTGACATGGAGGAACTACTTTGATTTTCTAAAACTCAGTTTTCTCACCTGTAAATGGGCAATAATAATGCAATACAGATCTGAGGTGACCTTGAGTTAAAATTAGCACATGCATCCCTGAAATAATTAAACCTGAGCCTAATTTTATTTTTTATTTTTTACTTTGCTTTCACTATCTTATTCACCAACCCTAAGCTTTCATTATGTCTTTTGAAAGTAGAAAGTTCTTAGAAATACATAGATCCACCAGGTCTAGTGTGAGATTAATAAATCATCTTTAATGGCTTTCTTCTCACTTTTCAAAATGATAACACAATTATCTTTTGTATATAAGATGCTGGATAAGGACAGGGAGGCCAATGGACTTATTTACTATGGAGGTCTGACCTGAAAAACTCTTGATGTAGAACATATGGAAGTGAACTGGGATCTATAAATACTTTACATACTAATAATATCCATGCATGAGTTTGGGGGGGGCATGTTAGGTTTCTATCACCATGAAAATACCATAGAAAATCAACTTACAGAGAAAGGCTGATTTGGATTCCCAGTTCATACGTTTTCATCAATGACTCGTCAGTGACATTAGCTTTGTTCTTTGGTGAGGTCATGGATCTGGCAGGAGCATATGGAAAAAGAGAGCTGCCCAATTCACAGCTGGGAGATAGAAAATAGGAAGGAAAAGAAGGGACCAGATCTTACTCTCCCCTTCAAATGCACATCCGGCCACCTCAAGCCATCTCACTAAGGCTCACCTCCTGAAGTTTCCGCTACATCCTCATAGAGCAAAGCTGGACACCATACCCTTGATGGACAGGTGGACATTACAGGCACAGACTACAGTAGTGAGTCAGCAGTCTGGGAGTTCACATCCAGAGAACACATACTTAGTCAGGATCCACCTCTTGTCTTCAGCACCTGTGGACACCAACTTTAGAATATGTGCTTATATTGCAAAGGGGCGTTGTACTTTATTTCTATTTGAAATGTTTAAACATTTCTTAGTACTTAAGAAAAATCTGTTGTTTCAACTGCACCACTCTTGGGAGATTTGTTTTTGTTTTTGTTTTTGTTTTTACTTTAGGTAAATGCATAGGGCAGGACTCATCTATATCTGGAGGGTGCTTACTTCCCTTGCCTGGTGTTGGCTTCGGGAAGATCCAGAAGTCAACCGTATGGAGAGCAAAGTAGAACTGTGGGAGAGGCCTTCACCCGCAGGACTGAACCCTTTCTTTGACAGCTCTTATTTTCAGCAGAATGTGAGTCTTCCAGCCACAGCCTGCAAAAGAAAGAAAATAGACAGATATTTCTACCGTTCCCTATTCTTTCACCCGTGTACAAAGATCTTTTTATCATTGGAAAGGGACATGGACTAAGATGGAGGTAACGGCAGGGATACTGAGAGTTATAGGACTCAGGAGTCCCATCACAGTCACCATTAACCTGAAGAACCACAGGCCTCCTGTGTGTCCGCTAGACTTCACTATCATAGCGTGTTCATAAAGAGAAATTAGAAGTCTTAAAGAGCCAGCTATTCAATGTAAAGGGACCCATATGACTAGAGATCTGTGTTGTGAAAATCACTGCCTTAGAGAAACAAAAAACACCTTAGGGACATGGAATACATCCAAACTAAAACTGTGCATACATTTGCTTTTATTCATATTTTTCTTTGAAGTCTATAAAATGTTTTTATGTGTACAATTTGGTACAATGTGTTTTGGCATTTGAAAGATGATTGCATTTACCTAGTATCAACCAAGATAGCCTATCATTGTCAATAATTACTGCATCATTTTTGGATGATATTTAGGCTTTGGAACAAATGCTGTTTACCAGAACAGCCATTTATAAATATGCATTTGTAAATGTTTTTTTCAGAGACTTCTCAATGAACAAACTAACATATAAGGGCATCATTTTATTTACCGTTGCACTCACACTTAATGACCGCTATTAAAGGTTAGCCTTTCATCCTTTAGTCACATGTAGGGAAGATTCACTAGCTTTCCAACAACTTCTGCATATTAAGAAGTTCAGAGATTAGGGTATATCTTCATACTAGAACACATGCACAGTATGCATGAGACTCTGGGTTCAATCTACACACACACACATACACACACACACACACACACACACACACACACAAAACATGCATTCAAATTCTGTTGGAGTATGATATGAGTAAGAAATTCTCTGACTGCATCCAGAAGAAGAGCCAGATGGATGAAAATCTGTGTATTTGAACATATCATCCAGCTGTGTGAGCAGAAATGACCAGATAGAGAAAATTTCATCTATGGAAAATTTTATACATTAAGGATCTCTGCCCGCATAGAGGAAGACAAATCAGTGAGGCTTTCAGTCTTTTATTGGGTTCAGTGAGAAATGGAGACATTAAAGTTTGCGCTGAGGAGCTTTGTTTTCATTAGTTCAAAACTGATCTACTGAATTCCTGGAAAGGTGGGAGGCTAAGGGACGAGGCAAAGGATGGGGATGGGGAGCAGAACTGAATTTCCCACAGTTCCACAGTGATTTGGAAACTAGGGAATAGGACAAAAAGCAGGAGAGTTGAGAAGCACAGAGGGGGTGAGTTGATACAGAAGAACAAAAGGGCCTTTCTCACCTCGAGGCATCCACAGATCCTGCTGGAACTGAAAGTCTGAAATATCAAGGTTTCACTGAACAGAACAGAGATGCTGGAAATCAGAACTCTGCAAAGATTCTGGATGGCAAGTGTAGCTGAAATGACAAACTTGGAGACCAAAAAAGGACCCAAATTCTAGGCTAGTCTTATGCTAAAGAAATTTGCCAGATTTTGAGGCAGTGTGAGGTGTAATGCTTTTAGAGAGATACACGGAAAACCTGTAAGATAATTGTGTGCTCTTCAGGGTTTGAAAAACAAAGATTAACCATGATCTTAGTTAAATCTTGGAAAGTCATACAACATAACCCCAGTGTCATTATCAAGGTGCTCAGGAGAAACACCACAGAATGGATATTTACATAATAGAAACTGAGAGGTTTTCATAGTCCTATAGTCAGAAAGTGCAACATATAGATACTGGCACAGTTGGCTTCTTCTAAGACTCTCCTCTTGGCTTGCAAGTAGCTACTCTCTTGCCGTCTTCTGCACATGAGCTTTTCAAGCATTTTTTTCTTACAGCTGTTGGACTAATTGCGGATCTGTAGGTCTGTGGTCCTACCTTTAACCTCATCACTTTACCAGTGGTCCAGTCCTGTCTTCAAACACAGTCATTCTTAGAGGTACTGAGAAGAAAGGAAGGCATCATCATATGAATTCGGGGGAAAACAGTTCAGTCAATAGTACCAAATGGTACCAAAACTCCTGCTCCTTTCTGTCCAAGTTCAGTCTTTGACTTAATTGATCAGCCATCTCCACCATAAACATTTTTTCAGCAAAGGGCAAATGCAAGTTGCCTGCTAGGAGGCACATGATGAGTTCTGTAGTTCCTTGACATTTAAAATAATTACTAATCACTTAATGTTGTTTAAAAAAGAAATCCTGGCACTGGAGAAATGGCTCATTGGTTAAAGGTTTGCTATTCTTACATAGGACCTGAGTTTGGTTCCAGCATCCATGTTGGGTATCTCATAACTGCCTGTAACTCCAACTCTCTTCTGGCTTCCTCAGATACTCATGCCCACACTGCCTGCATAGACACATACTTAAAAGAAAGATAAACTATTTTTTTTTTAATTTCTCATGCTACATTTCTTGTTTATTTATGGATGTACATTAGAGCCACAAGGAGAGTGATGCCTGGATCCTTTCATGGTATCTTTTGATTTAATTATACTAGGGCACAGTGATGAATTGGCATGGAAATGAGCATAGAAACAAGAATATGTCGGTACTGGTCAATTCTAAAGTGTGAAGAATATGTCAGTAATAGTTAATTATAATGTGCAAAGAATATGTTGGTAATGGTTAATTCTAATGTGTGTCAAGGTTTATGTTACAGCTCAGCCATTAATTGCTCTCCAAGAACTATGGGCTAAAACCTTGGCTGCCAGCCTATGGCGATGGAAACCCCGGGAGGTAGATCCTGGTGGAAGGAAGTTGGGTCATTGGAACATGCCCTTGAATGGGATTTTAGGACATCAGCATCTACCTTTTTCCCTTTTCTGACATAAACAGACCTTCTTTACTCCACTCTCCACTGTGGTGTACTGTTCTGCCTCAGTCCCAGAGACACAGGACAGGACAACATGAACCAGGAGCCCAATTAAACATTTTCTTCTTTTCAAGTTGATTCGCTCAGGTTTTTTTTTTTTTTTCTTTTCAGCAACAGAACAATTACTAACACATTAATAACAATCACTTTGGATAATCAGTTTTGAGATGATTTTCACTAAAAGTATGCGTACTTTGACCCAGGTACTTTTCTTTTTAATTTAAACATGGTATGCCCCTGAGAAAAGCAAGTAAATATTACTAATAAAATGTTCACAAAAGAATTAGGATTTACTCATTTTTCATATTGGAAGGGATCTTAGGAATTTCAGAATTATTTAGAGCTAGATGTTGTAATTTATATATTAAGTTATCCTTCAAGACTCATGTTAATATACCTGCTTTATAGACTGCTGAACATAATTTTCATGTTTTACAGTCTTTTGCAATTCCTATTATCTCATATCAAGAACATACCTTTCATGGAGTATTTTAATCAATGTTCTATTGCTGTGAAGAGACCTTATGACCACAGCAACTCTTATAAGGGAAAGCATTTAACTGGGGTGGCTTACAGTTTCAGAGGTTTAGTCCATTATCGTCAGGGCAGGAAACACGGCAGCATGCAGGCAGACGTGGTGCTGGAGAGGTAGATGAGAGTTCTACATCTAGATTAGCAGGCAGCAGGAAGAGAAACACGGCCTGGCTTGAGCATTTGAACCCCAAAGCCCACCCTAAGTGACACACTTTCTCCAACAAGGCCACACCTCCTGGAGTAGCACCACTACCTAAAGACCAAGCTTTCAAATACATGAGCCTATGGGGGCCCTTCTTATTCAAATCACCATGTGGAGCGAACCTGTCTCTTGCCCCTGGGTTTGTTACAATGGCTTTATAATCCTCACAAATGAGCTAGTGAACTAGAAGTATTCAGGATGAAATTCTAAGTATGGCTATAGAATATTGAAAAACCCTATTTCCACATTACTAGGTTCATTTTGTTGTCAAAATCACTTAAGTTTACATATGTCACATGTTCTCTACATTAAAAAAAAATTGAGCAATAGTGAAATCATTTACTAGCCCAGACTCACTGATGAGTTTTAGAAAATTAAAAATTATTATCAATTATGATTGGACGTTTGACTCTTAATTATCCAGGCCATTCTTATTGCCTATAGATAGACAAGCAAACAAACACAAGACAAGACAAGACAAAAAAAAAAACAAAAAAAAAAAAAACAAAATAACCCCAAAACAACACCCCCCTCAAAAAGCCCCCCTCAACACACACAAAAACTAAAACAAAATAAAAACCCTTTGTTTTATTAACCTTTAACTTTCTGAGAACTACAATATGTATAATGGTGGTTGGACCATACTAAGTGCTTGCCATATGTTTGGTGAGATTTAAGTAGGAAACAACGATTTAGCTTAAGCTATTTTGCTTTATTTCATCCTAACTACAATCTGACTGTAAACTTCCACTTGAAACAAATGAGAACTGTAAACTTTGCTGGCTTCTGAGACAGTTAGGAACATCACCCTTGTGTCTTATGCTGAAAGCTCACTGAGTGGTCACTGTGGGAAGCAGAATCTTAAAGTGGGCTGTTTGATCCTCCTTCTGTGCCACGCATTCCAGAATAACTCCCAGAACTATGACATGATAGCATTAGTCCCATGGTCCCATCAGTCTTCACGGCTCCCTTTACGAGAGAGACCATGCATGTCACAGACGCTGAGAGTAAAATGGTAGTTACACCATGTTGAGGAAAATTCAGGTGGCCACAGGTAGGGAAGATTGACATAGAGGTGGGGCATCCCAGTGGGCTACTGCATGTAGCAATTAGATATTATACATTTCAAAAGCAGAAGGATTTTTAATGCTTCCATGGTAAAGAAATGATATGTGTTTGGGGAGATGGCAGTGTTTAACTTGATTTTGAGCACCATGTAGGGCTAGCTGCAATTCAGTAGCACAGTTCTTAGCTAGTGTGAGGAAATCCCTGAGCACTGTCCCCAGTACCACAAACAGTATGCAATATAGTAATACATACATCTGCCAAAATATCATGTGATCCAAATTGATATTCATATATATGTTTATATTTATAATTTCTTATTGGTTTTAATAAGTCTGTTTTAAATTAAAGAGAAAAGAGAGGTAGTTTGAGAATGCCCTGACCTGCTCAAGTAATATTGTAAGAGGGAATAGATTGTTTCTGAAGACAAAGATCTACTGTGTGAGAGAGAAGAATTTGGTACAAAGACTTTTCTTTTTTTCCCTTAATTTCTTTTTACTTACTCTTTGTGTCTTTCACATTGTGCATCTCTATCCCATTCATTTCCCCATCCCTTCCTATCCACCCTCTGCTCTTGCAACCCAACCCCCAATAAAATAAAATAGAAATTCAGAGAAAAAAAGAGTAAAAAAAAAGGGAAAATCTCGGTATCGAAGCTGTAGTGTGACAGAGTTAGTCACACAGGAAACCCTTTTGTCCATGTATCTTTACTTTCAAGTGTTCATTGCAGAATCATTGGTCTGGTTTGGGGCTCTGGTATCTGCTACACTATTGATGCTGGGCCCTCACTTGGGCTCCTCTTGGATATCCTGTTGTTGCCCTGTGTTGTGGAGATCCTGCAGCTTTGGGTCTACAGGACTGGTCCCTTCACATGCTCCAGCAGTTCACATATAGGGTGATGCTGGGGTGGGCCAACTCATAACCCTGGTTCTGGGCCTGGGTAGTTACAGGGTTGGTCAGCCCGCCAGCTGTCCCCTGTCTTCACCACCAGGGTGGATGCTCCAGCACTTTCCTTGTGAGTTCATTCCTTGCAGCCATGAGGAAGGGGTGGGGCCAGTTCTCCTGCTTTCCTGTCCTCAGGCTTGGATCTCCCACACCTACACCTTCAGGGCCAGCTCTACTGTGTTACCAGGGTGAGGTGTAGGGGACACTATCTTACATGCTACAGCTGGTGAGGGGCAGGAACAGCTCTCCCGTTCTTATGACTCCCACCTGCCTCAGACATTGAGGGACTGAAGGAGGTGGGGGGCAGGGTATATCTCTTCCCCACCTACACCACCATATAGCAGATGAGAGGTGGGGCCTTATCTCTCATGCTCACATTCTCAGGGTGGTTCACACACACCTTGGTCAATAGGGTCAGCTCTACTATGCTGTCCAGGTGAGGTGCAGGGTCCACTTTCTTAGGACTATAGCTGATAAGTGGGAGGGTCAGCTCCTTCAACCTCCACAGGTAGCAGGAACAAGGTGGGGCATCTTTCCCTTGCCCTCACTACCACATGTCAGAAGAGGGGGTGTGGCCAGCTATCCCACTGTCCCACCCTCAGGGCCAGCTCCCCCATGCCCCTATGAACAGAGTCAGCTCTATTGTGCCACCCAGGCAGGGTGTAGGATCCTCTCTCCTGAGTACTTGAGCTGGAGAGAGGTAGGACCAGTTCTCCCTAGTGTTGCAGCCAGTGATGGGCAGGGCTAACTCTGTACAGCCCTATCTTCTCTGCTTTTGGTGGTATTGGGAACCTGGAACATCAGCACAGACTCTGGCTGCCTCAGGGCTATGAACCTATACATGTGCCATAGCAGCAGCCCAGGCCCAGACATCACTGTGGGCCTGGGTGGCCATGAAGCCTCCCACCTCATCCTGCTCCTCACTGCTTCATCTCTTCATATATGCCTCTGTCCACAGGGAATGAACTCTTTCCTCTCCCTCTCCCTCTTTTTCCCCTCCCCCTCTCTCTCCATACATTTGCTCACTAAAATAGTGCCCTGTCTGCCTGGAGCCACAAGGTGCCAGGTGGCTCGTGCATTCTCCTCAAAGCCCAGGAGGGCCTGTGTAGGGATCTCTTTGCCACGCTTGGTCCGTCATGGCACTGCGAAGGAATTAGCTTCCTCCTTGGAGCCAGGGGAAGTCTGCCCTGGGCCTGCATATAGGTCTCTTTTCACAAAGAATTTTCTAGTGCTTGATTTGTATATGGAGGAGGCCACACAGCAGAGTGCAGATATGAGGCCTGTGACATTTTCATTTGTCTCAGCTGACAATCATCTAGAAAATGAGGACCTCTGTTTTCAGTCTGTGAGCTACTCAGTTCTCACAGCCTGTGGGAGTTTGGAGGCAGGTCTTCCCTGGTGGAGTCTCTAAGTGAGGACATGGGCAGCTTTCTCTGGACTGCAGTCTTTGAGATCTGCCTGGAGAACCAGTCTGTCCACACCCTGAGTCCCCACAGACCTGCGAACAAATCAGTGCACATTGTTTTAGGCAGTTAAGCTTGGTAGGCATCAGTAAAAGTTCTACAACCAGTTAATACAAAGACGTACTGGTTAGTGGTTCTTGGCTGATCATTTGCTCGGGTGGTGAGACTTGGCTCTCTAAGTCTGCAGCTTGTCTACTACCAGATAATTGGGTGACCTGACTACTGGCCTCTAGGACAAAGAGACAACTTTAGCCTCTTGAGAAACCCCACTCTGAATGCAACAGCTATTCCTGACATACGATGTGACAGTTGGATTGTGTCATGGGGTCATACCTGAGTGAAAGGAGTCCTGAGACACTTCCTTATGGAATATTCATTTTACAGAGGAGGTAGATATTTTGTCCCCAGCATGGTTTCATATTCCAGTATCAAGGTAGGTGCGTTTCTCATCAAAGTGGAGCAAGATAATGTCAACCCGCACAGGGCTCTAGAGCAACATTTATATTAAGAAATAAAGACTGATTCTATATGTAATTCACTTCCAAAATACATTACCCGATTAGACCATATTCTTGGTGGAGGATGAAGGCTCTTTCATGGGTATTCCTCCCAGATGATCTCCATCTTCGCTTCCATTCCATCCATGTCTATCTAGAGGAGGTCGCTTCTTCCTTGTCTACCAGTACAGAAATGGACCAACCAGAGGTCCAGGGAATGCAGCCGGGGACATAGACTCTTGATAGCATGACCTTCTCTTTGCCTGGCTTTGGATCTCCAGCACAGGCCATTGCCACATGCTCAGTTACTTACTCACCAATAAAAAATGAAGCAGTCTTTACCTCTGGGACAGCAGCTTCCATGTTCTGTATAAAAAGATTCACTAGCTTCCGGAGTTTTCCTCTGTGGATTTGAGCTTGAATGTGCTGTGTTCACCTATTGGTGTCATATTCTGGCAATTCCTTAAAGCTTTGAAAGTTAGTAAAGTATTCTTCAGGGAGTTGATGAGAGTCAGGATGACTCCCTACTTGCTAGCATATGGTTATCATATCAAAGTTAACTACCAATATTTATCATTTCAAAGTTAACATATGTGAACCTTGAACTTCTGTTGTTGACAGAGGGTAAAAAAGACAGGAAAGCAATTTGCTTTACATGAACTTAAGGGATAAGACAATGACATTCAGAGTGTGAGCATGCATTGGGTCACACACTTCAGCTGGTCCACCTTGATTGATTTGCTGTCATAAAACTCTAGACCAAAGCCATGAGGGCTTCAATTGTATAGTTGGGTAAACATCATTTTTTTGCTGTTGTTGTTCTGGAAAAATTCTGGGAGAAGCACATTGGAGACACTCAGGAGGAAAAAAAATGTTAATAATACTGAAAAAGGGAAAAATGAATTCCCAAGGAAGGCCATTAATTCTCAGGAGGCATGACATGGTGAGGAACCAGAACATTCCAGATACTTCACTAAGAGCTGTGGCTCCATATCTTCTTCCGCTGGAAGCCTAGAAGCCACATCCAATTTTGTTCAGAACTGTGTCATGAGTCGCACACTCCTGCTCTCTCCCACATTCTAGTTACTCTGTTCTCTCCCCTCTGTCTTCTGCCTGTTTCCTCTCATCTTTCCTCTTCCCTGCCTCATTTATTCCACTTCCTTAACTTCCTCTCACTCCTTACCTCCCCTCTCTATCCCAGGACAGCTCCAAGGGTTGACAAGGATACAGTACAGTGACCTTCACCAATCTCATAAACCAACACAAAGGCAGAAGGGCAGAGGCTCAGAGCTCTCAGGAGTTGGGGTGATTCAAATGCTTGTCCCCAAAGCCTTCTCCGGCTTTCTGTTGCCTGGGAGAAGTATATAAATAAAAAGGTTCCAATTATATAACATCATGGCCTTATACATTTTGGGGCCCAATCTACTTCTCCAAACTTATTAAAATCAAGTCTCTTCCTTGCAGGCTCCCTGAAGCATGCTCAAGAAGAAAGACTTTGCAAAGGCCTTTGGGCTTCAGCAGCTATGTGGTGCATACCTACCACCTTACACCTTTCCTGTTCCATGGCTGAGAACTCCTACCCATTTCTCAAGCCCTTGAGCATCCTGCTGGGCAGCCTCCCCTGATAGCCACAGGCCGAATCTTTAGTCTTCTGTCTAAACACTGGCAGCCAATGTGGACATTTCTAGTGTAGCACTTGCTCTACTGTATGTGGACCTTTTCTATTTGTCACAGCCACTAGACTGTGAACCCCCAAAGAGAAGTACAGGCCCCGATTCACAGGCAAACTACTGTTCTCCTCCATGCAGCAGTGGAGATGTGCAGTAGGACACATGGCATCAAAGGAAAGCTGTACCAGGACATCAACAGTATCAAATCCAACATTTTAACACTGTGCAAACCTGCACTTAACCGGCCACTATTCAAAACAAATATTAAGTTCATTTTTCTGTGTTTTCTTCTACTCTTCTTCTTTCTCCCTAACATATGTAAAAATACACATACACAGAATAGAGCAAACCAGTCCATGATACCTTTAATTTTTTATGCATGTGACTTGAGATAAAGAATCTTCCTTCTTCTATAGCTTATTCATATTTATGAGGAATCATAGAAAATCACATGAATATCAGAGTTTAATGGGCCATGTTGGAATTATTAATATTATTCTAACTTTGTCTCTCTGTATGCACATAATATTCCCTATTTTATCAACTATATTATCAGTCCTGCGCATGTTGAGCCTCACCACTTTCTGTCACTTTTCATTGTATTTCTCAATACAAGTATTTTCCTTTTGAGAGTGATTTTGGTAGTCAATAGTTTGAAAAAGAATGCAAATAGCATGTGTGTATATGTGTATGGGTTGCATACACACACACACACATACACACACACATACCTATGATATGTAGTCTTCATAGTCTGCTAACTTTGAAGAAAGGAACAAGGAACAAGGCTGTACTTAGGGACAATTGCTTAGTGTGTTTGTGTGTGTGTGTGTGTGTGTGTGTGTGTGTGCACGCTCCCTAACAGCTCAATATTTATATATTTTCCTCATCATTCTGAGGATAACTGACTGTTCTCAGATAATGAGACTTAATAGTGAACTTGGCCAAAGAACATCTGAGCAGCTACCAAGCTACCAAACTCTCAGCAAAGTAGCCTTCCCTCATGCACTCTGAGCTGAGCACCTGCTGTATATTGTGTTGTTCACACTCTGAGCATCCCTCCTGCTGTTGCTTTTGCCCACTGGTAAACACCTTGGTGGTATAATGACTGAGAAATTGTGCAAGTGATTGAACTGGATCTGTCATAAGAAATGATGAGCTTTAAGGCATGTTCTGCCCCAGCACATGAGTTTATTCAGACGTGGAGCCTGTGTTCAAGAGCCACAGGCCATAAAGGCTGGATGAAGCCTTTGACATACCAGGGCTATTGTAGCCACCTCTTCTTCTTGGGACCATTGGCCTGTTATACTTAGGCATGTCAGAACCTCAGTGACTCACAGGCTGTGCTTCTAAAGGGTTTTCTTAGAATGACCTCAAGAAACATTTTCCACGGCCGACCTCTCATCTGTTCCCCCACTCCCATGCCTGACGACTCTTGCTCTCCAGTTAAACAGGTCACAGTTTCATGTTGCCCTGCATCCATTCAACTGGACCATCCCATTTTATTTCAAAGGCTGCCATGCCTGTCTTCTTTGTTCTTGCTTTCTTTTCTCTTATGTGAGAAAGGAAATCTCTCTCTCCCACTTGGAACTTTTTATTGTCCTTAGGAGAACTAGGCTCAGTAGCTACATACTAGACTAAGAAAATCCAGGAGCAAGAATGAACACAAATAGTTTGAAAATACCCCCACAACTCTAGTGGAAAACAAAAGTAGGTAACCACCCCTCAGTAAAACGTGCATGTCTAATTACCCAAAGGGTTCATGTTCACTGGGAATATTCATGTGGCATGCTTCTCCTGGTGACTGGTGTTTAATCCTTTTATCATTGTGTGAGACTTACTTTTCAAATTAATTCAGATGTGACTGCCCTATCCTATGGCTCAGCGTTTCATAGGGAAGGAATCTCCTAGAAGGAGCTTGGGCATTGGCTCTCTTGTTCAGAGAACAGTTGTCTAGCATGCATGGAATTACTTTCGCTCTACCATTCTATCATTCCTTTGGGACAGTGAATGAAAGCTGGTTTTGGAGGAGATAAAAGGTGATTCACTGAAGTCCCAGATGTCTGCTTCTGACTAGGATGAGATGGGTGAGGGTCAAGGAGCTATGTCTTCTCCAAAAGCCAGGAAGCTTCAGGACTGTAAAAGGACAGCTTTATTGCCCTGCAGTAGACATTGAGGGCAGGTGTTTTCATTGATGATTAACTCACAAGTTTGAATTGACATCAGAAGAAGGGACCAGAAGCTCAGGACTGTGTGAAACTTCTGCCCAAGTTTTTATTCAGAAGTCACATAGGAAATGTTTATTTTTCTCCGTAGATTCGAACCAGTGTCCTTCCGGAGCACAAGGATCCCCCGCCAGAAGTTGGGGTAGGTGCTTCTTATAACTCCAAAGGTACACACATCATTTGTAAATTAACCCTTTGGATTTTCTCTGAGTTCCTGTCTGCCTGATAGCTGCCAAAAGCAATTAAGTTACCAGGGCGTGACTATCTGGGGAGTCAACTGTGTTTTGTTGCTGAGTTGAGTAGAATTCATCTCTTGTCTCTTGAAAATAATCCATTCTCAAAGGAGTTTTTTATTTAGTTTAGATGGGGAGAGATGAGCCTAGACACTGTCCTGCAGAACTGTACCTGTAAGCCAGCACTCCTGGACTCCTGGGGGTGGGGAAATCGCACGTGTGAGCTGCAGCATCACAGCACAGTGGTAGAGACAGGATGCTTCTTCCTGCTTCCTAGGATTCAAATCAAGCAGCAGGCTACCATGTCTGCTTAGTGCAGCATTGAGCACCCACTGAGGGTTGCCTGACCCAGCTGAAGAACTGCATCTGTAACCTGTGAAAGAGCAAGATACCAGTGTTTTCTGCTTAGACAAGGCCAGAGTTGGCCATGGCAGAATCTGAACAAACAGCCCCACAGCAGAATCCCCAAGGCCTCTACACTCAGGAGTAAAGTAGGTGACTGAGAGCTCATTTAGAAATCTTCCAGGAACCTGACAGCCTTCTTTCACTCTGGGAGAGGTGTGAGGGCCGAGGTGCTATTGACTTCTTCTCATCGAAAGTGGCCGCTTGCCATTGTACCAAGGGCATCTTTCGAAAGCACACTTGAAGTGCAAGTTGGCTGAGCAGAATGACAGTTCACGGAGCATCTGCTGGTACAGAGGAGAAGGGAGGCAGGCTGGGGCAATCTTCTCCCTTATTCCCCACCAGAGCTTCAGGCTTCTTCTCAGAGCAGGGAGGAAAGTCTTTCAGAAAGTAACACATCTCCACTGCAGGTTTTCTGCCTGTGCATGCTCCTATCACAGCTCTCGAGCACTGGTGTCGGTGGTTCTCAGACCACGCACACCATTTGTACTCTAGTTCACAAAGGACCCAGCAAGTTCCTCCCAGCCGAGGCCTTTGCTGACCCTGGTGCTCCTCTGCACTTGTTCTTGCCCCAGATCCACAATCACCATCCAGCCACTAACCACCGCCTCCTGCAAACCAGGCTCCAGGGGCATGCTCTCATCACACCTAGACCACCTTTGTAAAACCCAAGAATTCTAAAAAATTTTAACACAAAATATAACTAATACAGTGTTTTGTTAAAGAGTTTCATTTATTTATTGAGGTTCAAGGAATGAGGTGGTTTAATTTTCTGCTCTAATTCTCTATCCCCCAAGTTGCTCATTTTCAATTGTCCACTTGTTTTTGACTTAATAATATCTTGACTTAAATGTGTGAACTTTTATTTTTTATCAGTTTAGTAGTGACCCATTTTATTTATCTAAAATTTGAGTCTCTGATTTTATTTTATTTTATTTTTGCCCATCTTCCCACCCTTTTCCATGACAATCACATCTCTGTAACTCCAGCCATTGCAGAGAGTTTCACATGTTTGAGCTCTTTTTATTGCTCAGGCTGTCACATAGAGGGCTAGGGACAGAGACTGCTCTGCTTTTGCCAGGGTAAGCGTGTGGCCTTTTGTTCTGACACCTGTATGTCAACTCCTCAGTATGGCCAACAGAGAAATTCTAGTTGCCCTGTTCCAAGGGAACCTGTGTGTTTTCCCTACTCCTTACTTTCCTGCCAAGGAGTATGGGGCTCAGGCTCAGCTCTTCACTGTCCAACCCACTCCTACCCTGCACATTTCTCCCAAGATTCCTCCTACGCACATGGATGCCAGTGAGCCACCTTCTGTGTTACAAGCTTGACCCATGTAAAACTCCTGTGTCACATCTAATCCCCACAGGCATCTTCACTAGTGTGTCCTCTCTTGAGTTCAGCCACCTCTCTCCTGTGCCTTTATATGGGACCCAATGACATTCAGCATTAGATTACCCATGATTCCCAAAGAAGACCATCCTACATCCTTAAAGAAGGAAGATGGTTTTGATGCTCCAATCTTTTGTTTAGGATGATACCCAGCACCCAGGCAGTACACCTGAAACTCCAGCTTTCTTTATCATAACCCAACATTTTTGTTAATGGGATGTCTTGAGGGTGGATGACTGGCCAGTTCTGTGAAAACTTATTCCATCTCAGCACTTTATTCCCAGCACTGTGGGTCCTGGCTCCTAATGGGGGTTCCCTGAACGTGACATGGGGTGCATAGATACTGTGTCCCCTCCTTTGACAAGACACAGGTGCAATTCCTGGTCCCAAATAAAAGTCCTAGTTGAGATTCTGTGACATAACTGTTGAACCAGTCAGCCATTCAGAGTGCATAAATGGCAAACTGACATAAAAGGAATCTGTTAGTGGTTGTTTATTTTTTATTTATTCTTTTAATCTTGAGAAATGTTCCCAGTATCATAAGCACAGGAAAGGAATTTGAACACCAGACTGTCAATTTTATGCTTCTTTTCATAGGGTATTGTGCAATCTGACCCCAACATCAGATAATATATTGCTTGTCTTCCTATTTGGAAGAGTATGATGTTAAATTCAGGTCACCATGCTCCTCAGGTTTAGAAAATATAAACTGTCTGGGAATTCCTGCTTGGTATTCTGCCCTTTATGTATCATTGAGAAAAATTGAGTCCTTCCAGAAGCATCTAGAAATAGTTACTGCTTAAAAAACAGCAACAAAATAAAACTCTGCTAGTAATGGAAGTGTGGGTATTAGATTTCTGTAATATTTGCACACTCCTAGGCACTGTACTTATGACGAAAAAGACTTCTTGACTTGGTTCACTCTAGGTTTATAAGTAGAATCTTTATTAAAATAATCAAAGAGCATTCCTTTTTGGTCTATTAACTATTTTCTGTTGTTTTTAGAAAACAAATCACAGAGAGTCTAGGATTGACCATACTAACAAGGGAAAATTGAACATGTTTTGTGACATCAACACTCTAATAAATTGTTAAACATGATCACTAAATCAATCTCACACACAGAAAGAATTACCTTAAATAAGGATGAGTCAAAATAGGTTGAATTCTGACAGAGTATTCTGCAGAGTCAAGATTTAACACATGTTGAGCACCTGTGAAGGACCACTCTTTAATACATATCCCATCAATCTTCAGATATTTCCTTGAAGGCTATAAAGGGTTTGAGAGTTGAAGCTATTGGTCAAGAACATAGTGCTGATAGTGACTCTGTCCTTATGATGTACTAGGAACACTCATCCCAACACAAGCTGAAAGCTGTCACTGAGATTCCTACAATTGTGTTCCGTTTTTTTTTTTTTGTTGTTTTTTTTTTTTTCCTGAGCATACTTCAACAACATTTACTAGATGTATCCAAACCTTTCCCAGGGTTTAGTCAAATAGATGCCAGTTTGTGCCCTTAGACCTTCTGAATCGTATTTATAACAAATATGCAATTCTTTTGTAGATGACCCATCATAAAGTACTCTTTAGCTTTAGGGTTATTCATAAACTCCTAATAGTTAGCCTCCATTTTTTCTTTATGATGCTGTTATCAAAATTAACAGTTCTTATTATGGAGTGAGACACCATGCAACCAAATCCATTATGGTCAACAGTGAAGACAAATTCTCAGGCTATAAAATTTCTTATTCTATGATTATGTATGTGTACATATTATATAATTATAAACATATGTATGGCTTTATAAGAAAGGTCAAAGTATCTTTTACCAGCTTATTTAATCTGCAGTGTAGCAGTGTCTAGTCAAAATTAAATGAGTAACATATAAGATTTGCCACACATGTCATTTTTTATTTTTTTATTAGTTTTTATTTTTATGTCATTTAAAATTGTTCAGTAGCAATGAACAATTTTACATAATTTAAATAGACAAAATTAATTGTATTTTTATTTAGTTCAATATATGCAAAACAATATATTTTAAAATATGTTCAATAGAATACAAAGTTTAGTCCATGATTCTATTTGCCATGCTGAGTTTTCTAAACCCAGTGCACATTTAAAATTTTATTGATCCCTCTGCATGTGGTAGTCACATTTTAAGCTATTAAACTAGTACCTAATAAATTTGGGTAACACATCTCTATATAGTACTTGAAATATTTTGAGGAGAATAGTAGTATAAAGGACTATCGTCTAAGTGAAGGCTCTCAGAAGCCTTCATGATGGAGGTTTGCCGTCTTGTGGCATTGTGAGTGGTTCTATATCTCAGCCAGCATCCTTAATAGTGATCACAGGAACCACTATGGACATACAGCATGAGATCTCAAGTCTTGTGAGCTGTCTATCTACCACATGCTCCATGTCCCTGCAGAGTGCAGCAGGATAAGCTTTTGGCCCCACATTCCTCGTGTGGAGATTCCAGGAAGAGCCGTTGATGACCTCTTTTTCACCTGGCTATTACTCGCCAGTGAGTGAGTGAAATGGTATGCTGAAACGATCGTCTTCCCCAGGATGATACTTGGGAGTACTCTATTGTCATGAGCAGGCAAGGGCAGTCAGAGCTATGAACTGTGCAAACAAAGAGTCTATCAGGACAGGGAATTGCTTTGGAATCTAGGCACAGCCTACTGTGGATGAAAAGATGCTGGGTAGAGAGCAAGGACCAGGGTACTAACCTGGTCTAACATGGCTTCCTGAACCTCAGTTACTGTGGCTGTGTGCAGGACAGATTATTTTTACAGACTCTAGCAATTCCCTGTTTATAGGCAGTGCTTTAACAAGTTCTGACTCCTTGTAAATATTTCACATGTGCCAACACAAATGTGAGCAAATTGACATATGTAATATTTTCTCAACAGTAGTAACTGCATAGGACATCATAGCCTTTATATCTTCTATTTTTATTATATTTAGATTCCTTCTCATTAGATTTCACCTGAATCAAATTTTTACTATTGCATATAGATTTTTCTCTCTGTACTGCAGATGCCTTTCAACTAAATAATAATAAGCCTTCTTCTCCTCGTCTTCTCTCTCTCCCCCATCTTCCCCTCGTCTCTCTCTTGCTTCTTTTCTCTCTCCCCTTCCTCCTCTCCTTCTACCCACAGCCTCCCACTCTTCATCCCCTTCTTCCTCCTCACCATCTTTTCTTCCCCTCGTTCTTCAAATACTCGATCTTTTCCATTGGGTGGTCAAGAAACACTTCTAGGCAGCAGACCTGTGGGTGTGTCATCTCAGTCCCTGGGTCAGTGTCCATGATGCATGGTCAGCTCTCCTCACACAGCTACTAGTGTTCTATCTGGATTACTTTATGTTTGAAATGGTGCTCTATATCATTATTGTTTTACATTAACATTGTGTGCTGCTTGTCCCCTCTCTGTGACTGTTTAGATCTCAGAAAGAAGGCTGATTTTTTTCTCCTAATTTATTCTTTTTCAATGTGTCCAGTGTGTGTTCACATAGGTGGATAGTTTGTTTCTATCTGGGGGCTGGGGGTCAGGAGGATCCTATGTTGGCTTATAATGAGGTAAAAGGAACACAAATAATGACAACAGAAACATACAGGAATGTAAATGTATAGGCAATTCTCCTGTTTGGTGTTACACTGTAAAACAATAATATCCTGTTTTAAAAACGGAACCTCATGGAAGAGGGGCAGAGAGACTGTAAGAGCCAGAGGACCAGGGAGTCTGCTGTGTGACTACCTGTCTTAGAAATGTTCCAGAAGTAGACCTGAACAGTGACATAGATCAGCAGGCTTCCTATAGCGAAGGGGGACATCTCACAGACCCCACCCCTGCAGAGAGTTTACAGACAGCTGATGACTACTGAGAAAGGGAAAATTAGCCTTTTTCAAAGGTGAGTGCCCTGAGTGGAGAAACCATCGCAAAGTGGTCAGTCCTGAAACCATATGCACACAAACAACAAAAATAAACTCAGCACACACACATTGTATATACACATAAAACTATATTTATGAGTTTGTTTATATATTATATATAATACACAAATAAATAATAATAAATGCATGAATATATATGGCAATTGCTACTTGATGGCTAAAGAGACCACTATAATGTCATGGCATGCTAGGTTTGCTTTATTCTAGAATCACTCAGACCTACACAATTTCATACATAAGTTGAACAAAGTTAGGGACCTTGTGAAATTTATTGTTTACCTATATTCTCTTATGTGGTGTTACAGTGTTACAATAGAACATATATCTCTGTATCACTATGGTTTTACATTAGCATTGTGTGTTTCTCCTCTCCATGGGTATTCTTGTATGTTTATACGCATGTGCATGTAGATACATACATATATACATGCATACATACATGCATACAGACAACGATAAAGAAACATGAGCTATCAGTTTGAGAGTGGTACAGCATGGAAGGGCTTAGAGGAAAGGGATGTAGGGGTTCTGGGGGGAATGATGTAATTATATTTTAATGAGAATGTGAGTAAAAAAAGACAATTTAACAAAACTGGGCCTTCGGATAGTTAATTCCATCCAACGTCAAGTCCCTCGATAAGATTAGGTACTGAATAAAATAAACTTTTCTAACTAAGTAACTTCTAATCTCTTTGGCAGGCATGCTCTCAGGCCTTTACCAGCACTAATTTTTAATGTGTCTTATTTTGGAAGGCTCTGAGGTGTCGGATCAAGCCCGAGATCAAACCTGGGCTGGCAGTTCTAATGGGAGTGCTTGCCTCTAGGTCATCATCCATGACACATTGTGTATGCTCCCTGTAGGGTATAATGCATGCCACATGTCTCTCTGTTTCCAGCCCTGGGTTGTCTCTGAGCCTGATGAGCTGCAGGTCTGCTTCTAGAAGGTCTCCTGGTCCAGAAGACAGAGACAGTACTTGCTGTGGTCACCAACCTTGCTTGTAGCTGTGCCTTGTGATGTGCCCATAGCTCGTACCTAAAACTAACCATTCCTCCTGTTTCTAGTTGCAGAATTCAAGTCTGGGGCAATTGCTACCTTATGGCTAAAAAGGCTACCATGTTATTATGCATGTGTTCTTTTATCCTGCATTCCTCCAGACCTACACGATTTTCAAGGGTGCATCTAACAAGCTTAGAAAGTCAGGGGTTTCATGAAATTCACAAGCTATTGAGAGCTTTATTGGAAGGTCAATAACAAATAGAATGGGATATAGGAATTTAAGTTAAAACTCCTAATTATCAATGAAAGAGAAGGTGGACTGGATGGTTTTCTTTAAGTTTATAGTGAGGTCTAGTGAGATGGCTCGGTGGTTAAGAGCACCTGCTCCTCTTTCAGAGGACCTGGGTTTGATTTCCAGCATCCACTTGGCAGCTCACAACTGTAACTCCAACTTCACAGGAATCCAGCTTTCCAGGGAAGCCTGAATGCACATGAATACACCCATCCCCCAAACACACACACGTATTATTTTTTTTAAAGAGCAAGATGTAATTTACAAAGATTTAAACTGCAAATTGCTGGAATGGTGTTCTGCTATATTGTCTAGGTTATTGATCAAGATCTCATCTCAAAAATAAATGAGTGAGTCACTTACTCGAAAACTGGGCTCTATCAGTCTCTCATTCGTTGCCAGTAAACATTTTGTTCCTAAGTCTAGTGTGTATTCAGCAAAGTACAACAGAAAAGAATCATCCTTGCAGAACTTGAAATCTTAATTATTTCCAGGAGTTCAAGACAAGCCATTTTAAATATATTAGGTGGTGTTTAATACAAATGGAGGAAAAACAATGACTAGAGACCCACAGAGAGGAGAAGGGAGAGTGCCTTCTGTTGGTGTCTGCTCCAGAGGCTCTCTGAGAAGGGATTTTAAGTGCCTCAGTGGGCTTGGTGCATCCCTGGCCCTCTGCCTGTTGACCAGTCACTTGGATTCTGTATTCTGCTGATAAGCTCCTGGTGTCAGCTTCCAGCTTCCATTCACACTTATACCATTTCTCCTTACATCCTCTGGTTTGACCCAGTTTTTTCCATCTAACACTATGAGCTCAGATTTTTCCAGTCCTTGGTGACTGGGTGCATACCATAGCATTTTGAGCTTCAAGTTTTCTAATTGGGGCTAATATTAATGGAGTTGTGTACAATTTCAAAACCATGTTGTGTTTTCAGGTGCTTGTTTTTAAACCCTTTTGAGCCTGTTCCTCTAAGGTGGAGTTTTGAAAAGAGGTTCAAAAAAATTGACCTGGTGTAGCTGGAAGTTTTCTCCAGGTCCCACCATGCCCACATGGGACTCTCAAATTTCCATAAGGCCTAAAAGAGTTTAAAAAGAGATTCTAAACACAC
Organism: Onychomys torridus; assembly: GCF_903995425.1. Taxonomy (NCBI): domain Eukaryota; kingdom Metazoa; phylum Chordata; class Mammalia; order Rodentia; family Cricetidae; genus Onychomys; species Onychomys torridus. The sequence continues at coordinate 8,918,611 of NC_050447.1, forward strand.
AGTAACAGAGCCCAAACCAGCTTTCTACTTCATCTCATGCCGGGTGAGATATAGAGACACCAAGGTACACAGATGCCTTGGTGTGTGGACTTGAGCTACAGTATGCGGGTTGACAGAGGCGTATGGGCTTGAATGCAGCATGGTTGATTCTGCCACTGTACACAGTGGCATCTCCAAGTGTGCGGCATGGTGCATGGTGGCTACAGACAAAAAAAAAGGGAAGAAAAGTTTCTTTGGCTGCAAACTGGGGCTTGAGAGATGGCTCAGCAGTTAACACTTGCTGCTCTTGAAAAGGTCCTGGTTTTGGTTCCCAACACCCATGTGGCAGGTCACAATTGTTTGTAGCTCTAATTCCAGTGAATCTTATTCCTCATCTTGGCTTCCTTGCTCACCCCAAAGCACAAAAAATACACAGGTAATATACACACACATTAATACAAAATTCTCACCAGATTTTTTTCTTACAGCAATAACTCCGTATACATATACAAATACACATACACATACACATAAACATACACATACATATACATATACACATACATACACACAAACTGTCCTTTTTGGTGTATGGAGTGATTTTCTATTTTCTTCTGAAAACATTCCACTGTCTCAGGCTCTTTACCCCAGCTTCTCATCAAGCATAGTCTGGCAGCAGAGCTGTGCCAGGGGAAGTTTGGAAGAAGTGCTGTTGGCCTTGTGTGGGCATCACATGCTGCCCATCAGCAGTGGCATAGGTGACTACATGGGCTTGACACTTTTATGTTCAGTCATTACCCTTGAGGAAGGCGAGGAGAAATTCCCTCTATGGTGTTTATGCTGTAACGTTGGCACATTCAAACCAGAAGTAACCAGGAACAGTCAAAAGACTACAACCCCGAGACCAGGAAAGAACAATTTACACTTTTATTCTTTGCATTGAGTTGAAAAGAGTAGATAGTTAATGTTTACTGATAAACATGAGGCCCAGTTGTGAGATGTTTAAAAATTAAATTGAGAAAATATAACAGAAGTACGATTTATTTGTGTGTTTGGGATGGAATTGTCCCAGGCTAGTAAAAACCAACAAAGGAAGCAAATGCTTCAAAATGCTTCTGTGATGGGGAGAAATATTGTCTTTCTATTTATAACTCATGCAGAGCCCCATGTAAAAATAGCTCCCAGAGGCAGATTTTCTCATTATCTTCAACAGAGTTGCTGTTGCCAGTGAGTTGAGGCACTCTAGTAAGTAGATGTCTTGGTGACTATTGAAAGTTTGGCATCTTCTTTGACCCTGGTTTTCTTGGGGGGAGGAAACTATAGTTAATGGGAAGTTCTGACTGCTGGCTTTTACTTCTTGTTATTTTCCATGGTGTCAATGTCTGTCTTTAACCAAGTTGATATTTCAGCATAGTATTTCTGTCAGTAAAATATTTTGGGGCTAATTGATTTAGTATTTTGTTCTTTTCAAAGCTAATTCTGGGTAATTGGTGTGAGAACAAAACATAGAGAATCGCAGGAGTTGATGAAAACATTCTCCCTCATTTTCAGAGGAGCTTCCTGGGCTGGGCCAGTTTTAAAGTTGGGGAACTGCTGAGGTCCAAGGAGCAACTGCTGTCGCTGAGCCTGAGGTGAGTCTCTTTGTTTGCAGAGTTAACAGCCAGGGTGTGGCTGCTGCACTGAAGGAGTCCCGTTCTAACAGGCAACTGCTCCCAGACAGAGTGCAGAAGGGCAACTCCTCAGAATCACTTCCAGAGGTGGAATTATTAGTGTGTGTTAGGAAACCATTTGTGCCAACAGTAAGGTGATAACAGTCTTTTCATAAAACAACTACAAACTATGATCATGCTATGAAATAACTTTCTCTAATAAAAATGCCACTGCATCAATGGGTAAGTTTTTATGCTTGAAATACATTCGGGTGCAAAGTGGTAGCTTTATAATAGGAAAAGGGAGCTGACTTTTTCCATGTTGTCACTACTGTATTAATCCTAAAACAATGAGACATTTAAGTGGATCAATGAGTCCTAGCTAATTCTGAGCATAATTTATTTTGATATCAGATGAACAGCTTTACAAAGAGGCATATTCATACTAGGAAGGATACAGAATGAGTATTTTTTTAAACTGGCAATAAGGTTGAAAATAGTTTATTATTTCTAGTGTATAACAAATTTTATGACATAATATATGTAAAGAATATATGCAGTTATACAACATGAATGCATACAAAATTGCATATACAGTTGTTCATCAATCTCATAAAGCTCTTGTTCTGATGAAGTTATTTTCAGGGTCTAATGCCCTTAATTTGTTGTACTTTCTCGTTCCAAAGAATCACTTGGAGCCACAATTTATTTCATTAAATTTAAGCAATTAGTTTTCATCCAATGTATTTCCTTAAGTATTCTGTGTCTCTTGGTGGAATCTGTATTCATGTGTTTTTCCTACTTAATTTCCCTGATCTTCATGTGTATGCATTTTCATCGAAACTATTATGTTGTATTATACAATTATACCAATAAATACTCTGTAGGTAGCAGAATGCGAGTTCTCAAAGGCAACCCTAATCTTTGTAGCTTCTGTCAGAGAGTTTCTGTAAACATGGTATGGGAGTATATTTTATCTGGGAAGACATAAAACTCTTTCTGGGGTTGTAATGTTTTCCTCAGTAAATTTTCTGTGGTTTTTGCTTTGGATTATGGATAGGCCAGCTACAAAGACTAGTTGTCACTCTTGAATATATCAGCCTACCGTGGTGTTTGAAGTTGAGACTAACCCCTATGACCCTGGATCAGTGGCTGAAGATACCAAACATTGAACTCACTTAAAATTATCGGCCTGCGAGCATGCTTATTTATTTATTTCTCTTTTTAAAGATAGGATCTTGCCTGCTCTGGCCTTGAACTTTCAATTTGCCTGCCTCAGCCTTTCTAACAGGGATTGCAGATTGGGTAGTACTATGCCTGGCATGCCCACGTGCTTTCTAGTGCAATTAACGAACATTTTATTCTTCATCTTATTGACTCTCTTTCATTTGCACCTGCAACATGCTGTACACTAATGCAACATTTAGGGGCTGAAACAGAAACCAGGTTTGTATTTTGAAGACAGGCTTTAACTGTATAGCCTTGGCTGGCCCAAGGAACTTGTTCTTTGTAGACCAGGTGGCCCTCAGACTTGCCTGGATCCTCCTGCTTTCTTTCTTAAAGGATAGAATTAAGAACTCTTGAGTGAGATAAAAATTAGTGAACACACAGACTGCCTTAGAAAGCGTGTAAGGAGGGTCCAGTTTAAAATACTGAGGAGAAAAAACAGCAGCATAAAATCTTTAGAATTACATGAAATAGAAATAAGTTTCCTACTTTGATCTAAATGTCTCTAATTCATAGTCATTTGATTTTGATTGTATGAAAAATATTAACTGCAACAAATCATAGTATTCTTTCCCTTGATCCAGACAGATTATAAGCTTACCTTAGCCTGTGCATTTCCAGCACATGACCTATAATTGGTTTGGTTTGGTTTTTGATGTAATTTATCTGCTTCTGAGGGACTGTCTGTGGGGTTCTGCACTGGAATACAGTAGGTCAGGGTTAAGGAACACTTGCATTTTCCTTGGCTTTTCATCTTCATGTGGTTATCCATGACTGTTATCCTTTCTACGCTCCAGCTGTTGCTTTTAGACCATAGAATGAACACATCCACTGAAATGAGGGCACATTGGTAGACATCCCTCAGGCACTGGTGTTTTTATGGCCCATTTGTTTCACGTTCCCCAAACCTGAAGGCTCAGACTGTGGGTTCTGGCCATTCAGGAGCTAACAGGAAACTCAATTCCAATCCTCATCTAGCCCCCTAGAAGAGGAGCCTGTGTTCAGTGTAGCTCCTCTCACATACTTGGAACTGGACATCAAGTGCATTGGATTTTTTTTTTCTTAAAGAAAACTTAAAGGAGAAAGAAACACACATATAATTTGTAGATTTAGACTCAAATTTCAGGTGTGTATCTTTTAAAATTGTAGGATAACATTTGTTTACATATATTTGGAGAAAGGCCTCCAATATATAACTTAGTTCCTACCCACATGTCACCAGTTCTGAGTATTCCAGCTTCCCAAATGGACTTGGGTGTCCTTATTTAGTATTGGCCTCTATAATTTTTTTGTTAAATTGACTTGGTTTTGTTGGTTTATATGTGCGCCCTCCCCCACTTCTCTCATATGTTAATTCTGTTTTCTTTGGGATTGCGCAGTTTGCTGCTGTGCTCTCCTGACTTCTGGACTATCATGTGATTGATTATAATTTTGATTGTGGCAGATATTGAGTAATCTAACATTAGTAACTAAAGTTATGAGAAAACACACCACCAATAGCATATTGTGTGCTCTGTTCTGAGATTCTATTGGAGGTAGCTCCTTTGATCTTTGTCAAACTAACCAACAATGTTATTTAACCCATCCCATAAATCAAGCAGCAGTAGAAAGAATTTAGCATGTTTTCCAAGATTATCATGTTTTTAATAAGAAAGAATTGATCTAAACTTACACTTTTCTGACTGGAGAGTTGTTCATTTCAACAATTCCACAAGAGACAGCTGGCATCCAGAATGAAATGTCACCTGCCATGTATGCTAGGTGGCTGAGGGATACAGGGCCATTTCTTCACTCATTTGTATTTTCAGATTTCCTCACAGCACCTAGTTTCACAATAGGGAACAAGTAAATGAGTATCAGTATGCTGTGGGGACTGAGATATGCTCACCATGGAGCCAGAGTGGGACCCATGTTCGAACTAGTGAGGGAAATAACGACAACTGTTCCGAGCAGCTTCAGAAACGCGGCCACCTGAAGCAGCTGGGCATGGTTTGCCACCCAAGTACCTGGCATTCATATGCTCTTCTAGGCTGTCTCAAACCGCTGAGGCCATCCAAGTAGAACGAAGGAGAGCTGTAGTATTTCGTATTGTTTAGCAACAGAGTGGAAAATTCAAAGATCTGTTACTGAGCGGGGCTCCCAATCAAGAGAACAATGCCATTGTTCTTTAGCATACTTTGGCAAACCAAGAGCCACGTGCAGCAATAAAAAAGGTTAAACTTTCTGCTAGAAAATCCTCAGAGGGAGAGAGAGGAGTGCTTCCAACTCTCCTGCGCTTTGATGTTCATGTTCCTCACAGTGAACTTCCGTTCAGCACATATTCAGTTAGCAAACGCTAAGGTTTTGTACATACTAAGGACAGTGACAGGTCTTCAGAACATAACAGCAGTAACTATTTTGCAGTTGATAGTGAATAATCTACTAAGCACTACTCCATGCAAGCACTGTGTTTGATCCTTTTTATGCACCAGCCTGTTGAATTCCTGTGACACCATTTCTGTTCGGCATTGACTTGATTGAGATCTGATGGCTGCTGGCTATTCATAGAAGGGTAGAACTCTGTTAATTCTTTAGTTTGTTCACTTTCTCATTTCCTATCTTGTAGAAAGCTCACAGCCTTACTAAAATCCTTACTTATTTCTCTGGCAGCTACTCCACCATTTGGACAGTTTGAGGAGTCTTAATTTCTTGATGTTCCACCATAAAGTTCAATTTTGTATGCCTGAAGCAAAGCAGAGCTTCAGCGAATGAATTTGGTTGGAAATTTATTTGTGATGACGGCTTCTTTGTATATATCTTTTAATTGCTTTATGTAAGACTAGTACCAAGAACTTATTTCTGGGTAGATTCCACATAAATCGGTGAATATGATTGTCTAAGCATGAGATTATCTGTGTGTTACTGGTGGAATGTGAAATGCACCCCCTAGGCTCATGTGTTTGAATGTGTGCTTCCCAGTCCATGGAGCAGTTTTGGATTGCTATGTGAATGTTGGAGGTGGAGGTGGAGGTGGAGATGGAGGTGGAGCCCTGCTGGAGGACAGGGGCCACTAGGGGAGGATCTTGAATCCTCATAGCCAGACTCATTGCCTATCCACTCTCTGCTTCCTAAGTGAATGCTTGGTAAACAACTGTCTCCGTCTCCTGCTTCCTGCCTCCTCTGCTGTGATGGACAGAGCCCTTCAACTGTAAGCTGAAATAAACCTTTCTTCCTATCTTGCTTCTCACCCTGTATCTGTCCAGGAGAAAGAGAAGTCAATTTCAGGACAGTAGCGAGGCATAGATTGCAATCTCCTTGAGAAGCTGAATCCAGGGTCAAGATTTACATTTATTTCAGTACCTTTCCTTTACCTGCCTTATCACAGACTCTTTCAGCTCATCCTAACACATCCTGCCATGCGTGTCTGACTTCCATGAGGGTTCTGGGAATCAGAACTCGGTACCCACACTTGTATATTAAGAGCTTTATCCACTGAGCCATCTCCCTAGGCTCTCTGTTTTATTAGCATTTAAGTCAGCTTTCTTACTGGAGCATAAATTATGATTATGACAGAACTACCTGCTGGTGTCATAAAACTAAGTGTTATATATGTCTAAAATGTTTTCTATGTTAAAAAAATGTCAATATAAATGAACTGTCATCCAACACACCCACTTTTGTGGAGAGTAGCACATCTCTGCTTAATTTTTAAAGAGAATAGTATTGAATATTGTGGAATACATCTGCGGAGACACAGATGACAGGGACGGCATGTACTTCACTGTTATTTTGGCAACAAAAGTAAAAATCATGGTACTAGTGCCCAAAAGCAGTACAACCAGATGCTGCATCCTTATCACAGGAAGTGAGTGTGCAGGAGTGTGTATGAGTCAATGGCAGCCCCACAGCAGGATGAACCAGAGGCTCTGCTTGGAAGAGCTGACTCCTAAAGCATCGACTCCATTGTGCTCTCCCAGGAGCCTCCCTGTCCCACTCCCTCGCTGACCTTTGACCTGTTTGCAGGAACAAAGGTTTCTGCTGCATCTCTGACACCTACATAGCTCTCCACAGAGGAGGCATTTTCATCTTCTGTGTTATTTCATTTTCTAAGGGGCTAGATAATATTTTTTCTGTTTTATGGATGAGCAAATATCTGAGCAGCAGCTTCATTTCCTAAATTTCCACTGCTGCTATAGGAGGAGGACTGGATATCGCCCACCAAGGACTCCCCAGAGCCTGTGCATTATCTTTCTTAGTGTGTTAATTAGCACTCAGTTATTTTGAGGGTGAGGAGGGACCTTCAAACTGGCATTTGGTGCTCTTCTTGGACCCTGTTAGTGACAAGGCACTCACACTTGATGCTCTCTCCATTTACAGACAGGCCTAGTATTAGAAAAGTATTTGTACTTTCTCCCAAATTTCAACTCATTCCGGAGTTGAGTAGAAGTTTCTTGCTCTCTGATACTTGTGAAAACACCTTTTCTATGTGACACTAAGTGTTCTTACCAGGGAGCGCTGAGGTAGCAGGAGGACTTGAGCTCAAGTCCTTGTCCTGTGACCACTCAAGTCACTGGGGTCAGGCTGCTTGCTCTCCCTCTCTAATGTCTGCTAATGAAAGTTGTAGAGATTTCTTTTCTGAGGTGGATGGTTCTGGGTAAATTAATAAATGCAGTAGGGTCACAAGCCCTGCCTTGTGCTAGAGGAAAGCATTATAATATCTTTTCCATTGCTCTTTGCTTTAAAGTTAATTTCTTCACATATCCCTTAATATTTTGTTTAGTTTGTTTATGTAGTTGCTTGAAACTGTAACCTCCACAGTTCTCTAATCTGCCAGTGGTCGCGGTGTGGACTTACTCTTTATATAAACGTAAAATTTCAATGACCAAGACATGGATTCTTACCTGAAGCCTAAATTCTGGCTGTTATCCTCTTGACAGCCTGTCTAGTGTATACCCAAGGGGAGATCCTATCAGAGGACACACACAACAGTATGTGTGGATGAAGCCTCCTGGGGGAAGTAAATACAACTTTTGAGTAACAATGTTAGGGTGTAGCAGTAACATCAAGACAGAACTCTGTAAATGTCACGTGGCTATAATTTGTATCTGGAATATTTATTATTAATTTCTAAATGTAAAAAATGATTTTCACTTTATTGAAGTTTCAATACACTCACATCACTTGCCCCTTTGATTGCCTCCTAACCACGCCCACACTGATACTGTTTGTTCTTATAGAACATACTGAATACTATGTACAGAATAAATTCAAGGGACTCTTTCTCTTGCGTGCACCCTAAGAATGAAGGGAGACATCAAAGAGAGGAGCAGGGAGTTTGCTTAGGAAACTAATTTCTTGTAAGCGCCTGTGCTAAAGTCCCTAGGGGAGACATTGCCAAAGGTCTGTAACATGAGCCATCTTGGAGTACCTCTTGAAATTCCACCCATTCGTTTAAAATTAGTGGAAAATGCAAATCATACAAGTATCAGTTCACCACAATAAAGGAGGAGAATATTTAATTTAAAAATATTCCTGACCCTAAAGGCTCTTCTATGGCCTTGCCAAATGGTTTGAGAGCTCTGAGACTGGATGACCTTGAACTTCTGGTTGATCTTCCTCTATCTGCCAAGTTCTAGGACTATAGGCATATACCATCATACCTAGCTACTGAGAAGTAGCTACCCAGAGCTTTGAGAATGATAGGCCAGCTACCAAATGGGCTTCATCACCAGTCCTAAGCTCATTTTCCTGTCTTTGAGATGTGGATTCCAGTACTGTCTCCCTCACAGGGCTTGTTGTAAGGATTGTGTGAATCACTAACATGAAATGTTTATAATGATGCCCAGCACAGAGAATGCTAATAATTATTTTTTATACTTTTCTTTGTTGGTATCTTTAGGGAGTTTTCTGTTTTCTTTATAGGACTAGATTAGGCATTCTGTATGCAGTCCAGCTGAAATAGTAGATGATGTAGGTTCTCCTCAGCCACCCACTGCTTAACTGACAATAATACTATCATATTATATCAACATGGTATTTTCTCTGGCAGCCAGCTAGGCTTTCATTACATCTTAGATGTCTGTGCAGGTATTTACTGTGCACCTTTATTTATGGACTTAAGTCATTTTCATGACTGGAGATAAGGCCATGGAAGCCAATTAGCACTTCCTTCATTTGCATTGTTCAAAAGTTGTGGTCTTTGTCATATTGTAAATTGGTTTAGTGTTCTCAGACACTGATGGGACAGCACGTGCCTAGAGTACATTCAGTAGCTACTCAACTTTTACAGAAAGGCCTGAAGTCTTTTCTCTTTTAAAATGTGAATTGTATGAAGTTACTCTCTGTACACAAAGGCATGCCTGCTTAAAAAATCTGAGACCTAATTCACCTGTGAAGATAATTTTCAGGAGTGATTACATTCAACTTGAACATTTTGTATTAGATGTTCTCCTCCTTACCAGAGTCATGTTCATCATTATTACCATGTTTCTGCTTTCTGTTGCATTTATATTATCTCTGTGCAAACTGTGATTTTTTGTATTACTAGTTATCACATTTGTTATTAGTATATATTCAAGGAAAGGAATTTGATTGTGAAATATATTTGAATCTCCTACATTATAAAGAAAAGAAGGGCAAGCTTTGTTTTTAAATGACTTCTCAGTCTTCACTAGCCCTCCAAGGCACTTTGGAAGACTCATAGGACACATGTCATGACAACAACTTTATTTGGGTTGACTGTGAGCCAATTTCTTCTCAGACCATTTATTAACAACTAGTTAAATCCATGGCTCAATATACTTATGTAGTTTAGAAAATCCTCCTCCATAGCAGTAGTAAAAAACCAAAAAACCACAATTTTATAGGAAAATAGAAGATTAATACTGTCTACTTTCACATATGAGCTTCTACCATAGCATATTCTTTAGCACGCACTTGAGTAGGTTGTTCGGGACTTTATCAAATGGACATCATTTTTCAACTCACTATCAAACCGTTTTTCCTCCATTTCCCCATGGAGGCTTCCAGAGTCCCAGAACACTTATAGTGACACCACTGGACTGTGTAGATCTCAACTTCTGCAAGTCATAAAATGTGTAAGGAAAGACTTTCAGATCGTCTGCTATCTCTTTCTTCTATGGTGTTTTCATTTTTTTAGATTGTAATATATAATTTCATCTTTAACCCCCTCCTTTTCATCCTCCAACCACTTCCACATTCCCTACCTCTTGCTTTCTTTCAAATTTATCACCTCCTTTCCTTTAGGTATTGTTAACATGTGTGTATGAGCACTCCTAATACATGAATAAACCTGCTTGGTCTGAATAGTGTTCTTTGCGTGCATGTTTTCAGGTAGGACCACTTGGTATTGATAACCCACTGGGGTGCTCCTCCCTGGGAAGACTGTTTCTCCTGCTCTCAGCTTTCCTTACTTACCTGTCATTCTTCATCAAGGGTTGAAGTCATGGCAAATTCTTCTAAGCTTGGATACACAGAACATGCCTACTTCACGATTACTGCTTGTTTTAACTATGACAAAGTGAACTTTATTCTTTTCGGAGCTCCTCCTATTAGCTCTTTCCCTCTCTTGATAAAATGAAACATTTGCAGTTATTTTAAATGCAGCTCGATGTAGGAATCTCAGCATCATTGGCAACTCTCTCTTCCTGAAATTCTTATCTGATTATGTGTTTGTCTTCTTAGAACTTCACATGTTGTCCCACCTCCCCCCCCCCACCTAACGCCTCCTATCCACAGTGCAGAACTAGGCACAGAAGAATACACAAACGTCAGGCAGGCACAGCAGCTTCTCCACCTCAGCCAGGTAGCACTGCACCCATTACTCCCCCGTCACATTTGCTTGGTTTCCGGTCACTAAACACCCTCCTAGTGTGGGATCAGAGTTCTTCCTTTCCTGAGCTAGCCCTTTGTCTCGTGTCTCTGAGCTCAGTTTAGATGAGAGAGAGCATGGTCATGTTTGTGTGTGCTGGCATGCAGCCTAACTGCTCCTCTAGTCTGGTGATCATTTCATATCCCTCACTCCCAAATTCTCTTATCCCCCTAGAAAACCCAAAACAATCCAGGCATGTTCTCAGGAAGGTCAAGTCACCCTCCATGTCCATGGCTTCCCACTGACTCCTCAGTTTCCTTTGACCAGTGACTTTCTTCTTGTTCTTCCATTAAGTCCATCATTCCTAGTCCAGCTAATAGAATGGCCAAAGAAGGTCACTGGCTCCTAACTGTGAGGCTATCTGTGGATTTTCTGTTGATAAATCATCAGTCCTATTTAATAGCCACATGTGAGAGCAATTGAAAGTGCTGCCTGGGAGCATAGGGAAAACTTTCCTTCCTTGTAGAGTGTTTCCTTTGGCAGGCTCTGGGGTTCAGGACCTCTGTGTTGACTCACTTAGTGGAATTCAGTGAGTCCTGCTGCTGTGGAATGCAGTATGACTATCTCACAGTAGAATCATAGCTCAGAGGCTAGTGAGCTGGCTCAGTGGGTGAAGGTGCTTGCCGCTAAGCCTGACAACCTAAGTTTCATTGCATGGCCCCACGTGCTGGAAAGAAAGAAGCAGCTCTGGCTAATTGTCCTTTCTGAGTCATTGCATTGCTCCCCCACTCAGGCACAAGGTGCTTGTTTAGTATGCACAGACCCCGTGTTCCATCCTCAGCACAACAAAACAAATACGAGTGTAAATAAACACAATTAAAATCAGTGTATCAAGGTTGCTTTCCTCAATGCTGTGTTACAGTGGAGACGTTTGCTTTCAGACCAGCCAATAATTCGGTGAGTGAGTTGCTGGATTCCCTGGCTGGCGTACTTGGAACTTATTAGATTTGCATGAAAAATACTGTTTTCTTATCTAAAATCAAATTGAAGATTTCTCGGGGGCTTACATTGTAAATAGGAGAGATGGTCTCCAAGGGGCCTTGTGTTTGCTTATTGGGTAAATTGCCCACTGACACTAAATGTCTTGGCTGTTGAGATTTGCCACTAGTTCTAGTACAGATGGATTTCTATAAGACATAAGTGCATTGGCATTTAAGAGCGTGAAAGGATCAGCTGAGACTATAATGAAAGAAGTCACTGTTGTCAGGAACTAATTACTTTGCTTAAATTTCCCAACCTGTCAAGTGTTGAGAATAATACCGATAGGAAGTGATCAATGATAAACTCCAATGCCAGGCTTCAAGTAAATGGTGCTATCATTTGATCACAAGGATTTGCTCCCTCTCCTTCTCCCATGTCATCTCTCAGTACCCAATACCTTCACTACATCCTGAAGCAAATTCTACTCAAATGATCACTTGAAGAGACCAAGAGAGATTGTAAGCTGCATGGAGGCTGTAGGAAAATGTTAGAAATACATATAAACTCTTTTATAATATTTATTATGAAATTGCAGTATTTCCTAAAAGATTGTCCTTGTCAAGTCTTTGAATTCTTTGAATTTGAAAATGCCCAGTCATGAAAATAAAATGATACAGAAGAGTTTTATTTGAATTCCTGATCAGGGTGGCTAAAAATGGGGATAGGTGCCGTCTCTGTAGAGTTTCCCATTTTTACACCTTGTGGGTCTGTCTTCAATGGGAGCCCTGCACACTTCCTGTCCTGTGCCGTCCTGTAGGGAGGTGAGTTGGAAAGGCAGCTGAGAACTTTCCAAGCTACATTAAGTGTAATTGGTTTTAAGCAGGATCTGGGTCACTCATGAAGTCAGCCTTGAACCAGAGAACAAAGCGATGTTTTATAACAATACATGAATAGTCACTCTGAGGGAGTTTTTCCTTTAATTTTTGAGTCATTTGTATTCAGTCACCACATCCTTGTGAGTCATGAGGGTCTATGGCAAACTGTAGGGCTGCCAGTTGGTTACTTTAAATAAGTTTTAGGAAGAGAGAAACAGAGGTGCTAGTTCAGGTTCTCTGGAAGCTTCACAAATGTCAGCGGTCAATGGAGCTAAGAATAGTATGTATATTGTAATTTTTTCATAACACATGCAATGCAGTTTTAATAGTACCTGTTCCATAGTCTGAAATGAACACTGGCCACTATTCACTATTGCTGTCACAAACATCAAGTATCCATAACACCAAGACCACACTTGTTTTGGTTTTTAGTTTTGTTTTTGTGAAATGGGATTTAAATGACCCTAGGCTGACTAATGCCTTCTTGCTTTTGTCCTACACTGTCCACACTATTGTCACTTGAGTCCTGAGACTTCAGTGCAAATTTCATTGGAAAGACTATCTGAGCAAAGTCAGCAGTGAGAAAAACCACTTTGCAGATCTAAGCCTGGCACTGGTGATGGTGATGTCGGTGCTGGTGATGGTGATGTCGGTGCTCGTCCCAGGAAAACCATAGGTCATATGAAGCTGCTCAAGGAGTTTGTCTGTTGTGTACCAGGAGTAGCAGAGTCCTATGGAGCAAATGTTTGAGTGAGTTGAGCAAGCCACAGAACCAAGGAAGAGACTAAAGAAGTACTAACATCCAGTTGGTGGGTGGGTGATGGCCATGGTGCCAGGATCATCTTGTACTCAGAGTAAAGCCGAGCTATAGTAGGGGTCTGAACAGACAAATGCAAGATCCACCTCCAAGTTGTGATTAGACAGACTTCAGGAGGGTAAGAGTAGGAACAGGGAAAATGAGAAATGGTGGGAAGCCACCATATCAGCTCATGTGAGCAGTGTAGGGAGTTGGCAATAAGGAGGTCATTCAGGGTTGGTGAGACAGAATCTCATTCTGGATTCTTTTTCCATAAAAGGACAAACTTGGTTTGGCAATAGGATGCATGTGAGATATGAGAGAAAAAGACAGAACAAAATGAATGCAAGGTTTTTGTTGTTTTTGGTTTTTTGGTTTGGTTTGTGGAGCTGCTGTTGGTGCTGATGTTGGAGACTGACAGGAAGTTGGTTTTAAAAAGACAATTCTGAGCTCAGTTCTGAATTTTATCCACTTAAATGACTGAAGTTTGCAATGATGAACTAATGATGAAAATAATACTTCCTATAGACCAGTAAGGTCTTTGAAATTATAGTCAAGGACATATATTTCTGAGTAGGTGGAGAAAAACATCACCAAGCCTTAACATTCAATGATTAAAGGATATTCTAGAAAGCAACGTTCAGTGCTTTCAAAAAAGATCTGTAATTAACTTGGTGGTGATGGTGTACACCTTTAATCCCAGCACTCAAGAAGCAGAGGCAAGTGAATATCTATGAGTTAGAGACCAGCCTGGAAAACAGATTGAGTTCCAGGGCAGCCAGGGCTGCAAAGAGAAACCCTGTCTCAGAAAAACAACAACAACAACAAAAAGAAACTCAACCAACCAACCAACAACAGCAAAAAAAAAAAAAAAAAAAAAAGTCTGTAACACATTGATTCTTTAAAATATAACAGGAGAGACTATTATAGAGATAAATGAACCCTATACCTTATATAAAACACACAACAACATTTTTTTAAAAATAGTAATTTCCTACTGAATAAAATTTAACCTTTGAGACTGACAATGAACCCAACTCATATTTAAAGAGTTAAAATTCTAGCATTGCTAGGGCCGCCTCCCTTCTGCAGAAGTAACAGAAAATAATGATATGTGGAGTGCTCATGCTATTTCATTTAAGATGCAAGTAAAAATGGAAAACAAAGAAAGAGAAAATGTTACTTTAATGCACTAATAAGTATAATGTATAGCCAAGAGAGAACTCGAACCCTCTCCACTACAGCATTCTTCTTGTCCTCCACACCCAGTTGTTCTAGGCCTTCCCTCAAGCTACCATTCTTCCATATTTGATGCACTTAAAATCCTTCACAGAGATTTTTGTACTCAAGTAGACATTTATTATGCTTTACAGTATAATCAAATACAGAACTTACACCACTACTTACATGTTGTTTATACATGGTGAGACTATCAGTCCATATAGGAAAAAGTGATATATATCAATCCTCTAACAACATAGTGACCCTTGAAAATTATGAGCCGGAGTAATGACTGTCCAAGAAGCATAGTGTCTCAAGGCTCCTCATAGCAGCATTGTTCCACATCTTTGTGAGCATTTTCAGGGAACCTGAATATGAGCATCTTCTGAATGGACCTCAGAGGCAGGAGGCACATGCAAACATTGAACATCATAGGACTGACTATGTAAGTTCCTTTGTATCCTACAAGGAGTTTCTGAATGTCTGCTCTGTCAGTTCTTAGGGACACGATATTGGTCAGCATCTCCTGACTAGGACAAAGAACACTGGTGTGTTTACTAGTTACTCTTAGGTGGTGTGTTTCCTGCTTCTACTCACTGTGGTAGAGTTCGATACATATAGAAAAGAAACAGTAACTTGTCTCTAGAATCCCAGTCCTTGTGTCTTCCTGTGACTCTCCCATCATCCTTCACTTCTGTTGATAAGATCTGCACTGAAAGGCAGAAATGTCAGTCTAAGGCTACAGTCCACCATGGCAGGGAGGGTGTGGTGGGTGGGAGGAGTGGTTTCAGTTATGGCAGTGGGACTGTTTGGTAGATGGTCACATTGCAGCTAGGTGCAGGCACGCAGATACCATCACTTTTACTGTCTCATGCCCATGATCTTTTCTTTGCTCCAGGTCTGACCAGATATTGCTTAGAAACACCACATCCTAGGGAAATAATACATATGGCATTATCTGAGTTCACTTCGCTATAAAATTCCACCAAATGGGTCCAGGCATTCCCTATCTTTTGGGAAGAAATCAGTGGCTACATCCTGTATTAACAATAGTTCTCATGGACAAACAACTCAGCTAAATGCCTACAGAATATTTTTAACTGAGTCAGCCCCCTGGTACAATTCTGTTCAGAGAAGACAACTTGTACACAGCAGGATCTTGCAGAATGCAAGAGGAGGGTTATTGAAAGAAGGTGGACCAGAACAAGTACTCAAAGCCACAGTATAAAACTTCCCAGGTTTCTAAAATATGACTTAAATGTTTTCATTATATAAAAATAATGTTTAGTGACCAAAATTAAGTTTATTTTTGGTAATTTTAGAATTGGGAGTGTTTGAAGATTGCCAGAGGCTCACTGTCTGAGCCTATTCCTTTCCGATTCCCATGTTAAACTTGAGGATGGGGATTTAGGCAGATGGTTAGAGCTTTGTGGATTCATGGGGAGAGGTCTTCCTGGGATTTGCACTCACATTTGATGCTAAGAACTTGTTCCCTCTGGCCTATGCGAGGACAAAGCTGAAGGCAGCCACCTGCAAGCTGAAATGAGAACCCTGAGCCCTGACATCCAGCCTCAAGAACTCCTATGTGTTTTGAACTCCCAAGTTGGTGGTGGATTTGTTAGTTGCTACTTCTCTAGATTAAAATGAATGTTATTAGATTTTGCTACAGTTCTTTAAACACCTTCAGGCAATACCCTGGCTGTATCTTATGTGTTTCCTCATTACTAGTTAAAAACCCAAACATAACCATTGCTCCACTTCTGAAAGCAACATATGTGATACTCAGTTCCATAGAATGAAATTCATTGAAGTTGTGAAGAATAGAGTCTACTTAAAGACATCAGTATGCTTAAAAGAAGGCAAGAGTTAAACAGGTGTCAGCATTTGAAGACCCATAGTCATCCAGGATAAAAATGCACTAAATCCTTACCCATGACAATGGTTTGTACAACCCACAGATTGCTCATGGCTGCATGAAAGGGTGGATTAGGTCATTCTTGCTTTTTGTTTCGGTGATGTGATACAATGCCTAACAGAAGCAGCTTAAGGGAGAGATTATTTTGCTTTACAGTTGAGAGCAGTCCATCACCCTAGGAAAGACATGACCAAAGAATACAGCACAGCTGTTTACATTGTGTCCATAGTCAGGGAGAAGAGACAGGTGCATGCTGGGATGCAGCTTGCTTTCTTCACTTTACTCGGTTCCAGACCATGATGTCCTTTACCAGCAGAGTGCTCTTTCCCACCAACTGAAATCTTTTGGAAACATTTTCATAGACACTCCCAAAGGTGCATTTCCATGGACTTTCTAAATCCAAACAAGCTGACAGTGAGGATTAATCATTACAGGGACTGAGCCTGGCATTCTGTGCAGCTCATGCCTCTAAACTCCCCTCACAAGATATGAAAATGATTTGCACTTACACTTCTTGTTGGGAATATTCTGGAAATAAAGTATTTAACAGGCTCTGAAGGGAGTTATAGAAGGAAGTTTGCCTATCTTTCTTGATAATGAATGATTTCACAGCCACATTTGGGAAGCAAAATTCACTGTAGCAGTAATTTGGAAGCACACCATGGACCCGAACATCACTGATAATGTGTGTACTCTCCTGGAAGAAGATGAAGATGCTTATAAGAAAACATTCTCTACACATAAAGAACAGCATAACCCAGCACCAAGGAGACAGGTGTGGGAGCTCCTGCTGCTGTGTAGACAATGCAGCCTATAAGAAGAAACCCATGGAAGGAAATAAAGAGGAGAGATGAATTCCTCCCAAACGTGGCCTGCTCTGAGGAAAGATCAATTAGTATAGCAGAAGGAAAAATTTCCTCAGAGCTGAAGAGCAGGCTGCTGAGAATTGTTCCCCATGAACACTGCAAAATCAGAATAATGCTACTCGTTTCTTTTGGCTTTCAGTAATACATTTAAAATAAATACAAGACAATCTTCTGACCCTAGTATTCTTAGGTAATCATCAGTACTTCTGATGACTCAGTTTCCACAAGATGAACCAGGAGAGGCTGAAGGTGAGCATGGACCATAGGATTCACTCATTGTAGTCAGCACTGATGGCCAAAGAACTTAAGAGCCTCTCTAATACTAACAGAGAAGAAATGCTAAATCCAGTGTTAGGTAAAACAAGTAATCCTTTTACTTGGAACACGTTTATTCTAGTTAACTAAAATTTACAGAAGAATATAATAATGTTTTTGGAAATATAAATTTTAATTCTGGTCATCTATCTCCTCCTCCTGTTTGCACTTCAGTATAGATTAAAGCCAAATTTATTTCCTTACATAAGTCCTTAGAAGTGTGCTTAGGATTACTAAGAGAGACATCTTGCTATTGTCAGAAATCTGAAATGACATCTTGAGGAGAGAAGCAGAGGAGGGAGTAGACATCCTTCTTGGGTACTCTATGGAAAACTGGGAGGACACAGTTTCATTTTGCTATTGATTTCTCTTTGCTGATCTCCTTATTTGGTGCAGATAAAAACAATATACTCACCCCACTTCCTCAACAAAAATAACATAATTCTGTCTAAATCTTTATGACTCTATTTAATCCATTTCAGCTGTGAGATCAGCCACACTTGACTTCCAGAATATTTACCAAGTGATTGAGCAATGCAGAGTTCAGACAATATGGCAGAACAAGCTAGAATCAGAAGACAGGTTCTTGAAGGCCTTTATTCTAGCCTTTTGACTAAGACTGCCTACCCTTGCACGCTTTGACTAAACTCAGTCTGTGTTTCACTCCAGTGTTTAGTCACCATGTGGCATTCCTGGGTGGCCTTTGTCATCCTTTATCTTGTGTCATATCCTTCTTTCTCTTTGGTGCTCTGACTCTGCCCCTGCTGGCTTCTGCTCTAACTGAATTCTGGTAACTGAGGTCCACTCTCACACCCCTGCCAACTCTCCCCAACCACCTTTGTTTTTAACTTTTTATTCTTTGTATAATATCTGAATCTTCTGAATTTGATGCTTCCTACCATCTGAATCTCTCCCCTTTCTATGGTGAACTTTATCAGCCACCTCCATCTGTGGGACTTTTAACTATTGACACAGTATCAGTTCAGCATGACTTCTCTCTGACAAATGGATTCATTAGCCATGTCAGTGACCTTCATAAATCATAGAACTCTCAGGGCTTTTCTACCCTACTGTAGTAGCTCATCTTATCTTACAATTACTTTCTAGCTATCTGACAGATGGTATTAATCCCATTCCTCCAGAGTCTCCACTTTAGGCATACTGCTTTGGATCTTTCTAGAACACTCCAGGTAGTAGCTCTGTGACCCCAAAGTCACTACTGCTGCTTTGCATCCTTGTCCTTCTCAGCCCCACTCCAATACCCTCTCCTTTTGCCTAACTAAGGTTTCATGGTCCATCTCCTAGAAATCATATGCCCTCAACTCCTCAGTCTCCCCTTTCCTATTGAGCAAAATGTAGTATAATAAATCATTGAATTAAAACTATAAGCTACTATTTTTGATGCAAATAAATCTAACTAAAACCACTATGTAGCTCACCTACCTCACAATTACATTTCTTCAACTGTGTAGAAGCATCTGACTTCCATGTTCATAGGCTGTATTTGGGAGCATGTACCCTAATTTCTTGGGTATCTTTAATAACAGTGCAGTACTACCATTTAACCCGTGATTCATTCACAGTCTGGGCCATAGCTTTAAGCCACACCATTCCTCAAGTCTTGACACTCTCACCTCTTCCTCTTTCTCAGCTAGTTTGTCTGGTTTCTGCTTCACTGGAATAATTTGACAGTTTCCCACAGTGTATTTTCCAAACACTAGTATTTTCTTCTTGCCCTCCTGTAAATTAACTTTCTCTCTCTCCAAAAATCATGCTTTAGATAGTCATCTGAGAGCTGGCTCCAGGGATTATACACTTTCACTCATACATCATAAACTGATATCTGCCAGTTGTCTATCAGCATGGAAACACTCCATTCACCCTTTCACATGCCTCTCTGACTCATGCATGCTCCAGCTCCCTGCAGCTTTGCAGCAGAACCACTTCACCTGCTTAGAGCATCTCCGAAAACACCTCCCGGGCTTTCATCCCAGGCACATTACCTGAGCAGCACTTTGTATGACCCTCGGTGGCCTCATGTTGCTAAGCCCGTGAATAATTCCCACTCTCCCTCTCACTAAAACATATGACAAAGTGGATCAGTTGCCTATTCCGTGAAATATATTCTTCACTTGATATCTGGAACACCAGGCTTTACCCACTTCCTGCCTTCATTGACTTTTTCTTCTCTGTTCCTCCTGGTTGTTCCTCATTGGTCTGACTTCTAAGTATTGCTATCTCTTTTTAAAAATTATTTTATAATTTAATTTTACATATCAGCCACAGATTCCCTTGTCCTCCCTCCTCCCGCCTCCCTGCCCTCCCCCAAACCCACCCCCATTCCCATCTCCTCCAAGGCAAGGAATCCCTTGGGGATTCAGCTTAGGCTGGTAGATTCAATCAAGGCAGGTCCAGTCCCATCTTCCCTTCACCTAGGCTGAGCAAAGTGTTCCTGCATAGGCCCCAGGCTCCAAGCAGCCAGTTCATGTACTAAGGACAGGTCCTGGTCCCACTGCCTGGGGGCTTAACCAAACATTTCAAGCTATTCAGCTGTCTCACTTATCCAGAGGGCCTGATCCAGTTCCATAGTGGCTCCTCAGCTATTGTTTCATAGTCCATGTGTTTCCGCTAGTTTGGCTATTTGTCCTTGTGCTTTTCCCAATCATGGTCTCACATCTCTCGCTCATAGGCTCATACAATCCCTCCTCCTTCTCACCAATTGGACTCCCAGAGCTCCACCTGGGTCCTGGCTGTGGAGCTCTGCATCTGCTTCCATCAGTCATTGGATGAGAGTTTTACCACAACAGTTTGGCTGTTTGGCCATCCAATCTCCAGAGTAGGTCAGTTTGGGCTTTCTCTCAACCATTGCCAGTAGCCTATTATGGAGGTATCTTTGTGGATTTCTGGGGACCTATCTAGCACTTTGCTTCTTCCTATTCTCATGGGGTCTTCATTTATCATGGTCTCTCTTTTCTTGGTCTCCCTTTCTGTTCTTGATCCAGCTGGGATCTCCTACTCGCCTAAGTTCTCTTTCCCTCGACCCTTGCCCTTCATTACCCACCCCCCACGTCCATTTTGCTCATGTAGATCTCATCAATTTCTGTGTCATTGGGTGATCCCTGTGTCTTTCTTAGGGTCCTCTTTACTAGGTAGCCTCCATGGAGTTGTGAGTTAAGAAATAGGCTATAGAGCTAAACAGAGAATTCTCAACAGAGGAAGCTCAAATGGCTGAAAGACATTTAAGGAATTGCTCAACATTCCTAATCATTGGGGAAATGCAAATCAAAATGACTCTGAGATACCACCTTACACCAGTCAGAATGGCTAAGTTTAAAAATACTGAAGACAGCTTAAACTGGAGAGGATATGGAGCAGGGGGAACTCTCCCCCACTGCTGGTGGGAATGTAAGCTTGTACAGCCACTTTGGAAATCAATATGGCCCTTTCTTAGAAAATTGGGAATCAGTCTCCCCCAAGACCAGCTATACCACTCTTGGGCATATACCCAAGGAATGCTCAATCATACCACAAGGGCACATGCTCAGCTATGTTCATAGCAGCATTATTTGTAATAGCCAGAACCTGGAAACAACCTAGATGCATTTCAACTGAAGAATGGATAAATAAAATGTGGTACATATACACAATGGAGTACTACTCAACAGAGAAAAACAATGACATCATGAAGTTTGCAGGCAAATGGGTGGATCTAGAAAACATCATCCTGAGTGAGGTAAACTAAACTCAGAAAGACAAACGTGGTATGTACTCACTCACAGGTAGACACTAGATGCAAAACAATGGATGACTAGACTGCTAATCACAACTCCAGGGAGGCTACCTAGTCCTGATATCTCCTACACTGCAGTTTAGTATAGGAATTCTCCTATTTTCTCTCTTCAGTCATTCTTTTCTCAATAGCTCCAAAGCTTTCAATAGCCTCAATTACCCTTTGTGCTGGGAAAAATTATATGTATATATATCCAGATACTGAGCTATTCCTCTAGTCCTTAGATCTTTATTCTGATATTGATGTCAGTAAAATCCCTTATGTATCTTTCCTCTTCCCTTTCTCTCCTGACTTACCTGGTTTCTGTTTCAATGGAAAGCAAAATTTAATAATTTTACACTGTAGTGACTGACTTATCTTCGAGACTTACACTTCCTTTAAAAAGCTAACCATCCAACCACCTCCTGATAAGTGAAGTCCAAATAGGTGTCTCAAATCTAAACTATTCAAAAAATCCCCCTTCCTGCATACTGCCCACCTTTCTCCCCAAATCTTGTTAATTATCATAGCTTCCCCATCTCCAGACATTCTAATTCTATCCTCTTCACCATTATCATCCATTTCTCTTTCTTTATTTCCATCCTACCACTCAGATATTTTATAAATCATATTTTCAAATAAAATTAGACTCTGATCCACCTCAACTCAAGCCTTTTCTCTCCCAGTTGTCTTTCTGGTGCTTTACTTTCCCAGCTACCCATCATGTCTCCAATTGTAACTCAAGTTCTCATTTCCAAACTTACCTCAGTTCAAAATGCTTTGTTGATTATTTTAGCAGAAGGAAAATGAAAGTTCCTACAGTGGCCTGTAAATTTCTAGAGTCTAAACTCTTTCATAAACCTTTGTTAATGATAGACAGGATGCTAGGATAGTCCCAAAGATCCCCACCACTAGAGAAATACTTTGCACAACACCTTCCCCTTCAGTGTGGGTATAAACCGGGAAAATGACAGGGGAACTGCTTTCCCAATCAGTTCAGCTCTCACCTCTGCTATGGGGTAGCCAATCATATACTTTATACATTAGTGGCCAAGGTACCATGTAAGATACTGTCTTAGCTTACCGGGCTTGACAAGACTATTGTTAGCTCTGAAAAACCAAACTACTATGTTGGAGTTTCTTTGGAGAGAGTCCTATGGAATAGAGAACTGAGAATCACTCCAACTGATAAGGTGACAAAAAATGGAAACCTCAATCAAACATAGCCACAAGGGAATACATCCTCCCAACTCTCACAGGAAGTATGTTCTTCCCTAGAGCCTCTGTGAGTGAAAGAAATTGCTATACCCAGTCTGTATCTTGACTTCGACTTGGTTAGACCCTGATTCAAGGACTCTGATGATTTCTGAACCACAGAACCTATGACATTAGAGTGCTGTTTTGAGTTACTAAGTCTGTGAAAATGAGCTAGGTTGTATTAAGATTTACATGTGCTTCTTGTGCTGGCTATTTTAACTCTCAGCTTGGCCAAATCTAGAACCACCTAGAGAGTCTTAATGAGGAATAGATCGGACTGGGCTGTTGATAGGTCTGTGGCATGACTTGATATAGAAAGACCCAGCTCACTGTGGATAGCAACATTTCCTAGGCTACATCCTAACTTTGCTAGCAAGGAAGAATGAAAAGGAGAGAGAGAGAGAGAGAGAGAGAGAGAGAGAGAGAGAGAGAGAGAGAGAAGGCAGCGGCAGCCTTGGTGCATTCATTTCTCTCTGTTCCATCCCCTTTTTTTTTGAGTCAGGGTTTCTTTGTGTAGTTCAGGCTGTCCTGGAATATGCTCTGTAGACCAGGCTGGCCTCGAACCTGCCTCTACCTCCTAAGTGCTGGATTAAAGATGTGTGCCACAACCATAGAGCTTCTCTCTGTTCTTGACTGTGGATGTGATACAGCTGTCCAAAGGTCCTGAGTTTGTAAACTTCCCCATAGTGATAACCTGGAGCTGCTAGTCAAATTGACCATTTCTCCCCACTGTTACTTTTGGTCAGGATATTTGATCTCGGAAATAGACATGAAACTAGGATGGATCTCTTAGTCCTTTTTTTCCAGTGACCTGGCATCTCTTCTTGGCTGTTTTTAGAACATGACCGTACTATTTAATTTCAAGACCTTTGAATGCTCTGCTCCCTGGAATGCTCTTCCTCCAGGGAGATGTACAGTTCAGCCTCTCTTCCTTTGGTGCTTGTTCAAATGTCATTTTAGAGACCTTTGTCCAACCCTGATTACAAAGTAACAACCTCAACACAGCACTTCACTATCCTTCTCCACTAACTGTTTTTCCTCCAGGGGTCTGTTTCTAGAATGTAATTTACATGAAGATAAGCATTGTTGTCCTTTGCTCAGTTCCATTCCTGTGACTGGAATAATGATTAATAATACAAATAACAAGCGTTTTTAAGTAATGACTGTTTTCTATTAATTTTACATCATTTTTATATTTCTATAGAATTTTTATGAATTTCAAAGTATTATTGGTGGGATATATTGCTAAATTAAAGGAGAAAAGAAAATGTCATTTGGAAAAACTGAAAGATTTTGTTAGTGAGTCTTAGAAGAATTTAAAACAAATCCAGAAGCAATTAAGCATGAGAATGTAGGTCATGAGAGCTGTTCTATCTCAAAGTACATGTCTCCTATAATTTAAACCTCATTGAATTTCTGGCTGTACAGGTATGAAATACATTATACTTTAAAATCATTTTGCACACTGTAATTCTGACCTTTGGGTTCTGGCATTCTTGAGAAATCTCATGTACTGCCTCCTACTTCTAGAAGCTGACACAAAACTCAAAAGCACAAAATAGTCTGATTAAAAACAGGTGCCTCAAATTTTTAATATTAAATACAGTCTTATCATCAGCATTTAATAACTGAGTGTGCCAATTCTCCATGATTGTCATGTATGTTTTTAGTATCCAAGTGCCTTTTGATTACCATTGTAACATTTGAAAGCCATTCACATAACAAGTTCTGTAGAAAAAACAAAGCTATGCCCCAACCTTAAAGATATATACATTCTTCTCATTTAAATCTTTTTATTTCTATATTTTTCTTGTTGTTTCTGTGTGCCTACGTGGACATGTGCATATCACAACACTCTTGTGGACCTCAGCACAACACTCAAAAATAGGGCCTGTCCTTCCTCTGTGTGGGCTTCAGGAATCAGACTCAGTTACCAGGCACACTGACCAGGCACCACCACGCAGGGAGTCATTTCACCAGCCCCATTTTTTCCTTTCAACAAAGGCCACATTTACTCAAGTTTAGTGGCTGCTTGTGTACTAACCCTGCACAATCCTATTATTGATACCTCTTCCTTCCTCTTTCAATAGCCTCCTCCATATGCGAACCCTCCTCTTCACCCATCCTTCCCCTAACTCTTACTCAAGTGATCAATGCTGACAAGTCAACATCATAAAATAAAGCAAAAGCCTAGCAACAGTTTCCTTTATATCTGTCTCAATGAATACCTTTGCAGTAGATGGTCAATTGACTTAGACCCTGATCCTGGGTCACTGGTAAATTCATTGTGTGTCCTTGAATGAGCCATTTCCTATCCAATTTGATAACCTCTGGTATTTTTTTTTAATTTCATGTATGGGATTTCTAATGTCTTTAGTTACTTTAAAAGCATAATATATAAGATGAAATGCATACATTGAGTCTGCCATCCCAAGGAAATATTAAAATTTAGATTTAGTTGATATGAGGGGATTTTTTATTTTCCCAGACTAAATTGTTGTTTTGCTTTTTATTAATTTATTTTCAGAGAAGATTGCTGTCTTCCTTCCCATTTATTCAGCTTTACAACCTAATAGAGTAAAAATGTTTGTATATTTCTGTGAATTATAATGCATGATTAAATGTGCATAACACTGTCAGAATCAGAGTATTGGTCAGGTCATCACCACAAGGAAAGCCCCTCCTGCTGCTGGTGACCTCTGATCACAACCCAAAGCCACCTCTGTCCCCAAAGGGTTTATTGTCCCTTCTAGTGGATTTTTAATTTTTAAGATAGAAATTGAACAATTGGTAGTCTAATATCTAAACCATAGAAATCAACTCCATTCACTCAGTCTAATACCTAAAATTCATACAATTTTTTGTGTGGGTCAGGTTTTTTTTCTTGATAAATATTTCATGCCATTGTTGAATAATTCATATTATATGACATTTGGGGTGCTTTTATTGTCTGGTGGCAATAAGTCTGTTGAATAACATTGTCTGGTGAATAAGTCTGTTAAATATTTTTGTGTACACTTTAAAAAGTGATTTCAAGTTTTCACTTCTCTAGGATACATTTCTAGGATTTTTGCTTCTAGCTTACCTGGTAAGTGTTTGGCTTTCTGGAAACTGCTGAACTACTTCCCTGTCTGCATTACATGAGAGTGTCAGTCAGTGTGCAGCCGAGCTGACTGCCTGAGCTGCCGAAGCAGCTTATCATAGTGGCTTTCATTTTCTCACACTGCAGATCATCTCTTCCCATGATTGGGTCATGTGCACACAATCCTTTTGAAATGTAAGTGTTCAAGTATTTTACGTATTGATTATTTGGGTGTTTTCTTGTTTCATTGTTGCAGAGTTCTGAGAGCTTTCAGTACACTTTAGGTTCAAATTCTTTTTCACACACGCCACATTGAAGTTTTTTCCTAGTTAAATACTTGTCTTATTATTATTATTATTATTATTATTATTATTATTATTATTATTTTGGTTTTTCAAGACAGGGTTTCTCTGTGTAACAGCCCTGGCTGTCTTGGAATTCACTTTGTAGACCAGGGATCCTTGAACTCACAAAGATCTGCCTGGCTCTGCCTCCCGAGTGCTGGGATTAAAGGTGTGCGCCACCGCCCCTGACGTTTTATTCTTATAACAGTGTTCACCAGCGCTAGAGTTGTCATTTCTGATGATGTTCCTGTCTGGATCCTTTTCTTCTTTCCTTCTTTCTCCCTCGTCTCCTGATGCATCTTTCCTGCGATCTCTGGCCACCCCTTGATGTTTTGAGACAGTCGCATCATTTAGCCCAGGCTAACACAGAATTACCTTCCTCTTTCCTTCATTTCCTAAATGCCTGCTTTACCATAATTAGCTCCCATATCCTGACACTTTGCTCCCTTCAGAGGACAGGAATTTGGTGTCTTGTGTTCTTTGCTAAAGTCTGGCCCCCAATTTACTCTGCACCATTTTAATAAGTTTAGGTTCATGGACTACTTTATCTTTTACTAAAGTTGTGAAGTTCAAACAGAGTAGCTGTTTTTTTTATTACTTCAAATAAAGATCTTATTGTCTCGGCACCATTTACTGAAAAGACTTTTCTCTACTGACTTGCTCATAACTTTTTCAGAAACCAATTAGACATAGTGCCTTCCTTTTCTTTTCTTTAGTTTGACTAATGTATCTGTGCTCTTTTTCTGGCTGTTTGGTTTCTATAGTTTCTACTACATCTCACCGTCAGTTCCAGCAAATACTTCACTTCTCCTCTCTCAAAGTTGTTTCGTCCATTCTATCTCCTTTGCCTTTCCTTGAACTCCAGAAATCGGCCCAAGGATGTCTCCAAACATTTGTCCTTGGATTTTTGTTCCTATCATACAGAATCTGTGGACCAGCTTGGGGAGAAATGACAGCTTTAATAACTCCATATCTCCAATCCTTTATCAATGCATGCCTACTTAGATTTTCTTTATGTATATCATTGGCATTATAGGACTTTATCTTTTACAATTTTTGATAGAGTTATGTTCAACTTCTTACTTCTTTTGAACCTCCTATAAAGGTATTTAAAACTGTGTTTTCCACTTGTTTATGGTTAAATGTTTGTGTGTTAACCTCTTGTCTGGGGAAACCCCGTGTTCTCATTTCTCTTTTCCAAGGCATTGTGTCTTTTGGATCTATCCCTGATATCTGTCATTCAAGTACACAAGCCTTATTCTATCACTTCTCAGAGTCTACATCAGATCCCCAGCCTGTTCCTGGGAGCCCACTAACAACATTGGAGCACCTTTTCCTTCCCTCCATCTTCTCCATGATCTCTCTGGCACTGCTTTGTGTCCTGTAGCTTTCTCTTGTTAGTTCTCCATCATGATTATTTGCCCATTTTTTTTCTGTGTAATCCCACCGTCTTTCAGGACCACATGAGAGGAGAACAGAAATAGTGGAGATGTAAAGGGCATCATCCCACACAATTGGGATCGTAGCTTCACCTGGAGAAACTCTCCTCTCATAGTTTATGAGAATGTGCGAATGATAGAACATCCTATGAACCCTGGTTCCATCCGCTTTCATCGCTGCCCCCCCCCCCACTGTCACCATGAGGTTACAGGGGCCTAGAGCATGAGAGAGTGAAGAGAGAGACTCCTTCATCTTGGAGTATCAGGAGTCCAGACTTCTGTATCCTGAGCTGACAGCAGAGGTCTGGACCATGTTTACACTAAGGATAATCTCTGAGACCGAGACTGTGTTTAGTTTAGGTCAAGGAAGATCAGAAGGGAAATGGACACTCATAGCTGCAGGTTCACTGATATTTGAGATTCTGACTTTCTCATCTCATCTGCCCACTGCCATTTGCTTTAAAGTCCTCAAATACTGCAGTGATCATGCTTTCTGCACTGACTGGGTAGCTCACTCAGTGTGTGATGGCACAGTGCCTTCCATGTTGTCTACAACTGCAATTCATCTGCCAGACTAGAGTGTCCTATTAACTTCAGTGTAGTGTTAGTGTCAGATTCTGACAAAGGAGTTTCTAATAAGTCAACCTACTTCCTCATCTTGATGATCCATATGCCTTAATTCAAGGAAATCATTTACATTTCACACTTATCATCAAACCAACAGCTTCTCAAGTAAAACTTATCATTTATTTTAATTTAGTAGAGTAATATTCGCTTTTGTTAATTTGTTTGAGTGGAATTCCTCATGTCTGATTGGCACTTTTTTTAAGCAATAAGGAGGAATTCACAAACTAGTGAGTCTGAAACATGGATGGCCAATAGTTCCATTCTGTGCTTTTTCTTTCTTTTTTTTTTTTTAGTAACCCAAGCTTTATACCAATAATTCTATAATAATATATAACCCTGCGTTGCAGGCTTTGAGAGGAGGAGGCAGGAGGAGCAGAAGGTCATAGCCATCCTTGGTTACATAGTGAGTCCAGGGTAAGCCTGTATCCATGCGACCTTCTCTTAAAAACAGAGAAGGGCCTGAGAGATGCTCAGCTGGTAAGAGTACACATTGCTTTTGCAGAGGTTAGGGGATCCCAGCACCCATATCAGTGGTCTAATAGCTACTTATAAATGTAGTTCCAGGGGATCCTGCGTATTCCTCCAGCCTTTGAGAGCACTGTATACAAGGAATGCACATGCACTTACACACACACACACACACACACACACACACACACACACACATATATATGTAACTACACACACACTTAGACACACATAAATAAATAAATTTTTTAAATTATTAAACAAATATTTAGTGATGACATAAGTCTTTATAAATCAAAATATGAATTTTTTCATAAACTTTAGCAGTTCCTGGTATAAGGTCTGGAAAGACAGACTATATTGTTTAGTCTCTATAATTTACCTTGAACAATGGCTAAAGACTTAATATGAGAAACAAAATACAATAATAAAAGGAAGGGTGAGGGCAAAAAATCTGGTGTGGATGGGATGTGAGAGAAAGATGCCAGGGAAGAGGTAGGTTCTTTGGGTAGAGCGCAAGAGAAATGATGAAGCTACTTGGGATGTGTTGGGGAAGGAAACACTCCAGAGACACCAGGGGGAAGTAAACACTGATTGGAGGATAAAGGAAAGGTAGAAACTGGATACTTGGGGCTTGGGTTTCTGAAACAAATACTGTTTATATGAGTGAGTTTGGATTTGAAGACAGGAGGTTTTGGTATAAAAAGGGAATTTGGAATTCTAGATGGGGAAACTGGGGGCCCAGCTGGATGTGTTGGATTATGTTAGGGCTTCATAGAAGAGGGGTTGAACCCTGTAGAGTTTCTGGGGGAGTTTCTAAAGAGAAATATAAAAGCCCCAAGGGTGACACAATGGAGGGTGTGGACTGTAAGACTGAGACCTGTCAGAACCTAATGTTTAACAGCTTGCTTGGAAGAGTTCTGCAGCTTTGATTATTCATGAATGTCATACAGAATTCGGATGTCCTCGGCTATCTATTCCTACATGGTCTTCTCACTTCCATGCACCCTGGTTAATCTGACAGTATCATTATATGCATGAGGAAGACTCACCGTGTTTGCTACACATGGCCTTTGTTTATTTTCTTGTCCGCATGAGATTTTCATTTCCTAGCTGCATGTCTAGATGGCTTAGATGCAAAGCATGTCTCATGGCTGCAAATCCCTGTGTATGACACCAGAACTGCTTGATATTCACAAAGCCTGACAGGGCTAATGAAGGCTTCCCCTAGATGTTTACAGAGACACTTGGTGGTTTGCATTGCAGTGGCATTTCCAGAAGAGAAGCGTTGTTTACATTTTGATGTTTAACATCTTTGGGAGTGTTTTTTTCTTTTCTTTTTCTTTTTGATCTGTTAAAAGATGGCAAAATAGGTAGGAAAACACTTAGAGAATGTGTGTCACTAAAAGACACACATTCCATCTTTTGCATTTCCTTCTATCTTCTAAAAATATGGGCATGTTTCTGCCTGTGAGGTTGAATATTTCATTAGGAAGCATAAGGGGGTGTATTTTAAAGTCAGACTTTCAAGGGCCGCCATCACTATTGTATTCATATCTCTGAAATCCTAAGTAGGAAGGATATATAGATTTGCATTGCTGATATCCCTCATTCTTTCCTCCCACAACTTGTCACAATTAAATATTTAGTTCCCTTTGATGATGGAAAGGGAACTTGATGGTCTGATGGAAATACTGCAGGGGGTGTATTCTCTTGTGCTCTTCCTGGTACAAATGAGTCGTCAACGCACCACATAAAAAAGCACAAGGTCTTCTCTCTTCATGTGCAGGGTGTATTATTACTGCAGCTTCACTGCAAAGCCACATGAACACTAGGATGTACGGGGATTGCCTTTGTATTTGTTTCAATCAAATTTATTGTTCACTTACTCCCCAAGTTGGGGCGACACTTGGTTTCTTTGGGGGTAAATGGAAATGGGTAGATGGATGAAGTTTAAGCAGGGAGGCATTTTTGCTGCTGATGTATATAAGGGAGTCACAGAAACGACTAGAACATGGAGCTAGAGTGGGGTTTTTTTTTGTTGTTGTTTTTTGTTTTTGTTTTTCCAGTATCATTTTGAACTCTGTTTTTCAGGAAATTAAACTGAACCCAGAGAAGTAGTACACCTTAACTCAAGGAGTTAATCCATAGCTGAGCTGGGTGTAGAACTGGGGTTTCTTGGATTCTAGTCCCAAAACTCTCTTCAATGTATTTTTGGAGAGATAATGATCCATTTTTTGAAACTTAGAATCTGCTAGGGTTTTCATGCTGAATAATGGTTAAGCTATTGTTGCTAAAGCTTTCTCCATGTGAAGAGAGATGAGCCAAAAGCATAGTTAAACATCATCTGAGGATGGATGCTGGTACACTGACCAGTATTTCTGGTTTGGGAAGGCATTATGAAATGGCATTAAGAATACCATGTTGAAATAAAGGAAATTTTGTGTTTAGTCCTGAATCTGAAAAACAAACTAAAACATCTATTTCTAAAACTAAAACATCTATTTCTAAATCTTTCAGAAGTTGTCTTGTAACGACCTTTAGGTCCATGCACTGTGGCTTTGACATTTAAGAAGTATGTTGGTGGCTGTACTCTGGGTGGAGAAGTATTGTAGCACAACTAAGAACCTCAAATGTACATTACAGTTTAGTTCAGGAAAGGGCTGAAGCAGGCTTAGGGGGTCATGGATTCGGTTCTTCAGTGTCTAACCTGATCCACCTCTGTGTGTCATAAATCTCAACTGGGGACATGCACTTCTGAGAATTTCAAACAGCTGGCTGTGGAAAGAGGTTACGGGGAAATTAAAGCTAGAATTCCAATAGCAGTAGTTTTAGCAAGAGCCTTCCTTTCATTCTGCTCAGTATCTAAATGGAGGGCTATAGAGAAGTGGTTCTCAACTCTGGGTCATGACCCCTTTGAGGGGGTCTAACAACCCTTTCACAGGGGTCACCCAACAATCAGAAATACAGATATTTACATTATGATTTATAACAGCAGCAAAATTACAATTATGAAGTAGTAACAAAAATAATTTTATGGTCGGGGGTCACCACAACATGAGGAACTATATTAATGTGTCACAGTATTAGGAAGGTTGAGAGCCACTGATATAGGAGATTATGTAGGAAACACAAAAGGCGGTAAGTCATTGAGCAAGGAGCCAGATGCTTTAAAAGGGAACAAAAGATCAGTGAATTACAATTTACACTGACACACACACACACACACACACACACACACACACACATACACACTCACCCTTGTGCATTGTCTATTAATCTACCTTAGCATTTTGAGAAGGTTATCTTGCATTGTGATAGTGATTGACCTGGTCTCCACCATTAGGATTTTAGATGTCACAGCAGCACTGAGCTCCTCTAGGTGCTGTGAGCATTCAAACACTCTTGAAATAGATACTAAGATACATCACAGTCTTTCTGTCCACTTCAGTAACACTCTGGAGAGAATTTCATTAAATGTGGTGGCCATGGAGACTCTCTTTATGCCTGCTGCTGTACAGTTTCTAGCACAGGGTCCAAGTGGAGAGGAAGTAGAGACCTTTGTAAGACACTGGCTGGACACATAACCTCCATCATCTCCCAAAATCTAGTCTGGAAAAGAGGACTAAATTCCAACGAGGAAAAGAAAACGTCCCATGATTGCAAACTCAGTCGTCAGGTGCATATCTATACAGATTGCGGATAAATCCCTCTGTCACACAGCACTAGAAGAAAGGGGCTCATTGACCAGGTGTTTCCGACATCAGATGCAATGCGTGTGTTAGCTGAGAGAGAAATCCAGTGTGTTACATATACATAGGCACTACATTACTTAGAATTAGTCTATCTTAGTGTGCTCAAGCAAAACTGTTCAAATACTTCTCTTTGAGAATTAAAAGTTATTTTTGGGGATGGGTCAGTAATTTCAGGGGGAAAGTTTGCACATCTCTAGGAAACAGTGATTCATACTACCAATAAAGGTCATGATTAAACTTTTTAACTATAGGTATTGAAGAGTTATTCAGAGATATGCCATTTTATGACTTGTAACACTTTGTTTTGACATATTTAAGCAGCAACTGATAAAATGAATTATTTAAAACTATCTCAGAATTGACACTAATGTGGTTTTTGACACTATCACAAATCACAACACACAAACTACTAATGAATGTTTTTCTATTTTGATTTCAAAACTGGAGTTGATATTTTAATTAATATTACATTTAAAGTTATAAGAAGCATTTATTTAATATCTTAGTAAAAAACTTGGCGTACTGTTTAACAATAAATCACACTTTTTCCTATGTGAAGAATATTTATTTTTATTTTAGCGTAAGTTTAGTTGTACAAATATCACCAGGATTTTCCTATTCCAGTTTCTTTTTGTACATTTTAATTTCTAGATTTTATTTTGTTAGAAGAAAAATCAGCATGATCTGGTAAAACAATTGCGCATCATTTTCACTTACTCATTCTTTAATTAGAATTTTGATGAACTACATTAATTTTCTTATTTCTTTTTCTAACACCTCTTATAACAAAAATATTTAGAAGGTGCTTGTTAAATTATGTACAACATCAATATCAAGAATAAAGTTAGATAGATTTCAGAATAGAATGCTAGCAGAGAGCATTAGTGTCTAACCTGAGATACTGAGGCAACAGGGCTTCACAGGAAGTTCTAACACATCAGACCTCTGGAATGGCATAACTCCTGTTTTCACAAAGCTAAAGGGAAACATAGTAGCATGGTGGTGGTGTTTCTGTGGTGGGATGGAACCATTTATTATTCAGAATTTCCTGCCTAGGGTAGAACAAAACAAAACTAGAGAATCTTCAAATTTTGTGGTTTGTTAATTTTATCTTTAGCATGCTTTGTTATTACCAATTGTAGTATTTTATGCTGATGAAAATTATGATGATGAAAATTTCACTAATACCATCAGCATCATCACTAAATATAGATGAGCCTTTCAATGACTAATGAACACGAAGAGGATGGAAGCCTGGCGTTACCACTTTGTTCCTGGATGAGTCATTTCTGTTTTAGATTC
Source organism: Onychomys torridus (assembly GCF_903995425.1). Classification (NCBI taxonomy): domain Eukaryota; kingdom Metazoa; phylum Chordata; class Mammalia; order Rodentia; family Cricetidae; genus Onychomys; species Onychomys torridus. The sequence goes on from NC_050447.1 coordinate 8,952,288, forward strand.
CCACTTTTGTCTAAAATGCTCAACTACACGAATTCGTTGGTTTGGCTTCAAGCATCTCCACTTAGGCTTGCCGCGAAACATCTTGCATTCTCTCTTGAGACAAATATACTAAAGAATAGGAACATAGTCAAATTTTGGAGCCAATGGCCCAGCTATACCAGTATACATAGATATTTCTTTTTTGTTTTACTCAGCAGTACTTCTGTAGTAGACATGAGCTTTATCTCATGTGGTTGGGATGGAAGGGCACCAGTTTATGCTGCTGGAGAGATTTCATTTATAACCCAGGGTTTATAATGTAGTGTAGGGTTTTGATTCTTGCATTGTGTTCTTTCCTCTGGGGGTGCTCCTGAGAGCCCTTTGGGAGGTTCAACTTTACATTGCAGTCCATGGTCCTACCTCATGAAGTGCTAGCCATGTGATTTGTGGTGCATGGACCAGATCTGTTTAAATTAAGTAACAGTCCCTGGTTTTCAGAAGTAAATGTGTTCTGGATGTCTTACAAGGGAGAGGATACTTACCTCAGTATTTCATTGATTTTTCACTTGCAGAACCTCAGATGGTGGCAAAGTGGTCGGCACCATAGAAGTCAGCCTTGTGAAGATGGGGGAGATTGAGGATGGGGACACTGACCACATCACAACAGATGTGCAGGGACAAAAGGTAGGATTGCAGTCAGCTCATTGCACAGATTAAATTAGAAATGATAAGCTTGGCCAGAAGCCTGTGTTGCCAACATCCTGTGGGGTTTGAAATCTCATTATTCAGAAGCTAAATGAGAAATCATCCCTGGAATCAAGGCACAATATGTGCATTTCCTCTCTGAAGCAGAGTGCCCATTTCCCCAGAGCTGCTCAAAGCTTTGTGCCATTCAGAACACCTTTCTCTTCATGCCAGCCCCATGTTGATATGATCTCTTCTCAGCTGGAACAAAAGTGGAGATCATTGTTGCCTTCTGCCATGATTACCCTGCATGAGACACAGGGAGGATTCTGGGAAAGTGACTGCCAAGCATAGCCTGCTCTTTATTCCCAAAGACATCTTTGGAAAGAGACGCAATTCTAATTTGAATTTTATATGAAGGAGGGCATATTTAACAGCAACTTTGTATTTTATAAAATTGCACAGAGAGAGAGGAGAGGGGAGGGAGAGAGAAAGCAGAATAGAATGGAGATATAAGTCTGGAAGACATTCAATGCTAGCAATATAATAAATAAAATAAAACAGTGTTTTTGCAGTCCGAACCTAAGGAAGATCTGCACAGGCCTTTCTCTTTCTTTTCCCTTTTCTGTAATGACAGCAATAACAACAGACAATACAAACATCAGCCTAAATCTTTTCCTTACAAATGTTAATTTTTATTGTATTAAAGCAATTGGGACACACAGTTCAGGCTTAAAAAACGTCTAAGAGTTTAATAGGAAGTGATTTTATGCTATAATTTTAATAACAAAATGCTTTTTCATACTATAACTTATACTTTGTATTAAATGAACATTTTAATGTATAAAGCCTACTGTGACTTGTTTTCTAGTTTGTTGCTCCTTAACATAGAATATGTATTAGTCAGTGTTCTATAAAGGAACAGAGCTGAAACTGATGTGTGTGTGTGTGTGTGTGTGTGTGTGTGTGTGTGTGTGTTATAAAGTGTATGGTCCAGGTAGGCTGACAATGACTGCCTCACACTGGAGAGGTGGAGAATTCAGCAGTTTTTCATTCCATGGTGAGGCTGAATACCTCTGCGGTCCTGATCTGGTGCCAAAGGCCTGAAGGTTCCTGGAGAGCTCGTGGTCGTTATTCATGTTGGCATGTCAAGGAAGTTGGTTCTAACATCATGGAAGGGATGCCATAGCCACAGGGCAGATGGAATTGCCAGCAAGAATAAAGGCCAACAGGCAAAAAGCAATGTTTCTTTTGTGTCCAGAAAGCTGTGCGCTGCCACCAGAAGGTACAGACCACATTCAGGATGGATATCCCTGCTTCATATAGTCTACCTGAGAAACACCATCACAGGCATGCCCACTCAGCTTGTGTTTCAGTTGATTCCATTTGTAGTCAAGCTGACAACCAAGATTAGCCAGCATAGAATATGCTTGACATTTGAGCCTTGGGAAATAGCTACTTGGGAGATTATGTTTACCTAACATTTACAAAACATATTTATTTATTTTTAAAAATATCTAAGACTGTCTTTCAAAATCTGTTTCTCTTTTCACTGATCAGGCTGCTATTTCCTCTTTCCCAGAATGCATTCTCCTCTCCCACCCTCTAGGGGCCTTATCAGACACTGTGATGTATGCCTCGGCTGCCTTTGAAAGTAGGGCCATGACAAGTTTCTGCAGCAGGTCTTTGGGTTTGTGCATTTGAAATGTCTGGCCTGGGGCTTAGTCCTTCCACTCCAGCCACGTTCCCTGGAGCATGCCACATAAAGCTCATCTTTGCTACCACTACACACATTCTCCATTAACTTGGACAAAAGACAATTCGAATTCTAAACTGGGCACCAAGTACTGAAGTAAGAAGACAGGTCTGCCTGAACCTATAACAATGTGCCGGGACCCCAGCTGCCATAGCATCACCCCCATTTCAAAGATGAGTCACTTTCCCTCATCTGTCTATCCCTAGGTGGCCCTGTACTGACCAGCCGCTTGATACCAGGCCCTTACTTGAACAAAGCCATGTAAAATAAGACATATTGGTGAAATTATTAAGGCCACTCCATGTAGTTAAAAGGGAGGTTTATTTTGTGGGGTAACTTACAAATGAAGGGATAGGTTGTAGGGTCTGGCAAAGGTATGGCGCAGTCTGGCGGTGTTCTCTGGAGAACTCTGCTCGGTCTACCTCCTGCATCCAGCGTCCCAGAACCAAAAGAGCCCTCCTCTAGATCCTGGGTCTTCCGCTTCCTCCTCCTCCCCGCCTTGTGGGCGTGACCATTACCGAAGCCTCAATGGGGGTTGGAACTTCCAGGCCAATGCTGGGATGGCTACCCACTACAAAGACGTGCTAAATCTGTTCCAGTATATAGCTGCTTTACCTCAACTGTTTACCCACCCCTGGACTTCAGTGCACTGCTGTGATAAGGTCATGCAAACTGAGGGGTGTTGGTTCTGCCTTGAGTCCCCTCTGTATTCTCTTCACAGTGTACCTGCCCTGTACTCTAGTCTAGTAGTATGATAAAACTGTGCAACCAGAGTGATGCTCTTTTCAGAAGTGTAGAACTTGTTACCCAGGATGTGCACCAATAAAGTACCACATAATTTTTCTGGGGCAGAAATGTGGATGCATAAAAGATGAAATGGATTTTTTTGTTTTTGATAGATGTTGACAGTCTTAGTTGTGTGTCAGAAGTTAACAACTCATAAATACACCAAACATTGTTGGCATAAACTTGGTCCTGTTTGGACTTTCAGCAAATCTTGACTTTTTGCAATTTTCCCTTTATAAAATGACTTATAGTCTTCTGCCAATCCCTAAGAATATTTATGATTAAGTGATAAATGTATATTAAGTTCTCATGTATGCAATATACATATGAATTACATGAAAATAAATTTTATTTCAGCACTTTGTGACATGTTTTTAGAACAGCTAAAGATAAAATGCTCCATTAGATCTTCCCACTCAAAATTGTCATAAAGTGTGTGACACTGTATGTCACAGCTGATCTAAATATATGTGACTGGGGATGGATAAAAGAAATTAGTCTAGGTGTTACTACTGAAATAATAGCCATCTTTATAGTCTACATGGTTTTGAGTGGAGTGGGCCCATTGATAACAACACTCGCCAAATAAGCATTTGAGCCTCAGCGCCCACTGAAAAGCTGAGCATGACTGTGAGCGCCTGTACCCAGCACTGTGGGCCTGAAGTAGACAGGCTGATCCTGAGAGCTTGCTGGCCAGCCAGCCTGGCCAAAGTAGTGAGCTTCCTTTCAGTGTGAGACAGCCTCTCCAGACACTGAAATGGAGAGTGATAGAGAGAAACACCCAGAGTTCTGCCCTGTCTTCCACAGTGTGCACATGGACATGTGTACACACACACACACACACACACACACACACACACACAGAGCGGGAGAAGAAATCAGTAAATAAAAACTGCATGGATTTGAAAGGACAGAGTAGAACTTTCTTAGCCCTATAGTTGGTACTTCAGGAAGTGACACGTGTCACAAGGATTGAAATATACAAAAGGCTGTCACTTGCATTGGATAGTTTGGGATTCCATAACAAAGTATGTGCTCTAGGTACCATAAAAAAAAGAAGCTTCTTGTATTATAGTTCTAGAGTGTATAAACCTAAAAATCAATATGTCACTTTGGTAACCTGATTCCTGGTGAGCAGTATTGGCTGATTTAATCAGTTGTGGGGATGTTGTGTGATTTTGTGTCATGGATCTAAATCTCCAGACAACTCTGAATAGTCCCTTCCAAATTAGAATGCTATTAAGTTGAGATGGTACTATCTGCTTTCCAGTTTGGACAGGAGATGTGGGGTGGGAAGGCCCCATTTCCGTGTGTCCTTTGTCACAGATGAGGACCTAATATAAGGTCCTCATCTTTATTGAATCATAAAGTGGTCTTTGACAACCATGAGTCAGTGCTGCCTCCGTGGAGGAAATCAGTATCACAGAAGAACAGCCCCATCTCTGTGAATTCAGCATTTTGTTAAAAAGGTTCCATATAGATTGCTTTGTTGACAGCATGCTTCTTCAAAAGATGATGTCTTAAAACTGTATCTAATTATTTCATGGACAGCTGTCACACACAAACTGCAAAAGAGTTTCTACACCATTCTGAGGCCCTTAGATCTGACTTTAGCACGTACACCACATGCTGATATGATTATTACAGTGCTCCTAAGTGATCATTTAACAGCTTTGTGTGAACAGAAAAGAGAAGAGGACATATTGGAAACTGGAGAAATGAGCCTGAAGTAGACCCAAGTCTCACTGCAAAGGTCTCCAGGGGTTTTAAGAGTATCTTTCCAGCTGGGCAGTGGTGGCACACACCTTGAATCCCAGCATTCGGGAGGCAGAGGCAGGCGGATCTCTGTGAGTTCAAGGCCAGCCTGGGCTACAGAGTGAGTTCCAGGAAAGGCTCCAAAGCTACACAGAGAAACCCTGTCTCGAAGAACCAAAATAAAAAATAAAAATAAAAAAAAATAAGAAAAAAGAAAGAAAGTACCTTTTCAGCCTAGCTGTAGGAAGATGGCCACAGGTGACTTCAGTTGGTTCGAAGAATCATTTAAAAAAATAAAGTCTGTAGTAACTCCTCAGTATACTCAATACAGAAACTGCAAAACTGTATTAGCCAACTTACTGCATATTGTAAATAAATGTCACAGTCAAGGCATAAGTACTAGACAGAATTTAGTGTCATTAACAAAGATTTGGAATTTTTGTCTTCCTCTTCAAAAGTGTTTCAGGCATATGTGTATTCCTTTATTATGAAGAACTCTAGAAAAGATGAGTTTCTGGCGAAAGGAAGAAGGGGCAGAAATGAGGGTGAGGGGTGCATATTAGAGCAGACAGGAAATAGCCCAAGGAATTCTGGGTAACCTCCCTGGGGATAGGGTTCTGAGGCTGTAGACACTTCCCTGAAGCTTCTGGTGGGACCCACAGATGCACCTTAGACTCTCTCAACCTAAGAACATTCTAGGTCTTTTATTTGTTTTGTTTATGTTGACTGTTAATATCTGGCATGCTTGCTGTGCAAATTCTCCTTGCTTCCTCTCCTCTTTGGCAGGAGAAGAAGGAACATTAGTCTCTCACCAGCCTCTTGGGGCTGGAAGAAGTTTGTTTCTTCTATCAGTAACAACTTTGTAGGAAGACAAGTGGGGAAATGTTCCGGCCACTGTCTCCTGCTGTGCTTTGGCCGCTGGGGACACATAACTGTCCTTTTCTGTGCTTTCTTCTCCTTCTATCCAGAGAATTCTTAGTTTCAGATGTTCTGAACTCTAAATCATTGGCTTTTCAAAGCAGGTTATTTATAATAATGTACCTCTTATTTTATGAGTTAGAGACAAAGAATATCTGTTTGTCCTCTAAGTGAGACAATTCAATATGCTATTGTTTTATTTTGATGTTTCCTTTACTTAAAATATAGGTAATGACATGCTTAAATTCACCAATGTGAAGGGAATGTAAATATTTGGGTCTTTGGCTCACTTTTCTAAGGTTGTATATTTCATTTTTGTACTGAGGGAAATTTTCTTCTTTTTAGTTATTCCTTGAGTGCCCTTTAACCCGAACTAAAGTGGACTCTGTAATTTCACAGTCCAAGTGTATTATATATAGACATGAGTAAATGGTCACAGTTTAAGCAAACAATATATTCAAGATGAAGTTAGAAACAATTTGTTTAAAACTCTTGAAATCACATGTAGAGCTCCATGTTTTGCAAACAAACGTAAATCATTTAGTCTCTTGTTTCATTATTTTAAAGTGTGATTAATTTTTTCTATTAATTCCTAGTGTGCACTAGCATATGAATGTACAGCCCCAGAAAGTGTGAGTGGGAAGGACAACTTGCCTTTATTAAATGCAGGTATGTAACTCAACTTTGGATACTTGCGTCAATGCTGTGTGAACATACGTTTTCATTTCCTATGGATTCTCTGATGCTGAACTTGGGCAGCATCCTCTCAGAGGTACTCCTGAGGACTGAGTTTTACACCATGCTGGAAGGAGTAAAACATCATAAATTATTAATTTTCTCTTTTTGTGGAGGGGACAGGTTTGGGAGTGACCGTCCACTCATTTCTGAATATATTTCTAAATGTCTTAATCCAGGCAACCTCAAGGAATGTGCAGAATGTAAGATGTCAACAACTTCTTTTTAGTCACCTTACACTAGGAAGAATGAGGCCACTTGAGTCAGAGTACCAAGGGTTAGAGTTTACAGATTTAAAAACCCCAAACTACGCATTAGACAGATAAGAAGTACATTGTGCAGATGATAAACAAAGTTACTATGACTTTGGCCTGTGTATGCCTGTCTCCTTCTCTTTATTTATCTATCTAAACTCAGCAGCTCTGGCATGAACCTGGTTAAATTCCCCTGTGGGAACTTTAATCTTTAGACAAAGGGGCTATTGGCATTCTTCTCCAGGCTTTGCATTAATGTAGTCTATGCAACTTGGCAGTGTGGAGTGAGTTATGGATCCTTACTGAGTGGGAGAGAATGCCATATCTACAGTCTTCCATTTATAACTCTAGAGGTGTTATTCATTATTCAGGAAATTTTCTTGTCTATTGTAAAATGCAAAACCTGTTTGCCTAAAGATCTCATCCTTTCCCTGGCTTGTTGATGTTGCAAAGTTGAATGTGAGTGTTGGGAATCTGGGGATCTGAGGGCAAACTCATGGAGGAGCTTATAGGTCACAAAGAAAAAAAAATCTGCTGGTACCTAAACTATATGAGAAAACAAGACCCTAGAAAGCACAGCAAGTCAGATATGTGAAGCTCTGATAAAATTGCATATTATAATTATATAATTCATACAATCAAGTTGGAAACATGTTATTGGTTCCTTTTTGTTGCTATACTAAAACATAATCAGAAGCAATTTAAGGAAAAGTTTTTTGGGGCTGATGTTTCCAGAGAGGGAGGAGTCCATCATGGTGGGGTGGCATGGCAGGAAATGGCAGCATGGTGGCCAGAGCAGAAAGCTTGAGAGATCACATCTTCAACCCATACAGGAAGCATAGTGAACTGGAAGTAGGGTGAGGCTATACACTTTCAAAACCCACCCTCAGCGATGTGTTTCCTCCTGCAAGACCCTGTCTCCCCAGATTCCATAATCATCTCAAACAGCACTACCCACTAAGGACTAAACATCCCCACACTTTAACAGTTCTCATTCAACCCCGCCACTGTGTATCTTATTTTTATTTATTTAAGCAGGGTATTTCGTGTTGGGGAATGGGGAATTGGGACAATTAATTTGGAACTTAAAAAAGTATAGCTGGTAGCTTGTCTTACAGTCACTAGGCTGGGCTTTCCTGCCTAGGCACCTCCTCTGCCTCTCTGCTTCTGAGTAGCAGACAGATTCCTGTAGTGTTGGAAGATGCTTGCAATGTTAAAGCAAGAGCATAGATAGTCAAGCTCTCAGAACTGGTGTCCAAGCCTTGGCTTGCTAAGCAGCAAGGTGACTTAGCTCACATTCAGCTTTTGCATGTCAGTGACCAAATTCTCCTGAGCAGTCTTGGGCTTCCCCTGTGAAATCTTGTTCTGCTTTGTGAGTGAGTGCATGTGTGGCTGGGTATGCTCACCTCTGCATGCATGTGTCTAGGCCAGAGGTGGGCTGTAGGTGTCTTCTTCAACTGCTCATCACCATGTTTTTTGAAACAAGATTTGACACTGAACCCAGAGCTCCCAGTTTCATCTAGACTGGCTGCCTTCAGGCACCTGGAGTCAGTCTGTCTTGTTGGCTGCAAACTTTTTTCTCAGTGCTTTTCATGGGAGCTAAGGATTGAAAGCCAAGCCCAAAAGCCTGGATAGTAAGGATCTTACCACTGAGCCATCTCCTCAGATCTGGTTTCTTTTTGACCCTTAAATGTTTGAATTGAATGCACCAAGCATAATTTTGCTTTTGAAAATTTCACATCTTTTTCAAAACACTCCATAAGCATGTTCATTTGAAGTACTTTCTTGAGGAGCCACACAAAAACTCTTAATCCATTGTAATTATTTTTTTTTAATTCTCATTTCCATCCCAAAATATTTAAATTTTTTTGAGGAGATGATTCTCTCTATATATATTGTCAAATACGTACACATATTTTATATTTCTGAAGAGTAATTTATCTGCTGAATCTTTTTATTAGGACATTAAATCCGACTGGTGAATGACCCTGTTATGAGTTTCTGGCTGTCAGCAAGTATTAGTTTTGACAAAGCATCTTCCTTGAATACATCCCTATTTATTGAGTCATGAAATGAGCTTTTGTCCTTTAAAGACTACTGTCATGTACATTAAGATGTCACTGCCCTTCCTATTCTGGGAGGGCATGCTTATCAAACAGTGTTGATTTCTAGGCATGTAAGTGGATCCTAAACAGATATAGGGAATGTGCCCCCTTCATCCACCAATACTTACAGACTATCTTCCTATTTAGGGGATTGACTAGCTCTTTTTGATTCAGAGATGAACCACAACCTTTCTCCAAATTAGGCCCAATCTCTAGCATCAGCCACAGTCTGCTCTACTTTGTAGGTGATGTATATTGCCAGCTACGACAGATGTGCTGCTTCCATCTCTTCATTTGAAAATGTGCTGCACACATCAACAAACACAGGGCTCTTAAGCCTGGCCAGTTCAATTTCACATTGTTTAGCAATAACCCTTTTCTGACATAATACAAATCCCCAACCCTGTAGAACCTGATGAATAATTTATTGGTAAAATAAAGTTTAGTTATTAAATAGTAGTTTCAGTCCTGGTGAATGCACAGCTTTGAGATTTCAAGTGAGCCTGAACTGAACAGTCAGTTCTTCTACATGGTCCTTTATTTAACAGTGATCCCAAACCAGAGAAGGAGGGTGGGGGAGAGAGGGTGGGATGGAGAGAAAGAGAGAAACTTTTATTATTTCAGCTTCCTTGGGATGGACTTCCAGCTCCAGAATGAGGGGAGGGGGTTGATGTATATATATAACAGAATACCATAGGAAATTGATAACACCTTGTCAAATGATCAATGATATTTTTTTGCTAGATTATATGCTTCATTTAACAGATAATTGCATTTAAATTTTGAATAATAGAATTTGTTTTCTTTAAAAATCACTGTAAAATTCGTGTGTGTGTGTGTGTGTGTGTGTGTGTGTGTGTATGCACATGTGTTTGACAATGTCTTGCTCTGTATCCCAGGACTTCCAATGCTTTTTGCTCTGCCCCTTCCCATATGCTACTATTATAGGCAGGTTGCACCTCAGCATTTTTCCTAGTTTATGTGTTGCCTTAGGATTTAATTGCATCCACAGAAACACACAACTAAGCTAAACACTGGGTTAGTATTCTCCTCACTAATGCCCTATCCATGATTTAGAATACCTTAAGGCTGTAAAAATATTCACCCTGTTCATTCTGGGTGCTCATGGATTCCAGCTAGTTATCAGCTCTCCAGTATTTTTTTCTTTTCACTTACTTTCATGCAGAACTAAGACAGTTATCTTGTCAAGTGTAAGATGATGCCATTCTATGTCAGAGACGGTGTTTTGCTATACTAGTTTAAGTGTTCTATACCTGTATGATTGTTACTCTGTAAATGGAGCCTTTTCTCTATCCTGCCCCATTCCATAGCTGTTTCCAAATAATCATTCAATCAGAATCTTACATTAATTACAAACTGTTTGGCCTATTGCTCAGGATTATTACTAACTAGTTCTTACAACTTAAATTAACCCATGTCTATTAATCTATGTTTTGCCACGTGTCTTGAGGCTCTTCCTGTGCTCTAATACATCTTGCTCCTCTGGTGGCTGGCTGGCTGGTGTCTGTTTTGACTCTGCCCTTCTTCTCCCTATATCACTGTTTGGATTTCCCACCTGGCTCTATCCTGCCTTGCTATGGGCCAAAGCAGCTGTTTTACTATCCAATGGGAATAAAACATATTCACAACATATAAAAGGATTACCTCACAGCATTACCCTGCTTTATAAAACTTAGGACTATTTTGACTTAAAACGCTGGTCCTTATTCCTTTTATTTCCTTATCTTTTAATTAGTTTACCCAACAGTGGTTTTCTCTGTGACACCCTCTCACACTCATGTCTTGTACTTTGCTCACATTCAACCTCCATGATCCCTTCTTGCTCAGGCCTTCCCACTGGCCCCACCTTCCCACCAAGAGTCCCCTTTCAACTTCTCAGGTTTCTTCTTGCTGCCACTTGTCAGGTGCCCTTGTCCTTTGTTGTTTTTAATAATCTAATGTAATCAATTCCCCTTGCATGTGGGGACTTGGTAGCTCTTCTCATTTAGTTTGTGCTAACATATTTAGGGTGTTAATCAGCTTCACGTGAAAGGGTAAATTTCATCTAATCAGTGGCGTCATCTTTTAGATGCCATTTATGCTTCTACTCTGCATTCTGTTTATCTGAGTTCTTGTCTACTCATAGACGAAGATAATCAATGCAGGGAGGTGTCACTCTGAGAAGGAGACTTTGGTGGAAGGATATTCAAAGCACTCTCAGCTAGGGCTACTCTTCCTAGCACCCTGAGGTGCTGTGCTGTAATAAGCAAGGCATTTGGCATTGTCCTTTTCTCTTACCTCCCCTTCTCAGGTCACATGGTGGCTTCTGCTGTGTCCTCTCACCTCATGGGAATTTGTGGGTTGCATTTCTGTGGAATGAGCCCTGAGTAGTGCAGCAGATACAGGGGGAACCAACAACCTGCTCATCCCTATCTACCCTCCAAAGATGGTTAACGTCCCATGCTAACACTCTGAGCTTTCCATTACTGTGAAAAAACTCTTGAGGCAATGAATTATAAAGAGAAAAGTTATTTTGGCTCACAGGTCTTGAGGTTGTAGTCCACGATCAAGTGATATCATTCATGTGCAGTCTCTGACTTGACTGACAGACACATCATTGTGGGAGCACCCTTGGAGCAAATGGTTTGCGAAGGGAGTCAAGAAGGAGTAGGAGATGGGAAAGAGACCAGAAACTGCAGTTTCCGTTCCTTTGGAGGGAATGGTGTCTCCAGTCTTTGGTGACCTTCCAAGAGGCCTCATTTCTTACAATTCCAATTATCTCCTACTAGTACCACCTGAGGGTCACATGTTTTACACAAGGACCCTTAGAAGACATACCACAACATCTAAACTGACAACACAGTTGTAGACTAAGAACCATGGTGCATGTGCAGTCAAAACGAGAGACACCTCGTGGACAGAATCAGGAGAGACTGAGGAAGTCTTCTTAAGTGTTGGCCCAGTTGGTTTTAGAGGAAGTCTAACTGAGGCTGGTAGAGAGGGGGTGATTCTTTGAGAAGTATCAAAGGCTTTGAGATGAGGTGTACTAGTAAGAAACTAGTTTTCTCTGTGTGAAATGTGCACTGCCTTTGAGCTTTTTCAGTTGCATCCTGCCCTATCCATCATAGAATGGACAGAGCTGAAGCATACACCTTCTCTGACTGCCAAAATTCTGTAGACTGAATTCACCAAGTGTCAACCATGGAATCATTTATTTTGTTTATTCTTTATCAGAGTGACTGTTATAGTTTTCTATTGTTCTTGGCCTTAAATCAATACTCGGAAGACCAAGAACCCATGGGTCTGGAAGGATAAGAGAAGCAATGTTGTCAATTCCCCTTTCTATGTAGTATTTTTTATTTGTGATTGAATGATGGCAACGCAATTTAGATTCCATAATGTATCTAGAGAAATGTCACTACAAATTTCTTGGGAGCTTATTTTTATTATTAAGAATAAAATTATGCTCATATGCATTTATCTGTGCTTGAGTGTGTGTGACTACAGAGTACAGGAACGGGGGATTCCCTACAGTGGGAATCTTAGGCAGCTGCGAGCCATCCAACATGGGTTCAGGGAACTGAACTCAGGCCCTCTGGAAGAATAGTCATCACTCTTAATCATGGATTCATGGCCAGCCCCAGGAGCTTAGTCTGTGAACAATTTCTGTCACACGTGTTGCCTTTTACAGAGCTGGCTCTTTCCCAGTTTTCTGCTTCTGCTTTCTAAGCTCTTGTGGTTTTCTTACTTCCTCTTCTTGTCAGTGTTTCTATTATTTCTGTTTAGATTTTTCAGTTCTTGTCCAGTCTTAATGGGAGCTGAGTACCATTTCAGATGTGTATAAATCTAAGATAATTTTGAGTACCACTGAGGTGCATCAATATCTAACTGAATTACATGGACATACCCTTAATAATACAGTACAGTATTTAGAGAAGAGGCAGGATCTCAACTGTAGAATTAAACAATTAATTGAAAGTATGGGAAGAATGGATTACCTCAAAGGTTCCACAATACATTAAAGTCATCATTTTGGAAGATCTGAAATCAATGACATCAGTTCCTACTTAAGTAAGTTCATTTTACCTCCTCCTGACAGCCATGTGGGGAATCAAGATGAGTACAGATGTACTTCTGAAGAGGCAGATGAAGAGAACATGATAAAATAAGTAATAGTGCTTTCTGGTGATCCTTTGGACCCTGGGTCACATTTTAAAACCCCAGTTAGCCCACTGATAACCCCTCATACTTTGTTATTTCCATAAATAGACAGGAGGAAAACATCCCTGGTGATTCTGTTTTGTCTTTTTGCCCCAGGCTGCTTGGACAGAGGGCTATTACATGTTGTCTGTCTTGGTCTTGTTGAACATTTCCTTGGTGTCTTTGAATTATTCAGAATTGTCACTGCTTGGCTTTTATAATTGATGAACCCTGTGGAAAGCAGGTGGCATGCCACCTTTTAGCACATTCCTGTTACAGAGTCTGGGAGAGATGACACAGACATTTGAATACAGATGCTAAAATGACAGAAATCTTCCATTTCCTCTCTGCTCTTGTGTTTGCCTGGAGCTGGACCTCAAGAGGGTAATTTATCAGTTGAGATGTGGACCACTTCAGAACAGGGCTCATTATGTTATCATAAATCCCTGACATGATGCAAAAAGTCTCAAGAGCTTTTCTCTCTGTGGAATCTGTCATATGGTATTTTTAACCTTTGCTTTGGAAAAAAACATAATACATATGGAAATGGGGATACATATACAAAGTCTTTAGAAATGACTCCTATAGGGCTGGAGAGATGGCTCAGCAGTTAAGAGCACTTACTGCTCTTGCAGAGGACTTGGCTTTGGTTCCCAGCACCCACATCAGACATCTCACAACTGCTCATAACTCCAGTTCCAGGGGATCCAGCACCTTTGTCCAGTCTCCATGGGAACCTGCACCCACATGATGCATTTAACCACAAATGTGCTTGGAATTTTCTTTGGGCCACCAACCAGCACCCAAAAAAAGACACAAAGACGTTATTAATTATAAATTATTGGCCTTAGCTTAGGCTTGTCTCACTAGCTTTTATAACTTCTTCCCTGAGTCTACATTCCTCTCTTACTTATTCTCCCTGCCTAAGAATCCTGCCTATACTTCCTCCCTTGCTTTTGGCCATCCAGCTATTTATTAAACTTATCAGGTGCCTTAGGCAGCAAGGTAAACAGCAACACATCTTTTCGTAGTTAAATAAATAAGCTGCAACATAGACAAATGTAACACATCTTTACATAGTTAAGCAAATGCAACACATCTTTGCATAGTTAAATATCCTGCAACACACAAGCAAGCACATACGTATACACAAAGTAAGTAAATCTTTGCACTGTGACTCATTAGGTTCTGCACACCTATTATGGGGGGTAAGCCTGTTGCACAGTCAGAAAAGCATAAACAAGAAGCACAATGGAGATTCAGAGCTCCAGGCCCCAGTCACATGTTCATTTACACAGCTGTGCATGCAGAACGGCTGCAAAAGAGTTGGCAGACACACTCAGCATTTGGGTCCACTGTGGGTTTTTGATGTGTGAGTCCCTCAGCAGCCTTTTATGTGAGGATGTGAAACCCCCATCATTGGCAAAGTGAAACTTTGAGTTGAGATCATCTTATCTGTATTTTTTTTTCAATTGCCAAGAATATTCTCATGATGGTTAAAGACCAGGCCATACTAATTTCAAACTTATGCTCCATTCTATGATATTTTGTGATATAGAAGAGATATCCTTGCCTGAGACCTAGGGTCATAAAGGAAAGCCATTGGATTAAATAGAGTTGTGAAGGGGATTCCATCATGTGATAGGCAGTCAGCTTCCCATCACTGCAACAAAATCCCTGAGAACTGGGAGGTTTATTTTGGCCTGATCAATTGACTTCAATACTATTGGGCCTGTGGCAACACAGACCATTATGGTGACAAGTGTGTGATGGAGCATGGTAGGTCAATTCATTGTAGCCAGAAATCAGAGGGAGAGAGACGCAGGAGTGAAGTCTGATGGTTTCTGGGACACACCAGCAACAGTTCTGCCACCTTTCCTCAGAGCTAAGGCTGGCAGCCATCTTATACAAACAAGGTGTTAAGAGTCATTTCAGATGCAAAACATAGCACATCCCGTATTTGTTCTGAGACTGACAAATATAATACAGTTTGGTACTGCTTTGGGAAACCCAAGTCTCAAATATCAGCACCCATACTATAAAAGTTACATAGGAGACATTCGTGGAATGGTTTTCTTTCATGGTTAAGTTACCAGAAGAGAGAGAGAGAGGAGAGAGAGAGAAAGAGAGAGAGAGAGAGAGAGAGAGAGAGTATGTGTGTGTGTATGTGTGTGTGTTGAATGTGTTGGTGTATTTGTTTCTATGAATGAGTGTGTATTGTATGTTGTAATTGTGTGTATATGTATTGCCGTGTGTTAATGTGTTATATATATATATATATATATATATATATATATATTTGTGTATATGTGTTGTGTGTGTATTTGTGTGTGCATGTGCTTGTGTGTGTTTGTGTGTATGTTTTGTGTTTGTATTTGTGTATGCATGTGCTTGTGTGTGTTTGTGTGTATATGAGTGTATCTGTGCATACATGTGTTTGTGTGTGAGTGTGTGTGTGTGTGCGCCTGTGTATACTTTGTTATTGTTCCAAGTTTCCTCCGACAGCAGCAGCCCCTCTGTGGAGTCTGGATATTGTGTGTGTATAGTGGTCAGAGGAGTGTTTCTCTACTGTTCATTAATCAAACTGTCCTTGTTTCTGTTTTTAAAAATTTCAACACAAGTTTATATTTAGGAAACCTGAGGACCATTGAAATGAAAATCAAACAAAACATCAAAAGGTGAAGGACTTGTTTGGGGCTCAGCAGAGACAACAGGGAGCTTTATGTTTTCTGACAGAACTCAAAATCTAAATTTATGAAAAAAATAATTACTGATCTTTAAAGGGCAAGAAATATCCAAAGAACCTTTGTAAGTGCTTTGGGAGACAGAAAGATGCTTTGTAACTCTGAAAAGGCATAGCAACAGAGTGGTTACATAATAACTGATTAATATTTTCATACATTAGTAGGAAATACTTTAGATATTTCAGATACTGAGGTTTTGTTTTACCACAAAAAAGTGTCACCTTTCTAAACTCAGTATGCATATGTGAATTTATAAGATCTTTTTTTCATTGAATTCAATATATTTTTTTCTTTGTTCTCTTCTCAACTCTTAGAGATAGAGTAATAGAAGTGGTAGTGAACTTTTCATATCTTTGAAACCCACTTTAATAATGAATGAAATCCTATAGTTTCTGGCTATTAGTCCTTATTGATTATTCTTTCAGATGAAAAAGTACAGTAAACTTTATAAGCATTGTGGTGTAATCAAATTGATAAATTTTCAAATAATCATGAAAATATCAAGAAGATGATCTCTTTGAGCATACATTTCTAGATGTTAAATTCTTTTCTCTCATTATCCTGTAAAGCTGCTACTGCTGCTTTGTGGGTCCACAGAAGATGAGTCTTCTGTCTTATTCTTGGCTGGGTAGAAAAGTATTTTAGGAGACTTGAATTTGCTGGTTTGAGAATGAGACATTTAAAGAATTCAGAGCTATGTCCATGGATGAGCATGTTCACTGTGCTGGTATGGGAGCTGAGTCTGATTCCAACATCCACATGGAAGACCAGTTACAACCATGTCTCTGCATGGGAACATTTAGCACTGGGTGGCTGAAGAAGA
Source organism: Onychomys torridus (assembly GCF_903995425.1). NCBI lineage: Eukaryota > Metazoa > Chordata > Mammalia > Rodentia > Cricetidae > Onychomys > Onychomys torridus. Next base: position 8,969,027 of record NC_050447.1, read on the forward strand.
GACAGGAGGGTGGCTAGGACTTACAACCTCTTAGCTTAGCTTCATGTTTGATAAGAGGCACTGTCTCTAATTAAGGCAGTCAGTGCTAAGACAGAAGACTTGATGTACCCCTCTGTCCTCTGAGAATACATGCACAGGTATGCTCATTGCTCATATAATACATGTACATATCTCATGCTCACATGTATACGTGAACATGCATACAAAATAAAAAATGACATTTAGAATCAAGGCTTCTAATAAGATATCTACATATTCATAAGGATAATGTTCAGAGGCTTTCCTTGAGATGGTTATAGATGGATGGGTGTACATATCCTCATTTCAAAGTTCAGGAAAGACATTTTATTTTTACTCAAGTAGCAAATGTGATATGGTATTCTTACAGAATTTTAAAGATTTGAAAAACCTTTTCCATGTTATGGTGAGGGGACCTAATCCATGTTCTATGCTCAGAATTACTTACAATCTGATAGATTCACTTCAATATTAACTAACAGTTTGTTGTTTGGTTGGTTTTTTGTTTTGTTTTGTTTTTTTGAGACAGGGTTTCTCTGTGTGGTTTTGGTGCCTATCCTGGATCTTGCTCTGTAGACCAGGCTGGCCTTGAACTCACAGAGATCCGCCTGGCTCTGCCTCCTGAGTGCTGGGATTAAAGGCATGCACTACCACTGCCCAGCCTCAACTAGTAGTTTTAATGAGCTCTGTTGATGGACTGGGGCTGACTCCCTCTGACTGGCAGTGTCTGAGGTTGTACTGCTATTTAAATTTCAGTGTGTGAGGGTTACAATGGTATCATCACTCAGTAGCAATTGGAAGAGCATTCTGCCCTTAAACGTATGATTGGGAGCATGTTGTGAGTTTGGGACTCATGAAAAAGTATTACGTATAATGTTAATGTATGACCCTTCCCTTGGCTCCTGAGTCTTTGGCTGTATGACACAGTGACTCTTTAAACAATGCCCACTTACTCTAAGTAGCATCTTTCCAATGTCAAAGATTTGCTTCTAATAGTACATGGATTCAAGAAAGAGTAATATTGACATATTGACATTTGAAGATATGTACAATAGTTATTTTATAGCTCTTAAGACAAAGAAATAAACCTTTCTGATATATAAAAGTTTTAAAGTAGGGCCTTTGAAAAGAATTTCAAGTATTAATGAAATAACTTGTATATTGTCACTTACTTAAGTACATAAAGCCATAAGCGTGACCAGAGAAGGCTTATAAATGTGGTCCAAAGTATATTTTGTGTATATACACTTGTATTTTATCTATATTTATAGGTATGTAACATAAACAATAATAGGTCCAGCCTATATTGTTTACTCCCAGAGTCCACGGAAGAGTCTAACAACGAGCCGAGGATTCTAATCTGAGGGATATCAATGAATCTAAGCACATGGGGTTCTTTAGTCCATTCACTTTATTCTTTTATGGAGATTCTATCTCTACAGTTTCTTTTCTTCTCTCTTACTTCGATCCTCTCAGTCCCTCCTGCTCCTGGTCTCTCCTGCTCTCAGTCCCTTCTGCTGTTCTCTCATATCTACCCAGTTCTTTCCATCTTCATCCTCATCTTTGTTCTTCTCCATCAATCCTCTTCTCCCAGTGCTCTCCGAGAACCAGTCTATATACCCACACAGTAATTCTTCAGTAAAGCAATGTGAGGCTTGAAGTTTTCACGGTCTCAGAGAGAAGAGATAAAGCAATTAATTGTCAGCTTCCAATCACAACCCAAAAGGGGAGTGACTAAAGGGGAGTTCTCTGGTAGGGTCAACTAAAGGCTAAGATCAATTAGGGAATCTGGGAATAGCACCTGGCTAAGGAGGAATAAAACTTAATTTGCACGAGAAAGGCCTGCCTGGCCTTGACAGAAATCTCCTTGGGTCAGTGAGAAGTAACTGCCTTAACTCAGTAACTAGCCAATGGCTAAAACATCATCCAGGAATGTGAGCAGTAAATCTCTTAAGTTGGGGTCTTGTGTAAATAACCTGGGGTGAAGGTAAGGAGTTGAAGATTTAATTGCTGGTTATTTTCCCCTTATCTGTAAGTGAGGTGAGGTAGTGTTTATCTATGTGCAGTTTTGTCCTTGGAAAAAGGTATCTTTGCTGAAATACTTTTGTCTGGAGAATGGCCCTGGATAGATGTATGTTAATAAAAAATAAACACAGCTGGGGATAGTTATCTAATCACCCCAAATGTATAGGGAAAGTTGTGCCCGTAAGATTGAGATGCAATTGTGAGATTATATGTACACATAACATGGAGATGCATGATAAATGGGGATAATCATAGCTGTTATTGCACAAGAAGTTTACAACAAAAGACAGCCAGTTCATAGACAGTAATTCCATAATGCCTTGTGTGATGGTTTCCTCTAACAGAACCCTTAGTTCTGATAGGTTGACCTTCCGAACTCTAGTTGTCACTGCTCTATGCTCCATGGACTTTTGCTATCAGCAGCTCTCAATAGGTGTGTATGTTTTTTAAAACCTTTAAGGACAAAGAAATGAGTAGGCAGTGAAGAACCTCCATTGTAGCATTTACTAATTGAATTTTCAGTGTGCTTATCAAATTTAACAAAAACTAAAAGTTCTAGAAGCTAACACCAAACTATGATGAAAAAAATACAATTCTTAAAAATTCAAGTTCACTCATGGGTTCTGATAAGCAAGATTTTATTAAATGGATAAGCACAATGTTGCCCTGATTAATGGTTTTCTCTACTGACCGTCTTGTGATGTACATTTGCTTCTAATCTAACTGTTGCCCTTTTCTTCTTGACAGTGTTAAAGAATCCTGTGTGTAAATTATACAGATTTCCCACATCTGACAATAAGTGGATGCGGATTCGTGAGCAGATGTCAGAGAGCATTCTTTCTTTTCATATTCCTAAAGAACTGATCTCCCTTCACATAAAAGAAGACTTGTGTAGGTAAGAGATATTAATCATCTCTCACATTTCTTTATTGTGCTATAGCTAAAAATTTATATCCTAGATATTTAATATGTCGTTTGAAGTAAGGAAATTGAGAAGTGGTTACAATTGAGTAATTCACACATACATTACCTCACACACCTGCAAATGATGTTAAAGTTGACCTCAACTGCCTTTTCACTCTTATTTTTATCTTTTCCAATATGGATGGTAGACAATTTGAAATTATGGGGATCAGGAGATAGCTTAAGTGCTTTCTGTGAGAGCATAAGGACCTGCACAAACTCCCCAGTGGCCAAGTCAAAAAGCAGGTGGCACACATTTGTAGTCCCAGTGCTGGGGAGGTGGAGATAGAGATTACTGGAGCTTGAAGTCACCTAGCTTGCTACATGGTGAAGTTCCAGGTTCTGTGAGAGACTGCGTCTCTAAAGAAAAAGTAGAGGGTGACTGAAGAAAACACCAAGTATAGACCTTTCCTCATGTACCTGTGAATATGTGTGAAAATGCAGCAGTACAATGCTTCACACACACACATACTGCAAATATGATGCTATTTTCTATCTTGAGCTGCAGTTCTTATGCAAAGCTTTGGAGTGAACCAATACTACAAGCACTGATTCATGTCTTTACCTCATCTGTATAAGATTACTCTTTGGTTCCTATTTGAATTAAAGAAGAGTAGCCTTATCTATGGACTGTGTAACTTAGCAAGGCTGTTAAACACTTGTTGATCTAAAAACCAACATTTATTAAAGATAGCTGATGAAACATGTTAATGGAAAGTACTTTTTACAATGAAATCAAACCAATTTCTATAATAACACAGGAGGATTTGTGAGTTCATTGGTTTGTAAGAGCATCTCTGAACCATGAATAATTAGATAATCTGATTTTCTGCTTTTCAAACAAGCCTGTAGTGACTTAAAAATACAGAATACTGTATCATATGAAACACATTTAACATCCAAAATCTCAGATAATTGTCAGTGTTTCCATAGTTTTATAATTCTATGATTGCTGAAACATATAGTAGAAAGTAAAATTTTTGTGCTTGGGTTCCTGTTTCAGGCTAACAGCCATACATCTATGACAAGTAATATTGTACTATTTAGTAGACTCTGCAGTCCCGGAGATTCCAAATTGACCTTTGCCAAAAATGGCACCACAGAAGGGTGCTGTTTGTTTTACTCTTTCAGGCTCTTTGCTCTTTGTTCTTTGGGGCCCACCACTCAGGTCCCAAATAAATCACAGATGGATTCTTATTCTTAATTATAAATGTTCAGCCTTAGCTTGGCTTGTTTCTTGGCAACTCTCCTTTATTTAAATTAACCAATCTACCTTTTACATCTGGGCTTTTCCCATTTCTTACTTCTGTAAATCTTACCCTTACTCCTCTGTGGCTTGCTGTGTAGCTGGGTGGCTAGCTCCTGTAGTCCTCATCCTTTTCTGGATACTTCTTCCTTCTCCCTCTCTTCCAAGATTTCTCCTTCTGTTAATCTCTCTGCCTGCCAACCCTGTCTATCCTTTCTCCTCACTTGCTATTGGCCATTCACTTCTTTATTAGCCCATCAGGTATTTTAGACAGGCAAAGTAACACAGCTTCACAGAGTTAAACAAATACAAGATAAATAAAAGCAGCACACCTTAAAATAATACTCCCCAACAGAAGGGTGGGTACAGTACTGGCAAAAGTGGTTTGAGTAGGAATAAATGTGCCACTATTGTTAATCAAAAAAGGAGAAGTGTTAGCAAAAACTGAAACTTACAGAAATTAAGGAGGGACTTGTGAAAGGATAACGGCGCTGCTTGTTGGGTGGAAGAGTAAGGACCCATGGTTACCAGAGTTAGGATGGGCTTTATTAGAGAGAAGAGAGGCTAGGACAGGAGAAGCTAGGCCTGGCAGAAAGAGGGAGAGAGAGAGAGAGAGAGAGAGAGAGAGAGAGAGAGAGAGAGCAGGCGAACATGGAGCCACTGCGACTACATGACCACATAACCATGGGTCGTGGGTCACACAGGACATATGACCTGAAAATGACTAGGCGGAGATGACTAAGTGTCCCACCAGGCATGCGCGACCATGGGGCATGGTTGGAATGTCTATCATCTTGGATATAAGACTGGTGTGGGTCTAGAGAAACAACAATTGCAAGGAAAGAAGGGAAGTGGGTGTTTAGGTTGGCTGGATGAGGAAAACAAGAACACAGACATCAGATCGCATAAAGGAACTCAGGCCACAATTCCTTGTGGCCTGGCCAGGAATTTCCAATGGAAGATCCAGACATGTACTGGAGGAGGGAGCCTTGCAGCAGAATACCGGGTAGGACCTGGACCATCACTCAGCTGAGAAGCACGATTTGTCCAGTGAAAGAGATGAAGAGGTGATGACTGGACCTAACCCCCAAAATTGCATCTAAAGAACTCCATCTAACTTAGTCCCAAATCCCCAAGAAAATTGCTGAAGTCTCAGAGAGTGGATAATGGAAATCTATCCACACACCAATAAATAATTATGCTAGGTTCTGTATTTGATATATCTTGTTTTAGACTAATTTGGGGATTGAAAAGCTTGATTGATGTGTCATTAATTCTACTTTATTTAAAAATACAACAGACTAGTGGATGGATACATAAACTCTGTGCAAGAGAAAGACTCATTTCTTTCTTAATCTACCAAAACATCCCCTAGGCTGAAGAGCTGATCCTCTGCCTCATCCCTGCTCCTGTCTCCAACCCTTCCTTCTACCTGACATCCCTTCACTAATACTTCTCTGTCCAGTCTATTCACTGGTAGAAAAATCAGGAGCATCAGTGAGGATGGAGACCAGAAAGGCTCTAAGTTGTCAAATTTGTTGGTACAAGCCATAGTAATTTCTGTTGTCTTTTTTTTCCTTTAAACTTGCAATGCATCCTAGTTTCCTGGTTCTCTCTTTTTCTGTATCTTTGCTTTTTTCAAATACTTCAGTAGCAAATACTCACTAACACATGCAGAAGGCTGGTGGAAAGCTTGGGTGGAGTTCCAAAGCTAGAGCTGGACTTACGACCTAGGATTGTTAAAAAAAAAAAAATTGTATTTCAATCTTAGAAAACTGAACTATATAAAACCCAATAGATTTTGAAAACTGCCTAGGGACAGTGAAGACCAGCCTACTCTGTAAACCTTTTGCTCCTCCACTACCATTTTTATATAAATCACCTATTGTTAGAACTTGTTAAAAATTCAAAAATCAACCTTTAAAATGTTGTAAAGAAAAAGAGAAAAAGAATATTACAAAAGATTCAAAATGGGAACAGGATAGCAACTGTAGAAAAGTGGACCAGCCACCTTTGCAGTGTGAGGGGACAGAGTCTCTAGGAGCAGTCATCAGTCCCCAAGAAACGACCATGGGGAGGGAAAAGACCAAGGGACAAGAAAATGATAATGGAGGGGTTGGGGATTTAGCTCAGTGGTAGCTAGCGCAAGGCCCTGGGTTTGGTCCTCAGCTCTGGCAAAAAAAAAAAAAAGAAAATGATAACAGAGGGAATAATGAGCAGCCCACCATTTCTGGTGGTAGTACACAATCAACACCAAGGAACTACCATGGTAAACAGAGGTCAAATGCGAGGACATGCACCACTGAGATACCATGGCATTCTCTAAAGGGCCAGACAGAGCCCACAAAAGCTCTGAGATTACCAGTCATCTCATGGTACAAAGCACCGGGTAACCAAAGATACTGAAAGGAACCAAGAGCCAGATCCCTGTGTCCTTGATGCATATGCAATAATATATGCAATATGTCTGTCACCTACTGAAACATTTCCTTGGGGTAACCATAGGAGAAAGCAAACTTCTAAAAAGGTGTGTGTGTGTGTAGCAATCAAAATGAAAGAAAAGGATGGTATCAGTCTGAGAATTTGAGTCTCAGAGACCCATAGTTTCTTCAAGTTTGACTGTGAGTTTGCATTTGAAAGATAACAGTTGAAGGAAATGGTTAATGCAATGCTATTTATGTAGAGTCAAATCTGCTTCTAAAGATGAAAAAATCTTGACAGTCAAGTGTATTGCTGACTTTCATGCATCTGAGTTTGACATATGTTTGTAAGTTAGTCTGGGCATGTTTGCAGGGCCACATGTGTTCACTGTTTGCTTGTTTGCAGAATGCATCCTCTTACCATGTAAATGAAGAAAAGCATGTTTTCTGCAGCCAATCCTGCCCGAGTTTAAATGCTGCTGGCAGGGACATAACGAGTGGCCCAGCAGCCACTTACATACCATCCATTCACAGTATCTGTTCTTGCCTGCAGCTGACATTCAAAACCACTCTTGCTGTTTGTCTCACAGCGAGTGTGACATTTGGACCCAGTCTGAACCGTTTTTATTAAATTTGAGATTGTATATACACAGTCTTATGGCTATGACAGAGTTTAAATCCTCTGGGAGCTCCCTCCAACTGGCCTGGGCAGTGGCATCTTTTCAGTTTAAACTCAAATATAATAAATAATATTTTGAATCAGCATTGAAAGGTTTTCATAGTGCTGCACTTTGGATTCTATATTATGATTTAGCTCCAGGAACCTCACAAGCAGAAAGTCCGAGCTATCACAGGTTTACTTCGGCAAAGATGGGCTCATTTTGTGGTTAGTGACTTCAGGACATTTGTTCCTGAAGATATAATTTATAATACAGATCTGAAAAAGAATGAATTTGTATTATGAAAAGAATGCATATAAACAATTAAAGTAATGAAACAAAGAAAATGTAATAAAGGGTAAAATCACTCTAAATTCCATCACCAGAAGAAAAAGGCAGGGTATGTAATTCTAGTATTTACTCTGGCTGTGGTAAGCAGAATTTCCATCTGTGGCCATCATGACCTCCCAGGTATCAAGTTTGTATTTCCTTACTCACTGAGCTGGGTTTTAAGATGTAACTTTCTGGATATGTATTGTACTGGAGAATGAACCTGGAGCTTCGAACAAGCCAGGGAAATACTAACACAGATCCATATGTCCAGTGTCTGCTTTATGTTGTAAATAGTTTGTCAATATCACATCAAATAAAGTACAGGCTAATAACCAATTAAAGATTTAGTCTTCGTTTTCATAAGTATTTTTAAAAGCACATGGAAGGAAATATACCAATGTCTTAACAACGCTGTTTCTGAATATAGATTGAAAAGCTAATTTATTTCACAGCAATGTAAAGTGAAAACACTAAAACCTGCTATTCTTATAGAATGCTTTGGCTTGTCAGCTAATAGCACATTCATTTTCTCTAGTTTATCAAGTAATATGACTGTCTATTCAAAACTTATCTCCTCAGCCTTATTTTAAATATTTTATTCTTTAATTTTAGAGAAATTATAAAACCTTTATCCTTTGCTTCTATTTTTTTTTACAGTTGAAAGAGGATTCTTTATTATAACTTCACCTAATTTATATGTTATGTATGGATACCAACATATATGTATATATAAATAATATCTATATGACACAATTTAATTAAACAGTGTTACATTACTCCCTCCTTTCCTTTTCTCCTTCAAACCACCCCCACATCCCCATTCTGAAGTTGATAGCCTCTTATCTTTCATTATTATTGTTACATATATACACATATATATATACACATACATACTTATGCAAACCTTTAGAAGTTTGCTTTCTTCTATATTTACCCCAAGGAAATGTTTCAGTAGCTGATCAACTTACTGTATATATTGCATAGACATCAAGAACTCTGGGACTTGGCTATTTGTTTCCATGGTGGTTTGCACATATAATCACAGAGCTTTTAAGGCTCTTTTGGGCAGGTGATGTCTTGGCATCTCAGTGTGCTCTTGCATCTGATCTCAAAGGACTCCCCCATGGTTAGTCCTTGATATTAATCATTCCACTAGTTCTCAGTGGGTACATGTTGTCACCGAGAGTTCTTACACACCCTGTACTGGCCATAGGGTAGGAGGGATCAGTCATCTAGCTACTGTCTTCTGGGCAATTCCACACCATGGTTTAGCTACTGTACTGAGTACAGATGGCTTCATCATGGATCTTGGTGAGTTTGAGGTCAGCCTGGTTTACAGAGTGAGTTCCAGGACAGCCAGAGCTACACAGATAAATGTTATCTTGAAAAACAAAAACAAAATGATGGCCTCATCATCAAAGCCATGCAGCTACATTTATGTGCTTTCAAATACTTTAAATTATATTAACATACAGACTATACATGACATTAACTTTCCCTGAGTTTTATGTACATTTCTGTGTCTTAATGAATTTTCCTAAAATTTTGTTTGTAATAATTACATGGCATTCTATCATATAAGTGTTTGCTAACACACATATAAACTGTTGCTTCAATGTTTGCACATATATTATGTCATTTAATTTACCTCTTTGTATTGTGTGTGTTTAGTGCATAGATAATAATTCCTCTGTTATCCTTCACCTAACTTTTTAAGGTGATTTCTGTCATTGAAACTAGAGCTTGCCACGTCAGCTACAGTAGCTGGTTGGGGATGTCCTCTGATCAGCCTATCTCCACCTACCCTTTCTGGTGTTGAGTTACAGGTATTTGCTACCATGTCAAACTTTTCCAAGGGTTTTTGGTGATGCAAACACATGTCTTCCTGCTGCACTACTTACTAATGAGCCATGTCCCCAGCTCTCTCTTATGTAATATAATTTTATTAGTAAACATTCGATGAACACATTAGTGGATATCATTAATATATTTTGAGTTTAGAGGCAAAGTCTGTTTGAATTTTATGGCCTTTATTTCCCATTTCCTACTTATCCCTGGCAATTTTGCATAAAAATATTTCCCTTTACTTACACATGCAAATCATGAACTCACTGGTTTTAAGATGTTTATATTTTCTCTCTTATGTGGATGGATATTCACCTAAGTGTTGATTACCAATAACACAAAACACAAGGAACATGTCAATGTGAAATCCAATATAGTCATCAATTCCTTTTATTTTTTTTAATTTTAAGTAAACTTATTTGAAACATGTAAATAAAAAATATTACATACCAAAATTAACCAGACCTAAAGTCTATATATCTCATTGAACTTCTATACAGTTATAATAACCATTCTGAAGCCGTAGAGCTTTACATTGCATTTTATGCTTTAACTATCAAAAATATTTCCATGCACTTACCACCAAAACCAAAAAATCCATGACTGCAGTAGAACTATAAAAATGTTTCCTTTTAGGTTTTTGTTTTTTGCTTTCTTTGTTTTGTTTTTGTTTTTTTTGTTTTTTGAGACAGGGTTTCTCTGTGTAGCCTTTCCTGGAAATCACTCTGAATCCTAGGCTGGCCTCAAACTCACAGGGATCCTCCTGCCTCTGCCTCCCAAGGGCTGGAATTAAAGGTGAGCAACACCACCCGGGTTCCTTTTTACTTTTAAGAGTTACCTTAACATATATAACACAGCATGTTTTAAATATTGTTTTAATCATATTGTTTACATTATATTATTTTCATTTCAAGTTTTTGTGTATATTTTGTGATATTTTGTTTTGTAACTAAAAAGCCAGCTTTGGGCTAGTGAGATGGTCTCTTCTACCCACACTTGAATCCCCAGAATCAGACCACATAGAATCTGGTCTCTTCTTCCCACACTTGAATCCCCAGAATCAAAATCAGGTCTTAAGTCTGGGTGACAGTGCCTTTTCTGCTGTGCCATCTTGCTGGCCCAGCTGAATTCCTTTTGAAAAAGCTGACACCTTGCAGATTTTTAAATTTAAGACCAACAATTAATAAATGGAACTTCTTGAAATTGAAAGGCTTCTGAACAGCAAAGGACACCGTCATTCAGACAAAGCTGCAGCCTACAGAATGGGAAAATATTTATTTCCAGCTTCACATCTAATAGAAGGCCAATATCCAAAACACATAAAGAACTCAGATATCAAGAAAATAACCCAATAAAAAAATGAAGTATAAGTCTAAACAGAGAATTCTCAAAAGAGAAAACTCAGATGTCTGAGAAACACAGAAATGTTCAACATTCTTAGCCATCAAGAAAATGTAAATCAAAACTACTTTGAGATTTCATCTTACACTTCTCAAAATGGTTAAAATCAATAAAAACAAATAATAGCTCATGCTTGCAAGAATATGGAGTAAGAGGACTACTACCCATTGCTGGTGGGAATGCTAACTTATACAGCCACTATGAAAATGCTAACTTATACACCATTATGTGGTGGTTTCTCAGGAAGATGGGATTCAATATGTCTCAAGTTCTAGTTATCCCACTCTTGGGTATATACCCAAAGGATCCTACAATAGAGACATTTGTTCAATCATCTTTATTGCTGCTTTATTCATAATAGCCATAAATTGGACAAAACCTAGATGTCAAGCAACAGATGGATGGATAAAGAAATTGTAGTACACTGTACAATGGATTATTACTCAGTCATTAAAAAAGATGAAATTCTTAGGTAAATGGAATGAAATAGAAAAACAAATCGTTCTGAGTGAGGTATCCCAGAAACAAAAAGAGATAAATGACATGTATTCATTTATATATAGATATTAGCTGTTAAGTCAATGATAACCAAGCTACAATCCATAGAACTACGAAGGTTAGATATAGAGAAAGGGACTTCTTGGGTGTCAGATAGATCTTCTTAGAAACAGGAAATAGAATAGACAGTTATGGATGGATTGCAAAGACTAGAACAGCAGGATCAAATGGGAAGAGAGACGGGGAAAGTAAGGTTCATTTGAGGGGTAGTTTGGAAACCTAATAGAGTAGAGGCTTCTTAAAACATATACAGAAATGAATGTGGTCTAACTGAAATTGGGAAATAATAGGTGGGGGTGGGGACAGAGCCCCAACTGACCTTGTCAACAAATGGAGCTTCCAGTCTTGGCATTGCATTATATCTAATTGAGTTGTTGGCCAAAGGATGTCCCATGGGGATCCACAAACAACCCAAGCTGTTTCCAAGACTATAGGTTGCTCTTCACAAACTGACAGCAAGGCCCCATTGCTTAAGACAACACCTATGTGACTAATTGAACATGGGGAAGCTGAGTTGGTGCTTGCATAGTCTTCACCTCTACATTCTAGCATCTTCTGTACAGGAACGTACTCTGCATGCTACCAAGCAAAATGCCAACCTAGCCACAAACCCTTTGATATACAATGCCTGCAAGATGAGCTAGTGCAATAGTGCCACAAAGCTTGTGGGAGTTACCAACCATATCTGAATGGACTTATGGCCCACTCCTTGAGATTGAACCTGTATCTAACATTTCTTGGGTGACCAAGAACCTGAGACTAGATAGTCTAGGGACCTGGGGGAAATTCAAATACTACTGTTCTAAAAGAACAAACAAACATAGCAATGAAATGACTGCTAATGACATTCTGCTGTACTCATGGATCAGTGCCTGGCTCAGCCATCATCAGAGCAACAGCAGATGGGAACAGATACTGGGTCGTACAGCCAGGCATTATGCAGAGTGAGAGAACTTGGAACACTCAGCCTTCATTTGGAAGTCTCCATCAAATCCCTGAGGAAGAAGAGGAAGAAAGAATGCAAAATCCAGAAAGGGATGGAGGACACCAAGAAAACAACCTCTAAATAAACATAATTAAAGCTCATATGAACTCGGAGACTGAGGCAGCATGCATAAAGCCTTCATAGTCTGTACCAGATCCTCTGTGTATATTATGGCTTCCAGTTTTGTGCTTTTATGGGATTCCTAAGTGTGCAAATGAGTGGGTCTCTGATTCTTATGCCTTCTCTTGGATTCTTTTCCTATTGTTTGTTTGTTTTCTCCAATTCCAAGATGTTACTTTTTCTTTAATCCCATCCTATCCTATTATATTATTATCCCTTAGAAGCTGGTTTGTTTTCTAGTGAGAGACAAAAGTAGAGTGGGTCTGGATAGGAGAGGAGTAGAAAGAAGACAAAACTTAATCAGGATATACTATGTGAGAAAAAAATCTGTTTTCAATAAAAGGAAGAAGAATCTGCTATCTTTGTAATACCAGTTCTTTCATCAGGAGGGTGGTCATGTAATATCTTCTCTCTCTTTTGAAAAATATTCTTAATTCTTTGAGAATGTTGTACAATGTATTTTGATGACATTCATCCTAATAAACTCCCTTATCTCCTAAATCTAGCACTACCTCCCTACTCCTCCAAATTTGCTTCCTTTTCATTTCTTTAAGTTCAATAGCACATGGGTTCCAATTTGTGCCATCCACATACTTCTGGGTGTGGCACCATCCAATGGAGTGTAGTTGACCTGCCAGGAGCAATATCTTTACAGAAAACTGATTATGCTTCCCCTAGAAGCCATCATCTCTTGGTGGATTCTCAGGATTGAGGGTTTATTAATCCCTTCCTGCTCCATGCTAGAATGTTGACCAGCTTGATCTTGTCCAGGCAACCACAGCTGCTGTGAGTTCATGAGTGCATCAGTTCCGTCATGTCCAGAAGATACTGTTTCACTCCAATCCTCCCCAAATCTTGCACTTACATTCTTTCTGCACCATTTTCTAGGGTAACTGTCTCTTCTAGGGCAACTGTCTCTGAGCCTTTGGGAGGGCATTGTGTAGCACAATCCTAATTAATCTTAATAATAGAAACCTGGAGTCAGGTACCCGGGTAAAAGCTGAAAGATCAGAGAAGTAAAGAAGCAGCCATAGTCACCTCTTAACCTCTCTAACTCCTCAGACCAAAAGGGTCCAAGATCCTGTTTATACCCTGCCTTATCACTTCCTCTCTCTGCCTAGTCATATTACTTCTTATCTCCTGGCTGTACAGATCTCTAGACCTCTATGGTTAACTAATGGCTAGCTCCACCCTCTGATCTTCAGGCAAGCTTTATTTGTCAGAACACAAACAAAATATTACAGCAATCTTGAGATAGAGATGGCCCATTGGTGGCTGAGCTTATTCTCTGCACTTCGACCAATGTAACTTCTGTGTTAATCACCATCTGCTGCACAAAGGAGATTCTCTGATGAGGTCTGAGAGCAACATTAATCCCAGTTCACGACAGAGCCAGCCCGTCGAATTCCTAGCAACTGCTGGAGCTGCAGGAGATTGTGGAACTTCCCAGCTCCACAGCATCTTTTATTTATTCTAATAGACATCTATAGTTTCATTGATACAGTTTTTTGTTAATGTATTTTATTTTTAGTGTTCATTAAAAAGCATTTCTATGGGTGTCTCCCTCCTATCTCATTAAATTATTTTATCTTTATCTTCACTGTTTAAACTTCCATCTTGTGTGGATCACATGTAGCTTTTTTTTTCCTATTCTGTTTGTTTAAATTAAGAAATGGTTAAAACTATGACTTGTAATGACTATTTCTTAGATCACATACATACTCTGCCACCTGTGAGATTTATGATGACATTTTACTATTTCCAAAGCATCAACTTTAGTTTTATTTCATCCTTTGTCCAAATTATATTTAGAAAAATTTGTTCCTTTTCTATAACCTCATGAAGATACCAGTGTTTATTTTCAGTTAGCTTAAGATTTGTTTTGTTTTTCTCAAGACAGGGTTTCTCTGTGTTGCTTTGTGCCTTTCCTGGAACTCACTCTGTAGCCCAGGCTTGCCTTTAACTCACAGAGATCTGCCTCTGCCTCCCAAGTGCTGGGATTAAAGGCGTGCGCCGCCACCGTCCCACAAGCTTAAGTATTTTAAGTTGCTTCTGACTTCATATCTATTGTCCTTTTTACATACTTACACTTTTTCCCTACTTTTTCATGAATATCTGAAAGTAAACTCTACTTTGTATCTAAGATGTAGAAAAATATGATCAGTCTTTTAATTGACATAATAGTAACATTGACACTATATTAATGATATTGTTCCCATCTCTGTTGTTGTTGATTTCTGTTGCTCGATTTTCAAAAGTCTAAAGTGTTTTATGATGAAAAAAAATCCATTGGTAAGGTTTGCCAATGACTCAGAATGAACATCCTTTATCCTTTGTATGTCTGCCCTCTCAGCAGAATTTTCTTAGAAACAGTCTTACATCCTCTCCTGGTAGTTTATTTAAGCCACCGTGCCTTCTGGTTCTCCCAGAAGTTCCTTCATCTGAGCCCTACAGGATGGTCCTGCTTTCCTGCTTAGGGCTAGGCCACTGATCTCTCCTGCTTTCTCTGCTCTCTGATGCTGTAGCTTTCTAAACCTTGTAGCTCACTCCAGATCCTCCTCTGATTGCTAGCTGAACACTTGTACCTGTATGAGTTGTTGCAGCTGCCCACCGTTGCTAAAGCTTAACTCATTGATTTTTTTTTTCAAAATCATTCTTAGCCAGTCCCTGTCTCAAAAAATCAAAACATCCTTTCCAAACCTAATAGTATATCTTACTAAATTTACCCCAAATCAACTCCAATTTCTGATTGTTCTTGTTTTACAATTTCTCACAAACCCATGGCATTTTTCTCCCCTCATTTGCTCTGGCTGAACCCCACTATTCTGTTCCTGTGATAGTTCAGTTATAGCTTTTGTTTGCCCACAGCCTTAACTTTTTCATCAAACCCTTGAATCACATTGCAGGCTCATACAGTTTAATTGAAATATTTCTAAAATGCAGGTTGCAATGAGCACTTTTTTGAGATAGATTTGTTTTTTAGCCCTTTGAGAACTGTACCAGAATTACATGCTAGGATGCACTGAGGAGACGAATTTCTCCTTATAGTGTTCAGAGTTACACTGTTCTTTTTAGAAGTTTAAATGTTTTGATGATAATAATTAGACATAGGGGGTTTGGTACTACTCACAAGCAAATTACTTATGTGATCTAGTATAACTAGAGAACGAAGGAGAAGTATACTGTGGGGTGATTTGATGAGAAGGAAAGAAATACGTTACAAACAACGTGTGTGTGTGTGTGTGTGTGTGTGTGTGTGTGTGTGTGTGTGTGTGTGTTTATAGTTTTTCTAGCATGGTTGAGTGCAGGATAAGTTATATAGATCTTTTCAAACTACTAGCATAAAATTTTTATAGTCTGTTTTAATGTCACCACATATTTTCTTTATGTTGAATATTTTCTTTAGATTTCACATTATTTCAAAGTGTGCTAGGCTCAGTCTACATAATAGTTGTACCTATATGGTATAAGTTCCATGGAGACTATAAATATTGTATTAAGTCTAGTGTGGTATGCATGAATTTAGATGGGACCCCTGTGGATATGTGGTATTATCTTTATCAAAAAATATAAATTCTTATACCATAAAATGACATTTAAAACTCTTTTTTACTGTAAATGAACTCTATACTCGATGTAACTTTCCAGAAGAACATAATTCGATTGCATCAGTTTTTATCTCTTTTTTCTATGATCCCTTTCCTGTTTACAATTTGTAGTTAGAGTTTTCCTGCCTGGCCCAGTCAGAACAAATCTCTCTTACCCGCCAGTCCCACAGTCACTCAGACCCAACCAAGAAAGCACACAGAAACTTACATTGTTTAGAAACTGTATGGCCGTGGCAGGCTTCTTGTTATCTACTTCTTCTCTCTTAAATTAACCCATTTCTGTTAGTCTATACTTTGCCACATGGCTTGTGGCTTACCAGTGTCTTTACATGTTGCTTTTCATGGCGGTGGCTGGCGGTGTCTCTCTCCAACCTTCTACTTCCCAGAATTCTCTACTCTCTTGTCCCGCCTATACCTCCTGCCTGGCCACTGGCCAATCAGAACTTCATTTACACAGAGCGATATCCACAGCACTTTCCCTTTTCTTTTTTTTTTAAGGAAGGTTTTAACTTTTACATAGTACAATTACATATAACAAAACAATTATCAAGCAAGAATTACAGTTACAATATTAAAGAAGATATCCTCATTAATTTAATGAACAGAGAGCAGAGAATCTTTCTAGTATATAGTGTGATGAAGTTGGAACTGAGGATGAGAATGTTTCATAAATGTGAGCGTGAAGCCACTCTTCAAATTTTATATCAAACAGAAATATATGATTTGTTATATAATGCAGAGAAAATTTATGAAGCAACACTGAAAAAATGAACTAAGTATTTGAGTGTAGAAAACTTAAACAGAGTTTGAAAACACACTTTATATGCAAAATTCCACTGGCTTCTGGGGAAGAATAGATAGACTTTGCTTGAGTATTTCAGTTTCCAAAATTGAACATGTGTATGATGATAAATCATATTAATGACAATCATGTGGTTTATTTGTCAGTAAATACTTCAGTTTTTTTCTTTTTAAATGATAAAATTTGCTTCAATAAAACTTGTAAGCACTATGAAGACATATCATTCATTCATTACAGTAGTAGTTGATGTTCAATGAATCCTTGTAATTTTACTTAAATTTCTTATTGCAGAAATTCTTACCTCAATACTATAATTATTTACAGTTTGCCAGTGAGGTTCAGAGATCTGAAATACTTTTTAATGATCACAAACTGGGAGCTTTTCATTACCTATTTACTATTTTTAAATTTTATTTGAAAATTTCATGCATGTATATAAAATATTTTATTTAAACCTTCCTTGAAATTACATACCAAGTCCTCCTCAAATACCTTCCCAATCTTCCTCTGCTACTTCCTCACAATTTCATTTCACTTTGTTTATAGAAGTCACTGAATGCTCTTAGTGCTGCCTATATGTACCTGGGTGTAGGACTATCCACTGGACACAGCTGACCTCTCAGTGCCCACATCCACTGGAACACAGCTGGCCTCTCAGTGACCACATCATCCACTGGAACACAGCTGGCCTCTCAGTGACCACATCCACTGGAACACAGCTGGCCTCTCAGTGACCATATCCTTAGAGAAATTGTCAGCATTTCTCAGATAGGGATGGGATTTTATACATTCTATCCCCTTTCGTTTTGGGAATTTGACTTACTCAGTAATATTCAGGTCTTATGCATGTAGCCACAGACACTATGAGTACATTAGACAAGGACCCTGCAAATGCAATTTTGCTGCAGACCTCTACAGCCTGTAGCTCATACCATCTTTCTTCCACGTCTGTCTCCTATGATGATTCCTGAGCTTTGTGGGGAAAGGTATGGTATTTAGAGCTGACCATTCCATGTACTCATCCTCTATACATTGATAAGCTATAGGTTATTGTATTAACCTTCTACAAACAGAAGATTTTCTGATGAGGATTGAGAGATGCACTAATCTATGTGAATAATTATAAAAACTTAGGGAGGGCTGTTTCATGCTATGTCCATTTAGCAGAATAACGTCTGGGAACATCGAGATCATGACAGGAAGAAGTGCAGAAATGACCGGCCACACTATTGAACTGTAGACCAGTGGCTGTGAAGCCCCCATGGGACTGGACTAGGCCCTCTGGATATGGAAGATGGTTGTTTGGCTTGAACTGTTTGGAGAGCACCCAGACAGGGGGATCAGGATCTGTTCCTGATGCATGGGCAGGCTTTTGAGAATCCAGTGCCTGTGTTGTGGCACCTTGTGCAGCCTCTGTGCAGTGGGAAGGGGCTTGGACCTGCCAAGGCTCAGTGTGCTAGGCTCTGCTGATTCCCTATGGGAGACCTTGATTTGGGGGATGTGGGGATATGGGGTGGCTTGGGAGGGAGGGCTGGCAGATGGGAGGAGAGAGGGGGTGGGATCTGTGGGTGGTATGTAAAGTGAGTAGAAATTTTCTTAATAAAGAAAAAATGAAAAAAAAAGAAAGAAAACAGTACTAGATTCTCCCCTGTGTCCTAGAACCTAAACAGCCAAGCATTTGGGCTCAATTAACAGACCAGACATAATACTGTCTTTTGGAGCATAACTTAAATCCAGTAAGGAAGTGATCAGTTACTCCACTAACATTTGTACCACTGTTGCAGCAGTGGTCCTATCTTGCCAGGCCAGTCATTATTGCTACTCACAGGTATCACAGAAAGATTGTTGATGACTTTTTTTTTTCTCCCAGTAGCATGCACAGAACTTTCTAACAGTACCAGATCTTGCCAGTACAAATGAGTCTTCCAGGTTGATAGCAGCTTGATTTTTCCATGTGCTATCATCAAACCCTTGAATCACATGGGCAGATGCTGTGTGCCATTAAGCATGTCTTCAGAACATGGTCTTACTATCAAATTCTGGAGCATAATCAAGAGAATTAATAATAGCCTAGAATACTGAGGAGTGATGTCTATGAAACCTATTGACCCAAAACTCAACATTTTTAATTTTCATATTTTATTCATGAATTATGATGATTGTATCTACAAGGATATAAATTATAAATCTGTTTATTTAGGATAATCTATTATTATATATAAAAAAGATCATTGACAAGTACTTGTAGACTCCAATCTTTGAAATAATATTTGCTGTAAAGAAATATATTAGAGGTACATAGTCTACATATTCACATAAATATTTTCATATTTTTTCGTGACTTTCTAAGTGATAGAGCTCTTCCGAGAGAAGATAGTCTTTTTATCTTTCCCCTTATTTTAAATTACTTTGTCATTTTAAAATGTATCATTTAAAAATGTTTAGCCAGGTGGTGGTGGTGCATGCCTTTAATCCCAGCACTTAGGAGGCAGAGGCAGGCAGATCTCTGTGAGTTCAAGGCCAACCTGGGCTACAGAGTGAGTTCCAGAAAAGGATACACAGAGAAACCTTGTCTCAAAAAAAAAAAAAAAACAAAAAAAAACCCACAAATAAATAAATAAATGTTTATTTCCCAAAGATAGAACCATAGAAAAAAATTTTAAAACTAAACTACACATTAAAATCCTAAATGAAAGTCAGATTTAGTCAGGTAAATAAATAAAATAAAAATAACATCACTTATGAATAGAGTCATTGAGTTTTGCAAAATTACTTTGCTTATTTAATTATTATAATAAATTTTTAAGATGAATTTACATACCCCCCCCTCAAAAGCATGTATTACCAGGAAAATCAAGCCTCTTTCCCACAGAGTGTGTAGTAACATAAGCTGGATCTTTGTAAATATAAGCTTGATTTTCTATTTACCTAAGTCTCCATCTTGTTAAATGTCTTGTTTTCTTCCACACAGCTGAAGCCTAAGCCTTTCAGAATGTCCTCTGAGCTGTACATACTTGAAAAAAGCAAAAGAGGAAAAAAAAAGGTGAAAACCTCTACTGACTTCAAAGGAACATGCCTTAGAGTGCCAGGCAGTCAGGCGTGAGCTACTCTTCTTAGGTAGTATACTTAGCAAGTCAACCCCAAACTGATGAGTTTCATAGATGGTGTGCAGATTTCCAAGCACCTCTGTTCACGTATTTTCTTTGTTTCCTTGTTTGCTCTCATTGTGGATACTACAACCCTAAGGATCCAGAGGGATGAATTAATAGCACCACATTCTGATTCTGTTGTGGGCTCGTCCCTGACAAATCCCACTTCTCTGCTCACTTTTCTTTATGTTATGCTGTTGCACGGTGGTATGTTATTCATCATGCGAGTGCCTTTGACCTACCAACTCCTGGCAGAGAGGGCAGATGCTGTGTGCCATTAAGTTCATTGTTGTGAATTCTTGGAATCCTTTAACGAGAGGTCCTGTGGAGTGTTTGGTGTCATCAAGCTGGCAACAAAATGTGGGTTTTATTTTACTGTTCAGATATTAAAATACCCTCACAGGAAAGAATGGGCTGAAATTCATCTAGAAGGATGCTTTGTTCTGTTGTGTGCAGATTCGGTCCTGTTGTGATTGTTTTTATCTTATTTTTTTATTTGCTCTTTTGAGGTACTGTGGATTAAACTCAGAATTTCCCCATGCCAAGCAAGCATTCTGTCATTGAGCTACAGCTACAGCATTTTTTTATGCCAAGATTCTTTATTTAAAATTATGAGAGAGTGTCATAAACACTAAATTATATGTATTGAGCTGGCGAGATGGTTCACCAGTAAGAGGCACTTACTGCTGCTACAGCTGATGACCTGGTTTGATCCCTGGGTCTCTGTGGAGGAAAGGTAGAGGCAACTCCTGCAAGTTGTCCTCTGACTTTGACATTTGCACAGTAATGGTGAATAGCCAGCTGTGTGACATTTCTAAATTTCAATTTCTCCCAAGTGCAAAAAAACCCTAAGTAATATGCATACATGTGCACAATGATCAATAAATGACATATATCTGGTACATAAACACATGTGTCTTTAATATATTGAGATTCCTTGCATTGATATAATAAATAATGGACACAGCAGCCACATGATGTATATAGCAAATTTATTATTATTCTTTCTTATCACAATGGAAAGTCGGTAGTTTTTGAGGCACAAAATTGAGCATGTAATATGTGTCTATGTGTACCTCTAGGATTAATACTGTACCACACACCATTGGCAGCATATATATACTGTGTCAAAAACTCCCAGTGATAAAAAAAAATGGATGGAACTCACTTTCTGTCCACCATGCTGGGGTGTTGGAGCAGAGATACTGATTTAGAAATAGCAATAAGACTTCAGATTCATTAGGGTCTCAGGTCTTCTGAAATATAAAAATAAGAACACTTCAAATATTCTGTTGATACTTCTGAGCATTAGTGCTACTTCTATTATATATGAAGTTAGTTATAATGTTGCCTTTTTTTCTTAGAAAACTCAAAATTGTTAATAGAGGCCAGTATGATTATATTTGGAAAATTTGAAGGCTGGGTAGAGATCAAATGTGTTGCCTTAAACTTTTAACCAGAAGCAGATATACTTATGAACTTCAAATCTTTAAGGAGCTTTGTCAAGGATGACTCAAGCATTCTTGCCTGAATGTTTATAAGGCTAATTCATTGCTATAGGAACTAGTGAGTGAGCTCCAAGAGGCTATTCTTTGTGGCCCAGATAAATGATACCTAACCACATTTATTACTCTTAGCTTCATTTGCTGTGAGATAGAAAAGCACAGCTAA
Source organism: Onychomys torridus (assembly GCF_903995425.1). Taxonomy (NCBI): domain Eukaryota; kingdom Metazoa; phylum Chordata; class Mammalia; order Rodentia; family Cricetidae; genus Onychomys; species Onychomys torridus. The sequence goes on from NC_050447.1 coordinate 8,990,830, forward strand.
TTGTAGTTTTTAATCATAGGTATATCTTTAGCATTGTGGTATCAGGTATTAGGGTCTCAGGAATTCTACAATATAAAAAAAAGGACACCTCAAATTTGCTGATGATACTTCTGGAATTTTCATGTCAAACTATCTCTAATAAATATAAAAGTAGTCAATATTATATTTTTCCTGAGAAAAATTAAAGTTGTTTGTGGCAGCCAGTGTGACAGCCCCAGACTGTCTTCTGACTCAAAGGAGTACTGTGACAAGCTCTATAAAAGGGCCTGTGGGATGCAGTGGGCAGTTTCAAGGACCTCTTGAAGCCTCTGCCTCCTACTGACTCCCTGACTCTTTACCTACTCTAACATTAAAACTGCACTATCCAGTACTTGCAACCTGTGGCTATTTAACCTTGTTTAAAATTTTTGCAATTAAATAAAATTAAAATTTTATGTTAATCCCCTGGGTATATGTCAGTTTTGCCATATCTACTTGAGGCTAGTAGCAGTCAAGTTAGACTGCACAGATATTACAGAGTTTGGTTTGATAGAACAGATCCAAGATACTTAGCAGTTGAATCTGTATGTTTTTATTTTTAAATTTGTAATATAATCACAACATTCCTCTCTTCCCCTTTCTCCTTGCAAACCCTCCCAGATAACTGTCTCTGCCTTTTATCAAATTCATGGCCTCCTTTTTCATTAATTATTGTTATATGCATATATGTATACACATATACATATTTAATATTAAACAAACCTGCTCTGTCTATATAGTGTTAACTCATGTGTATGTTTTCAGGCTGACAATTTGCTATTGGGAACCAGGTGATGTGCTCTGCCCTGTAGAAATAAGAGCTAGAATAACACGGCACCCTTTCCTTCTGTCCACTGGAGCAAAGGACAACGTCATTCTCTTCATTCTTCAGCTATTCCACTTACATTTTTCCTAGACTGGTAGATTCAAGATGAGAGAAGAGAGGGAGGGAGAGAGGGAAGGAGGGAAGAAGGGAAGGAAGGAGGGAGGGAGGAAGGGAGGGAGGAAGAGAGGGAGGAAGGGAGGGAGGGAGAGGAGGCCCATGGCAGAAAACACTTATTTCCCTCAAGGTGGCCAGAAAAACAAAGGGATGAGGAAAGATCCAGGGTTCCCTTTAAAAATTTGACCCCAGTGATCTAACTTTCTCCTGCTAAGCCTCATTTCCTAGCTATCCCAACCGTCTCCCAATGTCTCCTCCATGACTGGTGACTACACTTTTAACACTTAGGCTTGGTGCTAAATTTAATATTTCAGTCACTGCAGGTTAGAATAGTAGTTAAAAGCATAGGCTCTGTTTCAGTTGACTGTTGCTGTAACCCTACAGCCTCAGTGTACAGGAGGTACACTTTGAGGTAGTTAAGAGACCACGAGGCCATTACCATATTAATAGCCCTCATCAACCCTGGCCAATGTCCATGTAAACAGGAGAAATCTGGGCATAAAGAAGAAAGAAAGAATATGTGCACAGAGTAAAGGCAATGATATGGTTTAACAGAGATAATGATCCATAAGGCATCAGGGAACCCAAACTGCTGATACCTTGATCTTGTATTTGTAGCCTTCCAAAGTCTCTACAACCACACTCCCATCAAAAAGCTAGAGTATAGTATTTGTTACACAGCTCTAGGTAGCCTTTATCAGGTCTAAAGCCAAACTGTTTGGGATCAATACCAGATCAACTTCGCACAGGCAGGTGACAACAGTTGGCTTACTTGACTTCTCTGGGTCTCAGTTTCCCCATTTGTAAAATAATAATGACAATGATGATAACTGTACCTTCATCAACAGGTTATAGATAATGAAAGAAGGAATGTGCCAGGTGCTCAGAGCAATACCAGGCACAGACAGGTTTGATAGATACATAGCAGTAACATATTTTTCTGTGTGGTTGGATTTTCCAGCAGTTGATATGGCCAAGACTATGCATCAAATGCACTTTGGAGAATATTTGAAGCAGCTTCTTTTGGAGTTGGACAGTATTCAAATGAGTCCCCCACATAGATACTTTCTTAGAAAAATAGTTCTCACTAGGAAATAAGAGAAAGTGAGTAGACTTTATACTCATGAGCCCTGTTTACACATCCCAATTCTGCCTCCATCCTCAGTGGGGCACAGAGGATGTCACTTCACTTCTCAGTCATGTTCCTCCCCCTTGTTTAGAGTAGTTATTGCCCAAGAAATCTTCCAGGGATAGGAAAGGTTTGACACTGCTAATATGTCACATACTAGGCTAGCTGTGTGGCTCCTGGGCATTAACAGGTGCCCAATGCAGTTAAACCTCCCATTTCTTTAGTGCAACCGCACAACGGTGAATTCCAGGTCTTGTGGTAAGAATCAAATGATTAGATATATTTTACGCCAAGTTAACTCTGAATACCAAATAGAACAGCAAAGGAAGACTGCCAGAAAGGTCTTGATGTACTCACCAGCCAGCCAAATACAATGTAAACATCCGTAAAACCTCCTGGTTTGCACAGACCTTCCAAGACTTGCTGGGTAACACCTGCCCATGCAGCTATGGAATTTGAACCAATGATATCCAGAAATTCTTGTGTGTTCAGGAAGTGAGAAGAGTTAGGGTGTGAAGACAAAGCAAACTTCACCCCCTCCCTTGCTCTGTCCGTGTCTGTTTAGTTTGTGCTTTTCAGGACTCCTTAAAACAAATTAGCATGAGACAGAGGGATTGAGAGAAACCATCACACAACACAGTGTCCCAAGGATCGATCTGGCAGAACGTCAGCAGGGAGCTTCAGGTATTAAGAAGTAATTGCAGTTCATGTTTTGTGACTTCCAACAGTAACAGGAATGAGGCATTGTTTAGATGCAAACACCAATTCACCTTTATCAAGAGCAACAAATAGACTCCTAGCCCGGAACAAGGCATGCTGATTGCCCCTCATTTCTTCTAATGCAGTTGCCTAAAATTAAATTATAGAATCCTACTGTTTATCACATACAAACAGATTCTGTGATTACAACTAAATCCTGAAATAACTGTGTTCTAGCTCCCAGTCTTTGCATATAAATTGAAACCTTATTACGTGTAGAGAAACCACTTATTTTAATGTCAAGCGAAAATCGGAGTGAATGACCACTCAGAAGGTTCCATCATTGTCTGTAAAATGGTAGCTCATCAATTACAGCATTAACCACACAGTCATTTACAAAGTGCGTGCTAAAAAAAGAAACCTGCAGTTTATGGATGGAATTGTCACCCCTCTCTCGGCTAAAGCCATTTTCCTCGTGGGTTGCATGTACTGTGAAACCTGACAGCTAGTTAAACTTCGCTGGCTTTGTGCTGTCAACCAACCACTTTAGGAAATTGAAGCCACCCACCAATCATTTATGTGCTCTCTTCTTCACTGGCCATTTAGTACTTCATTTTTGTCCCTCACAGATAATTTTTGTGACTTCTTTTGGGTTTGATTTAAGGTCTAATTGTGCTTAATGAATGAAAACAGCTTGGCTGTTAAACTTTCCACCCATGCATACCCACGTGTAGTTTCATTATATTCTAACTACCAAAGTGTTCCGTTCCAATTATACAGCTATTTTTATTCCACAAAATAGTTTTATAGAGCTCATTGTGGCGAAAATATTTCTATTTACTTCAATAATAACAATTTAAAATACCGGGTTACTGTCTCTATTACTCAGTCACAGTCTTTGGTATATAAATTTTTGTCAAGCTCTTTGGTCTGACTACATTCTTATAACTGAATTAACATTAGTCTCAGATACTTGTTGCAATAATTACTTTTAATAATTTCTGGGATATTTTTAAATTTATGAGCCCATTTAAAATTGTAATTGTGGATACACCCTTTTAATATAAATGTGTCTACATGTGGTGTCTTGATTTGAGAATTAAAGAAATTCCCTGTGCATGTAAAGGCCCATAGACAGGTTAGACATCTCTATAGTGATTTTTACTTTGAAGAGTAAATTTGTGAAATTCAGTTTGAAGCAAATATTTGTGAAATGAATAATGAGGAATAAAAGTCCATTGGAGGGGCTGAACTATTTATATTCTAGATGTTTCTCTCTTGATTCCCCCATTTTCATCATCAATCTTTTCCTACCACCCTTGGCCTCTTATGTATCATGCAGAGAGAAATGTAGTATATGTTATCAAATTACTGCTTAGTTATTACTGCTATGGTTCTTTGGATAAAATATATATATTATAAGATATATTTCTATAAGACTCACATACTACTTTACATATATATCATATTATATGCACATACATGTTCAAATATACGTATATTTGTATGATTTACAATAAAGATTTGACATATAGTATTATGGTAAGTGACAGTTTCTCAATGGCTGTCACTCACAGGATCATAGTGTGTGTGAGCCATGTTGGAATCCCCCCGCCTGCAAGCTGTTCCCTCCCACTAGTCTTAAAATTTTGTTCAGTTGTCCTTAAACTTTATTTCTTTATTTTAGCAGCAGACACACCCAACTCACTGCAATATTACTGTACATTGAAATAAAATATAAATGGAACATCTTCATGCGAGGAGATGGTAGGTGAAGGTGAAGGGCTAGAATCTGTCCATACACTTGGCCTCCTTGGTTTAGTGTCTTCCTCCATTGCTCTATTCACAGTAGCCCTGAGGTATAAGGGGCATAGTTTTGACACCATTTACCAATTGAGTACTCATGCAAATTTCATGCATTATGGATAAAACATAGAAATCAGGTTTGGCTGTTTTTCATGCATATTCTCAAGACTCATTCTATGTTCAGTTATTTGCCTTCACTCTTCACAGCCATGTTTCATTTTTAAATCTCTTTTCTCTGTATTATTCAGTGGCTTGTGTTTTCACATGGGGCAGGGATACTGTTAGTCTGTGTGTGGAAGGTTCAGGGGACCATGATAACTTGTCAGGAACTACACACCCACTGCCAGGGAAAACAGGTGTTTTTGAAATAGTTAGATAAGGTGATACAAAAGCAGACACACAGACAGTAGATTCTTCCTAAAGTTATTGCTGTGATCTGTCACAGTTATTCATTGAGTAGGAAGAATGTCACACTTGGCACATTAGATGGCCAACTTCCCCTCAACCCCATAATTCCTTTCTATTTCATGTCTCCCACATTTTCTTTTTCTTTTTTTTAAATTGCATCATCACCCACTGCTTCCAACTAGTGCTGTCTACATGCTCCCAGATGTGGGCCATATGCTGGAGCATAAGCAATCTAAAAGGGCCAGACCCTTGGAGATGCAGCCAGTTGTCAATAGCTTCTCAGCTAGAGCATGGGGCTCCTGAGCTACTCTCTGGCCCTGTAGGAATGTTGACTGGCTGGATCTGGTGCAGGTTTTGTGTAGGCGCTCACAAATGTTGCAAGTTCATGTGTGCAGTGGCACCATCGTGTATGGAACTACCACTTCACAGCAGCCTTCCAGGACCCTGGGATTTTAGAGTCTTCCTGCCCCCTTGGCTGGAATATGGATCCTACCCTGGAATCTTTAGATTGTGTGTTTAACTTGGAATACCTGTAGAAGACAGAAAGTAGAAACCTTAATACTGTGTGTGATGTAAGTTGTGTATAGATTGGAAAGGTTTATTTAAATTTTATTTCTGTGAATTAAGGATAGATTTACATAATTCATGTCCTTTGTCATTTTCTTCAAAGACTTAGTAAAAATGTGTCATTGTTTAATGACAGCAGTAACATAAGGTTGCTGTGATATCCATGAAGGGGCTTAGAGAGCTGAGGACACAGGTCCTACAGAACAGGACACTGTTACTCATTTGGTTACATTTTACATAATTCCATTTACTTTGCACTGCTAAATGTTAGAAGGAAAAATTCCCACAGTGTAATTTATTCCATGTCCAGTTTTTTGCTTCTTAATCTTTTTTGATATTATAGTTTAATTAAAACCTTTTCCATTCCCTTTCCCCCACTAATCCCTCCTATCTATACCTCCTAACTCTCCTTCAAATTCATGGCCTCTTTTCCCCTAATTGCTGTTGTATACATGTATGTGTATGTATATACATACTCCTAACTATAACCCATTCAAATGTATAATTTTGCCCATATTATGACTTAGGGCTGGCCATTTGTCACTGGGCAACCAATTGTCGTGCTCTTCCCCAGGAGAGTCACCTCTCCCACCCCACCTTTCCTAAATTGCCCATAGTTCTTTGTGTAGCATTGAGGCCCTATGGGATTTTCTCCATTCTATTTGACATGTTCATATTCTTTATAGTATGTAGACATCCACAAATGTAGTTCTGGAGGTGAATAAGCCAGGTTATAAATCCCATTCTTTCCATATTTGTTCATTAAGTACACTTTGTTTGTTTGACATTTGCTTTTCATTTGATTGTGTTTCTTTGTACAATACATGAATGTATGATGTGAGGCAAGTGTGGATACAGAGATGTAGTCTGTAGCTTTATGACTTTAGGACCAGAGATTACCCAATGCTGCTTAGTGGTTCACCCTTGGATCTCCCTCAGCTTGCTTAGAGATGGTGGGAGGGCTCTCCCATATCAATCATCAATCAAAACACTCTTTCATAGACATGGCCATCTGCCAATCTGATCAAGGCAGTGCTTCCTCTTCCTACCTCAACAATTGTTCTTGAACTTGTAATAGAGGGAAGACATTGTCTTATATGCTAATAGAATCTATGAAAATTGTGTGTTTATGTGTTGAGCAAAGAGTTGCTAGTCCTTGGCTCAGTTGATTGGCTTTTCTGTATTTGCTGAATTCACGTACTTATTCATGTTTGGCCTTGACCTCTTGCTCAATAGTGAGCCCAATACTGTCAACATTGTCACCTTATCTTCCCGTACCACTAGATATATCAACTCCCCTTGAGAAAAAGGTCAGTATACTCCAAATGACTTCTGTCATGGTAGGATCCTCAGCAGTGTGGCCACCCATCTCTTCTTATAGGCAACAAGCAATTTTGGGTTTCTTTCTTACCTATGAAAATTGCCTGTCCAGTGGCAATTTATCAGGAAACACATATAGGTAAAAGTGTAGAAAATTAATGTGGTACAGGATGATTCATAACTAATAGGTATAGCATGTGCTAGAAAAAAAAAAGGTGTTTGATGTTTTTCTCACTTAGCAATAAATTACAATATCAGACCATATAGAGGGTCACTCATTTCTGTTGCCAGTTAAACTCTGATTAATCTACCTTAATGTGTTGTTATAATTACTTTATTTCAATTATTTTTTAACCTTCTGGCAACTCAGTGCCCCATTGGCTGTTTCTGTGCTCTGGTTTCATCCTATGATTTGAACTTACTTTTCTCAATCTGAAGTCATCATATGTTGATGTTTCTGTGTGTACCTCTCAGTGTCGTCTCTTAAAATTATCAGTCCCATCTATCTATTTCTCTGTATAGACTGTGACATATTGGAGGAATGTAATAAATTTGATCCCATCTTCCATGGAATCCTGCCAGTTTATCTCAAGTCACTCCCCATAGAATACTCAACTTTTTTGACCATGGTTTGGGAAAACTTCTCATAGTCACTGGCATGCATAACCACATGGACTCATCCCACATGAAGTTCAGCAACATTGTTATATCCCCTCCTTTCTTCATCATGGAAACCTTTAGTTAGTATTTCTGATGATGACTTCAAGCCATCATAAATCACAAACACACGTCTATTAGTATTACTTAAAAATACTAAGTACTACTATTCGTACAGAGCTGTGTGTTTCTATCAAAGGCTGGAACTAATTAGGCTGATGAACCACACAGTTCTCTATCTCAGACCCAACCTTTGCTCTTAAGCTTGGCCTTCTGGAGCCTTCTGGAGTCACTTGCTTGTTTTGTCATTCATCTGGAATCAATTTGAACATCCTAGGATTTGAGGTCAGAGAACACAACTCTTCCATATTTAAACCTTCTCTCCACTATCTGCACTTCCCATTTTATTATAAGCGTTTTACTCTCATTTTCTACTAATTACTTCTCTAATGAATATTGTGTCATGAAAGATAATCTCTGGGAAAGCTGAGAATAAGATTAATGTTAGCAAAGACTGTAAAGCCTCAGATGAAAGATGGAGTGGACCTCATCACATTCCCATTGAAACAAAGCAAAGACAACAGCGAAGACCAGCAAACAAGTCATATTTGTATGTACCATCAATTATTCTAGCACTTAGAATTCCTACATAATAAAGATTATACATCTTCTGAATTTATTAGCTTGGTATTTAGCATGTTTCATGGGCAAAATAGCAAAGACAGTTCATTATTGCTGGTTAAATTAGCATCATGAAAATGTGGCCAGCAAAAGGTCATGGAAATAAGGAGCCATCCAACTAAGCAATGTGTCCAACCATTCATCACTATCACTTTTAAAAGGCAATCTGATTATTTAAATTAACTTGGCTAAAGGCTACAATTTGGATAAAAGTTAATAATTTAAACATAAATGGCAGGATTAGGTCTTTCTTTGGATAAAGCTGGGATAACATATATATGCATGCAGAGTATTGAAATTGTCCTCGAGAGAAGTGAATGCCAAGGAAACTGTACTAGAGTCTATAATCTGTGAGATTTCATCAAAAAAGTTTACTTTTTTGATATTTGTATTGTCTAAACTCCTTGCACTTTCATTTATTTAATTTTTATTTCAAGCTGGTAAACTCAGAGTTTCCTAAGAAGGATATTGAAACAATTTGTTATTCATTTGATAGCCCTAATTAATAGTTCTGATTGTTGAGACAAAGGAAAAAAATATGCTCTATTGTTTTCTATTCTTAACAGAAACCAGGAGTTAAAAGACCTTGGTGAGCTGTCCCCACACTGGGACAACCTACGGAAAAATGTCCTTACTCACTGTGATCAAATGGTGACTATGTACCAAGACATCCTGACAGAACTCAGCAAGGAAACAGGTAAGAAGCAGTGATGTCACTTTCCTGGACCAAATTATGTTTACTGATGCCCTCTGGGAACAAGGAGGAGAGTTGCTGCTGCAGAGATCAGGGAGCCGAAAGTTAAACTCTTTGTAGCTCTCTTATCTTGGCATAGAAAGCAAGGGAGAGTAAACTATGTTCCTCTGTGTTATGGTATTATTATAGTAATGTAACAATAAAGGAAAGGATTTTAAATTAATATATGTGAGGAAAGTGAAGGAATTAATGTTTTCCTTCCTAAAGTTCTTGTAACATCATCATTTCTGCCAAATATATCTTTAACACACACGTGTTTATGCATCTGTTTATTCATTTGCTAATCATTTCCAATCTTCATCCTTCTAGGGTCCTCTTTCAAATCCAGCAGCAGCAAAGGAGAGAAAACCTTAGAATTTGTTCCAATAAATCTACACTTGCAGCGGATGCAGGTGCACAGCCCCCACCTCAAAGGTATCTGATCCCCCAGGAGTGTCAAGCTGTGTCACCGGTGTGCCTGTTTATAGAGCCTGACCATGGCAGAGTCCATAATTAAGAGTTCGCTTAGCAGGAGGACAAAACAGCCCCAGCTGATGCTGGCCCTCAGAGATGAAACAAAACAACACTGCTGGTGCTTTTCCTGGGATAGTTATAAATGTGGCACCTGACTTGAGTTAGAGATGAAAACTCAGAGCATTGGCTCTCTAAGTAGCATTCATAATGCCTGAAGGGTAATCACTTTGTGACTGCTTTAATTGGAAAAAAGAAAAGTAGGAAACGAACTCTCTATTGTTATCTTTGGTAGAGGCCTAAACTCCAGAATAAGCAGTATCCTGCTTATCTGCTTTGGTAACTATTAACAGCAACAATCTCTTTCTTGTGAGGACAAGTGAGCTGGTGAAAGTAAGTCAATAGCAAGTGGTGTAATATTTTGTTTGACCTCTTGTCTAGGAGAAAAGTGTGGGTTCTCAGAGCACAGCTGAGCTGGATCTCAAGTGACTGATGCAATACATTTATTATTGTTCTGTGAAATCCTTACTGATTCTTCTATTATTATTACACCCATTTAAGATGTTTGTATATGGGTGTGGTATGTATAGTATGTGGGTATATGTGTGCATGTACTACCATAGCACCTAGGCAGAGGTCAACCTGCAGGAATCATGTTTCCCTTCTACCAGGCACCAAACTCAGGTCCTGGAACTGGTGACAAGTGCTTTTTAAACAGTGAGATACCTCTTAGCCCTCCTTCTCATTGAAAATAAAATATTTTAAATTTTCCTCCTAAGTCCCTTTAACTTATTTATCTATCAGTCTTATTTTATGCTTTGTTTTTGTTTTTAATTTTTTCTTTGAGACAAGTTTACATGTAGACCAGGCTGGCCTCAAATTTACTATATAGATGAGGTTTCTGATCCTTATGCCTCCACCTCCTGTGGGATTACAGTGTGTGCCCACACCTTTCACTTTATTATGTCCTGGGGATATGATGGCAGGATCAAAGCATTCAAGAATTCTTCCTTGATTGCTCTCTGTCAATAATTTCAGCATTAATAATATGGAATGGTTTTAAAGCCACCAGACACTAAAGTGTAGGATCTTACATTGAAGAACTATCACCATGTATTTTTCCTAAAGCTAATGTGAAATGATGTTTATGGTGCAGTCAAAGTCTATGCCTTTCAGCAGCAGATTTGAATGTGAATTAGAGCTGTACGAACTTTTACATATGGCCTGGGTCCTTCATTTAATCCGTTACGTCAGTATGGCTCTTAATATCATTTACAATTAGGTGAGATGGCCTATGTAAAACATCTGAAGCAACATAGGAATAGCAGTTTATTATGTTGGCCTCTGATATCATGAAGCCAAAATGTATCCATGCATGTCATCAAAACCATTAAAACTAGAGAAAACTGAGATGCTAATCAAAGACAAATATGTCTTGAAGTAGGAAGTGGCCAGGATTAAGGAAGAGGTGAACTAGAGAACCATTTGGAACTGTTTTTACACACAAGTACTTAATGGCAGGCACAGTAAAGTTGGAAGAAGAGAGTAATTTTGACTCTTACCATGGACAAATGATAGTGTCTTAGTCTTTACCCATGTATACCATATTGAGCCAAATGGGTACAGATTTGGGTTCAGGCTGAGTTAGTCATTATAATATTTAGTAATGATTCTATATATAATTTTATTATAAGGCTGTATTATCAACAGTGCTTTTTTTTTACTCCATATCTCTTATAAAAATTTATATTCTATGACATGTTCTAAAATATTATCTGAAAGATAAACTGTAGTGGAGTAGGATGAATGCACTATTTTTAGCCTCTGATTCTCTGAAAAACAACTGGAGACTAAAAGGCAGGAATTTAGAAAATCAAACAAAACCTCGTTCATTATTCAATTTGGCTTGGCATGCATGCATACTGGCCTCCAATGACTACCATAATGAAATACCTGAAGCAACCAGAAATCCAAGTGTCAGCCAGGCCATGTACCATGTGAGCCTGCAGGGAGCCCTCCTTCATTGTTAGGTGGTTTCTGACCTTTCTTGCCACTTTTTTACTGATATGAATATTCACTTGCTACTCCTGCAGCCTTACATGTTGCATGCATCTCTCCTCTATAACACTGTCTCTCTCCCTCCCTCTCTCTCGCTCACTAGCTTTCTCTCAGATTTCTTTAAGAACACTGGTCTTATTGGGCCAGGGCATAGCCCAGTGATCTGTCATTAACTTGAAAGTGTTGCAAAGACTCTGTTTTAAGGAGTGGTTTGATCGTGGGCAGATCCTTCCAATGCAAGGCTAATGTCTAGCTCTTGAATCGGGTGACTGAGCAGCACCATGGTTGTGATGTCTCCTACTGACAAATGAGATAACCTGCAGTTAACTTCAGATTCCCTCACTCTACTAATTTTTCATTTTTATTAATGACCTAAGTGTAACAAATATCCCCAATAGAGATGCTAGACACCGATGAAGCCACAGACAATGGTAACAGAAACAAAATCTCCAGAAGGAAAATTATAAGTGCTTCGGTGTATTTTATTTTTAGAGTCTATCACTTACAAACATTATAAAATACATATTCTTATAATAGTATAATAATCTGTTATAATTCCTTTATATGTTGGATATAACAAAGTACTATATTGGAGGTTAAAATGTAATGAATTCAAATGAAAGCAATTGTTTTTCTTTAAAGAAGTAAAACTTTAGTGTTAGTTAAGTTACACTTAATCCTGTAATTGAGCAGCAACATTTTGGCAGGTCTATTTGTAATGTATATCATTGAATTCTTTTATGTAACTGCATTATTAATACATTACTAATTTTGGATACTAGAGCTCTATAAATCTTAAATACATGACCAGAATTTTATAATTTTATTCTAGTTTTTTTAGGTATAACTTGTTAAAGGGCCACGATGCCAGGGTATGTGCAACAGGAAGGGGAGAAAGAGTGGGGGATACAGAAAGAAAGACCCTAGAGTGAACACTTGACCCAACTTGACTCAATGAATCTGTCTTGTGGGTTCAACATTTAGTTTCCTGAGGCAACCCTGTTAATGAGTTTAACTCTAACCATATTCTAGTGAAGCAACCATTGGTTATCTTTTCAATGTTCCTTCATATCTGTTCTTTTGTTGTGAAGAAATACCATGACCAAGGCAATTTATAAATAAAAAAAGCATTAATCGGGGGCTTGCATAGTTTTAGGGGCTTAGTCTATGATCGTCATAGCAGAAAGCATGGAAGCAGGCATGAAAAAATAGAGCTGGAGTGGGAGCTGAAAGCCTATATTGTATCTGTAAGATAAAGGTATTGAGACAAAGCAAGACTGGACCTGGTGTGGCCTTTTGAAACTTAAAGCCCATCCCCCACTTATACAGCTCCAACAAGGCCATAACATCTAGCCCTTCCTAATCACTCCACCAACTGGGAATCCAACCTTCAAACATATAAACATAAGGGGGGTATTCTCATTCAAACCGATATCATGGAAAGCAAAAATGAGAGATATACCACTAAAGCCAACCAGAAAACTAGAGCCTTTTAGTTGCTAATTGAGTCCATAGGGGAAGGGCCAGCTCTGGGTTTGTATAAAATAAAATAAAACTTGCAAGCATGCTGTACAGACATGCACATTCATTGGTTTTCCTTGTTAGTTATTTCAAGTGGTTACTATTGAAAGTACCTTAAATAATGTCTGTCTAAAAATATTTTAAAAATATTAATATCATGAGAGTGAACTTAGAATCAGATTCAACACCAATTAGATTTTTCAATGAAACTGAGAGTATTAGCTCCACGAGGAAGAAGCAAACAAGAGGGGCTGTTAGAGTTTCCTCAACCCTGAATCTCAAGAGTCAGGATGCATCATCTCCTCAGTATGGATAATCTTTCTCAGGTTAGTTCAGTGATGATCCCAAATTGTTTGAGCTAATTAGAAACACAAACTCACCAACTTCTGCTGATTCATGTCAAAGGGATTTGTGTGCCATTTTGAAGTCAGGGATTAGGTTTAAATTGTTCCTTGATATGAGATCATCATGCATAGATTTTTCTATTAACACATTTTTATAGCTGAAGAGATTTTAATGAGATCTCCTGTAAAAACAGAGCTATTTCATTTCTATTATTAAATGCCATTTAAAAGCTACAAGAAATTCTATTATGAATTCTCAAATAAATCTGGTCTTTGTAACTTGATGAAGCTTACTCACTGAAACTCTGCTTCCCTTTGGCATGGGACTTATTGCTGTTTCCACAAAACCAAATTGTTTTTGAGATACATGTAATGGCAATGAAGGAAGGCACACTGTAGACAAATTTCTAAATGGTCTTATTAAATAAAAAAAAAAAACCCATGGAGCCAAATATAGGGGTGAAAGCCTTAGAGAGACCAGGGAAATAGGGAGAGCTACCAGCCAACCTTACCTCACCAACGGCCAACCCTACCTCACCAACTCTGCAGCTTCCAAATTAGAGCTACTTACTGTCTACCTATGCCTTTATATGCCTTACTGTTGTGCCCTCTCATTGGCTCTTAGTCCAGCTACCCCACTTCCTTGTCACTGTCTGTACAGACCTTCAGGTCTCTATCGTTGGTACTGGGATTAAAGGCATGTGTCACCACGCTTGGCTCTGATCCCTGGTATGGCCTTGAACACACAGAGAATCCTGCCTGCTAAGTGATGGGATTAAGGGTATATGCTGCCTGACTTTGTTTACTTAAAATGGCTGGCCTTTTCCCCCTATCTCCAGAAAAGCTTTATTTATCAAAGGACAAATAAAATATCACCACATTTCCCCTTTTGTGTCTAATAAAAATAAAAAAATTTAAAGAGTTATAACTAATATAAGAAAAACTATATACAATAAGTACAATAACTGTATATAATATATACAAGCAATAAATACATCAACAATGTCTGGTCCATTTGCATTGACCAATTCAGAGAAAATGTTCCATTATCTATCCTATTTTTGGTGAATCCAAAATATATCTAATTCACCTTTTATCCTAACTTATATTACCAACAGAAAACTATCTTATGATGTCTTTCAAACCTACACACTTAACACCTCTTAGTGAGTTTCTTTTCTGAATTTCTTAACAAGGAAAACTGTAACTAGAGCTATCTAATCTTTAACTCCCTCAGAGAACCAAGAAGGAAGTAATATTTCCTAGTAAAACAGTAAGGGCAAACAAGCGACTTTCAAAAAAATGTGAGCTGACAGAAACAGCCAGCTGCCTGGACAGTCACCCAAGGTTTCTCCTCACATTGGGGCATTTCTTTGGCCTACAGGTTTAGCATATCTGATAGTCTCATTTGTGAAATAGGATGTACACAAGGCCTACAGCTCAACCTTACATTTGGTGTGAGTCTTCCATATGCCAGATAAACTTGAACTCCACCAGTGTCCTGTCATGATTCAGGTTTTTAATTTCTGGAAATTGCTGGTGTTTTAGGAATTTGGCTGCCCATTCTTCTTGGCTTGTAGGTAGCTTCATCTCCTTTACTAAATGCCAGTCTACTATTGAGAGGTTAGACTCCATCAGTCTAGTTACTCCTTCAAGAATAACTGTTTCAGCTACTGTTCCACTGCACACCAGAAGCCATTGGTCCACTGCCTATTCAGCTGCCTTCAAAGAAAGGGGCACTGTACCTTTTCCAGATTGCAATGCCACTGCAGCAGTGGTGCCATATTACCCTGGCCTCAGAGGATGCCTGTTGCCAAAGCTTCAACTACAGTTGTCTTGGCAAAGATTGGTAGTATTTTGTTTTGTGTCCTGTTTGTCCATTTTGGATATCATATTGTCCTCAGTCAGTATGAGAGCACTTTGTTGTCCAGTGGCTAACTTTTGCCACAATGAAAGTTAACTCCATATGCATTTTCTTCAATGCCCATGTCTTTTCTGAAGTAGATTGGTGCTGCCAGGAGTAGACATGTCTCATGGTGATAAAAAAAAGGGGAAATATGTTATTAAAACAATTTAAATGCCATATTTTATAGATCTCTGAAGAGTTTGAAGATGACCTGTCTATCTAAAATATATGGGCATCAAAGACACTCCATATGGAGTTTATCTTCTTCTTGGCAAAAATAGCCATTTGGGCAAGAAACTGTTCTTGCCTGGACTGCTTGACAAAAGGTTGTATCAACTGGACATTCAGGACCCATAGAAAGGTGACCACTGAACTTTGCAAGGCAAAATGGTCCTTCAGGTTCCTGCTTTGCCGAAAAAACTACCAGATATTCTACAGGACACAGAGAAAAATGACTGAGAGACTCTAGGCATATGGGCTGAAAATAGATGCCCCAACATTACAGAAAAACTTTGGATGACTGTCCAGGCAGGCAGCTGTCTCTGTCATTCTAGATTTTTTAAAGTTGCTTACAATGCTCTTCCTGTTTACTTGGATAATATTATATCCTTCTGAGGTCTTTGATGTAGTTGAAGACTAGATAGCTATAATTATGGCTTTCTGTGATTATGATTAGAGATACGGTAGATATGAAACTTTAGACTCATAAATATAGGCTAGATAGAATATTTTCTTTAATTTTACAAAATACAAATAGACTAGATATTGTAATTATAATTCTTGTTTGTTATATGTAATTTTACTATGTTAAAGTTAAAACCTTCCTTTTTACTTAAAAAGAAAAGGGGAAATGCTATAGGGTAATGCTTTTGTAGACTGGTTTAATAAAATGCTTATTGGCCAGTAGCTAGGCAGGAAGTATAGGCAGGATAAGCAGACAAGGAGAATTCTGGGAAGAGAAAGGCTGAGTCAGGAGATGCTAGCCCGCCATCCAGGGAGCAACATGTAATGACACACAGGTAAAGCCATGGAAAACGTGGCAACATATAGATGAACAGAAATGGACTGAGTTTAAGTGCAAGAACTAGTCAGTAGTAAGCCTGAGCTAATGGTCAAGGAATTTTAATTAATATAAGCCTCTGTGTGTTTAGCTGGGTCTGAGCAGCTGCTGACCAGGTAGGACATAGGAAAACATTCAGCTACAGCACATTTTTAAAGAAAGACAAAGGGCAGGATGCTTTAAGAACTGTTTTAAAAGTTTTCTATGAAACACCCCACCTTTTTTTTAATGATTATCTGTTGATACCAAAATCTGAAGAGTTCTGTCATACATGACTAAAAACTGTTCAAATTATAAAGATACACAAAGAGTGGGTAAATAAGAATAATTTAAACTAATAGTACCTTTCCTGGTTATTAAATTGCTACCTTTCAATTTGTATTTTATTATATGAATGATTCTATTCTATCTGCTCTTGCCTAGAGAAAAACAATCAATTGTAGTTAATTTTGATTTTGAAGGAGTATGGTTAAGAATAAATGTGGCTCTTTAATTGGACATCTTTCTTCATTATTCTGAGACCAGGAAATTAACTACCTACATAGATCAATCTGCTACTTTGTAGTAACTGCAAGTGAAATTCAAGGCTCTGGGACCCAGAGAGAGAAACTTAGTTGTTCAAACTGTTCTCAGATGAGTGTTCCAAATACTAAGCTTCTCTTAGATAATAATTTTGTGAGTTCCATTGAAAATATTGGCTTTTAAGAAACTGAGTGATCTTCTTTGAATGTGACAGACTCTTTGATTTTAAGTTAAGGATTATATACTGTATACAGTGCACTGTTTTCCAGACCATGAGACAAAGTTCACATACCCATATCTGTAGCTGTAGAACAAAGCTGTTTGCTTATCCTGAAATCTGTGTTCATTTGAGGAAAAGATTCAATAGTATTTTCTAGTTGGTGTCTTTAGTGTTTCTTTTTGTGTCTTAATGCTGAAATTTAAAAATTCAAATAAACCTTTTAAATTGTGAAATAAGAAAAAGCTTTACTATCAAAACTTATGAACATAGAATAGATTCATAATGATCCAGTCTTTCTAAGCATTGAGTCTGGCTGAGAGGCAGAACCAATTTACCTTTACACACAGGAATGCAGGCCAGAGTGAGACCTTAAATGCTTCTTCAGTACCCAGACACAATTTTAGGTGTCCTGTACAAGAGACTGCATTAATGGAATGTCACAGGTAAATAGAGACTTGGGAAAGGAAAAGAGACACCATTTTAGAATTTAGATAAAGTGCTGATCCTGCATCTCGATGATCTAACATGTTTCTACAAAGGTCAAATGTGAGGGATGTTTTAAGGTCTTTTCTCTCTTTAAAATATATCTAGTGATGACTTAGAATTTCTTTTGCATTGGTTATGCTTTGATATTTTTAATTTAAAAATAATTTTTAAAATTTAGATATGAATTTTATGTCCTTTTTAATTCATAAATATTGATGCCATATTTAACTTGAGCATTAAAGTTTTTAATGTGAGCATGTGGAAGTCAGAAATGAACATTGTATTTCTTCTATTACTTCTATCTTTTTTATAATTTTAAAATATTTTACAAAATTATTTTTCTCATACTAGGTTTCCACATAATCCCCCAAAGCGCCTCAATTCCAGCTCTCTCTCTCTCTCCACTCTCTCATTCCCTCACCTCCCCACCTGAATCCTCCCACTGCCACTGTAGTACCCCACCCCCCAGTCAACTTATAAAATCTATGACTCCTCCCCAGGGAGATCCATGTTGTCCCCCCTAGAGCCTTCCTCTTTATATAACCTCTCTGGGTCTGTGGTCTGTAGCTAGATTATCTTTTACTTAACAGCTAATATACACATATAAGAGAGTATTTACCATGTTTGTCTTTCTGGATCTGGGTTACCTCATTCAGGATGATTTTTTCTAGATCTATCCATTTGCTTGTAAATTCCATGATGTCATTGATTTTAACAGCTGAGTAATACTCTATTGTATAAATGTACCACACTTTCTTTATCCATTCCTCAGTTGAGGTAGTTTCCAGTTTCTGGCTATTATGAATAAACTCACAATGAACATAGTTGAGCAAGTGTCCTTATGGTAGCATGGAGTGTCCTTGAGTATATGCCCAGGAGTGGTATAACTGGATCTTGAAGTAGATGAATTCCAATTTTCTAAGGACCCACCATATTGATTTCCATAGTAGCTGTACAAGTTTGCACTCCCATTTTAAATTCGATTATTTAGTTTTCTAAATACCTAGTTTCTTGAGTTCTTTATATATTCTGGATATTAAAACTCTAGTGGATGTTAAGTTGGTAAAAAAAAAAAAAATTCCTATTCTATAGGCTGCTGCTATGTCCTTTGCCTTACAGAAGCTTTTCAGTTTTATGAGGTCCAATTGATTTTATTGATCTTAGTGCCAGCACTATTGGTGTTCTGTTTAGAAAACTGTCTCCTCTGCCAATGTGTTCAAAGCTATTCCCCACTTTCTCTTCTACCAGGTTCAGTATATGTAGTTTCATGATGAGGTTCTTGGATCCACGTGGAGTTGAGTTTTGTGCAGGGTGATAGATATGGATATATTTGCATTCTTCTACATGCAGACATCCAGTTTGACCAGCACCATTTGTTGAAGATTTTTTTCTTTTCTTCTGTGTGTATTTCTGGCTTCTTTGTTAAAAATCAGATGTCCCTAGAAGTGTGGAAATATGTGTGTGATTTCAATTTGAGTTCATTGATCCACCTGTCTGTTTTTATGCCAGTACCATGCATTTTTATTATTATCTGTCTGTAGTACAACTTGAAATCAGACATGGTGATACCTCCAGCAATTTTTGTTGTTGTTGTTCTTTTGTTTGGACTATCCTGACTTTTTTGTTTTTCTATATAAACATTAGAGTTGTATTTACATCATTTCCTCCTCCTCTTTTTCCCCCTCTATCCAACCCCTCCAGAGTACTGCTCCTTGCTCATTCAAATTCATGGCCTCTTTTTAGTTGTGGTCACAGTCACACACACACACACACACACACACACACACACACACACACACGCACACATGCACACAAACACAGTTTTTCCTAAAGGTTTAAATGCATCCTGCTTAGACCATATATTGTTAATTGTATGTATATGTTTTCAGGTTGAGCATTTGGTAATGAGTAGCCACTTAGTGTGCTCTTTTCTATTGCTTTTTTTGGTTCCTGGCATTTCACCTTCAAGAAGAAGCATAACTTGAACTTGATTTTTATTAATATGTAAATCTTCCCTAGAATTTCATACACTCTACCTTCTTTTGTTTTTAATTTATTTTTACTTTCTTGTAAATGTGATAATAAATGACACTTAAAATTCTCAAGCTGATAATTTCATTAAGTGAATGGGACAAGGAGGGCTATTCTTAATAAACATTCAGAAACACTGTTTTTAAAAAATGCAAATGCTGCAATTTTTTGATAAATCTATTTCTTACAAAGGTGTGGGTCATAAACAAAGCTAATTCATGTGAATAGGAGGGCTGATTACATATGCCTATATGTTGATAATTAGAGTTAACTTTCTTAATGATAGAGAAAGAGGATACACATAAATTTAAATGTAGAAGAAAAGAACCCAGAGTCAGTTTTATAGTTCTGTATTGAAGTCAAGGATATCAGTATGACTCACATTTCTGTTGTTTGTCAAGTATAAATAAACAGATGAGTAAGTAACACAGATGTTGGTGTGCAGTAGTGAATAAGTATACAATGTTTCCCTGTTCTGTCCATTCACAGGGATGGTGACATTCCAATCGGGGAGAGCACACCCAATTCTCAGGGCTCAATTCATACCTTTTATTTTCTAATCAAAAGATGATACTTTTTCCTTGAATCTTGAACACTTGTGGCTTTCTATAATGGTCCCCATTTAATGAAAAGAGAGGAAGAGAGGGGTAAGAGTTTCTCTTATCTATGAGTATAAGGATGTATATTAAGAATGCAATTAGAGATTATACTGGTTTGGGAAATTGGCAGTAGTAGGTTCTTCTCTATGGTCCCTATCACTACAAGTGGTTGACTAGGTTTCAGTGCTAAGCATGCATTTCCTGTACTGAGCAGGTCTAAAGTCAAACTAGGTAGCTGTTGGTTACAGCCCATATATAATTTCCACTACCATCCTTGATAATCTCTTGACATGCTAGTCATTGTGGTTTATAGGTTTCACAGCTGAGTAGGACCATTGGTTGCCTTTCTCTATGGCACTACTAATACTATGAAAGCTAATCCTTAGGATAAGATTCCTTTTCTTAACCATAAGTTTAACTCTCTGGGGTAGGAAATAATTAAATTTCTTATAAAACAATTATTCTTCTATCTTAAGAAATATTATAATTTTGTTTATTAGTGACTTTTCAAAAGTTAAAAAGTTATCATCATGTTGTAATTATTATTACCATTAATTGATTGTTAAATCTATGATGTATGAAGTTTTGGGTTACATTGAAAAAGTATTTTATTCTCCTGATCCTTTATTTTTAGAGTGGCGATGTTCTATTGTAAAACAATAACAATTCAGATGGATCTAGACTGAATAATTTTGAAGAAGCAATAAAACAATTTATATTTTCTCAGTAAGCCATATCTCAGAAACAACCAATATGTCAATATCAAAATCAATTTGAGAAAGACCTCCTATAAAATTAGATTTCTCTACAAAAATGTAGTTTAAATAGAGAACATACACTCTGCCTTCCATATCTTTCATTTGAATATAAAATGATGGCATGTTTTGAAGCCATAATATTCAGGATCAAAAGATTGAATTTCAATTTAAATGTATGGATTTATTTTTATGGAAAGAAAAGTATCTGCATGGAAAATAAATGAGACATTTTACATTCTTCTATGTTATGTAAGACATTACAAAAGTATGTATTCCAAATTGTGTACATTTCAGAGTAGGAAAGCAGGAAATGACTGGATAGATTTTGTTTTTAATGTGATTGCACTGTTCTGCCCTTGAGCCAAAATAAATTAATATTTTTAGTTCTTCTCTTTGAAAACTTTGGTTGAGAAATTGTTCATTATTGTTGAATTTCAGTATGATTGCAAATTAAATGATGCAAAACTCAATAAAGTAAAACACACAAAAGACCCATTAACATGTTATCTCAGTAAGTACATAGAGGGATGGAGAACATGCTGTTCTGTGGTGTAGCATATAATTAAGATGCAGTCATAAATCTTGGAAATATTATAACTTGTTGAGGTGTACAGTTAGCTCTTAGAAAGTTTTATTAGTTCTTCTTACCCCCTTGAGATGAGAGTTCGTAGTTACTCCTACAAACTGAAACAGCATAATTTCTAAAACTTCCTGAAGAGTGGATACTTTAGTGCAGGAGACAAGTGTTTGCAAAGTGTTCATCTCCTTGCCTGTTTTCATTCCAGATGCTCTCTATGATGTCATCACTGTAGGAGCCCCAGCTGCCCATTTTCAGGGATTTAAGAATGGAGGTCTTCGAAAACTACTCCACAGATTTGAGACAGAGAGAAGGAAGTAAGTAAAGAAAGAAAAAAGACAAACATTGTATTGATGATATTATCTTTCCTTTGAATAAGACTATAGACAAAGTTAGTATATTGAAGATCAATCCATCCTAATGAATAGTTCTTAACATTTTTACCCAGCAAGTAAATGAAAGTTGTTGAATTTCTCTAACTTACTTAAGAATAGACTAGAACCCACAAACTTCATGAATGGGCTTTCTGAGAGCTCTGCTGGCAGAATATTGTCCTGAAAGCCAGGCTGCTCAATGGGAGACTCTGGTACCACTGTTACTCACTGGAGAAAAATAGTGTGCAGACTGATAACCTGGTATAACCATGGAGACAAAGATGCTTGATGACGAACACAGATCTTTCTTTTTTCTTTCATTTTTCAGTGATGCCCCTGTAGGTGATTGCTGCCTTGGGCTGAGACACAATGTAAAGCTGTCCTAATCTTTAACTGTGTCATTTGTAAAGGAGAGCTGTCAATTAGATGGCTAAACTAACACTGGAAGCTTAGTTACTTAGGAAAAAGAAAGCATGAATCTAAAACAGTATTTTTTTTAACAATTTGCATTACTATTTCTCCACTTTTGCTTATTAACTACTTTTAAATGCTGCTTATTAAAGTGTCTGCTGCAGCAGCATATGCCCTCTCTCATCCCATATTCAGGAGAACTTACCTTGTAAATTTCTCTAGCTATGACTACATTCATGCAAGCCATAAAAAAGATATTGGGTTTAGAACAATTCTTTCCCCTCACAATAGTGGTTTTGCTTTGATTAGAAACATCCAAACTGAAAGCTATGGGGAAGCCATTCTACAATGACAGGTGGTTTTATAACTATTAGACACTTTATGTGAGTGACAAACCAAGAACTTTTAAACATTTGAGCACATTCGTCACACAACCATCCATTTATTTCCACAGAGGCCAGATGTTTCAGAAGAAAGCATTCTGAACGGAATCACTGTATTTCCAGTACAGATGTATTTTCCTTCTTTCCCCTCCTCTTCTTCAAACTACAAGTTTTCACATCATACTCATATAGTATCAGCTGTAGTCCTTGTTCCATTTCTTTAGATTTTCTTCACTGTTCATTGTGTGTCTGTAATATTGTATCACATGGGAATCATAGAGTTCCCATCACTGTAGTCCTAATGAAGTCCTGTCCTATGCCTGGGCTTCTCCTTACTGTCTATGCCCTGCTTCCAAATCTTTCTGTTGTAGAAAGTGGTTCTGTTTCCTTGGGACATTGGGGAGTAATAGTCAGAGTTCCAGTGGTAGGCCCTGCAGGGAAGGAATTTATCTCCTGCAGGGAGTGGGAAGTCAGTTTAAACCACACAGACTCCAAGGAAGAGGGGATGCTTTGTGTTTACTGAGGTGTGAGTGGCAGGTGGTGTTCTGGCCATGGTCCTCCTGCGGAGAGGTGCTCTTCATGGTCTCCTTCTGTACATGCCTCTGGTTGAAGGGCCATGGCTTGTGCATTCATCCCCAAAATGGGCAGATGTAACTCCAAGAAGCAAGATTCACTGGGCTACCAATCTCACCAGTTCTTGGCTTTCTTTTAGTATTATTTTATTACTATGACTTTTATTGCTGGTGTTGACATTTTTCTGCTCTGAGGCATTCTCTGAAACCAAAATAACAGTGTATAGAGGGCAAAGAGAGTAACAAGAGAGATTCATTGTCATTTTACCTTCTACATCCCAAGGCCCCCAAACCACTCTGCCCTTTTTCTTCTGCCCCTTAGAGTTCTTAGGAGTACTACATTTTGTGTGGAGTGGTTTATTGTGATATGCAGAAGTTAAAAAGTTGCTATTTCTACTCTCCTGTCTGGAATTGGAAATTTCTTATTGACTTAGTAATTTTATATTATTTATTTTTCAACCAACAATATTTTAAAGATAATAACAATATAATTAAAAGACTCAAAACCTATGAATATACAAGACATCCAGAATCTAGTTGAATGCAAATTGTCAGTATGTGAGATGTAAGGCATAACTCTACAATTTCATAATTTATCATTGTATGCAATTGACAAAGACAATTGTTGAGTTCATCTTTGCATGCTGAGACATGTTTATGTTTGAAATATCTGCATAAATATACGATGTCTTCACTAATCACTTCTCACTGGGAAATTGCACTTAAGGGCATAAATGAAGGATGAAACTTAAGGTAAATGAAAAGATATGTTCAGTGCTTTTAAACATTGATTTCTTTGGAATACTCATGTGTTAAATATCCTTTTGTTGCTGTTTTATTTGTAAAATACACTAAAATGGTTATCAGTGAACTTAGTGTCAATCAAAAAGTACTGAGCTCCAGGGAAATATACGGATCAAATACAACTGGCTGATGACATATATAATTGAAAATGCTTTAGGGCTACTCATTAAAAGCCAGCCTGAGCAAACTCAACATCAAAAGAGCTGTCACACTATTCATATATTCCTGAAGCCTTTTGCATCAACAGATACTGTATTTTTAGTGAGAGACAATGCAAGGAAGTATATCTCAGAATATAAAATTAATAACTAGAAGTTGAATTTTGTAAGGCAGAGAATCACTTTAAATGATGGAACTCTTCTTGGTCTTCTATGCTTTGATACATGGGTAAAGATGGGCATTTTAAGCCATGATTTGGGGAAACTTTCACTGCCATTGTATTATTTTATCTTTATCTTCTTCTTGGACATTCTATGTGATATTAACCAATGACTTGACACAATCCAGAGTTTTCTGATAGTAGACTCTTCTTCCCCTAGTAGTGATCAATAGTCACCAGCTCCTCAGCTAGGGGTGGGTGCCTGTGTGCCATTACTCCATACTTACTGGAATATTTACTGACATGATCTTGTATATGCACAGTAGATATAAGTTCATGAGTGCATTAGTCCTGTTCTCTCCAGAAGACACTGTTTTCTCAGGTCCTCCCCAACCTCCAGCTCTTACAATTCTTTATCCCTCTTTTAGGATTTCCCCTAAGTCTTAAGGCAGGTGTGTGAAATACTTGGCCCACTGATGAGTGAATGCCCTTTGTTTTTAAAACAGCATACGTCTTTTTGTTTCTTTGGGAGTTGTGTCCAAATATACCCAAACTAATTTGTTTTAAAAGTTCAGTCTCTGAACCTTTAGTTCAAATTCATATTGTCCATTTTCAAGTGCACCTTTAGTTTCTGCTTTCAGAAAGAACATATTCCATTAAAAACTTTCTTGTAAGTGGTTTAATGAAATCGCATAGGCACAGTGAAAATAAGGCCAGGTGGAAAGCCTATGACAATCCCTTTTCTTTTTCTTTTGCACTGAGTCCAGTTGCTGGAAATAATGTCATTTTGAAGGAGACAGTGATGTAATTTTTGTGTTGACTATGATTTGATTCCTTGAAGGGTCTATTTTCTACTTGCTGTGAGTTGGTTCTCAGTGGCTACTTCTAGCTCACAGTTCAACTGATCTTTTAGCAAATACAAAACTCTTTCTGCCAAACCTGCAAATGTGGCTTTTCTGCTCAAGGGTGCTTCCCTGTGCACAGCCTCTATACATGATGCCAAATGTTTCTGAAGGAAAGGGCGTTGTCTTTTATCTACAACTTGGGAAAGGTAGATACTCACTTCTAAGTACATAGTCCTGCCATGGCTTGGGAATATAGGGAACTTAAAGACAAGGCTTGAAGAGCACAGATGGAATGTGGTACATGGGGTCAGAAGTGTTTTCAGTAATTTGCATGTGACCCTAAATGAATTTTAAATGTTATTTTCTCCTTTGTAAAATTCCTGTTTTAGTTGGATATTATGTTTGCCAGTAGCATACAATTCAGACTAAAGGAACATATAGTTGAGATCCTAAATTGTGATTGACTGTTTTTCTAGTCCTATAATTTTTTCTGTTCTTTATTTTTGGGCAAGCAGAAAATTTCATCTCATAGATAGTTCATAAACGCCAATCTCTGCTTGAATTTGAATTCTAGCTCATTTTTTAAATTTATTTATTTTGATTGGTAGTATTCATTTTGATTGCTATGTAAAACGAATTCTAACTCATTTAATTGCCTTTGTGACATTAATGAAATTACCACACCATTCTATACATTAGTTTTCTCATTTGTAAAGTTGAAATTAGGTTTATTACCCTGTGAGGTTGTTTTGGAATTTTGGTAATACTTATAATTGTCCCTTGTATATGGTGAAAACTTATTTGTTTTTACTATTATTATATATTGTTATATACAACATATAAATAGCTTTATATCGATTAAAGTACTTCAGTGACTCGTCAATCCATGTTTAAATTTCATTCTTTTGTGCATGTGCCATGCATGTACATATTTATGTGAGGCTGTGCACATACGTATAGAGACCAGGGTGGTCACTGTGTCTTCCTCAGTTGTTTTCAATCTCATCTTATGAGACAAAATATCTATCTCACTGGAGCTCATTAACTCGGTTGGGCTGTCTATCTATGCAACAAGGCTGCTGGTGTCTGCACTGAGGTTGCACATATACATATACACACAGAGCTTTTTAGGTAGGTGCCAAGGATTTGAACCTAGGTCCTAATGATTTCATAGCAGGCCCTTCACCATCTAAGCTGTCTCTCCAGGTTCAGATTTTATACTCTCTAAAATTTGTCTTGTATTTTATTGATTGGACATAAGTAGACCACAGATTTAAATTATTTCTAATTAGTTTTATAATCACTTATACTCCCAAAATATATCCTTATTCATATAATTCTGGAAATTTCTATTCTTATTCATAAATTCTTGTACAAAAGATGCATAAATTTCAGAGATGATATTAAATTGCCCTTTGAAAAAAGCATTAATTTCCATAAATACGCAGTTTAAAACTCAGTCTCAAACATTGAGCTTCAGACACTGTCGTACATTACATCCAGATTTAGAAGGACTGACTTGTAAGATGTGTGTGTGTGTGTGTGTGTGTGTGTGTGTGTGTGTGTGTGTGTATGTGCGCGCCATGTGCATGTAAAACCACCCATAGGTAGCTCTACTTCCCTTGTACCCTCAAGGTGGCCATATCAAGTCATTTCAACTTCACTGGCTTTCACATCTCTTCTCCTGAGGGTTCTTTGTCTTGAAGCAAGCACAAAATATAGCCCTCCACCCCACAAAAAACAAAAAACAAAAACAACCCTGCATTGTCATCCACTGAGAGGTTCCACACGGAGGTCAGCAAATTCTTGGCATCCCTGCTCCCTTTGCTTAATTTTAATAGAAGAAAAGATTGAACATCAGTTCTGCTTCCAAACTTCTCCATAAGTCTTTCATTCACTAATGAATTATGGGTTAAGATAATCCTGACCCACAGAGCACTATCTTCTAGGTGTTCCTCTGCCAAGGAAATTCATCACTCTCCTTGCTTCTCAGCTGGCATTGATCCAACCATTTGGTTGATTTTGTCTGGAATGACATTTCTATAAGGCAAATATAATTTTGTAATTTAATAATTTCAAACAATTTGGCCATTTCTTACTTGAAGGTTATGATCTGAGATGCATATTGTGCTTTAGTGTTACCTTTTCCTCAAGGGGTGCATCCCTAAACCCATGGAGAATACATTAAACCTCAGATAGATCCAGACCATTTTATTGTACTTCTTCACACATACACATATGATAAAGCTGAACATATAAACATGGAACAGAGGAAGAAGGAGGAGGAGGAGGAAGAAGAGAAGGGGGAGGTAGAGAAAGGGAAGGAGAAGAAAGAAGGAGAAGGAGAAGGACTAATAATAAAATAGAACGCTAACAATATGTTGTAATAAGGTAACCAGTATTCCTGATAGTTGGGTCTATTTTCAGTAAAATAAAGTTTACTTGCTCACAGGCTCTAAGATATCCTGATAGTTGCACTGATATCCAGGAAAGCTACTAAGGGTCTGTGATCAAGTGGGATGTTCAGCACTCTGCAGAGAGGGATGGAGCAGCCATCAGCAAGCAGAGCAGGGTGGTCCAAGACCCCATCTCACTACTAAGAAATTTGTGTAACTTTAAAATTATCTGAACCATCTATTTCTGTAATTTTCTATTTAGATTATGGTTGACCATAGATCATTGACAGTATGAAAAACAAAACTTGGAAGGAGGAGTATGTTAGGCAGTTTTCTGAGTTAGAAATCCTGAGATAAACAACTTAACAGCAATTGAGGTTTATTGTAGCTCATGGGTTCACAGATTTCAATCCATATATTTGTTTCCCTTGCTTCTGAGCCTGTGGTAAGGAGAAGGCTATTCATGTTAAGATGAACAGGAAGCAGATTGAGGGGAGGATATAGAGACCTGATATACCCAACAAATGCATGTCCTCACACATTGACATACTTTCCCTTCCAGAAATTTCTAGAACTTTCCATAATAGAACTACAAGCTGGGACCAAGCATTCAACACACAAGCACTTTGCAGTACATCTGACATTGGAACAATAACACAGGGGTTCTCTTTCATGTGTAATTTTTCTTTTTTCTTAAAAGCTTTCTTTTAAGCTCCCTCTCTCGCACTTAACACTCCCATCCCTCTCTCACACAGTGCCCTCCACAGCAAACCAGCATGGGCATCCACACTCACTGCCACAGATCCTACCTTAAGGCTGGGCACTGACTAGAAACCCAGTCTGATTCTGTAACTAAGACATCTGCTTTCTGTAGCCAGAAGATTTCCTGTGTCCCAGCTGGTCAGCGGTCGGGACAAATCTCTCCCACTCACATCCCCCAAGTAAACACACCGAGGCTTATAATAATTAAAATTGTTAGGCCATTAGCTCTGGCCTACTATTGACTAGCTCTTACACTTAAACTCAACCTATTTCTGTTCATCTATATGTTGCCACATGTTCTGTGGCTTTACCTGTGTGCCATTACAGACCTAGACAGTGGGCTGGTGTCTCTTCCTTTCTTTTGGTCTCTCCCTTTGAATTTCTTGCCTGCCTCTAAGCTGCCTTGCCATAGGCCAAACAGCTTTATTTATCAATCAATCAGAGCAACATATATTCACAGGGAACAGAAAGACATTCCCCCATCAGCATTCAGCCCCTAGTGTGAGCATCCTTCTAGACAAGGCTTATTCTGAAAGCATAGACTATGTTATCTACCATACAGGTGTTGGGTGCACTGACAAGGTTAATGATGGAGTGAATACATGAAGTTCCCTATGAAGTCAGTCACTCTTCCTGTAGTGACGGATGTGACTGAATGAAGTAATGATGATAAGGACACACAGTGTGTAACAGGAATCTTAAAAGTTCTTATTAATAAAATCAAACCTGAGGCCAGGGTGAAAGCTGGAAGATCAGAGACACAGAACAAGCCACAGCTTCCTCACCTTGCCAGTATCTCAGCTGGTCTTGTTTCCTCAGACTGCAAGCTTCTCTGAGTCCTCATCCAAATAAATCTCAGCTGAACTGTGCTGCTCAAAGCCTAAAAGCTTAACCAGCCAAATGCTGCTAGTTTCTGGCCTTATATATCTTTCTCTTTCTGCCATCACTCCCTGGGATTAAAGGCTCACTTTCGGGGATTAAAGGCGTGTGTCTCCATGATGGCTGTATCCTTGAACTCACAGAGATCCGCCTAGCTCTGCCTCCCAAGTGCTGGGATTAAAGGCATGCACCACCACTGCCTAGCTTCTGCTATTGCTTGCTCTGACCCATTTTCTAGCCACCATTTTAGGCTCTGTATCTAGTGGCTGTCTGTTCTCTGACCCCAGATAAGTTTATTAGAGCGCACAATATTTTGGGGAACACAATACCACCACAACAGTGGGATCAGGAATCAGAATCAGAAACATGGACTTGTAGAAAGTGTCTTATATACAAATGTACAAAATGTCTTGTAGTCCTAGACAGCAGCCACAAGGCATGTGTTACAAAAGTGTTCTTGCACCCATCTCACTAAGCAGGGAAATATACAGTTATGTGTTCTAAAGAAGAAAGATGGGAGTTTTTATAAAAGCTACCCAACTTAATGGCTGACAATTAATAATACCCCTTATCCACTTTCCACCTAACATTTGAAAGTTGGAGATTTGCTCCAATACCTACCAGTAGCTTGGGAGACCAAGTGTGTTCTCTTGTTTAGGCAGGAAGCACCATATGATAGTTCAAAGTTTTGAGAAATGAAATTGTTAAAGAAAAAGACTTACACATTTATAAATGACAATATGTAAATAACTCTAGAAGTTTTGATACTAAATTTGTCAAAATAGCACTGTGTAAAAATAACAAAACAAGAAGAATTTGAATTGTGAGGTTTCAGAAAACCGTTCATCCTTGGTCCTCATTTGCAATGCAAATATATGGCTGATTCCTCCTGATTTACCACACTGTTGCTGCAGCTGAATTGCTGGAAATCATAAATAAAAATCCTACATTTTGACAACTGACATTAAGTAAAGGAGTCATAGTTTACTTAGAAAAATAATTTAAATGGTTTTATTTTATAACTCAGTGTCTTAATTGCATATAGAAGTTAGGAAGATTCTAGCTTTTAATAAGTTTGTATGTAGGTATATATATATATATAGTGGGTAGCCATTCCAGCCTTGGCCTGGAAGTTCCAACCCCCATTGAGGCTTTGGTAATGGTCACACCCACAAGGTGGGGCTGAGATATATGTATAATGCAGACACACATAAAGAGAGTAAAGAAGGACAGAAGGAGGAATCAAAGGAAAGATGCCAATCCACAGAAAGATTAGGAATTAAAACCAAAATATTGCAACAATAAACAAATTACCACAACCATTTCCTTTTGCTTATTTTGAAATGCTGTGAGCAGATTTTGTAGAGGACTTGCTTTCCATAAAGTAAAATAATACTGAATGAGAGCAGTGGGGACTTCCTTGCATGGAGATTTCCAGAATAATTCTTATAACTCTTCATTAATCTATATACTTAGCCATCATCATTTCAGAGGCAGCAAAAGAAAATAATTTACCATATCTAAAAACATTATTTTCCAGATTTAAAAAAAAAAATGTATCTAGGGAGGAGCCTGAGGTTCAGTTAAGAAAATCTGATACCCTTACAGAGGAGTCGAGCTTGGTTGCCAGAACCACATAAGGCAGCTCACAGCCACCTGTAACTCCAGGTCCAGATGATCCCAAAGCCTCTTCTGGCTTCCATGGGCAACAAGCACACACATGATGCATATATGATAAGCAGGCTTTCACATACACACATACATAACATACATAAAACAGCATTTAATAATCTGGGAAAAATCTCATTTTTGTAAGAATGTGATGAAATACTAACTTTAAAATGTACACATGAGATTTATGTCATGGGAAAAAATAGGCTTACCTAAAATGAGATGACTTATTGAAAAAAATCTATTAAATATGACTTTCCAGAAAAATTCCAGTATCATACTCTTGTCATGAGCATATAGAAGATAAAGATGACTTCAATTATGAGGTTGGCACAGGTGAAAAGAAAGAGAATCTGTACAATAGTGTCCAGAAAGAAGTGGGAATTGTCTGGGTTCTATGGGCTTATTAAGTTGGGAGGTGAGAATCCAGATGTAACAAGGAAGGAAACACAAAATTATATATACATACATTTCATAGGACACAAATCTATACATGTTAGTGAATATATTAGAAAAGTTAGCAAGTTTGCTGATTGGAACAGAAACCTTTCTTCCTCTGAAATAGTTGGTCTTTATTTCCTGATAGGTTGTAGATTGTGTGTGTGTGTGTGTGTGTGTGTGTGTGTGTGTGTGTGTGTGTGTGTGAGAAAACCTACTTCCAACAATCATAAAACCTTGAAGAACAGAAGCATCACTGACTGTGGGGATAAAATCTATGTACTGTGAAGTGAACCTCAGGGACTGAAGTTGAATGCTTAGTGAGCAATCTGTCACTGTGGACATCCTCAGGACATTAGTGGACACTCAGAATTGAGAGTCCAACTTTGGAAAGTTTTACAAAAAAAAAAAAAAAAAAAAAAAAAAAAAAAAAAAGACACCCCGTACCCATCCCCCCAAAAGGTTCCTTCTTTTTTTTTTAATCCCATGTGGCCAGCCATAGTATGACATTTAGTGAACAGGAATTATAATATGTATCCTCTCACGGCCTTGCTGCTAGCTCTGACCATTTGCTTTTCTTAATTCATTGGTCAAGTAGCAGTCAGTAAATAATGTGTTGATTGTAATTTAGCATCAGATGATTCCCAAATTCTTTCTTTAGACTAATCTCTACTATAAACTAGAATCATAACCTTCTCTAATAAATAGTCTTAATTAGAAGATGAGAGATTTAATTTTAAATTATTATAGTGTGTACCTGCTATGATATTATTACATTGTAGATCTTTCCCATATTAATTATAGCTTCATAATTTTTAAAATCTAAAATGACTCAACACAATGCTCAAAAGATAGGCAAACATAATTAGGAGTTCAAGCTGTGTGAATATGAATGTTTACTCTAGAATCCATGTTCTACCACACATGCTAGTTGTGTGACC
The DNA here is from genome assembly GCF_903995425.1 of Onychomys torridus. Taxonomy (NCBI): domain Eukaryota; kingdom Metazoa; phylum Chordata; class Mammalia; order Rodentia; family Cricetidae; genus Onychomys; species Onychomys torridus. The sequence continues at coordinate 9,023,136 of NC_050447.1, forward strand.
CAATCAAAGCCCCACCCAACCTCCACCTTCCATGTCTACATAATGTAATAGTATTTCTTCCTGGAGAGCTGTGGAAATAAAATAATGTAACCCATGGAAATATTAGTGTAATCCTAGACACATAAAGTATGGGCTCAATTATTATTTATTATACTGATGGTGAAAATATTTGGACTTTAGTTAAATCTATAGTATCAATTATTTGCTTTCTTAAACTTCCTCTTTACATTAGATTTAACAGGGAAAAAGTGAAATGGCTCATGAGTGTACGTACCTTCTATTTCCTCTATCCTTATCCATGGGCAATAATCACCATTTCTGTAATGTATGCTAAGGACATTGGTTTTTTTTTTTTAAAGAGATTTATCAAAATACAATTTACATATCATGAAGACAGCCTATTACATCTACGTGTATATAAGAGAGGCCATCACAGTTAAGAAGTCACAGTCAAGAGCTTAAAATTTAAAACAGGTAGGATGAGCCACTGAGAAGAGTAACCAACAGCCCCAGGAGGAGTAGAGCGGCTGACACCATCTCTTTGTTCGGTCTCCTTCCTCAGAAATGGTGGAATCAAGCGTTGATCAAAACATACCTGGAGCCTAAAGTTTCCAGGAGGGCATGCTTTGTTTTTGTTTTTGTTTTTTTCCACAAGGAGACTAGTTTGAAAAACAAAGACCAATTTAAGCACAGCTCCTATAAGTCATCTAGTTACATAAATGAGCCGACAGGGAGCAAAGAAAGCGAGTGTTATCTTTTCTAGTTCTTTTCTTAAGCCCCACATCCAACAGGAAAAAAAGCAGCCAAGGGGAGGTGGAGCAGTCTGATTACACCTTCAGGCATTTCAGATGCTCATTGTGAAGCCCTGTGAAGCCAGAAGGGTAGATTCAACTGACTGAGGTGGAAATTCTTAGGTGTTATTCCTAGGGTTTTCTTCTCAGTTAGACTAAGAGCATGCCTATGCCTGTTTGGATTCAAGACACACACACACACACACACACACACACATACACACACGTCTATGAACTGGGAAAACGTAAGTAAAAACCATCCTGAAATTTTCCTTTGGAGAATTAACTCTACCAAAGAGAGATTTACTACTCTAGAATACTTTGTTTTTAAATGTGTCGGCCCTGTCTTCTGCCATTCTCCCTGTGGCTTTCTTCTTCTTCTTCTTTCCTTTCCTGCCTGTCCTTCCTTTCTTAGCTACATTGTCCCACACTTCCATCGCCTACAATAGTAGTGAGGTTGAGCAATGGGTTAAGCAGTTTCCAGGGAGGGTAGAGGAAGAACAGGTAAGTTACAGTTAAGGCCTGGGCTATATGGACTTGGGTTGAGAATCTCTCTCTCTCTCTCTCTCTCTCTCTCCCTCCCTCCCTCCCTCTCTCCCTCCGTGTGTGTGTGTGTGTGTGTGTGTGTGTGTGTGTGTGTTTGTGTGTGTGTGTGTTTGTCTCCTATCTTTCAAGCCCTGAATAGAAGTAAAAATGTCCATATCTTATAGCACTTTTTCCCAATAGCCAAATGTAATGCTAGAGTGTGTGTGTGTGTGTGTGTGTGTGTGTGTGTGTGTGTGTGTAAAACTCTAGTGATAAGAGGTGATAGCCCTTTGCACCAGGATGTTTGTAGTGAGCATGGAAACAAGTGGTTGGATTCTGGGTTTATTTGAATGGACGCAGTGACTCTTATGATAACAGTAAGGGAGGAAGAGAAGCTAGCGGCCATGTCCTGAAGAACAGTGCCTGAGAGTCCAGCCAAGCTAGTTGTTGAGGATCTGAGCTGCCTGAGATCTCCTTTGGACATATTAAGTTGGAAATGCCCAAAGAAGTTTTGTTTCGGTTGGAGTTAGAGCTAGAGACTGCATTGAGAAACCCTTTACATGGCTGACAAAGTTAAACCGCTAGATCAAATGCTCAGGAATGTCAAATGGTTCCCCAAAATCCAAATCTCCAATGACTGAGACCTCAGTTTTGCTGGTACTAGGAGATGAAGAGGTAAGCTAGAGCAGCAGTAGGACACTAAGGTCATACATATGTACAAAATATGTAAGAGGGCATGTGTCCATGCTCTCATTGTAATTAGATTTGTATAAAGTCTAAGGACATACTTTAAATCACTTTTTTTCCATAAAAAATACAATGTGAAACCAATTTTGTAGCAGGAATCTTAAATGGTCTTATTAATAAAATCAAACTCGAGGCCAGTTATTGGGGTGAATGCTGGAAGATCAGAGAATCAGAACAAACCACAGCTTCCTCACCTTGCCAGTTCCTCAGCTGGTCTTGTTTCCTCAGACTGCAAGCTTCTGAGTCCTCATCCAAAATGAATCTCAGCTGAACTGTTGCTCAAAAGCCTAAAAGCTTAACCAGCCAAATGCTGCTAGTTTCTGGTCTTCACGCCTTATATATCTTTCTACTTTCTGCTGTCACTCCCTGGGATTAAAGGTGTGTGTCACCATGCTGGCTGTATTCTTGAACACAGAGATCTGCTTAGCTCTGCCTCCCAAGTGCTGAGATTAAAGGCGTGCATCACCACCACTATCCTCATGTTTAATATTGTGGCCGTCCTGTTCTCTGACCCCAGATAAGTTTATTTTGGGGAACACACAATATTTTGGGGAACACAATACCACCACACAATTTCAATTTCTAACATCCATAATTTGCTTTTATAGTCTATGAATTTTTTTTCCAAAAAATAGTTTCTTCTTGTTCTGGTTTTATCTTGACAGTTGACTCAAATGTTTGGATTGAGTCTAAATCTCAGACCACTATAAAACACTTAATTTTTTCTAGATAATTAAATTATATTCATAATTTCCCATTTAAGGAGCTAAAACTGTTAAAATATATGACATGCTTCAAGAGTAGGTCATTCAATAGTTAGATGAAATCTGTGCATACTCAGTATAATTTTGTAGATGATGATTTTTCTGCATGCTATATTGTGTCATCTTGGACAGCAACACTGGCCTCCACTGTGGAAAATGAATCTCTTGGCCTCATTAAGATGTCTGCTACATAGCAGCTTCAGAGGAGATGTGACTGAGTCACAAATGGCAGGATCTTGAGTTATGTCCCAGGCTTGACTGAACAGTCTCAGGGCAAGAGGATGAGGTCATCGAGAGGGTAAAGATGAAAGAGTGCTGGGAATGTCAGAAGAAGCAGTGGTTGTGGGGAGGAACCAGAGGATCTCAGAATACAGAGAGCGACAGTAGAGGTAGCCTGGTAAAACAATTCTAAGAAGTTGAGAGTAGCTTAAGTGAGGATTTTACCAGACTCCTCGCGAAGTGTGTGTGACCCAGCATTTACAGGGACATCAAAGACAAATCAGGGACGGTGGGTGTCTCTACTGATAGAGTTGTTCACTGGCATTAAAATCTCCCAAGGATGTATATTACAGTGCAGAGCCCACTGAAGCAAAGTCTCTTGGCATTGCAGAGAAATTCTAGATCCTTAAAAAATGCCAAAGGACCTTCCTTATTTGTCAGTGCACTTTATGCCTGCTAACATTTGGGTATCACTCACCTAAGGCACAAGAAAAAGAAAATATTTAGAATGATTTCTTGGAAACATATATATGAGAATCAGGTGGAGAATGCTAAGAATTATCAGGGCACAGAATGAGGAAAGGATAAAGGGAAAGTGGATGATATTAAAAATAACATCAGAGTGGAGTGTCCGAAAAGCAGAGAGGGGAGAGGCAGCCATCTCAAGGAAGGGATAGGAGAAAGAATAAGGAGCATCAGAAAAAATGTACTGAGAAAGAAGTTGTGTGAGCAGAAATATGGGAGAACACTGGCCATGGGCACTTTAGCTTTCTCAGGACTAAGCCACTGGGGAGCTTCAGCTTGACAGACCCCATAAGATCAGGAAGCAGACATCGTATCAGGAAAGTAGGCCAGTGAAGAGGGCCATCATGACCCACTGCACACCATTTTCTGTGTGTGGTGTGCAGTGAGTCCTGACCTCTCTAACCACAGCTGCTGGGTATGAAGAACCACCCCCCACTGTCATGCCACATGGATACCTTTGGACAATTCTTTTCTTTACAAAAGGAATGTGGAGTTGTTTTATTTCTTAAGAACTGGTGGGTTGAATGTTGCAGCGTTCCTACCAGGAAATACAACCGGAGAGAAGAGGATGAGCCCTGCGTTGTCCAGGCTGCAGCGCACCTCCTAGCTCCCCAACTCTGTGAGCATTGCTATGGCTTCCTTTGCTCTCTCCTGATTAGTTCAAACATGCCAAAACAAAATGAAAACAAAATTATGGAAATTTAAATAATTTAGCTAGTAACTGTAAGGAAGATATTTCACAAATATTCAAAGCAGACTTTAATGTATTTTATCTGTCTATCTATTAATTATTTGTCTGTTTATCTGTCTATCTGTCTGTCTATCTGTCTATCTATCTATCTATCTATCTATCTATCTATCTATCTATCTATCTATCTTTGAGACAGGGTTTCTCTGTGTAGTTTTGGTGCCTGTCCTGGATCAGGCTGGTCTCAAACTCACAGAGATCTACCTGGTTCTGCCTCCGGAATTAAAGGCGAGCACTACCACCACCTGGCTTAATGTATTTATAAACAGAGTTAGGCTCTTGGGTATAAAAGGATGTGGAAAGATTGCACCAAGCTTGTGAATGCCCCAACTCTGCCTGCTTCTCCCTCTCCTCCTCCTGCTTCTCCCTCTCCTCCTCCTGCTTCTCCCCCTCCTCCTCCTGCTTCTCCCTCTCCTCCTCCTGCTTCTCCCTCTCCTCCTGCTTCTCCCTCTCTGCCTCCTGCTTCTCCCTCTCTGCCTCCTCCTTCTCCCTCTCCTCCTGCTTCTCCCTCTCCTCCTTCTCCCTCTCCTCCTACTTCTTCCTCTCCTCCTCTTGCTTTTCCCTCTCCTCCTGCTTCTCCCTCTCCTCCTTCTCCCTCTCCTCTTCCTGCTTCTCCTCCTCCTGCTTCTCCCTCTCCTCCTTCTCCCTCTCCTCCTCCTGCTTCTCCTCCTCCTGCTTCTCCCTCTCCTCCTGCTTCTCCCTTTCCTCCTGCTTCTCCTTCTCCTCCTCCTGCTTCTCCCTCTCCTCCTTCTCCCTCTCCTCCTCCTGCTTCTCCTCCTCCTGCTTCTCCCTCTCCTCCTGCTTCTCCCTCTCCTCCTATTTCTCCCTTTCCTCCTCCTGCTTCTCCTTCTCCTCCTCCTGCTTCTCCCTCTCCTCCTGCTTCTCCCTCTCTGCCTTCTCCCTCTCCTCCTGCTTCTCCCTCTCCTCCTGCTTCTCCTTCTCCTCCTGCTTCTCCCTCTCCTCCTTCTTCCCCTCCTCCTACTTCTCCCCCTCCTCCTCCTGCTTCTCCATCTCCTCCTCCTGCTTCTCCCTCTCCTTCTGCTTCTCCCTTTCTTTTGCCTTTCCTTTGTCTTTCTTTCCTTGCTGCCCATCCTGGGACTCAAACACTGCTCTGTGCTCCAGGCTCCTTTGCTCCAGGGAAGCCTTCCTCTCACCAGGTCCCCAGCAGTTCTTACATACTGATTATGAAAGTCAAAGGCTACTAATTAATAACCAGTCTTCAGTTTGTTAAGCTACATTTAAGAACAAATGTGGAGATGAAATAATATAATGGAGCTTTAGATTTGGTTTTTTCTCTTTAAAATAAAATGGGCTATTTGGCCACTTGGAGTTGATTTTCTTTTCTCTCCACTTCTGAGTTCATGGTGTTCGTTACTGCCTTGTGCTTGTCAATGTCACAGAGAAAACTATAGGCAGTGTATCAAATGCTTCCTTCCTACCAAGCATTGTCTTTATCTCTAAATTTAACCATTTCATAGATTTGCTCTTTTCCAACTAAGGACTAAAAACCTCCCAAAGCTGCCTAGTGAGCTGCAAGCCAGGATTTATACCGTGATTGAGTTGATTATACAGGTTGAGTGTCTACTATTTCGCCTGGTGTTGTTTAGTGATTTGTTATGTATGTTAGCAGTCATTTTATAGTAATTCTGAACATATGTAATCATATAAAATCTTTCCTCTGGTTGATCGAGGGCTGGTTTTACATGATCTAGCCTTAAATTTACATAAACTCTCAGGACATGGTAAACCTGCCTTATGTCTGTTCTTATTTATGAAGTAAGAGTAATAAATTTAGTTTGTTAAGAGCTGTGGAGGCTCTCTGTGCCTTCCATAACTCTGTCCTTGTTGTTGCAGCACTGGCTACCAGTTTATCTACTATTCACCAGAAAACACAGCTAAGGCCAAGGAAGTCCTCAGCAACATCAATCAGCTGCAGCCTCTCATAGCAACCCATGCCGACCTGCTGCTAAACTCTGCCAGCCAGCACTCCGCAGACAGCTTGAAGAGTTCTTTAAAGCTGCTCTCAGAAAAAGTAAGATCCAAACCTTCACTCTAGTGGGCAAAATGAAATCCCCCAGTCCCATAAGTGTTCCTTCTGCCTATATCACCTTTCATGGCATCTGGAAATGTAAAAGAGACTGGGTTAAAAGAAGCTTCAAAGCATCACCACAGGATCAAATGAATTGGCTGCATTCTCTTTGTGGGCTTCATATGCATTATTTCTTTCTCTGGTAGGAAATGAAACCTGTTATTGCCTGGTATATAGTTCCTCTTTTATTGCTACTTTTATTCCTTCTTTTGGTTTATGGTTTGAGTAAGTGAATTGAATTAGTTTTTGAAAATTATTTTCCTCTGATAATCACATAATTTTATGCATATGTAGTTGTGCATTACAATGGGAAGATTATTTGATTGGAAGCAGAGCCTTAATGTAGATCCCATTAGTGGCAAGGGACAATCCCTCCATCTCCCTTTGTCTTCTGCAGCATTATCAAACAGGAAAAGATTATCAATACTACAAAAAATATGATAGAAGCCAAGCTGTGGTTTTTCCAAGATTGACTTTATCCATATCTACAGTAATTAAAAGTGGTCAGGCCTGGGGCATATGTATAGTAGCAAACTCTATAGATAGAACTGAGGTGAAAATGGGCCAATCAGAGCAAGATCTTAAATAAGAAACGAAGTGTCCCAGAGTTTAATACTACTGAGATCTGTCACCTATGTGTCCACACTTTTTGTATCCTGTTAAAAGACATTTCTAATAAATACACAGTGAAGAACCTGACCAAAGAAAACACTTCTAATAATTCTAGAATAAATCAACATTGGGGTTCTTTGCCTTTCTGAAGACAGCATTTGTAGAGCCTGGATATCATGCATTTCTGTGATTTTTATTCATCTATGTCCACTGCTACTAAGAATGCTGTACTTGAAATTTTACATTAAATTATAAAATTCTATGAACATTTTACTTCTAGGAGAAAACTAAAATCCACATTAATTGAAAAAATAGTCGATTTTTGTTCAAAAAGATCAAATGACTTTTCTAATAAATTTAAAAAGAAAAAGAACTCGACACAATCTCTCTCATTTCAACCCAGTGGCTTTCCATGCTACAACCGATTTGTCTACCTTACAAAGGAGAGAACTGCTTGCCAGATTTTACCAGTACCTGCTTTGTGTCAAGGAAGGAAGGGACTCCAGTCCTTGTGCTATTTTATTTAATCTTCACAGTTGTTGGATGAGTATTTCCTTTGTTTCACAGAGGAAAGGTCTATAAAAACCTGATAAAGTAAAAAAACCATCAAGTAGTAAAGTCTGAGTCATTCCTAGTAATCAAATCAAGCCCAGATAAATTTATGTAAAGTGAGTGTTTTACATATTTTAAATGATGCTTTTAAATTGTTTTTTACTTGGAAAACTCCTTTAGGACTGGGTGGGTAGGGAGAAAACCCCAAAGGTGATTATGTACAGTGAAATAATGTAATCTCACTTTGATTCATCTCTCTTGGGGTGGGTGGGTGGAGGAGAGGAAGTTTTTCTGAGTTCACCTAAGCAGAAAGTTTTAGGAAGTAGTGCATCTGCAGAGTGGTATTTATGTTCTTCCTGTGCACTGGGCAGGGGTGTGTCATTTCACAGATGATGTGCAGCTCACTACAGGGATGGGCGGAGTATTATCGCCTCCTTTAATCCACAATTGCTCCAAATTTTTCTCAGGTTTTCTGTTGAATAGACAGGCTTTATCCACTGATAAATCTCTCCACCCTAGAAACTAACAGGATATTTTTAAAGTTAAGTTTGTAAGCCACACATCCTTTTAAGAATTCATGTCTGGAATTTCAAAGAGTTTTGAAAGTTAACAGTTCCACATGGTCTTTGAAAGATGGATTCAGGCTTAGTCCCTGAGTTGAGCATGAATGACAGTTGTTTTAGAGATATCATAAATCTCAGTGTAATCCAATATTATGCTGGCATACTTTATGTTCCAGAATTTCTTACAATTTTGTGGATTAGAGAATAAAAGTTACCTCATTGGTAGTACCCTCTTCCCTTTTGGGGCAGGGTTTCTCTGTGTAGCCCTGGCTGACCTGTAGCTCACTCTGTAGACCAGGCTGGCCTCAAACTCAGAAACCCTCCTGCCTCTCCTGAGTGCTGGGATTAAAGGCATGTGCCACCACGCTCTGAGATAGTATTCACTTTTATAATAAATTTAGTGTTATTTAAGGCATAAACATAATCTTAGAGTTCAAAGGTCACTAGGATGAAGCAAATTAGCTTTTTTTTTTTTTTTTTTTTTTTTTTTTTTTTTTGTAATTTCATAGCTCTTATTTTTTGTTGCCTGTGAGGTAAGGACAGCTAAAATCTATCCATTTTCCACAAATCCAATAGAGGACAACTTTGTATTTGCTCCTCATGTGTGTTTGGTCTCAAGATCTGATCATCCTACCTATATGCAATTTTGTAGCATCTGCTTGACATGTCACTGTTTCATTGATTCTAAACTAATACATTGGGGGATAATATTTCTTAATATTTCTGCCCTAGAAATTCATGCTACATTACATAGGAAACATTAGCATCTGCCTGTGCTCATGCTTGCCTGTGTCCTCAGCACTGAGTATCTGCACATAGTAGAGGAGAGCTCTGTAAAGTAAACTCAGTTGTCTGAGGCAAGCTAAGGACAGTGCACACTGATGCTAAAAGAAGTCTTTGAGTCTAGAGCTGAGGTAGTGTTTCTGTTCTTAGGCAAGCATTGGCACCCAGAGATCATAGCGATAGGCACTATCCATGTCCATAACTCAAGCTATAGCAAGAGGGGATCTCAACTGAATGCATAGCATATTCAGATAGAGGAGTTGATATTTGTTGATTCAAAAGCAGTTCATGCCATCTCTGCTGCTACTGAAAACCATGCTGTGGGAATGTGTCCTCTTCTAAGTACAAGACCAAACAATTCATAAAAGCATGTGTGTGTGTGTGTGTGTGTGTGTGTGTGTGTGTGTGTGTGTGTGATATTTCTGAATTCATACTATTTTCTTGTCCCTGTGCCCAAACCAAGGGGCACAGAGTAGAATATGAATAAGAAAACCTTTGTTCTCTACAAGAGATTCCAGACCATTGATGGTAATGGTTGTATTAGTAATGATGATGACAGGGAAGAGTGATGTTTGCCTCAGGATCAATGGAAGACTTCTCTACAGTGAGATTCCCAACTTTAACAACTGTGTGAGGTAGCTATTATCATTTCCAATATTTGCTATTGATAATCCCATCAAGTTGTTAGTTTTCTCATTATAAACTAGGGCAATGAAATGTTAAACAATGTTAGCACCCATAAAAGTTGTATCTGTAGCTGAAGCTTCTTTGAGCTCATACCACTGTATAATATCTTTGAATATATGCATAATCTAGTGGACTAAGGATGTGTCCATGTGTGATGGAGAGAATAAAGGAAATTTTATAATAATGAATAATTACTGTGTATTTTTGTCCTACGCTACACAAAGTCAGTTAAATTGCATTATGATTTAAAATTTCTTATAGCTCTGTTTGTGGTATGGGGGATTAGACCTAGGGTCTCACACATGCCAGTCAAACAAACTGAGCTAAATCTCTAGCCCTTGTCTTAGTATATCTTCTGATGGGCAGTTGTTCTTTGTAATAACTTATTAGTATATATTTATTAGTATTTATGAACTTACTAGTTCATAAAAATATTGAAGATATGGTTTAATCACATACTAATCTAACATACAGAAAACTCTGAATTTAGCTAAATAATTTTTTAAAAGGTAAAATTTCACATGAAAGTCAGAATTTTCACAAATGATATGAATGGCCAATATCAGAATAAGTTAAAATTGTAGTTTTCTTTTCCTTAAAATACAGATAAGATCTTTGACAAGAAAATTATTTAATGTAAATAAATTCCAACTAAAAAGTAAGGAAAATATAGATAGTATATAGATAACCCATTGATCAGAATATTAATGACATTGGCTTTCAAATGTCCATCTCTCCCTCCACTCCATAAAAAGTCATTTTTGTTCTCCTCAGCAAAAAGCACCATTGAGCACTTAATAGTGCATGGTACTATACTTGATGCTATAAGAGAAAGTCTATATAGATGTGGCTGTTAACTTTTACAACCTCAGATTTGTATCTGGAATGTTTAAGAAACTATAATGCCAACCTTAGAGGCTAAACTCACAGTGTACAGAAGGAATCTAGTACTAGCATCTCTTCAGCCATAGAGAACTATACACCCTATTATGTTCAAAAGAAGATGGAAAGTGTTTCATTCTGAAAATCAAGATCTCCTTTACTTTCTTTCTATAACAGCAGCCTGGTCTTTCAGAAGTTAAAGTGATGTATTGAAGAGAACACTGTGTTGATACTTTGGTCCTAAGAGGGAGTTTCTCACTCCTAAGTCACTTCAACCATCCCAAGGTCTGTCTCCTCCCCAAATTGAAAGGAAGAAGGGAAGGGGAAGGGGGCAGTTGTTGATGGCTGGTAAAAGCATATGTGGAGGGCAAAACAGAACTCCAGAATTACTTCCTTAAATTCAGTTGAAACTTCAGGGTTTGAATTTACTTTCTGCTTTCCACAGTCCCTGTCAAATTGTAAATATTAATTACTGACATGTTATACAGTGAAGAATTGTGTTTATTGGTAAACTGGAGTAAAGAAAACAATATCAAAGATGATATTAAGGATTTGACTTGCATATGAAGTGCCTGGTGTCAGAAGACATTGCATGTGATGTAGATACGTAGATACTCCTCCTCAAGAGGGACACTGGGCAAATGGGCTCCAGGCTTTCAAAAGTAGAGCATGAGGCGTGATCCTTGTGCATGCCCAGCTTACTTCCTAAGGCTGTAGTACAGGAAAGAGGATCTGAACTGTATTTCTCAAAGAAAAGACAGGAAGGAGACTTTGGGAATTCTGAGTTAGCTCAATTCACACAGGCCAGTTTAAGGAAGATGGGACTTAACATAGAACTCTGAAGCTCAGTAAGTGAGCGTGTTTAAGATTTGTCTGACCTATGGGTGCTTATGAATAAACTATGCTTGTCCAGGGAGAGAAACACCAGACATTAGCCAATAGAATTTTTCTGTTCTCAAACAGTGCTATGAACATTTTATATTCACACAACAAAGGGAAAAGACTTACTCAGTGTTTTCTGAGTAGAGTCCTCAGAAAATCTGGATCTGATAGTACAGCTAAAAGAAAACTAAATTATTGGTTTGTGGTTAATCCATATGAATAAGACTTTAAAACAAGGCTTGAGAGGGTCTCATTTATTTCAAGTAAGCTAACATTGACTCAGAACAACACAGTCTTTAAAAGAATACAATAAAAATCCAGAAACTGATAATATAAAATCAAACTATATGCCAATACAAAAACAAACACCAAGTTTGTATTGAAAGTTGCTGGAGAGATGATTCAGTGGTTAGGAGCTCTAATTGCTTTTGCAGAGGACCTGGCTTTGGTTTCCAGCACCCACATGGTAGCTCACAGCTATCTATAGCTTCTTCTAGGGCACCTCATGCCCACTTCTGGCTCCACAAGCAAATGATACACAGATAACTTTATTAAAATAACATTCTTTGTCTATATAAATAAATAATGTTTACTAATTCTTTGATGTTATAAGATGTATTTTGACCATATTCAGTCCCCCAAATAAAAATATTGAACAGATAGATTAATGATGAAAATACTATTTACTGTACATTATTGTAAATATGAGAAACAGGATTTTAAAAGTATAATGACAAAAATATAAATGTTTCATGTTTGAGAAGACATTATTAAGGAAGTAAAAGGTGGGGTCTGGAGAGGTGGCTCAGCAGCTGAGCAAACCAGCTACTCTACCAGAGGACCGTGGTTCGGTGTTCAACACCTGCATCTGGCTGCATGCCATGTCCTCAAACTCCAGATTCAGGCTATCTGACGCCCTCTTGGGCCTCAATGAAACTGCACTCGTGTGCACAAATCCACACCAGACAGACCGACAGACAGACAGATAGACAGACACATGTATGTAATAAAAAGTAAAGAAGAGGTGAAAGCAAAAAGGTCAGATGGCACCAAAGATTAAGACACCTGTGGCCAGGCCTGGTAATTCTAAGTTCGAGCTCGGGACTCAAATGGTAATAGGAAAGATAAATACTGCACATTGTCTTCTTAACACAGACTGTCAGAGACCAGCTGCCACAACTCACTCAGGGAAATAAAAGGAATGCCTCAGAGTAGCTAGGGGTAGGAAGCTTCTTTATCTGAGGGTAATTAGGAACAAGTTTTAATCTATGACTAATGAAATAAAGAAAAACACATGCTTTCTGATGATAACTTTCTCTTTTACTTCATCTTAAGAATGGTCTCTGACTCTTTCTGTCTCCACACTGCTGCATATCTCCATATCTTCACATGCATACACTTTTCACATGGCTACACGTCTATCCTTTACATACATTTCTCTTCCTCATCCCTTTTCTATACAGCTTCATCTGTCTTGCCTCCACACAGTACAAATCTCCACCCAGCCACCACTGAATATCTCATCTACATAGCTCTCTCTCTCCAGAGTTCCTGGGCACAACTCCTCTATGTAGCAGCAGCTCTTTCCCACAGCTCGCTCTCACAGTCACTCACATGCATACTTCTTCTAGAAGATTCACTCACTCTTTCCATTCCCTCCTTCACACTTCTCTCATGCTTCTTCTTCTTCGTCTCTCACTCAGCGGGCACACACACACACACACACACACACACACACACACACACACACACACATTCTGCAGCAGCTCTCACATAGCTAGCTCTATGCAGCCATCTCTCTTCACACTAACACTGTTGCCTCACAGTCAAACTCTGGACCATTATGTTACATTTTCAGGGCGCTACCCATTCTCAAAACACAAGATAAGTCGCAGACTTTCTCTTAGGCTAGCAATGTCCCATTGACCCATGCACATAGCTCTTAAGTTGGTGAGGGGTCCCAGACAGTAAACAACTGGCTGAACCTTGAGCAGTCAGAGTACATGCAGAAAGGGAGCTACTGCAAGGACTATGTCTTGATGTAAACAGCCTGGCCTTGATTTAGCAATAAACAACACCTGGGAGTTAGTTTTGTGTATTTTCTGTAGAGGCAGCTTAGTCTGTTTTGGGCTAATTCTAAGGTCTTTGCAAAATGTGTAAAAGGCTGTCTTTGAAACTGAGAACACTATTACTTTCCTGTGTCAGTAAAGAAGAGTATTCTGGTAATATTTTTGTTCATCAGAGTTATAAAGCTTAAACAGAAATCCACAGCTAAATGTGTGCTCAGAGATGTAAAACACACTACCAAAGGGCTGTAGAAAGCACCCTACAGCTCTTCCTATAGGGAGGTATAATGGTGAGATGTGAGAAAGTCACAGGCAGAAAAAAATTTCCATAGCCAGGAACTCCATGGCTTTGCCAGGTGAAGCTCCCTGTCAGGGAGTATCTGTCTGGTGGGTCAACTTGTCAAACACTAGTTGACACATCCTATATACTCCCATGGCCCTCATCATCCTCTGACCTCCAAAAGTTCCCATGGTGCAAGTGTTCACACACATGTATATGTACATACATACTTACATACATACACATATACACACAAATACACAACAAATAAGTAAATAAATAAGTACTTAATTAAAAACAACAACAACAACAAAAAACTAGAAAAGTCAAGTCATGAACCTGGCAAAAATATATGGAAAATATATGTCTCATAAAGATCCTGTACCAGAATATATAAAGTGCTCGTGCAACTTAGTAAGACCGGCAACCAAATTAAAATGGAAAAAGGTTAAAAAGGCACTCCACCACAAAATATATGTGAGTGATAAGTAAGTGCATGCAGAGTTTCTCAGCAGAGCAATGCAGATGAGATTCCACTAACCACATATTGAAATAGGAAATTCAAATGAGATTCCACTAACCACCTATTGAATTAAGAAATTCAAATAAGATTCCACTAGCCACCTATTGAAACAGTTAGCAAGATGTGGAACATGTAGATGAAGAAATGGAGAAGTAAAATCCTCCTTCACATAGCTCTGATATCTAGGCACCTAACTGCTATGTAGTTCTTTGTCCAGTGGTTTATTCTTTGGGCTGGGGGGATGGCTCCATAGGGAAAGGGCTTGTGCAAGTGTGAAGATCTACCTTTGTGTTCCCAGAAGTCATGTAAAGCAGGGTACAGAGACACAGAAATAGAATTCTAGTATCCTATAGTGAGGTAGAAAGTGGACCAGAGGATCTCCTGAAGTTCACAGACCTGACATCCTGGTGAACACAGTGAAAACAACAGAGAGAACCAATCTTAGACCAAGTAGAAGGCAGCTGAGACTCCCACTTGTCTTCTGATGTCTGCACATGTGCCCTGCTGTGCCCGGGCCATCCCTATAGCAATAGAGAGGCAGAGTGGGAATGTATATTTGCCTTTCTGGTCAATATTGGGCATCACATTATTTCAGTCATGTTTCTGGGAGACCTTGCTAAACATACAAATTCTGATCCATTATTCAGAGCTAAGACTCTGTAGTTTACATTTTAATATTTGTGGCTTTTAACTAACATCCTGGGGGAAAAAAGAGAGAAAGCATTGAAAAGTAAATCATCCCATAAAGGTTCTGTGGCAAGTTGTTTACAGGATTGCAGAAAGGAGATTTACTGTGGGTGTAAAGACAGGGTCTAAATCTTAGACCATTACTGGGAGGGTTTAGCTAGAAGAAACTGGTCAGCAATCCCACATAAAGAAGTGAAGGAAAAATACTCCAGGAATTTTCATTGTGGTTTGCTAAAAGCAGTGATGTCATCAGGTGAAATATCTTAGAACACAACTGAACAGAAACAAAGCAAGAACGAAATCCCACTTTGAGTTCAGATTGACACTGAACTCTTCCTACAAAGACCTTAAGTTGCTGAAGATTGTTCAGAATGTGCATGGAGACAGGTTTCAGAGACCTGAGTATAATGATGTCAATTGAGACTATGAGGGAATGTTGTATCACCAAGAGAGGGGGAAAATGCTTTTGAGAAAGTGATTTAATGTTCCCAGTTTCCCTTTCAGTGCCGAGAATGACCAGGGAATAAAGAGGCACAAAATGAAAACTTACATCAAATTCAGTCAAAAAAGAGGATTGTAAATAGAAGAAAGAAGTTTGCACTTTATTGTGAACTAAGACTTTCACAGGCTGAACGTTCTATTTTGTATAAACTGAAAAATGGTTTATTCAAGGTCAAATACATGATACATAAATGCCTGGGGTGTCTGTAACTTCCTGGCTGCTCAGTATAATTTCCCTTAAGGGATTTTGAAAAATATCAGTATAACAATGGTGGAATATAAAAGTATTTTCTTTTTGAAATAAATAAAGCATATCAAATATAAAAAATAAATGGAGATTTTCTTACTGTATAAATGACTATTAAAATAACTGTTACCTATTTATGCTACCAGTTACTTCTATATGACATGTGAAATTACTAGATTGCAACTGTAATTCATTGCCTTGAATTTATTTTCAATTTTAGAATGACATTCTAAAAAGAATAGATTTTACTGATTGTTGCATTCTCTAATGAAAAAGAGTAGTCTTAAATGAACAACATATCCTAACCACTCTCCTGTCATTAATATTCAGAAGCCTAGGACATTTTCTTCAGGAATTCCCAAGAGAAGTAATTTTTAGTAGTTTTAAGCTTTAAGATAATTTTGTGTTTTGCCTTGAAGAATAGTTGTATGGAAATAAAAATTTCAAAACATGCCATAAGGGTAAAATATTTCACTTTTTAAGATAGCATTTTCTTTCATTTTTAAAAATTCTGAAACACATGAAATAGATCATTCTCAGGTTCAGAGTTTATTATTTCATAATTAAATCAACATTTTAAATGAGTTATTTGACCTACCCTTATGACAACAATGAGACAGCTTTGTTGTTTTCACTTAATGTAAGCTGAGTCAAAAAGGAAGAGTGTTTCCCCAAGAGTCAATAACTTACTCAGAAACAAGACCATAACATCTCATGAGTTTTACTTCCCCAGTCTTACTTACGTTGTCCAGTTGCAAGAATAGCAGTATGCAAATAGACTGGAATGAAGTGACTTATAATTTCCTGGACCTACCATTTTGATCATAAATCATCTACCCTCTACTCATCTTATTTAATGAGTAATGCTTATCAAGAACACTAAGGCATTATCCCCAGTCACATAGATCTTGCAAATGGAATATTTAGATATTTTTTGATCAGATGTGACTCTTGCATGTTTCAAAAGATCCACAGAACTTCCAATGATCCAGATGAAGTTTTTCATAGAAACAGAAAGTAAAAGCTGAGCTCTTATGGTTTTTGTATAAAATATTATTATTTTGTATTTAGCTCTCTAAAAGAAGTCCTGGTTGTAAAAAGAGTCTGCAAGACACTATTGCATTATCTTCCAAATGAGGTTTAAATAAATGAGTGAAGATTCTATGTGTACATGTTTGGGGAAAAAAAGTGATCCCAAGTACAGTAGAAGATTCTAGTTAGTGTGAATAGCCATGCCTCTATGTAGTTAGTTATTATGTAATTATTGCAGAAAAGTGATCCCAAGTAATGAAGAAGGTTCTCATTGGGGTGAACAGCCAAGTACTGTAGAAATTTCTAGTTAGTGTGAATAGCCAAGCACTGTAGAAGACTCTAATCGGTGTGAATTGCCATGCCTCTACATGGTAATTGTGTAAGCATTGCAGCTGTAGTAGCAGGGATGCAGAGGAGCCTTGTTGTTGTTCAAACACTAAATCAAAAGAATGTATTGAAACTAGCAAAAAATAAAAAGTGTGGTAACCTGAAAGGGAATAAATTAACATTTTTTAATAATTAAATTAGCACTAATGGGTATATCCAGGCTATAAGAAATTATGTAAATAGCATGTTCACCCATTTTTCTTTATGCACACTGACTAGATGGAGTACTATCTAGTTAATTTCTTCATTATTATTTGTTCTGCATTTTCCATTTTCATTTTCACACTTACTGTATAAGTGAATACTCACTGAGCTACCTGAATTCTCATAATTTATTCTAAAGTGTAAAGTATTTTCCAATTGTTAGTGTTTTCACATTTATTGTTTTCTTACAGAGTAACTAATACATTTGTTGAAAGTTGACAATAGTCAATGAATTTTTACATCAATAATAATTCCATGGGCAATTTGTAGTAGGGAAATTTAGTTCTGACACATGTAGATTTTCAACCTGTGTGGGGATGTAAATTGAGGGAAGAAGGGCCCAGACACCTAGACTGCTTGCAAGTGGTGGTTGGGGTGAATAAGGAAGGACAGCTGAGCTTGTTAGATAACTCATGGTCAGCGTTATTTGGGCTGACAATGAGCAATGAGCAGTGTGTTAACATTTCTCCTTCTCCTCCTCCTCCTCCTCCTCCTTCTTCTTCTTCTTCTTCTTCTTCTCTCTCTCTCTCTCTCTCTCTCTCTCTCTCTCTCTCTCTCTCTCTTGATTTGAATGAGAACTTCCTGCCTAAGCACATACATTTGATACTTAGGTCCCAGTTGATGGGTCTGTTTGGGGTGGGTTTGGAAGAGGTGTGGCCTTGTTGAAGGAGGTGTGTCACTGGGAGAAGGCTTTGGCACTTCAGAAACCCATGTCTGTCCCAGTTATTCTTCCTGTCACTTGGTTGTATATTGAGATGTGAGTTCTCAGCTACTTCTCTCGCGCCATGGCTGCTGCCATGCTTCCACCCTGACCATCATAGGCTCACCTTCTGAAACTGTAAGCCCCAAATAAATTCTTTCTTCGGTATGTTGCCTTGGTTATGGTGTCATATCATAGCAATAGAAAAATAGCTAATACAGTTTTATATCTGATTAATGAAGGGTCAACCACAAGGTCTGTTTCAGCTCTAAAATGCTATGATCTATTGAAATAAAGAAAATATACAGAGATATAATAAGCAATTTTGTACTTATTTGCACAGGAATTAACTGAATTAATCTCTTTAATTACTGACATTCACTAAAAGATACAGAGAAAAGTTACTAAGCTTGAGTTAGCCAAGGCCCTGTTGGTTACATTTTGAGAGCAGATTAAGAAACAACTACTTTGTAATGTAGCAATAATGAAATTAGAATTATCTGAGGTTGCTACATTAATAGATAACCCTCAAAACATAACCCTTGGGTAAAGGGGCTCTTCCTGACTACCGACTATGAACCATATTGGTCAGTGTTGGTTTATCTCTAGTCTTTGAACACAGTTAGGTCATAGACATGTTAAGTTTACTATATTAAAGAAAATCAATTACTGCGTCCTTCAGTCTATTACAGTGTGAAGCTATTAAACGTTTTATCAGGAAATTGCAAAGTACAGCTGTAAAACTCTTCAGTGTTGGTAAACTGTCATTATTCTAGCACTTACAAGGTATTTACCTCTAGATTGTAAAATCTTCCATGCCAAGTTTCACCCTAACCTCATTAACACTGCTTTACTGCCATAATGTGGTGAAGGAGACAGTTTGGGGGATGATAATAAATTATAAAATAGCAAATATTTTCATAGGGAAGGCTGATCTTTTGTCTCTTCTGTTGAGATCATTCCATGGCATGAAAACAATCTGAATGGTTTTTTTTTGTAATGCAGCTTTTCCCCCTGTGGCCTTTACTCCTGCTTTAAATATAAAATAGACATAGCATGATCAGGCTTTCTTGGGGGCTGTTTGAGATTGTGTGAGAGGTACAGCAGGTAGTTGTTGAAATGATTATCCCCAGTGAAATCTGTCTCCAAAGACTTTGGAGCTCAAAGAGAAGCAGTTGAGGAGACAGATGGTGTTTATAGTGCATTTAAAACCTCAGCGTTTACTTTAAAACAGGAGGACTCCAATCCTTGGCAGGATCCCAAAACCACCCTGTTTCCCATTGATTGGTATGAATCACTCTCCCTCCTTGGTGCCTGTGCTTTTCCCCACACATGCCACTTAAGTACCAACACATCTGCAATTGACCTTTTCACAGCTCTGTACAGAGATGCCTACCATGGGTTTCTAATCCTCATCAATTTCTTTCCAGACTGAGATTTTTGTACATGCCTTCAAGGACCAGCTGGTCAGGAGTGCTCTTTTAGCTCTCTACACGGCAAGGCCAGGAGGCATCCTTAAGAAACCACCGTCTCCCAAGGAGAGCACAGAGGAGACTTGTCGGCAGGATGAGCTCCCTCAGCTGAGCAGGCAGGACTCCATCCCACATCATTCTGACTATGATGAAGAAGAGTGGGTAAGTCTTCTCACTGCCTTTGCTCTCATGGTTCAGCCTAAGAAGACAGCAAGCATAAGAAGAAACTCCACTTCTCACAAAAAATACTTTGGAAACCAGTCACAAACACAGCTGTGGATAGATACCCCACACTTTTCCCTTAGGAGAAAGTTGCAGGTGAAAGTTGTATTCCTGATCACAATTATTTGCTATAAATATGTATGTTATCAAACAAATCATGTGTACAACCAAGAATAAGTCTTGACTTCAGTTACTAAAACTGCAAAATCCTATAATGCCTTTCCTTATTCATTTCCAAACTAAAATTTTAAAATTTTTTCAGGAGAAGAGTGAGAATAAGCTGGGCAGTGGTGGTACAAGCCTTTCATTCCAGCACTCCAAGTTTGAGACCAGCCTGGTCTACAGAGTGAGTTCCAGGACAGCCAGGGATACATGGAGAAATCCTGTCTTGAACCACCCCATCCCCCAAAAAAGTCATGTCAGCTGTAGTAGAATACAAGTATTTCCACTCTTGCTAGGTAGGGGTTTACTCATATGCATATCCTAAGAAACTTATTCATGTTTAAATGAGAGTGAACATGAAGATTTCTTAATTCCCACTGTCTGATGATTCTGTGATTAAATAGATACTGGTTGCAGGGCTCCAACATCATATTCTCTATGTATGCACATGCATAATTACTGAAGAAGGAAAATTAACACAGGAAACAAAAGTGTGAAAGGAACTCTAGTGGAGAGGAAGAGGATGGGAGGAATAGGAAGGGGGTAGAGGTAGGAAGAACAGTGTGCTATTGATCATCAGGTGCCTCTGTGGTATATGTATAGTTATATGATTGTGTTCACACACATGCATATGACATGTGTGTGTTCACACACGTGCGTGTGCATACTGGTACCCCTTTGTTGAGTCACAGACACAACAAAGGAAGTGTGATAGCTGAACTACATGTTAAATTTTTAGTTAACAATTCTTTTCTTGTTAGCCTGGAATTTAAGAGTACTTAGGATATGGTGTTTGAGAGGTCCAGGTCTCTAAAACAGTGTTTGAGGGCCTATGAGATAGCAACTGATCTTTCTTTTGATGAAATTTCGACCACAGGAAACCCACCTAAAGGCTTCACAAGGTGTGTGCTGAGTAAGTGTTGCTGTTGCTGATGCAGTTTGTGTTTCCCACAAAACAGCATTTCAAAGATCAAGTTAGATATTTCTTCAATTTAACTTCACCTTCCTCAATTCATTCACCACTCCAAGATGTACATACCTCTTAAACTCTCTGAAGTTCAATTTCTCAGCTATAAAATGAAAACTGTATCTGTTCTGCTTAGCTCTTAGGATGGATGTAGGTTTATCTGTAGGTGATGCTTTACTGCCTGGACAGGCCTAGTCAGATTTAATGGTAGTGTATTGATATGTGCTTCTTGGTTAAAATATGTGGCTTATAGTCTTATCATGGCAACCAAATCTATCCCTAGAGACCTCTAATTGTGATATCTTTCTTTCTCTCTTTCTTTCTTTCTTTCTCTCTCTCTCTCTCTCTCTCTCTCTCTCTCTATATATATATATATATATATATATATATGTGTGTGTGTGTGTGTGTAATATATATACATAATATCCATAATATATATCACATATATACATAAATAAACAAGTCAGATATATATAAATAATCAGATGCACATAGGTATATGTAAGGCATATATGCATATAATAAAATATGCATTGTGTGCATTGTGAATTTAAAGAATTTGAGTAGACATATAAAAGAAATTACTTCACTTAATTAACCAAACAAATTAAACTTTTGAGAAGTAATTACCATTTTTATCCAAATTCAAGTAAAAATCTTGAAATATATGTGCTTTCTTTTCATCATTTTCCTCTATTACTTTGTGATCCCGCCCACAAAGTCCTACTTTTTCTACTATTTAAAATTGGTGCTCCCCCTTCTTTCTTCCTCATTTTTTGTTCTACAGATAATTTTTGAGGTCTTCAGTCCAGTAGGTATTTGAAATGGAAAAAAGATTAGCCAAGTTTGGTCCTCACCTGAAGTTCAGAGACTTAGGGAAGATAAAACATTTTAACAGATATAAAATGTTGAAGCAGAGTCTGGGATACTGTTGTGATAGCCTCTGGTAATAGGATTTTATTCCACCCAGTTTGAATTCAGGAGTGTCTTATGGTGGCAAGTTTTACAGAGAGCCTTTTTCTTCAGTCTGAATTGCCATTCTGCCTGATTCACTACACTGCACACTGGGAGCCCCTGATGACACCCTGGGGCCTCCTAGAGCCCACAGCATATTCAGAAATCTAGAAAGACAAGTAGCTATTGTATAAGGTGGCCTTAGAGAGAATAGTGTAAGAGTATATGGGCAGTGGTGGCGCACGCCTTTAATCCTAGCACTCGGGAGGCAGAGGCAGGTGGATCTCTGTGAGTTCGAGGCCAGCCTGGGCTATAGAGTGAGTTCCAGGACAGGCTCCAAAGCTACACAGAGAAACCCTGTTTCAAAAAAACAAAAACAAAAACAAAAACATTTTAAAAAAAAAGAGTATGATGGTCAGAGTGGAGGTGGTCATGGGAACAGAAGTTAGCCATTCCAGAGAGGGAACAGAATGTTTGGCCTCTGTGGAGAGAGGTAGTGGCTATGGACACAACACACAAATATATATGATTATTATTCATTTTACTTGTTTTTTTAGTTGATGATATTTTACCTTAGCTATAATGGAAATAACCATTTGGAAAGTATAGGTGGAGACGGACAGCTCTAGGCCCCCCTAGAATACAAAATAGACTCACTTCTCATCTGAGGAGTCTGCAGAGAAACCTTGTCTTCAGCTGAGACATATGAAGGGTTTTGGTGAGGTGGACTAGTTGAGAGCCTTGTGCTGAGAGAAGGACATAGGGAAGATGGAAGAAGGGAAAGGAGAAAGCTTAAGAACTGATTAGGTGCAATTTTAGCAACATTTGGAACAGTAGTCAAGATTTCCATCCTTAAGGAACCAGCTGATGGTCGGCATAGTTCCCTGTTCATCACAGGCCATTCTCTGGGAAGGGTTAAGGCTTGTTGATCATTTCTGCAGTTGATAAAGTGTTTTCCATGTTTCTTTTGGTTTTCATTGTGGTGATATATTGTGTACCCTAATAACCTTGCCTGAGGATCAGCCACTAGATTAGACATAGAAATCAGGCAGTGATGGCACACACCTGTAATCTTAGCACTTGAGATCTCATGCCTTTGCTTGGGAAGCACACATGCCTTTAATCCCAGGAAGTAATACAGGAGGGCAGAGAAAGGTATATAAGGTGTGAGGAAGCAGGAACTCACTCTCTTTAGGCTGAGGGGTTTGTAGAGGTAAGAACTAGTGGCTGGCTATTCTGCTTCTCTGATCTTTCAGCTTTTACTCCAATATCTGGTTCAGGGTTTTTGTTAAAAGACAATCTAAGATTTGAACAATATTTCATCTTGAGCATAATAGGTCTGTGTGTTTCTGTGTCTCCCTGCACATCTTAAGAATTTCCTCTGGAAGTCATTTTTTTTTCTTGAAATCATAGAAATAGTTCATGTTTAATGCAAGTTTAATGCAGTTAGAAGGAAATGCCCAATCAGTAAATTTTCTCTCCTCCAAATATTTTATCTTGTTTATAAATCATTATTGTAAAGGTCATATAGCATTCTTACAAATTTTTCTCAGCAATCACTTTCCACTAAAAAGATTCCTCCACCAAGGGATTTAATATCCTTAAAATAATTTAGCAGTCATAGTAACCATATAATATATTATTTTCAAAATATTCTTCACCTCTGACCAATGGAATAAACCTGAAGAAAATGTAGATAATTGGAATGTCTTTAGATATAATACTGGTATATGATTTGGATCATAAGCTTGACTTATTACAGCTCTTAATTTTTTGTTAGAAAAATATCAGTATTGATGACCAACATAGTCAAATTCTGAAAGTAATTCCATGTTCAAATGAATGTAATCAGGTTTTGGTGACATATGAAGATGTCGTCTGGTGACTTTAGCTGACTTGGATTGGAATGTGCAGTTATCTGGTCCCTTTGCTGGAAATACCACTCATGTCTCTTAGCTCCCACTCATTCACGGTAACAATGCTTAGTGTGAAGCCTACCATTTCTTCCAATAAACAGATGGGAAGTGAATACATCTTTGTTGCTCCAATTTTAAAAGGTCTTTTAATAATAAAGCCTGGAGCCAGATATTGGGGTAAATGCTAAAAGATCAGAGAGACAAAGGAACAAGCCACTGCCATGTCTCACCTTGCAAATTCAATGAATCCTCTGTTCGAATGTCTCTGAGTCCTCAGCTGAAAGATGTCCTCTCAGCCAAAAGCCTTCAGCTGAAAGAACCTAGCCAAAAGGCCACTAGCAGAAAGTGCTTCCTTGGTCGAAAAGCCTTTAGTTTCTATCTCCTCATGCCTTATATACCTTTCTCTGCCCAGCCATCACTTCCTGGAATTAAAGGCTTGTGTGCTTCCCAGTACTGGGATTAAAGGAGTGTGCCACCACTGCCTGGCTCTGTTTCTCTCCTAGACTGAGCCAATCTCATGTAGTCCAGGGTCACTTTGAACCCACAGAGATCCAGATGGATCTCCACCTCCTGAGTGCTAGGATTACAAGTGTGTGCCACCTCTATGTTTAATCTTGTGGCTTGTTCTGTTCTCTGATCTTCAGGCAAATTTTGTTAGGGCACACAATATATCACCACACATCTTAGTAAATTCTTCTTGACTCCATTTTTATGCATCTAACAACTTTTCCTTTGTAGACATAAAAGAGAGTCTCTGGTAACTCTACATTTTTCTAAGGCTGTTTTAGTTTCAAATGGCTTGATGGAGAAAGACTGATTACATGAATGTTGATGATACTTACCAAGTAGATATGATGGAGGATAAAATGAAATGAGTGATACCTAAAAATTGACTGTTATTTGCTAAACTTTAGTTATTAAATGATCGGATGCTCTACAGGTATATTTTCTTGAAAAGTTAGTAAACAATTAAACCCCAATAAACTATTTGGGATTTTATGACAATCTATGCCAGGAAATTGACTAGTACAGCATCCTTCATCTCTCAGCCAGTGAAGATGACATATTGCATTTCTCTCTGTACCCTGCTAGAGCAGATGCTTCCAGCAGCTGGGATCCCAAGATTAGTTTGTCCAGAATATGAAAGTGCATCATCTAACCAAACTATTAGGCTGTCCCAGATTTTGTGGCTCTAGTAATTACACTATTCTCTACAACATTGGGGTTTAATTCCAGAATTATATATTGGTGGGTTTGGAGCCAAATCTGGCTATTCCTAGTCAAATAAAGTGTTTAAAAATTGATCTTATCATACTTTAAATTCTAATCTATTCTAGTGGGGTACACAACTAACAAAACTGTTCTTATTGAAATAGTCTAAACTATCACTTCAAATTGGATTATATTTCAGCATTCAAATTACCCAACTGATTTCTGCTTCAGGTTATATCCATAAATTAATGTTTATTCTAGGAATAAGAAGTTCCCGTGTGCCCCTCCTGAGAAGGGTGACTATGGAAAACAATGGTGCACACTGTTCATTTCTAAAAGCTAAAAATGTGGAAGTTTTGACCATGGGGGAAATAATTAAGGTTTAAGAGAATGTGTATTTTAACCTGACTTAAACATTAGGTCATGAATATATACATGGCATATTACAAGGCACCGAGTTTGTATGTGGAAATGTGGTTCATATAGAGCCAGTAAATATAAAGTTTAAAATGATTCATAAGCCTGATTTCATTTAAAAAAATCTAATCTTTCCTAAGCTAGAGTACATTTTCTTTTCCATATTAAAATAAATGTATTTATGTTAACATAAGGAAATCAACTGTCATATTTAATTTATAGTTGAATCCATAGCAATATTCCTATCAAGCATCCCATTAATCAGGTCCATATTTATAATCTGAAATAAACTCAGGATTTTCTGTAACTCAGTGATGCCAAATATTGTGTTTTGGAATCATATTTTTATGAATGGCTTTCTGTCAGGGTTCTTATGAATGCTATACTGTCACCTAGTCTAATAATGTCTGGGGCCAATACAAGTGTTTAAGATTGTAGAAATGTTGGTGTACTTATATCACCCTAAGTAGTGGAAGTGAGCATAGCTGCTTGTAAAACACTATAGACTGTTGAGGACAGAACACACTCAGTCAGGTGCCCCCATAAGCAAGCAGCAGTAAGCTGCAGTCTGACCTCCTCTTGAGGACTGCCCTGTTCATCTTGCAGTGACAAGTTCAGAATCCATGCAGACCTGCTGATGCCTATGCAAACCGATATTCAAACAGATTTTGTTTTGTTCTCTGACTAGCCAGGGTTATGTTATGTGAAACTATTGATGTGATATTACTAAGAGGGAATTAAATCCTCCTCATTCCTTAGAGGTAGTTAATCCTTATAGTCAGCCTGGCGCTGGCTATCCTCTGGTTATGCTTCTTCATAAGCAGTGCCCTGAGTCTAGCTGTCTGGATGAGCCTTCTACACATTGAAATATGACCACTCACTTCTGAAGTTTTTGACAGATAGCTGTGCATATGTATGTACATACTTATTTATATATATTTTCAAATCTAAATGATCTTCCTTAACAATTACTCTGGAATCCCATGCTCACACAGCGTATGGAATTCCTGGATCTTGCTCTGTAGACCAAGCTAGCCTCGAACTCATAGAGATCCTCCTGGCTCTGCCTCCTGAGTGCTGAGATTAAAGGCATGTGCCACTGCCATCTGGCGGTAAGTTGTTCTTATTTCTCTCTTTCATATTGTTCATGTACTGTATAAATTTCTATAGGAAAATTCAGGTGTTTTTTTTTTTTACTACTATATTATCAGAGTTGGCAAAACAGCTTATATACCTACCAACAGTGATCAATATACAGTTATATAATGAAATAATTTCTTTAAAATTAGCCTTTAAATTATTAGTCATATCTATCTTCTTAGTTTGAATAACATAGTATTTGAATTTTATGTAACTATCTACTTATGTCTACTACATTGTTCGGTATTAGAAATCATTAATTCATTTAAAATTTCTATTCTCCAAACTAGTGAAAAGTTCCCAGTTATCTCCTCCATTCCTTATTTGTTTCAAGATTCCAGCTTCTACTAGTATCTGTGAACTACGCTGCCCTTTGTTAGGATGAAATTTTATGAAAGTTCAGGTTTTTTTATTTCATGCAATTAACTAATGTGCTTCGGTCAAACTCCCTCCCATTTCTTCACCTTCAGTTTCTTCCTTATTCCCCATCTCACTTTTCCATCCCAACATCATGCGCTCTCTCCTTTCAACCTGGGGGTGCACTTAGGGATGCCTGTATGTGCATGGGTGTAGGACCAGCCACTGCACTGTGGACGGCTTTGATTATTCTTTATTTATGTCCCAACACAAACTGACTATCCCTCCATCTTCCAGTTACTCCGCTTTTGGTGCATATTCCCCATCTTTAGCACTGTCGTGACGTTCATCTCTCAGCTGAGAGAAGGAAAACGGCAAGATTGCTACATCAGAGATTACTGAGCCAAAGTACACGAGAAATTGAATGTCTTAGAAATTTGGTTTCTAAGCAGCAGTTTTAATTTTGCTTGGTATTACTCCAAAGAATACCAAGCTCTGTCGTTGTTTTTAATTTAGTCATTTGAAATAAATAATATATTCAAAGAAGCTCATTCCCTTGTCCCATCTTTATCCTTTTCGTCCCTCAGCCACACTATAGAACTGTACAACAATCTTACAGTGATTAAAATGATGGGGTAGATGTCTTGGGTCTAAAGTTCAGTTTTACAGTTAACAAGGAATTCTTCATCATCAGAGTTCTCCGGTGTTACAAGGTCAGGTGCATGGTGGTTTCATAATAGGGAGTGGATTGCTTTCACTTATGTGATGTGGTTGACCCCAGTGTCTGTAAACATGAGATAGCAGAAAGGTGGAATTAGGTAGCAGGCTGGACATTATTTATCCAGATTTGAAGTCAGCATTTCTTCAGCTGATACAATTTATATGATTTGTATAATACTATATCTTTTAAATATCAATTCTCATTAGCAGATTAATAACAGAACCATTGATATAGAAAAACAATTTTGTTTTCCCCCATATAGACCTTAAATTTTCTTAAAAATAATGAAACTATTTTTAAGTAATAATTTTATTATTTAAGTAATTTATTTTTCCATTTTAAAAATTAAGGAAATACAACGTTAAAGAAAAAAGCAAAAATCACTAAATTATGTAGTCTAATATGAACTATTTCTATCAATTAGTTATCTATATTTCAGTTATTTATGTAAAAAGACATGAGTTACTATATTTATTAAGAGCTTGAATTGTAACTGCTCTTTATCAGGCTATTCAAATGAAATAATTTTATACTCATTTGGTTTTACAACCTGCTTTATTGATTTTTTTTATAACACTGGGGAAAACAAGTAAACAATGAAGAAGAAAGGATTTTGTATTTTCCTCAGCACTCTTCATGTTATAGAATGCCTTTCCTCTGCTGGCCTACTGTTTTCTGAAGGGAAATGGAGGAGCAGTGGATCTGGGGGAGAGGGGAGGTGTGTGGGGGGACTGAGAGGAGTTGGAGGGAGAGAAACTGCTGTCAAGATGTATTATATGAAAGAAGAATAAATAAAGAGAAAAAATACTCTAGCAAAAAGAAAAAAAAATGAGGTCTTTCCAAGCAGTTGCCCTAAGCACCAGAAAGGGCAGAGAAGAGGCAAAGGGAATTTAGCCAGTTGGTCCCCACATTGCAACTGAACACAGTCGCTCATCAGTTTCCTAATGGATGGGAAGCATTCCTGAACTTCTCCAGTCCATTTCACCCAGGAGCTATGTGCCTGTAATACTTATCCACTGTTTAGGTCTACAAAAGGCAATTGAACAGAGTGCATGGCTGTCCATTGAAATGCACAAATGTTCTATTAAAGAAAAGAAACCCCAAATGAAAACTTTATGTGCTTGCATATTCATAAAACCCTGCTCATAGCTACGTTTTCCCAACCTACAATTAATACTTTCACCTTCAATCCCTGCTTTATGGCACTTAACATGGGGTTTGATACATGCCAATGGAAGTATTCTTCTGTGTTAATGTGGGAAAAATGGATTGGATGCATTGACCAAAGCCGTAACTAGTCATCCCCCAACTCAACCTGAGATTTAGCAGAGATCTTTTATTCTATTAAATTTAGTCATGGTGATTTCTTCATTGGTGCATTATGCTGAATATCACCATTATCTTTGGGAACACTTTCCCAATTATTCCAATTCCTGGTCCAGTATCACATATTTTAATGACTGTATTGATTTGTACTTATATACCTTAGAAATTTATTAATACCTTTAACCTAGGTACCTTCAGACATCAACAAATTCTAAAAAGAAAAACACGTTTTTTTTTCAAAGTAGAAATTTTTGATGCTCCCAAACTGAGTAAGTAAATGAAATGAGAACTATACACAGAGAATTGACTGATTATATTAGCATAAATTCAATTAAAAGTAATAACCTGTGAAAACAGGTGCTAACAATTATATGAGTGTATAGTGGTGTGTGCATGCGACTTTCAATTAAAAGTTAAAATCACTGAGCTGGGTGGTGGTGGCGGCGCATGTCAGAGGCAGAGGCAGGTGGATCTCTGATTTTGAGGCCATCCTGGTCTACAGAGTGAGTTCCAGGGCAGCCAGGACTACACAGAGACAGCCCTATCTCAACCCCCCCTAAAAAAAGTTAAAACCATTGCTGTGTCATCAGTGGACATAAAACTTAGTATGCTTCACAACAGAGGTATTGCTTCCTTTGCTTCCTCCAATGTTTCCTTCATATTTTTGATGTTTATACTGACCAAGCACCTAGCAGGTGCCTGATACACATGTGCTGATCTACTTTAACAGGATGTTTTGAGGATAGAAAGGATGGTCGCCTTAGCTAAAGCATTTTTCTTGACAATTAAGAGGAATGAGAATTATCTTTGTCTTCCTGGCTATCTGGATGGCTCCAGGCTGAGAAAAGGTGCAGGACCAGAGCTGGCACTAAGCTTCCATCCTGGGGGTGGATGAAGAGGACTCTAGTACTTGTGGCTAGGCCTAACTTCTTCTGACTGTGAGACTGGACAAGGACCCCAACAGGAAGAGTGACTATGGAGAGGTCGTTACTTGCAATAGTGGCTATCTGAGACTATTAAGGTGAGCAGAGTCTGGAACTCAGGATGAATTCAGAATGAGTGAAACCTCAGTTTGGTTGCAGCTGAGTCAATGTAAAGCAGGGAGACCTACAATAGGCAAAGCCAGGAGATTCCTCTTGAATCCAATGGAAGCCACGGGTCTCAGTGTGTGTAGTGGACTTATCTACACTGATAAGAGTTTGAGCCCTATGTAGCTTGGGTCATGTATGTGCTGGTTGTGCTACAGATCATCTTATGAGAAACTCATTTTAACTAATAGGCTAAATGAAGAGTCAGCGAAAAGACCTACCAAATTAGTACAAGGAACAGAGATTTGTAGTTTTAAAGAACGTGTTTAGTCTAGAATAGTCTCCACTTAAACCAATGAGGAGTTGAAGAGAAGATTGACCTTGTTAGTTAACTGGGTGTTTCTAAGCAAAGACCTTAAAAATGAGTTATAGACAATGAAAATTTCTCTCTCTCTCTCTCTCTCTCTCTCTCTCTCTCTCTCTCTCTCTCTCTCTCTCTCTCAGACATCCACATCAGTTCTGGCTGAGTTATTGCATTCTTGCTAATCAAAAATTGGCCTCATAAAAGTTGATCATCTAAGCGTTACTGAGCTGTCTTTTCCAAGTTCATTGTTGATCAAGGCTCTCTCTTGATGCTGCAGGGTTCGTAAACATGTGGTATGCTGAGTAATCACTCTGCTTTCTTCCTTCATGGTTCACTCTGGCAGCTGTAATGTTTCCCCTGTGACATGCTACTGCATCTATCAAATGTGGTCAATTATGCCACTAGGTTTGACCTTTATGTTAGCTTACATCCTAACCTACAAATAAATGAGGACCTAGATCAGCACCTGACTTAGAATGGAGTCAGTTTTGCCATAGCTCCCCTCTTCCTTTGTGCCCTCAGTGACTAGAACCTCTCAGGAGAAGGGAAGTCCTGGAGTCTTCATCAAGATGAAGGTCATCAATTAATGTTCAGGCTCCATTTAGTAAAGGTTAGCCTGTGAACTACCAACCTTCTATTGCTTCTTCACAGTAGGGTAATTGCTTCTATTTCAGGGGAATGGCCTTCCAAGCTAGATCTAATGGGGAATGGTTGTTTTAAAACCTCTCTGGGCATAGGAGAGCCACACAGAATTTGAGTTTAATTTAACACCTCTGGCCTGAAAAGGGTAGAGATGTGGATTAATGTCACACTCTGTGCTTCCTGTGCCTTCTCACTGACCAATAAGCAACCTTGCTTCAACCTGGGAACAGACTGAAATGTACAGTGTGATTGCAATAGAGAAGAAAAAGTAGTAGTATCCCATCATGTCAGCAGTATAGGCTCAAGGAGTCCCGGCCACAGCAATAACCATCTGAATGAGAAGACCTGTTCGTTGCTCACTGCCTTCTCTGTGTGTTTTCCAATCTAAAGGAGTGGGCTTCTTTAGGAGGGAACTCAGATACCCAGGTTCCCTTTCGAGAATCTTGCCAATAAGTCTTTAGTGTCCCACTTCCAAAGTGATTGAGTCCAGTTGCTTCATAATTGAACTGTCATCTTTCCTCCATGTACCACTTGCTCTTCTGCGTATTGCACTTAGGATGTGGATTAGGAACGTGTCCTCCTCCTCTAGCCAAGCCACTTACGCTTGTTGAAGTAGACCAATGGGCAACTGTTAAAGTGTCTTGTTCAGTCCTGCCTCCTCGACACCTTTTGTATCAGACTTACAGGTGTGTGTGACTAAACTGTGGTTGTAGTTTGGAAGTGTTTTAATATGGCTTCTATTGGTCTCATGTCCAATCTCAGATACTTGAAGCCTAACCTTACTGCTGTGAAATGGTCTTTGTCTCTCTGACCCTGCATAGGAGCATCTTCTCCTGACTCTGTCCTATGGGATATGGTGCACCATCATTATCTGGGCACCTGCTGGAGGAATCAAGTCTTTGGAGTCAAGAGAAATGAAGTTCCAATTCATTTCTTCCATGTTACTATTGGATGTTTTTATTCTTGTCTTAAAGTCTTATCCGTCAAAAAAAATGTACCTATTTGGTATTTTTGAAGGTGAAATTAACTAATATATAGATGTTAAATGAATATAGACAACAACTGCCCCCCACATCATATTTCCTTCTGCCTTTTCATCCTTTTTCCTTACTTCTAAAAGTCTACTGAGGGATAGTTCCTGTCCTACAGAGGGAAAATAGAACTCTCAAAGAATTTACAGTCTAGCATTAGAGGCGGGCACAAATCAGCAAATTTAATCTACAGAGACCATAAAAGAGGCAACAGTGATGAGCAGAGCACAGTTTCCCCACCTTTGGGGAGACAGGTTCACCCTTCCACAGGTGAAGAGTGGAATGCTCTGCTCAGGGTTTGCAACTGTTGTAATAAAAGTTTGGTTGTCCACTCATTACATGTAAGGATTGCATAAGAGACTGTCCATTCCTCACTCTCAGGAAATGCCCTCTGACCATGAATATTTGCATGTGTGTCTTCCTTCTGTCATAATTACTGTATTCCTCAGGGCCATGGTCAGGGAACAAGCTTTGCTGTGCTCCTCAGGCTCCAAACACTGCCTTTTCTTACAACTGAAGTCGTTCTCGACTAATGGAATCTTGTAGTCTTGGGATACACAAATGGAGAACCACATAGGGATGTGGATATCAAATCCCCTTCTAAATATCTTTGTGTTCTGGCTCTTCAGAGACAGAATTAAGAGCAAAATAAGTCATTTCTGGTATTCCTTTACATAAGAAAGGCAGCTAAGGGCCAATAGGATCAAAACATAAGCTTCCTTCAACATGGGCAGCAGAAAGAGAACTGAAAATTTGTCTTCCATGCAAAGCTAATCTGAAAATTGAGGACAATCTATTTCTTGTTTGCTTCTCAATAATATAGTTTATTCCCAGGCTCAGTTAGAGAATTGCTTCACACTAATGTTATCACTTTTCAGATCAAATGGGAGGTAATGGTTAAGATGTACTGAATAGAGGTCGTAGGTCATTTAGTATGTCACTGTGTTTGGAAGGAAGATTCCTCACAAATCCAAAGCTGAAGAGAGCCCGGCCTTCCTTCCAGCTTCTTCCTTTGAGCAGTATTTTCTTCATATTTGAGCTCCCTCCCAGCTAAGGGGCACCTGTGCCTCATTTCCCCAGGCAGCACACAGAGGATGATGTAATCCACAGATGTGATTAGTGTCTTAATTTCCCTGAGAGGGGAAGTCCTTGCTGTGCTTTGAAGGAAAGATCTGCCTCTTGTGGAAAGATTGTTATGATTATTTGTGATTAATAGCATACTTCATGAGCAAGATTGCAGTCTGAAAGAAAGCAAGCCTGCCACACTGAGGAAAGCCAGGCTGGGCTGGAAGTGGGCCTGCTAAATTGTAATGATTTCCCCTGAACACTTTCACACAGGGCACAGTGCGCAGTTGGCTCTGAAGGCACCATAGTGAAGGAGGCGGAGCAAGAATTACCATCCCAAACTGTAGGTGGCAAGTGAGACCTCAGAAATGAGGTGTTTCACCCACAGTCCAACATTTGTGTGGCACATAAATCCTCAAGATTACCTTTCTCACTTTGAATGTGCCTCTTTAAAAGAAAATGCTGTTACTTCCTCAGCTAAACAGAGTCACTGTGTACCTAACCCACATGGATAGATTACTCAACTTAACTTTTACAAGACAACAATCAAATAATCTAAATTCAGCTATAGGTTTTTCTTCATACATTTGCCCTGTTCCAAATCATTGTGTTTACAAAATTAACTTAGATGGAAAATGCACACTTAAGGGAAAATGTATAAACCAGTGATGGTGTGCTAGTCTTCAGTGTTTGCTTTGCTTAGCTCTATGTTAACAGCATTCCATGTATCTGATAGAGCTCTGTCACAGAGGAGGTAGCCACTAAAAGACTCTTGTCTGCATAAGAACACCTAAATCCACTTGATTCTATATAGAGATGGAGTCATCACTTTTATGTAAGAAGAACATGAAGAAGGGAGACTAGTCTCCTCTATCAAAGAGACTATGTTTAAATTATTTATCTAAAATATAATGCAGTTCTTATGAGCCAATAAATTCAAAAGTGCAAGCTTGTCATAACTCAGGACACCAGTGGTAAAGTTGCCCCTTAGAAACATGAGCTGTTTCCCAGGAGATGAAAAATGACCTGAGGTGTATAAATGCGGTGCATCACACAGAGTGGGGATACAAACGATGTGAGTTGTGTAGCTGCAGTGCATCACATGCACAAAAAGCAGAAGATCTAAGGAACTGGTTGTCAGAAATGTGTTGCAATGGAGGAAGGGCGGGTTATGAGTAATGGCGAGAGACTTTTAGTTTATGAACACATTCTAGAAGATGTTGGTGACATGAGTATGAGGGTACCTGCTGGATGGTGGTGGCACACGCTTTTAATCCCAGCACTTGGGGGACAAAGGTAGGCAGTTCTCTGAGTTAGAGGCCAGCCTGGTCTACAGAGCTCGTTGCAACCAGGGCTACACAGAGAAACCCCACTATCTTAAAATTTAAAAAGACTGAGAGCAGTGTAGTGATGCACACCTAAGTCCACAGGTTTTTCTGTTACATGAATATTGACATAAGAACAGACAATGTCTGATGTGATAGCCTTTTTAAAAAATACTAGTTTTGGGGGGGTTGGGGATTTATCTCAGTGATAGAGTGCTTGCCTAGCAAGCACAAGGCCCTGGGTTCGGTTCTCAGCTCAGGAAATTAAAATAATAAATAAAAAAATATTAGTTTTTTTATTGTGTGAATAAAGAAGACATGTATCTAGCAAAATGTCACAGTTTATGCTCAATTATTGGTTAATATTATATAGTACTTCATTGTTTCAAAGATACTATATTAACTAAAGAATTAACATAATTTAACCTTGACATGATTGGGAGAAGATAGATTTTGTGTATAACTGAAATAGTGAGACTCCCGTAGCCTCTCAGGGCTCTGATGACTGTACCTCTGGCTGCTTCTCTAAGCTGGTTAATGTGATGATCTGGTAATGAAACCTGTAGTGACACCCATGCTATCTTCAGGATAGGGTGTGGGCTAACGTGGGGAAGAGCCTGAACTGCATTATCGCTACAGTGGACAAACTGATCGAGAGAGACAGTCACAAAGAAGAAAGTACCGGAGGCAGCAGCAACAACAGCGGAGACGCGGCCCCTTCCCTAGAGGATTCCATCACATCTCACCCAAAGGGTAAGAAGTCATTTTCACCCATCATTGGCTGGGTAAAGGAAATGAGATAGACAGGAGTCAATTGTGCCTTTGATGAAGAGCTCAGAACAGACTGTACCATGTTCAGCCGCGGATGATGGGAGGCCATTTATCAAGTTGCAGTGGGTATGATTTCAGGGCTGCTTGCCATGTTCTTTTTTTTTTTTTTAACTACATAAAGCTACCTGGAAATGCATTCCTTAGAACGGTGGTTCTCAAACTGTAGGGTACAACCCCCAAAGACCATCAGAAACACAAATATTTGCATTATGATTCATAACAGTAGCAAAATTATGGTTATGTTGTAGCAACCAAAGTAATTCTATGGTTGGGGATCACCACAGTACAAGAAACTGTATTTCAGGGTCACAGCATTAGGAAGGTTGAGAACCACTGCTTTAGAGTGTGCTACTGTCTCATCTACTTTTACAAGTTTCCCAACTGATAGCTGAGAGACAATCAATCATGTGTTTTTAAACTCTTCAGAACTTGGTGTCTCTCACTGATCCTGAACACACTGCAGCATGATACAGAACTTTTACATTATTCTGAGGATATTTTGTCAATTATTCTAAGACATATAAGAAGATTTGATTCTGAGCATTATTCTGTTATCATATCTGAGTGCTATATTTTCATGCAGGCAGGTAAACAAAGACACACATATACATGCATACTCATGTAACTGTATATGTGTATGAATAGACGATTGTATGGACAGAATCTAAGAGAAAAGAATAGAAATTGACAACTAAATAAATAGTAGATGGGTGTATAGATAGATCATAGACAGATAACAGGTAACTGTGTCCAAATGGTCACCATATTGATAACTTGGTTACAAGCATAAGGAACATTTTAACAATACTTATGTCTTTATCAATAGTTTTGCTATTCTTGTTGTGAAATTATTCATGTTAACAAGAACAAAACAATATTGCATGTATTTATTGACATCAGTCATTCAGTCATACTTGAACTAGCATTTTGCTGGGAATCTTGTGTTTAGAGGGAGTTAAAAGGCATTTCTCTAACATTGACTTCTAAAATCTATTCTTTATTGTTTTTAAGAAAAGTGGTCAGAACAAAGCATGGATGGACTTTTATAAAAATTAATGTTTTCCCAATTTTTTTCTCTTGATGTTCCATTGCTCATATTTTATCATGAGTTTAATATATATGCATATAATATATATATATATATATATATATATATATATAATTAATGTGAAGAGAGACCATCAATTTGAAACAGAGCACAAAGGAGTATATGGGAGGCTTTGGAATGAAGAAAAGGGAAAAGATAATGATGTAATTATAATCTCAAAAAAAAAAATAAGATAAATAAATTTAAAATTTCATGTTTTCTCACATGATTGATGATAGACTCCTTCCTAAATTCTATTTGGAAATAACAGAATTCTAGAGTTGTCTTCTGTAGATGGTCCGTCTTCCTTTTTAGTGAATCCACATCAGTGAACAGCCAATGTTCTTTGTGCTCACACCTGCTTTGTATCCCTGTGTGTAGAAGTTTTCTTACATAATAATACAATGCTAATTTTTAAAATTAAGGAATCTAGTAAGTCTCAGATTTCACATGAATCAAGACAGAAACTTGTTGTAATTATGTGTTAAAAATAGTACTGTCCAGCTTTCTTCAGTTGGACCTGCACTGGCTAACAAGCATGGGCTAGCGTCAGTTGTAGTCTAGAAAACAGACTCAGTTAGTAGAACCCAAGGGTCCCAGAGAGAGACAGAATGCAGCAGGCTGTTCTGGGGGATTTTCAGTGCATATTAATTAGAGCAGAATCAAAGACCAGCTGTGGTTTGTTTTGAGACCCCCTCAAATAGCCCAGTGGTGAAAATAAAGTTCTGAAATAGTTGAAATGACATAACTTTTTCACAACTTGTATCTAACCAGAGCAATACTCCTGGATCCAAATTACACTTTTCAAAAGTAAAATGGGGCTGGAGAGATGGCTCAGTGGTTAAGAACACTGGCTGCTCTGCCAAAGAATCTGGCTTCAGTTTTCAGTACTCACATGGCAGCTTAAAACCATGATTCTATTTCCAGGGGAGGACACCTTCTTCTGGCCTCCAACAGCACCCAGGCATGTAAACATGCATGAAGGCAAAAATGCCTATCCATATAAAATTAAAAATAAAAATTTAAAAAGTACAGTAGATTAACAGTCTGATCCCCCTCATGAACTATTATAGTCAAAATGTGGTTAATGTGCACTTACTAAAAAAATTTCCATATTTTTTTCTTATTTTCACTTTATTTTATAGGTATTTTCATTTTATATTATTATGTTATAAAATTCCCTAGATGTTACAATCTAAATTATAATGTGAAGTTGTTTAATGTAGAATATTACATCAATATTTTCAAAGTTAAATATTTTGTTAACATTTAACCTTCTGGTCAACAGCACACAGGGAGTATGTTTTATGTAAGCCATTGATATGAAAAATAATCTAATTTTCTAACATAAACGAGTCTTGAAAATAATTGTCTTTAAGAATACTTAGATAAATTTCAGATGATAATCTTTAGCTAGAATGACATTAATTAGTTAAGTCAGTTGATTAATTAAAATCTCTTTACCTTTCATCAATTTATAGCCTTCCTCATTGGTGGAGGCAGATAGCTCTTTCAGTTTCTGTACTGATTTGTGTCACACAAAGCAATATGGGACAAAAACGCATAGTGCTCTTTGAACTGATGAAAAAACATAATCAAGTAATCAAGTTATATATCGGGGCCATGCTGTACTGCAAATTACTATTGACAAGGATATTTGAGACATATGCTTACGTCCCCCAATTTATCTACATGTATGAATCATATGATCAAAGGCAATACATTGGAAAGATTATTTCAAAGCAGTAGATAGGATTGAAAATGCATTTTATTTCAACTGATCATAAGCATTCTTACATCTGTAAGCAGATGCATCCACACACTCACAAATGTACTTCAAATAAGCTGGAATACACATCATAAATAAAATGTATGCTTTTATGTCTCACATACCAGCATTCTCCCATAAATGTTTTGCGGAAATGAGATTCTAATGATTGTAAACTAATTTAGCAAAATGGAAACTGCTTTTTTAGATATTCACTTATTGTACTAATGCTATAATTAACAGACAAGAGTCTTTGAATATTTAATTCATCAACTCTGTGGATATTCTCATTTAAGTTAGACTGCTAAGAGAGGGAATATTTTATGATATCCCCCTGCCTCCTAGGCATTACTTATCCAACTAATCATTTTTATCACTGTGGACTCATATGTGCTTCTTTATTTTTGTTTTATAATCTAATATCATTACCATTTATTTTGGGCTCAAGTCATTGTGATTTCAGCAACAGAAAGTGTTTTTAGCTCCTTGCCACAGCCCTATGTTCAGACAGTCTCTGAGGACTCTTGTCGCTTTAATTGGATAACTGCACTTAGATCCAGCACCTGGTTTACAGAAGCATTTTCCTGTAACAGTAGAACCTGAATCTACTGTGTTTACACATGCACTCTCAAGAGCACACCTTTGCCCTTCTGATTCCATGCCATATTTGGTTTTCAAAAATTATAGTTTGCTTACATGGGAAATTTAACAGTGTAAAATACTTTCACAAAATAGTCTTAATAATGAAATCAGTTTTTTCAATAGTCTCACATTTATCCACATCTATTAGCTATAAAGAAAAATGATACATTTTTATTTCTTACAATGAACCTGGTGATTTCCATCATCTAATATTAATTGTATATCTGACATTTTTACAAAATCATTGTTAGTGCTTCGTAAAACATTGTGTTTTTATTTATTTATTTATTTGTGTTGTGTGAAGATGTGCCATGGCATGCTATGGAGGAGAGAAGACAGCCTACAGAGTGTTGGCTTCTTCCTTCCACTATGGATCCCGGAGTCAGACTCAGGTCACTGGGCTGTGGCAGGGGCTTACTCTATTTGAGCCCCAGTACTGACCCAGGGAGGGATCCATTTCTTCATGCTGCACTGTTTCTGTTTGGTTCTATAAATTAAATTCTGCAAATATTTTTAAACTATTGCTGAGATTTCATTATGTAACATGTTTTGATTGTTCTTTATTTTATGATATGTTTTTAAATTTCACAGTGTAAATCAAACTCATGCTGAATTCCATTTTGTTGCCCCCTTCATTTTTTTATTCTAGCCTTAATTTATGTGCTTTGTTGATGGGTATGTGCAAGGCTATTCTGATAGCCTTCCAAGATGCTGGTACACTCATCCTTTTCTGTTTTCCTCTTTAGTTTGTACACATTTCTTCCTCTGAGTTGATAGTTTCTTCTCCTAACAGTGTGTTAGCATGGTAATACTATTTTGTATTTGCACTGTGTGGGTTTTGGGTGGGATCATTTGCTTCAGAATGGGGGCTTTAAGATAGATCTGTGAGTTGCTTTACAGAGTTCTTTCATCATGAATATAAATAGTACAAAAAGAAGTCTCACTTTCTCTACTGTTTAGGTTTAAATACTGAAATAGATTTTCCAAATGTCTGTATTTATGTGTGTGTGTATGAATATGTATTTGTATGTATATGTGTGTACACGTGCAGTATATGTTTATTATGTATATATGTATGTGTGTGTGTACATTTGTGTGTGTTCATATATCTATGTGTGAGTGGCTAAGGAACACAGATTGCTCCTTTACTTTCAGTACACATAAACACAATTATGGACATCTGCTCTCTGTGTAGCACCACATGCCTTCAATTCATAATAAATTGAGGCTGCAAAGATTAAATCAGTGAATATTAAACTCTTAGATTTTGATGTGAACTTAACGATTATGTAATTAAGCCTCCTGAATTATGTTAAGAGGCTTACCTACATTGTCTCTGCCAGTTCTAGCCTAGACTCTAATGTACAGCTGTGTTATAGTAAACATCATTTTGTTTCTAGTGTGGAGCAATCTAGACAGTGATCCAAAGAGGCTTCCTTTAATCCTGCCCATTGGCTCAGATGTGATTCTTTGCAATAAACATAGTTTTACTTTATTTTTCTCACATTAAGCCAAAATTATATCTGCAAACAGCCATCACGTCCTGTTTGAATTGGCACTTTTTGAGGAGCATTTTTCAAAGCAACAGCCTGAAGCCCCCTCCCCCCAGTTGCTTTTCTCAAAGGTTTTGCTCATTTGTTTTGGCTTTCCCCATAATTACGCAGTGACTCAGTGTCCTCTGGTAACTCCAGAGTGGTATAGGGAATCACCTCCCTACTCTTAGTTACTGCTGAATTTAATGATAACTAAGCCCATAGCATCTGTCTGAGCAGCCACATTTCATTAGGAGTAATATGGACAGGCATAGGCCTTAGGTGGTTTTTAAGATTTAAACACCATTTAAGCACTATCCATGCTGCATATTGTGAAATATTTGTGGCTTTAGGAGCGTAAGATGACCTATCCTGATGCTGTTGCGGAGATGGATGTCCACCATGACTGCAGTATGAAACACTTTTGAGAGTGCACTCTAATAAATACTTGTGTTTTCATCCATCATATCTACTGTCCCACTCAGGCTTATCTTATTCACATTTTATACACATTCCCTTTCTGCTCATAGAGTTTACTGATAAAATGATGGAAAAATAGGACTGAGACCAGATCCTGAGACACAAGGCCCAAACAATTGTGTTTATTTGAATGTCTTTGTTGAGTCGTGTCCTGTAGGATGTGTGTACAGTCAGCTGTTGCATAGCCTCCCTTTCTCTGTCTTTCTCAAGGGCATTGTGGTATGCTCTGTCAAAGGTCAAATATCCCATGCAACTGGATTTTCTGTCCTGATATACCAAAGTGTAAGCGTGTTCAAGCCAACAGCCATGTTCCTGTAATAAAATGTATATTCATGGAGTCATACAGAGCTGGGATGGCAAGGAACCTGCAAGCCTTCATGGTGACTATCCTAATAAGAATCCCATTCCCAGCTCAAAGGTCTCTGCTTACATACATGGTAAAGCACACACCCAAGTCATCTTTCTTCTCTCCCACCTCATGAAAATCCTCTGGGGACAGATTTGCCATCGATCCTCATTTCATAGATGGGATTCAACAATTTATCTAAAATCATAAAATTGGATTGCAGTCTGGACAGAGTGATTTCTACTTGGGGAATTAAGTCAGGAAGAATCTGGAGTTCTTAGACTATTCCTTGGAAAAATGAATTAGTAAATTTCAATAGTTCTGTGCCTGTGGATCGCTCTGCCTTTGTCTTTTCCATCATACTTTAAGCTGCTGTGTCTCAGTCACTGGACAGCATAACTTGCTTACTAAGCCCTCACCTATTTTACAGGCCCTCATGATTTTGAACCCCTAAGTGTCTAGTTGAAGGGTTTTGACATGCTCTCTTTCCTTTTGTTTCATCCTTCATTCTGATATACCATGAACTCAGAACTTGTGTGCTTTTTGCTGCCAGCCCTTGAAGGATGCTGCTGCTCCACCTCACACAGGCCAAACCTTCACAGCTTTGATGTGCCTTCCCTCAGCCGCCTTCTTGGAGTCAGAGCTCTTGAGTCATCCCTAAAGAGCATTCAGTGCTCTGGGATTACTGTGCTGTGTTGCTGTATGAAAATCTTGGTGATGTCAATGGGTTTGTGTCATGAGTAAAGGCTGATGGGATAGTGGAACCTGTGCCAGGACTTGGAGATCTGACTCATGAGTTCTACCATGCTCTCTCCTATGGATGACTTTGGCAGTGTCTCCCCAGCCTCTCCATCATTACCCAGATGGAGAGACTTCACATGTCCACTTGCCTGAGGGAAATTATCTTTACTGTGGAGTCAGGGTCAGGCTGGGGTCTTTGAGGCTTGGCAGGCATGTACCCCCATGCTGAAGGGAGTGTGACACGAGAAAGTAAATTAAAGCTACTGACTGCTGTGACAGGGCATCAGCAGCACCACTGAGGAAGAAAGGATGACGTTTGGTTACAGCTTTTGAATAAAGCCCCAGGATTTTAGTTTTCGCTGGCTTCTGCCAATTATGTTGCTCCACTTTCTGTAGGGTTTGCAAGCACAAAGGCCAGAAGGCATCACACAGGATAATGAGAATGAAGCCAGGAGCGAACAGAAACCAGAGCGAACTAGGAGAGACAGTCTCTTCAGGAGTGGCCACCAATCTAACTGCAGCCACCATTTCCACAGTGGGACAGGGGCAAGACAAAAGTTAGCATCGCTTAAGATTTCTCAAGTAAATCAGGATTCTTTATCGTACATCTCAAGGTTTAAGGACTCAAAATTATTGCAACATGTGAAAGCCAAGTGAGGTACATTCTCAGTCTGAGTAAGACTGGCTCAGTGGCAATTCTTTTAAAAACTCCAGGTCTCTGACTGATTATACACATGGTCTTTTTTATTTATTTATTTTTTTCATTTTACTTACCAACCACAGTTTTTTCCCCCTCTCCTCTCAAGTGTCCCCTTTGCCACCCCCAATCCATTCCTCAGAGAGGGTAAGACCTCCCTTGGCAAGTAAACACGGGCTGGCATACCAAGTTGAGGCAGGACCAAGCCCCTCCCTGCTGTATCAAGGCTGAGCAAGGTATCCCACTATAGGGAATGGACTCCAAAATGACAGTTTATGCACCTGGATAAGTCCTGGTCCTACTGCAGGGGCCCCACAAACTGATCCAGTAACACCCACATTCAGAGGGCCTAATTTGGTCCCATGCACATTCCCCAACTGTCAGTCCAGAGTCAGTATACATTGTCTTAAATGCCACCTCCCCCACTAGACTTGGCTCTGTGAGAAATACACCAAGTGTTATAATTTATTACTGAGTCTTCAGCACATAATGTAATTATTGACAAATAGTGAGTTCTTGATATTATGGAATGAAGATGCCATTGCCTTCTCTGTGTCTCCAACCCACCAGAAATGCTCAGGTCATTTATGTCTTCAATGTGTGTACACATTTACAGTATGTGTGCACATTTAAAAACATGGAAAGGAGCTGACCTCCTGAGAACTTGTCCTTTATACTAGGTAAGTATTTTAGTGAC
This sequence comes from Onychomys torridus, assembly GCF_903995425.1. Taxonomy (NCBI): domain Eukaryota; kingdom Metazoa; phylum Chordata; class Mammalia; order Rodentia; family Cricetidae; genus Onychomys; species Onychomys torridus. The sequence continues at coordinate 9,066,274 of NC_050447.1, forward strand.
TTTATCATATATAACAAATCTGCCTTGCTGTTTTAAACTACAAAAATCAAGAACAATGCTTGGTTTCTTAAAGGGGCTTATATTATTGAATTCTATGGATTTCTACATATTGAATGAGCACAATCTCATTATAACATAAACATCCTTGGATTTGGCTTTTAAAATTCACTGTTGAATAGCTAAAATGACTTCTATACTATAATTATAACCACATATTAGATGTATTAAGAATCTAATAGGACCATATCTGTTCTCTATAATGGTAGAATTTCAATAACACTTGAACATAAATTAAATTTGGAATGGCTTTTCCTGTCAGAAAAATTATTGTTGTTTTCTTTTAAAATAATACACTATATTAAGATGTAGCATAGCTATGTGGGACTTGGAAAATACTTAGCAGGTATACAATGTTTTCTTTACTTGTTTGTATGGCCTTTGAAAATCATTGAAATTCTTAGAGCCCACTTTCTTTTTTCAGTCAAATGGTGATTATCTAAAAGAAAAAAAAATTGAAGGAAGACTTCCATTCTAAAGTTGTATGATGGTAAATGAGATACATGTTTCTAAAGTCACTCAACGTATTTTATTTGGATAGCTCTCCTGTGCCAGGCACTATTTTAGACATGGAAGATAAAACACTGAATAAAGCAGATGGGGCACTTGCCCTCCTCACATTTGTGTTTTGGTAGAAAAGATACTAGAAAACAACATGAGAGATGGTGGGCATTGCATGGTGCATGGATGACTTGATGAATACAAAGGTATTGGAAAATACAGAGCAAGTCAAAGCATTTTGAATGATGCTGTGGGTCCGAGACTGGGATAATGAAATAGTCAGTTGACAAATCTTCATTTCAACATTAATATTTGAGCAAAGACACAGGAGATAAGGGGGCTCGGCGTGGATATCTGGGGGAAGGATTACTGGATGTGGAAAACAGCTGGTGGGTACATGTGCTTGCCATATCCAGAAAACACCGAGGCTCTAGTAACCATAAGTGGGATGAGAGGCAAGAACAAAAGTGAAATTCAGAGGTAAGCCCTGGGCAGGACCATCTCTGACATCTCTACAGAGTCCACGTTTGCTCTGAGGAAAAGGGGGAGCAGTTGAGAGGCTTAACATTGATTAACCCAGAGTTGTGTTGCAATTAGAACATAAGTGAAAAGATTAAAACCTAGTATAGACCAGGAAGAAAGAGATGAGACATGGCACAGCTCTTGGTATGGAGCCAATAAGACAGTACTGAGGTGCTGTACCTATTTTACGTCTTATTTAATGTGATTTTCTCATAGTTTAAACAGAAGCATGCAAACGGGCATCAAAAATATCTAAAAAGTTGTGGCTAGAATAAGTAAAAGATTGAATGGCACATGTATGAGTTTATAGAAAATTCTAGATAAGGGAGTGTAGGAATTCATCTAGAAGGTGTTAAGTTTGACATACAGATATCAGCTATGACATTAAATACAAGAAGCTGGAGTTCCAACAAACAAAAGGTAATTTATTCAAGAATGTCAACAATATGTTGAATTTTCAGAGAATAAAGCAATCATCTATAGATTATTTGGGGGAAACGTTAGTAATAGTAGATAAGAAAGAAATTGAGAGAGCAGCAATGTTTTATTGGAAAATCACTGGTGAGTTAGGACTGTGGCACCTGAAACACAGAGTTAGGTGCTCTGAGCAAAGCCAGGTTGAGGTGTGACTGAACTTTGCATGGTGGAAGTCCCTGGTGACAATGAGTAGATTGATTTCCCTTTTGTAGTAGGGATTAAAGCACACTGGAAAGGACAAAGAGGAAATAAATCAAAGGAACTGTATATTCATTTACAAAGGATGACCAGTAAAGGAAACAGAAACAGGGTTAGGAACTTAAGAGGAGGTGAGATCAACGTAGGGCTATGTTCAGAAATGAAGGAGGTAAATATAAGTGTAGTTGGAGAGCTTCTCTCCACCCCTGCCAAGCCCTTCTGCTTCCTCCCTCAGCGCCGCCTTGTGGGTGTGACCATTACCGAAGCCTCAACGGGGGTTGGAACTTCCAGGCCAATGCTGGGATGGCTATCCACTACATATAAGTATCATGTTTACTGTTGGAAATAAATTAGTAAAAATTGCAGACTTGGAAGGGAGTAAAGAGCCTTGCCAGAATGGTGCTCCTAAGTGGGTATTAGTGATGACATCTAATGTATCCTGAGTGGAGTGGTGATGTGCACTGGAGAGCTCAGTTCATCTTCAGAAATAGGAAGAAAATAAGGACACAAAGGACAAATGTCAGTGGGTGTAGAGATACACAGACAGTGTGATTATTTCATTCCAATTTTGCAGAAAATCATGAGCAGGAACTCATAACACTCAGAGGAGGAATGCTGTACAACCGATGTGGATGAGATATAGAGTTGAAATATCCTATCACTGCCACCTCTGATGTACTGGTCGACCCAAATTCCAGGCTGGGTGGACATTCTCATACCTAGAGATAACCTGGGCTAAGTTAGGAAAGAGGAGATGCTTCTTTCCATCCAAGAATATTAGGACGTGTGACTACTGTATAGAACATCCTTATAAATGTATGTTCACATTGCTGTTGGTGAATTGAGTACATACTTAACATTAGTGTTCCAGTTTTATATGTATAGAGAAAAAATAATCTTTTGTACTATGTTCCACTGGCCTTAAACATCACTACAAAACTCTATATTGAACCTATCTTGGTACATTGAGGGTGAAAATACAGTTATTTCCTGTGGTTAACAGGACTCTACTCAGTCAGTGTAGCACCCACGGCTGTTGTCTCACTCAGCCTACATGTAGACCAGAGTCTTAAGACTTGGGTTTATTCGGAGCCAAATAAGACCAAGGAGTGTGAGGCTGGGACCCTTCTTGGCCCGGAACCTGGCTCACAGCTTCAGGGCTGCCACTGATGCAAGGCTTGTGTGATAAATGGACACGGTTGCTGGAAGCTGTCTTAGAATTTCCTGAAGGTTCCAACTTGGTGCTGTGAAGTGAGAAGTTTAACCAGGGTTTCAGCTGATGCATTTCCTTTGCTGTTTTTCTAAAGTGAGAGTGTAAAGTTTTATGATACTTTTCTCAGCCTGGCAGCGTTTAGACAAACAAGGTCCCTTGACATGAGAGAAGGTTCCCTCTGTTCTTCTCATGCTCATTTGTCTTAGACTAAGCAGCATGCTCATTTCTGATACATCTAAAAGTTGTCAAGAAAAGTCATGTACCCAGCAGACACTAGAGTGATTCTATTTTAAGATGCACTTTGGTCCTTTGCTTGAATACTGTCCTGTGGGGAAGACAGGAGAAGGAAAACCACCCATGTGCTACTTCCTTCCCAGGGTTTTCATTTGCCTTGACATTCATTGTTTCTAGACTTTTTCTTAACCTTTGGCCCCCTTTTTATTTAATTTAATTAATTAATTAATTAATTAATTTCCTTATTTTGGTTTTTCGAGACAGGGTTTCTCTGTGTAGCTTTGCCACCTTTCCTGGAACTCACTCTGTATCCCAGGTTGGCCTTGAACTCACAGAGATCTACCTGCCTCTGCCTCCTGAATGCTGGGATTAAAGGCATGTGCCACCAGCTCCTGGCTGGCCCCCTTTTTAGATAATATGTCCTGTTTTCTCCTCACCTCTACTGTCCTCTCTTCCCAGTTTTCTACTAGCTAACAGCCACTATAGCTGCAATCTGTATTAGTTACTTTTCTTGTTTCTTTGACAAAATACTTGATACAGCAACTTAAAGGAAGAGGAATGTAATTTGGATCATAGTGTTAGCAATTCCAGCCCACAATGATGCCAAGGCATGGCACGGCTGAGGAGCTCAAGTCATGGCAGCCCAGGCAGCAGAGAGTAACATGCCTGTTCCCTTAGGCTTTGTCCCTTGCCTCTTAGTCTGCTGGATACCTGTCTGTTCTGGTGTAGCCCACACTAAGGGCTGGTTTTCCCTCCAGAAACCTTTGGAGAAGCCCCAGGTATTTGGCTTAATTATCTTAGGCACATCAACCAAACTGACTTGAATTACAACATTAATAAGCACAGGTATGAAGAGATAGCTCTGTGCTACGAGTTTCATGCACACTGGACAATCTGTTTAATTCCTGAAACTCACAGAAGGTAGAAGAGAGCTATCGGAAGTTGTTATTTGAACACCATGAGTGTGTCCTGGCAGGTATTTGCCCCCACCATGTGACACAATAATAATATTTTCAAATGTGCAACATTTATTGCATTAAATTCCTACTTCTCTGTGTCCTTGAGTCATCTTGGTTTATGGTCAGTTTATAGCACGTACAATATTTATGAGACTCAGACTCTGAACCCCAACACTCCAGAGCTTTGTGGATAATGACTGCCTATACACCACATAAAACTCACTAAACTCATTCCACATGTGATTTCTTCCCTTCCTTCCAAACAGGCTACATCCACACATGACCACAAGCTTCTCACAGAATACTGACTGTCTTGCTCTAAGTGCTCACTTTTAAAATCATTCTTCCAGCTCTTCCTTTCCATACCCACTCCCACTGCAGGTACCACTGTTTGCTCTTAACCTTCCTTGTCTTATGTTTTTTAAGATCCTTGAGGTCAGCAGCTGGGTGGTACAAATACTGCTACACTCATCAGAATTCAAATGCATGTGTGTTGTGGTCCAGTGAAATTGCGTTTCTCAAGATGGCTCTGTGAAAGCAAAGACGTGGTGTTCTGCTTTGGAGCTGAGCATCTGCTGTGTACTGAGGGCTTGCTCCTTAGCACACCACTCCCAGAGATGATGAAGCCTTCAGGAGGTACAGCCCCCCAAGGAGTCTATAGGTCATTGGGGCTGTCTCCTGAGCAGTATTTGGTGCGCTCTTCTCTTCCTTTCCCCCTTTGCTTCCTAGCTATGAAGGGAGCTCCCATCACTGTCCTAAGGACGCCCACCATGGAGGAGTGGATTTAACCAGCCATGGACTAGATGCTTCAAAGCTCTTAGGCAAAACAGACCTTTGTTCTTTTCAAGGTTGCTATATTTTGACTAATACTGTGGGTAACATAAGGGAGGTTCTTGTTGGGATAAGATAAATATAAATTGAGTTTTCAATTCCTGGGTCTGAGATCGGAAACGAGTCATAAGGGCAAGGAAAGGGGTAGGATGGCTGGGAAGAAGATACTCTGAGCTGCAAAGACGGACAAAGAAATGAAAGCAAAACCTTGCGGGCAGTGGAGCCCGAGCAGATACTTTTCCTTTCTCAATTGTCTATTGCTGTCTGGACTTCAACCCCTCCCCAGGATACGTCTGGATTATAGGCTTCCGGTGAGCAGGTGTCTAGGTCTATAATTAAAGTTGGCCACATGTGTTAGACTCATACAGAAAAATTTGCTGCAAGTTTGTGCAGAGGAATGCTTCTTGGCAATTTACCTACTCACAGCCATATTGATAAATTGTATAGTGTTCACATTGTAAACTTGAACCCACAACACATGTTCACACAGAGGGTCTCAGAAAAAGCCATATCTATGCTGGTATAGGACATGGGTTTTTGAAAGTCCAGGGAAATTCTAAGAGCATGGCTATCTATCCCCATCTCCCTATCCTCTCCACCTAGCCATGACAGTATTTTCATTTTGGTATTATGTGGGATTTGTATGAATTATAAAACACATGTTAGGTGAGGATTTAGTCTGAGCTCATCTCAGGCATTAGGAATTTTGTCAGCTTCCTTAGGAGCTACTCCATTTCTCTGGCTTCATAGACAGTCTTGAGTAAATGTACAGAGCTGGGATATCTCTCAGCTCTTTGCAGAGCATTTAGTGCCGTTCAATCTTTTAGATTTTCCTCCTTCCCCCCACCCGCATATATGAAAAGTTGTGATAACAAAAATAGAAATGGCAACATGCTTTTGTGAGGTTAATTATTTTAAATGAGGACAGACAATCAAACACCAGAGAAGAAAACGGCTCTGAAACTGGCGAGACAGCATTATGCCAGGCTACAGCTGGTTGCTCCACGGCCCTTTCATTTTTCTACCGGGAAACGTAAGCGCCATCAAGCTCAGAGGACACAGACATCCTGTACAGGAAATAGATGGTGTGCAGAGGGGAGGGAGGGCACAGACATCCTGTACAGGAAATAGATGGTGTGCAGAGGGGAGGGAGGGCACCAAGCAGTCATTCTTTGCATCCTTCATAGAGTTTCACTTGAATACATTAGAGAAGGCCTCTGCCTGGGCAGCTTCCAACCCCTTCACAGAGCTCAGGAAAAGCTCAGCTAAGCCACACACATTTTATGTTTTCCCAAAGAAAGATTCTGCTTGGTGGGCTCAGGGTTAAGAGTCTCAGCAAGTTTTTACGGAGACACTGAAGCATTCTCTTAGTGTTTTCCTCTGTCGCTGAAGGAGGCCCGTTGGTGAGAAGCAAAGTCAGGGACTGCCAAGCTGATGAGCTGTGTGAGGCGCCAGTGTGAACAAAACCATGGTGCAAGCACAGCTGCCCTGCTTCCTGGAGGTGCCTCACAAATGAGTATGTGTGTTTGCACACACAGTCATGCACCTGTGTAAAACCGCAGTTGAAACAGGGAAAAAAAAAAAAAAACCCTTGGGAAAGTAGATATGTGGGGATTTCTTTACTTTGACCACACAACATGAAGAGATGGTTTTATGTGAAGGAGAAAACAGTCACCATGCAAATATAACAGAATATGGAAAGATGCGAAGAGTGAGCTCCTTCGAAAACCAGGAGTTGCCCCCACCAAACAACAACCATCACTTTTGAAGAGAAAACTGAAGCTTATTTTGCTCTTTGTAAGAATGATAACGAATGATCATTGGGGCAAAAAGACCATTTGTTACGAGAACTCAGCCTTTATTTTGGCCATCACAGCCTATTGTATTTAATGTCATAACCTGAGTTATTGGTGTGGGGGGGGACTGTTGCCATGGGATATAAATCTGTTGTCCTTGAAATAAATTTTCAGCAACAAATTCCTTTATCTGACTTAGCCTATTGTTTCTCTTTCTAGGAAATACCCATCTGTTGCCTTCCTGGTTTGTGCTTCTCCACAGAAAGCATATTGTTGGTCTTCAAGACACTTTACCACTCTCTCATACTTCTAACTCTTCATTCATAACTAATCTCTTCCCACATTCTCATTCTTCTTGAATTACAGTCATAAATACATGATTGCCATCTTATATAGAATGCAAGGTACTATATTAAATGGAGATGCTGGAATGCTGCTAGCATGCCTCCTGCTTCTCCCAGGATTAGAACATCAGGGCACTTCTATCCCATTCTAGAACTTGAAAGGATCCTTTTCTCGCTCTTTCTCTCCTTCAGTTCCCACTCTTCCCTCTCTCCTCTCCCCTTGATTCTCATCCCCCCGATGTTTTTGTCAGTTGTCCACAGAGCTTCCATTTGCAAAAAACCTTTAAGAAAAGCAAACAGCTGTATTTCATTTGAAATGACAAATTCATTCAAGGACAACACCTTAGACACTTAAGTTGTTTTTTTTATTTTCAAACTAGAAAGAACATATTACACCTCTGAGCCATTTATCACCCCTGATGTGGGAGAGTACGGTTCAAGGTGCTAAGCAATAGATACAAATTTCTTGAGGACTACACAAAAATGCACAAAAATGTTTCATTCATTCTTGAATGAAATGAGTGAAAGGTAGTTCTACTTCAGCCTGATAGAGCAGCTCCACCTACTGCACAAAAACTGTATTTTCTGCTTCATAATTGCACAGTGGAACCTCAACCCTACAGCACCAATCACAAAACAGAACTACTTTGCAGTTAGTGGTCAGCATTGAACTATGAGTAAATTTATCAGAATTTCCTTCTCTTGGTGTTTTCATGTGTGAGGATGGGTGATGTAAGCGTGTGCACACACATACACATATGCACACGCACAGACACTCTTACACGTTGAGGGTAGCAATTATAGAGTTAGATAAGATGAGATATACAAGAATACAAATATGGAAGATACAGAGTAACACAGGACACTGTTTGTTGGTACCCACAATGTCATTTATTCTGAAAATAAGTAATCTTTCCCATTTTCCTATAAGATCAATGGTGTGAGAATTAATAGCTTCAGTGGAACCACTGATCATATTTCATCTTGAGACATAGCTGATACTTTGTCAAATGAATCCAGCCGTAATGAGCCTTCCTTGAATGTCCCCCTCTCTAGTGTTTTTTCCCACAATCCAATACTAACAACTAAGTTTACAATATCTTTTGAAAAGAACGACACACAATGTTCTGTTCTATGCCGTATCATTGCTCTCTGTGAAGCTGGGGCCATTCATTATCCTCCTAGGCATTTGGATCAGGTCGTCTAGCTTATTAATCACAACATCAAATGAATGGTAGTAAACACAGCACAACCTTGATATGATTCTCCTTATCCTTCTCTGGTGTTTGTTCAAGGTCTTAACTGATTATTGACCTTTCAATTCACTCGAAGATGATTCGTCTTGTCTTGAGGATACGACGTTATCACAAAACTGACTTGAGAATTACTTTTGAAGCCTCCATCATTCTTGTTAACTTGTATTTGTTAACTGATTAATTAATTTACATTTGAATAGAATGTCACACAATCAAAAAGTTGTACTTAATATTTCTCAAGTCTTTGTTCTCAAATAAGTTGAATAAGACATAATTTGTTCTTATATCATGTGACAGATCCATAATTATGCAGTTGATGTATGTTATAAATGTAAGTACAAAATTGGTTTCAATTTTTAGTTTGACTTTAAGAAAGGCTAGTTGAGGGCTGGAGAGAGGCTCAGTGAGTGAACTTTCTGCTGTCAAAGCTGAAGACCTTAGATTAGATCCTGTCTCATCACCCTTTCTTCATCACTTAAAATGTTCAAAAGAAAACACAGCCAATCAGCACCCAAACAGAAGGCCAGGCACAGTGATTGACACCTGCATTCTCAACACTGGAAGGCAGAGAGAAAGGATGGAGACTAGAGCTCACTGGCAGAGGTTAGCCCATGGGTGGGTTCCAGGTTCAGTCTGAGACTGTCTCAAAATGTAAGATTAGGGACAATGGAAGGAGATGCATGATGTTAACTTCTGTCCTCTATACAAGCATGCATACCTGTACACATATGTGCACTCATGTATATACACTGTTACCAACACACACACACACACACACACACACACACACACTTCTTTAAGAACACTATTTGAAACTCCAATAATGCCAAAAGTTTGACTTTCTTACATATATCTGTGTTTTATAAAAACATACAATATTTGTTGTAAATTGACCCATTTATTGACAGTTTTGTGCCTATTAAAAGCTGGCTCTGTGCTAGTTATTGGGGATGCAGTGATTAATAAATAAACTTATTCCTCTCCCTCAACAAGCTTCTTTTTAAGCAGTATTCCCAGCAGTAACAGGAGGAAGCTGTGTGTAGCAAGGGGATGGCAGATCCTGAGCTTCTGGAAAGACAGGAAGACTCAGAGAGGCGACATCATTGAGGACAGAGGTCCCAAACTAAGTTTTCAGAGAGGGTAAACTGTTTGCCAGAAAGATAAGCAGAAAAAAGAAAACTTCCAGAAGAGAGAATATCTTGAAAGCCCTTGGGATGAGAAAGTAGGGCAGGATGGAAGATATTTTAATACACTTAGAGCACAACATTGGAAAGTATTTTCTAAGGTGGTTCTGGACAAGTGTGCAAAGGTCGGATCATGGAAGATTCTCCATGAATTTGAATTTATTCTACATGTGATGATGATGCTTGGTCGGCTTTTGTTGCTCTATGTATCTTTTTTTTTTTTTTTTTTTTTGAGACAGGGTTTCTTTGTGTAGCTTTGCGCCTTTCCTGGAGCTCACTCTGGCCTTGAACTCACAAAGATCCACCTGCCTCTGCCTCCCCAGTGCTGGGATTAAAGGCGTGCACCACCACTGCCCAACTGCTCCATGTATTTTAAATAAGGAAAAGAGAACAGTGAAATTTGGACTGATTGGGAAGTGCCCATCCACACTATCGAGGAAAGATAGGAGCTGAGTATGATGGAGGCAGGAGGGGACATAAGTTAGGTAGAGACCAGAATTGATCCGAGGGATAACAATGCATGATGAGCAGAGTAAGGGAAAGATTGGTATCAAATGAGTCCTTATGGTAATAGAGTTGATTTGATGGTCAAGTTTCTATGAAATCTTTGGGAGAAATCCTGCTAAACTCCTGTCTCCAGCATAGAGAGAATTTGATGGCATCATAACAGACAGACAGGAAGTGCCCATATTAGAGAAGACTATATAACAGAAAATCAGCCAGCAGTCCAACACATATCTAGGGGCAAAGGTCATGAATCTTGGATAGGATATACAAGTCCACTAGAAATATTGACTCTATTCTCAGAGACTCACATCTTTCCCACTGTTCTTGCTCCACACCCCCTGTCACAGAGGACTGGTATGGACAGCTACACCCTCTCATCCTTACCCTGAAAGAGTGCATGGGAGAAGTGGTGAGCCGAGCCAAGCAATCCCTGACATTTGTGCTGCTTCAGGAACTAGCCTACAGCCTGCCTCAGTGTCTGATGTTGACTCTGAGAAGAGACATCGTCTTCAGTCAGGCGGTGGGTGCCCAATGTTGTTTGTACAGAACCCCGTGAATTGCTGACATCCCATCCATGACAGGGGCAGAGCTCTTTGCCTGGTTTTAATTTTAAAGATCCTCTGAAATCCTGGCACCTTGTTTTGTTTATGTGGATAAAGATACATCACGGACAACATTTGAACATTTGGTATTGCTTTGTGAAAAGATACATTTCAATGTGAAATGTATGTTTTACTTGAACAGTGGATGGCTTCTGTGGGGAAGAGACAGTGTTCCCTCACATCATCCCTGGGAGAGCTGATGGGTGAAAAGGAAGGGACTGTGGCCTTGCCCTGCAGGTGATGCCGCCCAAGAGCTCAGCAAAGGGGGCATTTGTTTAGAGCTCCTTATTTATTCCGCTTGCTCTTAAATCTCAGGACAGGGGTTCATGCTGACTTCTTTCATTCATAAAAGAAGTTTTCAAGGCTGCAAGACTTGTCTGTTGGCAGGATGAGTCTGTTTGCAGACCCAACCCTAATCATGACTCCAAGGCCAGTTCAACCCCCAGAGCAGGGGTACTCTTTCCTTTTGCTCCCTCTCTCCAGCCAAGGATTCAGGTTCAGAGGTCAAGTACCTGGAGGGAAGGAGAGAACAGAGCTTCACTTTGTGGGTTGTTCTTGCAAAGGGGTATTTTAACCAAATTGCCCGTTGCTAATATATTGTGCTTTTAGTGGTCCAGTGGCAGATGTGGCTAACCAGGCATTTTACTTTCTCTTAAGCCTGCTTATCCATGATGTTCTTTTAGTGACTCTAGTCACATGTGAAAAAACACAATAATAGCATTATTGGAAAATCCTAAGAAAGTTAGTGGGGCCATGGTTTTAGACAGTAGACATTAAATTCAAAGATTTCCCACCCTGATTCTAAAATCCATTTATCTAGCTTCTTTTCAATTCTGTATTCCCAAGCCCCTAGACAATGCTACCCTAGATCAAAGACTATCAATTTATTTTAATAAATATGTGCAAATTCTAGCAGTTTTGTTATATACACTTGAGGAATTTTAATTAAATCTGTGATGTCTCAAAAGTCTGAAGATATTTAAAATCTGAAGTGATGAGTTTGCTGACCCCAGGGAATTTCTCAATTGATTTCTCTCCTAGCTTGCTGGATTGGTGTGTGGCTTTATCATCAAATTACATACAAGTCTGCATGACCCTCACTTCCTACGGCAGCTTCACACGGTGGGCTTGCTGGTACAGTACGAAGGACTGCTAAGTACCTATAGTAAGTATTGCTTGGGTTCATATTAAGATCTTATTGCTAGCCATAGTAATAATACATCAGTCTCTTCAGATAAGATCAAAAATATGAAGTGAGCCTTTTCTACGCCATGTGTTACAGAAATAACAGAGCTTCTAACTTTTGTACTCATTCAGCTTTAGGATTTGTAGTATGCTTTGAAAATGGAACTGCGGGTTATTTCAGAGTGAACTCTTGAGCAGCCATCTGGATGTGTTTAAATATAGAGATTCATTGACAACATTGGTTTCATTGACTGGATTTTAAAGACACGGCCTTATGTCTAGAACTGTGTTGTTCAATTTATGGAGTGCTTGAAATTCACCTATCCCAAATCAATGTGTTCTAGACATGAATATCAGATTTCAAAGACAAGGATAGGTAGCATTTTATAGTAGGTTATATTGTTTTACAAATGAATCTTCACCTGTATATACTAGGATTATATACAATATATTATTAAAAATTAATGTTGCTTTGTTTCATTTTATTCATTTAAAGAAATGAAGATCAGAAAATGTGCAGTTATATATGTAGCCCACATCCTATTCATCTATTTCTATTGGATTATGCTAATCTAGAATGTTTATTATGTCTCCAGGCTAAATTTTTCAGAGTTTGAAGACAAAATTAGCATTAGGCACTTGATAATTGATAAAATGATCAGTAAAGCTCTCTCTATTCTAAAATACCAAATGACAGTCCTGTCAATCAAAAGATGTCTAAAGGAGACTTTGCTTCATAAAGTCTTAGAAATCTCTCTCTAGCCCCCAATAAAGATGCACATTCTTCTTCCCTCAAAGGGATATTGACTTGGAGTCCATTGAAGCCATTCTATTTCCCTGATAAGAACCTTCACAGCCAATTGAGGGAAGTATGCTGAATGGACTCACTGCATTCAGAAACTCATTCACTGAACTGCTAGAAAAATTCCAGCAGGGAGACACAGCAGGAAGCACAATTTTATTTTAAAAGTCTGTTTGTAATGAGGTACCTTTCTCCCTTTGTAGGTGATGAAATTGGAATGCTGGAGGACATGGCTGTTGGCATTTCAGATTTGAGGAAAGTTGCTTTTAAAATTACAGAAGCCAAATCTAGTGACGACCTGCCCGTTCTCACAGGAAGGCGGTGAGTGGTGCCCCTGCCCAAAACCCATGTGCTGTCATGCTCATGGTGCTTTGTGGGCAAATGTCCTTGGACAGTTCTGATTCTGCTTGGGGAGTTTGCTTCTTTTTTGTTGAGAAATACATGGGGATTGGATGACACAAGGAGGTCTTGAAAATTGAGAAGTCCCATGAGTGTTGGTAAAATGGTCATGAGGTTAAACCTGATAATGTTTGTGAACTATAAGAAATCTGAAGCAGCAGTGGCATCCAGAGACTTTTCCTCTTCATTACTGTCTGGTCTGAAGCTCTAGGTGTTTCTACGTTTGCAGGAATTGCTCAGCTAATAGCTTCATAATTCTTGAGATGACTTCAGATTAAACCAGTTAAAAGCAGCAACATGGAAGGAAGGATATATTCTATGTTGGGTGTATACCCCACCATTTTTCTTAATTATTTTTGACAATTCACTTTCAGACTGTGAGATTTCCGAGAAGGGTTTTTAATAAATAGCTTCTAAGGTCAGACTATGACAGGCAAATTTCCAGAAATAATAAAAAATGATGGTGTATAAAAGAGAATTTTAATAGAAGAATTATATCATATAATAAGTTGTTTCAATCAGAAGTCATCCAGATTTGAAGTGATCTGATGTTAACACATTTAAGTACTATTTGAGTTACTTGAAGTTTGAAATGTCTCAGGTCACAATGTAAACATGTATTAGAGAAAGATGGAGAACAGGCAAAGTAAACATGTAGTACTTACTTAGAATAATGCATTAAAGGTACATACAAAACAGCCAGTTTCTCATGCGTAGTTGAAAGCTAACTCTGGCACATACAGGAAACAGAGCCCTAGGAAAGTCAATGTCTCATCTGGATGTTAATGCCTTCTTTGCTATTCATTGGAGGAAAAAATGAATAAAAATTGTTCACAAATGCACCTGGAAAACAGCACAGCTCTGTGCATTATTCTGAAGTTTATTACTGAATGTGACAAGCTGATACTTCCATCACAATTCATGAAGAAGTTTACCAAGCCATTTGTGCAAGTGAAGAGAAGGATGTTCTTGCTGAAGACATTCCTTCAGCTGCATTTATGTACAGAACTTGTCAAAAAAAAAAAGTGCAGGATTCCCAGAAGGACAAAAACTGTATCTGGGCAGAGAGAGAGAGAGAGAGAGAGAGAGAGAGAGAGAGAGAGAGAGAGAGTGCTTGCATGCACATGCATCTGTGTTGTGTTACTTTTTTTGTGGCCATGATAAAATATCCCTACAAAGACCAAGTTTCATGGAAAGAAAGGAGAAGATTTATTTTGTTTTACAGTTCAGGAGAGGAGATTATTCATTACAGCAGGAGAGGCTTGGTAGTCAGGAAGAAGACTGATCACATTTAATCTGCACATACAAGGCACACAGAGACTACTGGAAATGGGACCCACTAGAACATCTTCAACCCTAGCTCCAGAGACACACCTCCTTCAGCAAGGCTTCCAGACAACAGCACCAACTGGGAACCTGTTAATTAAATACATGTAGGGACATATCCCACAGAAAATAACACACACACGCACACACACACACACACACACACACACACACACACATGCATGCACATATGCACACACATATACATACCTTTAACAGGTATCACTAAGAATATGAGAAAACAAGCCACAAACTGAGAGAAAACATACAAATCACCTGTATTTTAAAGGACTTGGACCCAAAATATAATAAGACTTTTCACATCTCAAATCTCAATGATAACTTAAAAATATAAAGTAAGGAAAAATAGAGTACCTTAATTCAACACCAAGTCATCAGCCCTGAAATTGTATGCACACAAGCAACACTAAATGGACTCAGCAGGTTGGATTTATATATTTTTCATGTGTATGATAATAATAATGAAGAGAAAGAGGCTATTCATTGGAGAAGGAATAACAATGATGTAAGGACATGGAGGGAGGAAAGGGAAGAAGGGAAAGAAGAAGCCAAGTAATTAGATTTTAATTAGAAAATTTAAAAGGAAATAACTAAATAGTTTCTTTTTTCTCCCTTTTTTATTTATTATATTTGTGTTTTAATTTTACACATCAGCCATGGGTTCCCCTGTCCTCCCCCCTCCCGCCCCCACCTTCCCCCAGCCCCTCCCCTCCATTCCCATCTCCTCCAGGGCCAAGACTCCCCTGGGGATTCAGCTCAACCTGGTGGATTCAGTACAGGCAGGTCCAGTCTGAGCAAAGTGTCCCTGTGTAAGCCCAAGGTTCCAAACAGCCAGCTCATGCACTAAGGACAGGTCTGGGTCCCACACACTCTTACAGTCCCTCCTCCTTCTCGACAATTGGAGTCCTGGAGCTCCACCTGGGGCCTGGCCGAGGATCTCTGCGTCCACTTCCATCAGTTATTGGATGAGAGTTCCAGCACGACTGTTAGGGTGTTTGGCCATCTGATCATAAGACTAGGTCAGATCAGGCTTTCTCTCGACCATTGCCAGCAGTCTACAGAGGATGTATCATTGTGGATTTCTGGGGACCTCTCTAGCACTTTGCTTCTTCCTGTTCTCATGTGGTCTCAGTTTCTTTAAAACTCAAATACAAACTTACACTTAAATTCTGAACTATATACCAAAAAGAAAATGAAGCATTTGCCAACCCAGAAATATTTACCTAAATATTTCTGTGAGACTATTCACAATAAAAATTACACATAATCTATGTTCACTAATGAATACATGGACAAAATATGACAAGGTGCACTGACATACTAAAATGTGACTTAGTAACACACATTACCTATATATGCTGCAACATGGATGATGTTTAAACATGAAAATCATGTCTTAATATTTTTGAAAGAGTTGAAATAAATATCAACCTATTAGAAATAATCCAAGAGAAAGAGAGAAAATCACAATTTCTGTATTTGGAGGGTGGAGCCAATGTCCCTGGGACCTATGGTGCTCCTAGTTTTCTCAGCCATCACAAGGAAAAAGTGAGAGTGTGGAGCAGGCTCTCTTAGACTGCCAACCCGCTCCTAAATGAAGACGTGGAGACTTATTATTAATTACAAATGCTCAGCTATAGCTTAGGCTTGTCTCACTACCTCATTTAACTTAATTAAACCTGTTTCTACTCATTTATGAGCTGCCCCAAGACTCATTTACCTCATCTATATATGGCCATTCTGCTTTCCATGTCTGAGTGGCTGCCCCCAGCAGGCTGGCTGGCTTCCCTTTTATCTCTGCCCACCAGCCCTGCCTATCCTTCCTCTGCCTAGCTATTGGCTGCTCAGCTTTTTATTAGACCAATCAGGCACCTTAGGTAGGCAAGGTAAACCAGCAGCACATCTTTACATAGTCAAACGAATGCAGCATAAACAAATGCAACACATCTTTACATAGCTAATCAGTCATTCTGTGGCACAAACAAATGCAACACATCTTTACATAATTAAACAAAGATTCTGCTCCACAACATGAGTCTATGATCAATAGTGTTTAACAAATTTTTTTCACTGGAGAATTTAGAAGGATTGTCTGAAGGAGACTCACTCTTTGTCCTGTTCTTTTTCAAATATGTAAATCATGCTCCTGCCTACTCCATATGCTTCTCTAAGTATGTGGCTTGGTAAACTCTTGGGGTAAACTCTTTACATGTCTACAATCAAGTCTTTCCTGCATCAGATAACAAGTGTAACATGTGCAAGGAGCTGAGCTATAGGTCCTCAATTTTCAACATTACATTATTAGATCGTTTTTAATGAAACTTTCCAATGAAAAATTTTTCCTATAGCATTAATCTTAAAGAGTCTTATTAATAAAGTCAAATCTGAGCCAGGTATTGGGGTGAATGCTGGAAGATCAGAGAAGCAGAACAAGCCACATCTACCTCACCTCGCCAGTTCCTCAGCTGGTCCTGTTTCCTCAGACTGCAAGCTTCTGAGTCCTCATCCAAATGAATCTCAGCTGAACTTCTGCTCCAAAGCCTGAATGCTTAACCAGCCAAATGCTGCTAGTTTCTGGTCTTCACGCCTATATATCTTTCTCTTTCTGCCATCACTCCCTGGGATTAAAGGCTCACTTTCTGGGATTAAACGTGTGTGTCTCCATGCTGGCTGTATCCTTGAATACACAGAGATCCGCCTAGCTCTGCCTCCCAAGTGCTGGGATTAAAGGCATGCACCACCACCTCCCAGTTTCTGCTATGGCTTGCTCTGATCCATTTTCTAGCTGCCACTTTTGGCTCTGTATCTAGTGGCTGTTCTCTGACCCCAGATAAATTTATTGGGGTGCACAATATTTTGGAGAACACAATTCCACCACAGTTTCCATTTTCTGCAAAATTTTCAAAGGAATCACAAATGCCAAAGGTTACATATTCAGTTATTAAACTATTTTATCTCCAAAAGCCTAAGTCAGTGAGTGTTGTATTCCAACCTGTTTTTCCTCTGAAGGAACCACAAACAACGTAAAGCAAATAGCAAGTGCCATCTCTTTCTCTGTCCTTTGCTGTCTGCAGTGAACACTATGTGGTGGAGGTCAAGCTTCCAGCTACAGTGTTTGAGTCGCTCCCTCTGCAGATTAAAGAAGGGCAGTTGCTACACGTGTATCCAGTCCTGTTTAATGTTGGGATCAATGAGCAGCAGACCCTTGCTGAGAGGTAAGCTTCATGAGTAGGATGATGTTTAATGTTTCTTTGAAATGCCATATTTCTGCTTATAGAATTTAGACATATGTATGTATATCATTTTCCTTTCAATCTAGTTACTTCTTATAACAAGGTAAACTGTACACATGAAGGAATAATGCCCATAATTAAATTTAAAGGTGTCCAAACTTTGAGAAATATATTGAATGTAATAGCAAAGTATGAACACAGCATGTGAGTGTGACCTGTAGAGTAATCTCAGCCTCTGTCATTCACAGACTTTTAAAGAGCTAGTTAGGATTTTCAAGGACTAGTTAGCCTCCAGACTATATTAGTTTTTTATCATCTGTGTCATTGAAACTGCGCTATAGGTGACTCTATTTTGAAAGCATTCTCCTTTCCTCTATCTCCCTTGTAAATTAAAAATGTATCTTTTAATTACCTGGAAGCTGTATAAGAGTGATAGGATTTGAAGAACAAACAAAATTGCAGAAGAGGGGGAAATGCTGAGGGATGCAGGAAAGCTAGTTTGCTTGGCACTCTGACATTCACACGCTATTGATCCACCCAAATCACTTCCCCTTTGTTCTTGGATGCCTATTTTTCTGATTTCTAATTTTGGTCTATCTAGGCAACTCTTACATGGGAGATATACTGCATAAATCCCATAACATTTTATTGGATATTTATCCCAAATAATAAATACATATTTTATATGATCATTCTTAGGTAAATAAATGTGAATTGTATAAATCAACTTTGACTAGCATAAAAGACTAGACAGTTTAAAAAACTAAAAATTATTCCTCGCAGTTAAGAGACTGGGAAATTCATGAGTCAGTTCTAAGGCATTGGTTTCTGGTGATGGATCTTTTTCTAAATGCTCACCATGGCCTTTACTTTACACATAGTTAGGGGAAGGGCAGAGATCTTTGGTATCATATTGTAAGGACACTAATCCTGTGGGGTCAGAACCCACTCTCATATCATTGTTTAGCTTCAGTTATTTCCTTAGAAGCCACACAAGTAAATATAGACATACTGGAGGTTATACTTTCCACATGACTTTTGTGAGAACACAAAACTTTAGTCCAACAGTCCTCTACTTGCTTACAGTATCTGGCCAGGTCAGAGAACCCTAAGGAAACTCTCCTATGTGTTTTGTAGATACTGTATTCCTGTTTTTCAGGTACAATTTGATATAGATGTAGATTGTGGCTTCTGCCAGGCAAGCCAAGCTTTGCCAAGCTATAGGACATAGTGAGAAAAGACTGTCCTCCTTTAGAGAAAGTATGTCAGTAAATATCACATGAAATTTGGGTCATGAAATAATCAGAGATGTCGAAGAGACAAAACTAGTTTAAAAAGAATGTGATTCTGGAATAGGAACTTTCTTGTAGGGAGGTGATTCTCAATCTGTGGGTAACAATCCCACTAGGGGTCACATATCAGATATTTACATTATGATTCATAACAGTAGCAAAATTACAGCTATGAATTAGCTATGAACTAATTTTATGGTTGGGGTCATCACAACCTGAGGAACTGTATTAAAGGGCCACAGCATTAAGAAGGTTGAGAACCACTGTTGTAGGGGCAGTTGCCTTTCACTGGCTTTGAAGGACAGATAGGAAGTCATCCAGATTACATGGAAGATAAGATAGTATACTCAGAGGAAGATAACATGGGGAAAGTCTCATGGTCATTATAATGCTTAAATTAGGGAGAATGGTCTGACTGTAGCCCACAAGCATCTTCTCAAGAATTTGTAGAGGTAAGATGTTACAACTAATGGGCCTGGATTTGGTTTGTTCGAGACAGGGTTTCTCTGTGTAGCTTTGGAGCCTGTCCTGGAACTCACTCTATAGACCAGGTTGGCCCTGAGATCTGCCTGCCTCTGCCTCCTGAGTGCTGGGATTAAAGGCATGCACCACCATCACCTGTCATGAATTTGTTTTTTATAGAGAGATGAAAAACACTTCAGTTTAGTGACCTGATATGATAAAACACATTTTAGATTAAATTTTCTAACATTTTAACTTACTGTCTGGTACACAGCTGATATTAATAAACTTTTGCTGATTGAAATTTTGTTTTGGGAATACGTTAAAAGAGGGTGGAAGGGGAAAGAGGGGCTGGAGGTATAACAGTGAAATGTCTGCAAAGCACTATGCAACGGTAGTGATAAAATCAGAAAATTGAAAACTCCAGTGAGTAACAAATTAAATGGGAGAAAGAGGGAATCTGAGTACTGCTTAGATTCCAAATCTGAGTTTGTGGTAGAAATCAGAAGCAGTTTAAAATTAATCAATAGAAGAAAATGATTTCAGTTTGTGGTTGGGAACAAATAATAAATCTACAGTGAGACTTTAGTTGACACCTAGGAAAAACATATATAGCTTTGTATGGAGGTACTCGTTGGAAGCCACTTGCTAGAGAGACAAACTTCAAGTATGAAACTGGGACACACTCAAAGAGGAGACAGTCATAATGGGATATAAGAACAAGCTTTGTGACAAAGCGGGATGAGAGGCACCAGTACACAGCTGCTGGACTTCACAAGCCCACACCGAATGTGTTCAGAGTTAAGTCCTCAGTGTACCAAGTGGAGATCCTGAATGGATAGACAGATGTGGTGCAGACTTACAGAAGAGATGTGGAGTGAGTTAGAAAAAGGATCACCATCTATCTAAAAGGACAAGACAAGAAACGTTTTGGTGTTGTTTCATGCCCCCATCCCTTCTTTGTTTCTTTTGTTGTTGATGATTTTGTTTGTTTTTGTTTTCCTGTTTTCAGGTTTGGAGATGTTTCTTTGCAAGAAAGTATTAACCAAGAAAATTTTGAACTTGTTCAAGAATATTATTCAATATTTATGGAAAAAATGCCTCCTGATTGTAAGTATATGAGTTGTAAGAAAAACCTTAGACACCAGTTGTTGATTAACAATCAGTTGTTGATTAAAAATCTTGGGGGGAGGCCGGAGACAAGGGCTATGACTAAAGCAGCATTTAGTGGGGAGAGGGGAATTTATGAAAAGTATATATGGTTCCCAGGCCAACAGCATCAGCATACCTGGAAACCCATCAGTAATGCAGGTCCTCTGCTCCCTTTCAGACTCCTGCATCCTCCTGGAGCCCACACTTCCCAGTGATGTCTGATCCATAGTAGTGCTTGAGAGCTATTAGTATATGCCATCCTTATTCAAAGCGTAAATCAAAAGTAGGTTATTGGAAAACTGTGAAGGGTTTTATTATACCAAAAACAACCATATTCCCTAAAAGGAAATAAGTACAAGTACTTACAAGCATTGCCTAACATATGAAATATAAAATACTTTTATACTTAAGTAATTTAAACTATTCAAAGTAATAAATGTTTAAAGATTTAAGAACATCAAACGTTCTATATTACCAACTAAATAAAGTTGTCTCCCTAATGTCTATGAAGGATTGGTTTCTGGACATCCTACAAATACCTTAAGTGAAATCATTTCTATTAATAAAAACCTAGTGCAATCTAAGCAATACAGAAATGTTACTATGCTGTATTTTTTCTAGGGAATAATCACATATACACAAAGTCTATGACAGATTAGGACAGATGCAATTTAATTACTGAACATTTCTGGTCTATGGTGTTTGAATCCATGGATGGTAATCCCATGAGTGGAAATTCTGACTATATAACCAAGTGTCTTTAGAGACTTAAAATTTATTATATAAAAATAAACTTGTTAAATTTGTTTGTAAACAGAAGTTTCTGCCTCACCAGCAACTCTCAAATACATGGCACCTGCTTCCCAAATTGCCACATAGAGGCTTATATTAATTATAAATGCTCAACTGGTAGCTCAGGCTTATTACTAACTCTTACACTTAAATTAACCCATAATTCTTATCTATGTTTAACCACGTGTCTTGGTACCTTTTCTCAGCACAGTGTTCTTGTCTTCCTTTTCCTACAACTGATGGAGACTCCTGATTCTGTCTTTTCTCTTCCCAGAATTCTTAGTTTGATCACCCTGCCTATACTTCCTGCCTGGCTACTGGCCAATCAGTGTTTTATTAAACCAATTTGAGTTACAAATATATATTAGTACAAGTACAGATTGTGCATTGTACACAAGTCAGCCAAAGATAATTTTTTGTTTTATGCTTGAGCAGATAGAATATACATCATATGTCTTATAGTTCTTTTAGGTTTATTTCCTTATGTTTGTAGCCAGATTTTTCAGGGAGTCTTCCTCAATCAAACCTGATTTTTCTTAACCCAGAATGAATCCACAGCCTTTCATTTCCTATGGAAATAAATGCATAACCTCTCCCCAAAAGTAACATATCTTTTGACTAAATTTTGAAGTCAAAAATATATAAGTTTGATGAATCCAGCAGCATTTGGTAGCAGGGCCTCTTAAAAGAGCTGCCCACTTTTGCTGCTGATGCTGAGTCAGGAAGCTTTCTATTTAAAAAAGCAGTACCTCTGCTTGTCACTAGCAAACAGAGCCTACTCCCCCCACCAAAAAAACCCAGCAGTTACCAAGAAGCCAAGTTTGACTCCATTTTTGTGTGTTTAGAATCATTTTCAAAGCTTTTTCAGGCTTTTTGTGGAAATTTTTGCTGGACTTTTGCCATATGTAGGCAGAAGTTTTTGTCCTGCCAGCAACTCCCAAATACCCAGCAGCTGCTTCCTAAATTACCACAAAGAGGCTTAGATTAATTTTAAATGCCTGGCCTGTAGCCCAGACTTATTACTAACTAACTCTTACACTTAAATTACCCATAATTCTTATCTCTGTTTATCCACGTGGCTTAGTACATTTTCTCATATGGCATTCTTCCTCTGCATCTGGCTGGTGACTCCTGACTACACACTGCCTCTTTCCAGCATTCTTAGTTTGGACGGCCTGCCTATACTTCCTGCCTGCCTACTGGCCAATCAGTGTTTTATTAAACCAATTTGAGTGACAATTCTTTACAGTGTACAGGAATTTTTCACATCATTTGTTATTCATTTATTTAAAAGTGTGATACTTTTAAAAATCATTTTATTCTTTGAAATTAAGATATAGTTATTTTTGTCTTCCCTTTCCTTCAATTAGACCTTTTCCTGCTCTCTTGCTCTTGAATTTATGGTCTCTGTTTCTTTAATTGTTGTTAAATACACACACATACACACATGTACATATGTATTATACATTATATATACTATTTATAATATATATTAAATTAACCTGATCTGTCTGTATAAGGTTACATGTAAGTATATGGTTTGGGAGCTGACCATTAGCATTAGGTAACCAACTTAGGATCTCTTTCCTGGGGAAGACTCAACATTCCTTCATTGCCTACGATTCTTTATCAAGGACTGAGGCAGTATGAGCTTCCCACCTTCCACATCAGCATGTTTATTGGTGTTCTTGTTCAGGTCTTGTTTAGGCAGCCATGTTGATGAGATTTTTGTGGGCATAGTTTCTCTGACATTTCTAGGAAACTAAATCTCGGAGCAAACTTCCTGTTCCTCTGTCACCTCTTCCCTTGTGGTCCTTTAATGAAGAACTTGTGTTGTACATGTATACCTTGGGGCTGATTATCAAGTCATTTATTCTCTGCATTTTGATCAGTTCTGGTTTTCTGCAGTGGTCTCTGTCTGTTCCAAGGAGCCACATCTTTGATGAGGGGTGAGACCTATACTTGTCAGTGGAAGTCATGTATCTTGGAAGAGAACCTACAACTACCACTTTATAAAATCCAGCAAAATTTCTATCTACATTCTAAATATTAACCCTTATAACTACAGTTTGAGACAATTTACATGGATCCAGTCACATCTGATGCATTAAACCTTAGTGTGCTTGATTTTCCCTACTTTGTTTCTTATATTTTTGAGGCATATCAGATTTTCAGCAGAATGGAATGGTGTTGTCATGGTGGTCACACTCTGTGATTTGTATAATCATAGGAACATATATGGATTACACCTCTGGTAGGACGTCACAACCCAAAGCAGAGCTTGGGTGACATGCCTTTTCAAATGGCAGCCAAGGAGCCGTGTTAGGAGTACGGAGAGGGCGGGGCTAAAGAATCAACTATGATAGCAAGAACTACCGTCCTGGTAGATATTTCCAGTCTGCGTCATCTCTTCAACCCGTAAAATCTGTTATTATTTTTACAGTAAACTTAAGGAGCTTATATTGAAGGACAGATAGATAATTTATCAAATATAATACTTACTTTTATTAACGCGTATGTTGCCTGTGAAATTCCTAACCCTGTGTTTTAAATGGCTTACAAGTGAAGTGCTTGGATTCTGTGTGGTTTTCAAAGTAAAAATTACTTCTTCTCCAAGGATGCCATTAATCTTGATGAACATCCTCTCCCTTGACCACCTCTAGGCTATGATGGATCTTCCCTAGGCTATATGTTCATTTGGCATCCAAGGGCTCTTATTTCTCTTTTATTCATACAGGAAAATTTGTGTGCAAGTGTAATCTTCCCCAAGTATTCACTAATTCCATGACATATTCATAGACCCAGTGGATATTCTCAATTCAGTCATCTATAAAAATATTTTCTGTTAGTTGCTGCTATGAATGTTACTGAGCATTTAACCTTATGTGTTAGTCAGTGGGAGTGTGATGTAGAGTAAAAGTGGCCCATCTGCTTTGCCCATGCTCTTCTGAGATGCTTGGTACAGTCTAGTGAATTACCAGCTAATCTGCTTAAAAATCTCAACGCCATTGGAATAACTGTTCATTTAAATTCATGTATGATCTCATCTTCCCTCACCTAAAAAAAAAAAAAAAAAAAAAAGGCCATTATTGGAAGGCATAGTGGGCAGGAAGCTCTCCACAGTATACAGTCACTCTCCTGTCAATCTTTGGTGAATATTGGTCTGAAGCAACTAATGTGTATCAGAAATAAAGACCTGGCCCAAGTGTCTCCAGCTGGCTGTTGTGGGTTCTTCCTCCTGGTTTTCTTTGTACAGTGTTGCAGTTTTCAGCGGTTTGTGCTTTCTGCCCTGACACCAAGGCAGGGTAAATCTGGAGGTGCCCCCCCCCCCCAGGCCTTTGCTGTGACAGTCACCTGCACTTGTCAGCTGGGGCAATCCAGCAGGCAGGGCTAGCGCTTCATCCACCTGATCTTTGCACAAGGCTTGTTGCTGTTCCTTTTTCCACCTCCCTCAAGCACTAAGCTTAATTTTGCATCCAGAATAAAGCTGAAGAAAGAGCTCTTCTCTAACTCACTAGTGCAGATAGCTTCGTGTTTCAGTCTCCATGTTGTTGCAGATGTAAGCAAGAGCTTAGCAGAAGGAGCCAGAGAAGTGTTCTTCCTCCTAAAAGAAGGAAGGACTGACTGCTAATTTATCACTTCCAAAGTCACTGTCCATTTTCTAATATTATGTTCAAACATTCTGTATTTATGCAAAATACAGTGAACGGTATTAACACCCAGGTCTACTAGAAATTCACCAAAATGGACTTCTTTCCTCACACAATAAGCGTGGGCTGTGCAGCATGGAGAGGTAAGAAGGAAAAGCAGGGAAGATACTTTTGGCTGTTCTAAACTATTCTTAAAACATTTGACATCCTTGTCATATATAGTATTTCATTCATTTTAACAATAAGAATTGCATATAAAATACTTTGTTGCAGGGAAAACTCTCAGGTTTATGATAAGAATAAGTACAATATTGTCATATATTTCATCATACATATGCAATTTTTGCTGGAATTCACATTCAATTTAGCAGACACTGGCAGAGATGATATTATTTATAATACTCTGTGTCAATCACCAGAGAAGATGAAGATGAGTAGGTCTGCTCCCCAGTAGCTTGCAGTCTAATGAGTCAATGTAATCAAGTGATAATCTACATTAACTCCAAACCTCTTTGCAGAAGACAGTGGTTGGGGTAATGAATTTTTCCTAAGTAATTCAGCTCTGTGGTTTTTTTGCTGTTGCTTTCCTTTCTCCTGGATGGTTTCTGACACACAAGGCTCTGCATGGTTACAGCATTCAGTTTTGTATCAGGAAAAATGAAGAATCCTACATAACTCCTCTCCTGATAAAAATGAGGGAATAAAATATGAATCTTGTGTTTTAAAGAGAATTAATTTTAGATAAATCATGTGAATAGATTTCTGTATAATCCCCATAGAAGATGAAGGAAAGATCTGTCCATGCAGAGAAGAGGAGACAGCGCACCACAATGGGGAAGTTACTCTGAGAGGGGTCAAATAAGAAAGTGACAGAATTGTCATCCAGGGCAGGTGAACAGAGAGAGCAAGTGCATTTGTTAACAATGGGGATTAACAAGATGAAGCAATTAGACTTGGGAACTCAATGGCAGCATTTTATGGAATGGTTTTTTTAAATAAAATGTGTAAAATAAAAGTCCATCATAGGCTTTTAAGGAGGGAACACATATGGTACATATAGGAAGACAGAGTAAAAGTCACACCCTTCAGAAACTCAACAATGTGCACTAAGAGACACAGGCAGGCTCAAGTTAACAGAAGCAAGTAGGGGCATTGTTTCATCTTTTGTTCCCTTTCATTTGTCAAGATGTCAGGTGCCTTACTTGAGGTTTTTATTGCTATGAAGAGACACCATGACCACAGCAACTCTTATAGAGAAAACATTTAATTGGGGTGGCTCACTTACAATTTCAAAGGTTTATTCCATTGTCAGCATGATGGGGAGTATGGTGGCCGGCAGGCAGCAGTAGTGCTGGAGTAGCTGAGAATCTTGCAGGTGACAGGAAGTTGACTGATACACTAGATGGTATGCTCAGCATAGAAAATCTCAAAGCCCTCCCCACAGTGACACACTTCCTCCAACAAGGCCACACCTCTTAGTAGTGCCTCTGCCAATGAGATTATGGGGGCCAATTATGTTCAAACCAGCACAGTAGATGAACATGTTTAAGGATAGATGGAAGAGTCAGGGTGGTAGATATGGTCTAAGGAGATGGTCTTCCTGAGCGGTTCTAGAGAAGGAGACAATGGGACCCTTGCCACCACCAGCCAAAGTAAAGCCTGTAGAGTAAGCAGAGGTCTCCACTGCCTTGTGAGGCAAACTAGATGATTCTAAGGGGAAGAAAATAAGAATTCTGGCTTCTAGAAAGACCTGCCCTGGCTGTGTGGAGTCCAGGAACCTGGCAGTGTGAAGTCTCTCAGAAGTAGGCCAGTTATAGCCCTGTAAGCAATGTATTCTGCATGTAGGTGATGTTCTAAGGACTCATAGTATGATTTGGAGTTGTTCTCCACAGCTATGTTCTCCAATGGCTTTAGAGGAAGAAATCACAAAACAAAGATGTATATCTACTTCACCATCTTTAAATCAATCATAGTATCAATTATAATTACTAAACCACATTTTTAAATTTCTTTTATTGTCTTGATGTAGGTTTCCCTCACATAGTTGAGGCTAACCCTGAACTCAGTGGCCTTCCTGCTTTAGTCTTCAGAGTTTGGGGATTAAAGGCATTAGCCACCATGTTCAACTATTACATACTTTGTAGTTATTTTATTGCAAAAGCTGTGCATGCATGCTGAGAATTCTATTTAGTTATAACATAAAAATTGTAGTTTACTTATGCTGAAAGGTTTTCTGTCATTGAACCTTATTTTCAGTTTTCATTCTTTTTGTTTTTTATGCTTGTGACTGAACCCAAGGAACTCTGCTGCTGAGCTGTTCTTGAACCCCCTCAGCATTTTTTATTTGTACCCTGTCAGTTGACATTTAATCTCAACCAAACATAGATTACATGTATCAAGCCTTTTCTCAGGACAACATTATAAAGAAACTTTAAACATTGAAACCAACAATGAAACAAATTTTATAAAAATTTATAAAGTAACGTCAGCACATAACCCTGTAGATAAAAGGACCAGATAGGAAGAAAGTGATGCTTACATATAAATATGACATAAAATAACTCAAGTTGAATTTTATTGTGCCACAAACAGGAACAACTGACTTCTAATAGATAATGTTTGTTTGTTTAGTGTGTGTTCATATCTTTACTTGTGTGCATGTGTACAAATGAGTGTAAAAGCCAGATGATTATTTTGGATTTGATCTCTCAGAGGCTCTCTGGAGTTGAAGACGAGCCAGTGCCAAAGGCTCTGCCTGTCTCTACCTAACTAGTACTGGACGTGTGCTTCCTCACTCAGCTCTTTGTACGTGGGTTCTGGGTCTAACTCAGGTCATCATGCTTGGGAGGCAAGAACTTTTCCAACTTACCCATCTCTCCAGCTCATAATGCTTTTCATATTTTAATATTGCCACCCAGCCATTTAATATGTGACTGTCTTTTTAAACGTGGGACAAATATTTTTCATAAACCCAAATAATATATTGTTTTGAGAAATAACTATGTGATAATACTTTCCTGAATAAAATTATTGGATTTTGTTCCCCAAAGGAATGTAAAGAGCAGAATTGACAGGTGATCAGTTAGGACTGGATTCCAAGAAAAGCAGACCTACAAGGGATGCTCTGAGTTTCACTGAGAGTGACAGTTTATGAGGAGGAGGATGTGACCCATCCTATAAGGACAAAACAATCAGCCTTAGGTTTGGAAAGCTTCTTCAGCAAACCACACTGTTGTCCTCACATAATGCTCAAGGTCATAGAATCACCAACTCATTAGAGAGCAGAATAGAACTCAGGTCCTGCATATAGTGGAGCATAAGTCAAAGAAGATCGTGTCACATTTTACATATCAGTAAAGACTGTGACTACTTAAATGGATGTGTCCTTCAGTTACTAATAATTCTATGAGCTCTGTCTCAGACAGGACTACACAGTAGAATTGAGAGTGACAAGTGACAGCTTGCTTACCTGAGCCACAAAGACTGCCAGTGTCTACAACCTGGGAGTCCTGGCCATTCACCATCCACATGACACATGCTTTGATGCCACATCAGGCTCATCACAGCATGAACTGTGTTGCTGTCATGTATTTTTGGCCATGCTTCCCAGCGTCAGAAATAGATGTTAACCCTGAGCCTGGTCACCCATACTTCATCAGGCCCTGGAAATGACCTGTGTTTATGGAAATGAAGTGAGGCAATTATACTACAGTGTGTGAACACACACACACACACACACACACACACACACACACACACACATGTGCACACACACGTGCACACACATATGCACAGAGCATCACTAAGATCTTCAAACAAAACTCATTCTAATTAGTAAAGAGACTTTTTAACAGTGACTGACTATTTCCCAGGCTCCATAATGAATATGTAAGTTACTACCTTTCCCCTGACTTGTAGTAACACTAGATTTTCTTGAACTGTTCACACATTGCTTCTTCTGGGTGCTAGCAATAGCTTTTTCTTGAGAGAATTCCACACATGTATGGGGTTGGCTCATCTGTGGGCAACTGAAAGGAAGCACCTGCTAGACTCACCTCTGTAGTTGGAGAGCTTCTCTACAGCCCCCTCCAAGCCCTATTAGTCCAACAACCCACTTATAAAATAAACACACAGACATTCATATTATTTAAACTGCTTGGCCATTAACTCAGGCCTATCATTGTCTAGCAATTACTCTTATATTTAGCCTATTTTTATTAATCTATACTTTGTCACGTAGCTCACAGCTTACATCTTGTCATGGCAGTGGCTGGCCATCTCTCTCCCTTCCTTTCTCTTCCCAGAATTCTCTTCTCTGCTTGTCCCGCTTATACTTCCTGCCTGGCTCCTGGCCAATCAGCATTTTATTTATACAGAGTGATATCCACAGCACTTCCCCTTTTCTTTTTTGTTAAAAAAGGAAGGTTAACTTTTACATAGTAAAATTACAGATTAACAAAACAATTATCAAGCAATAATTACAGTTACAATATTAAAGAAGATATCCTATCTATCTTATATTTCTGAGTTTAAGGTTTTATATCTAACTTATCTTTTATCATAACTGAGAAAATTATAACTATCTAGTCTTCAACCACATCAAAGACCTCAGAAGGATATAATATTACCTGAGAACCAGAAAGATGCAAGCAACTTTCGGGAGTCTTGCAAGAGTAGAGAGAGACAGCTGGCAGCCTGGACAGTCACCTAATGTTTCTCAGCATCATTGGTGCATTCAAATTGGCTACAGGCCTAGAGTATCTGACAGACCATTTTCAGAAGTAGAAATTCTGAAAGACCATCTTACCCTGTCTTGGCAAAGTACAGTGGTCGCTTTCCTTGTGTCCCGCTTGTCCAGAAAGGACAGCATTTGTACTGTCAGCAGTTGAGGCAAGGGCAGTTCTTTGCCCAATAGTCCATTTTGTGCCAAGAAGACAAACTTCCAAATGGAAATGTCTTAGAAGCCCAACATTCTCTCAGGATCAAATTGGTGCTGCCAGGAGCAATTGTGTCTCACGTCAACAGAATTCTAAGTTATTTAAATGCCATATTCTCTAGGTCCATGAAGTGTTTGAAGATTACCTGTCCATCTGTCCTATGTATTTATAAATCTGGATAACCTAACTAACATAATTATGGAGATGACAAGCATAGGTGACAATAAATCTATGTCTTATCTACCTAAACAACCTAAGGACTAAGGCTTCATATAAATAAGGCAAACAGTCTGTAAGCAAATATACAGTAAAAGGACAATGACTTTAAATTGTGACAATACACAAAATGTCTTTAACAGAGGTAGGAATGTATAGTGCAATATGCAATATGATAATAATCCTAAATATATATCAGTATACAGAATATCTTAAACAGAAGTAGAACATACATACAGTATGACAGATATAAATTTACATTTGTATCAATATACAAATATTTCAAATAAGAGTAAAAATATGTGTACAATGTATGGCCGTGGCAGGCTTCTTGTTTATCTACTTCTTCTATCTTAAATTAACCCATTTCTATTAATCTATACTTTGCCACGTGGCTCGTGGCTTACCAGTACCTTATGTCTTTTCTGTCATGGCGGTGGCTGGCAGAGTCTCTCTTCCTCTATCCTTCCACTTCCCAGAATTCTCTTCCCTGCTTATCCCGCCTATACTTCCTGCCTGGCTACTGGCCAATCAGCATTTTATTTATACAGAGTGATATCCACAGCACACCTCCCTTGGCCTGTCTCTTGCCCTAACACCTATTTTGTACTGATTTGCTTTTCATTGTCTCTGAGTTTCAGAAAGGAGGTCGGGCTGTGCATGAGAGATTATCCTAAAGACAAGATTAAGTCAGGGAGGGCACGCAAGTCAGACAGGGTACACTGCAATCAGCTATCCTGTGGTAAAAGATGGGGATACTGTGTTCTGGCTACCTACGTTCTTTAGCCCCCAAGAGAAGCACATAAATTTATAAATCTTCAGATTTCTCCGATAGATAATAGTTCATATGCTAGAGGAGCATTTCTAAATAAACCTGTGGTTAAAGGTATAGTTTTTATTTTATTTTAGTATTGGGAGACTGTGAACACATATAATACATCATTAGCATATCATAAAATAAGTGCTCTTCAAGACATCATTTAAGAAAATGATGTAGGTCAATTTTATTATTTGTTAGGAAGGACTTGGTTTCCACCTTGAGTTCTTTTAGGTCCGCACATCTGGATAATGGGACAACAGTGATTCAACTCCACACATGATGACTTGCAGCTGGATGTTTTCTTCACTTTGAACCAATTACCAGTGCTGTCTATAAGCTTCTGATCTGAACTGAATAAACAGATTCTAAGACATCTGGGCATCTCCAGGTCTATGCTGTATTTGTACCTGGGAATTTGTTCTCAGCTCAGTTCCAACACACCTCTGAGACCTGCTAGAAAGGAAAAGCCACTCAACATGATCACCTGATCATCTAAGTTTGATCTCTAGAATCCCCATAGTAGGAAGAGAAAGCCAACTCCTCGAGGTTGTCCTCTGGCCTCCATATAGACACACCTATACACACACCACACATACACACACATTGAAAATTTAATGTGCTACAAAATAGTATTCAATCTTTATTTCTCAATATGCATAAAATCAGAGATAATGATACTTAAATGTCATTAAATTATAGACTGGCCAGAAGCATGAAATAAAAACACTTCTAAAACCAAAAGTAGTCGCATAGGCAGGCATTCAGATAGCTACCAGCCCAGCTTGCCAAAAACTGAACTGACCTCAGAATGCCCAGTCTTGTCTTACTGTGTTCACAGCTTAGATCTGTAAGTTCCTGCTTCTCCCTCTTCTGCTCTGCTATGTGTGAGTACACAGGGAGTATCTGACCTTCCATCATCCTTACAGGCAGATGTCTGACCTCCCACCATCTTTCCTCTTCTTCCTCTTTCCTTTTGACTAGGTTTCCAAACTTAAAATGTCCCATCATGCATTTCACATTCTGCGAAGCATTGCATTTGGATGGTCTCCCAATACACCAGCCTTTTCTGCCAGCATGCAATGGCTTAGGATGAAAGGACAAGAATTCGGTTGAAAGCTCACTTAGATAAGTCTTTAGCTGTTTGGAACACTTGTATGTCATTGTCAGCCAAAGGAGGGTAATTAACACGCATACACTTTGTACGTCAAAGTACATTCCTCCATTATCTCTCTAGGGAAAGGAAGTTAATATTTCCACTGTCAGGTTCTATGACAAAAAGATGTCCCACACCATGTAGGCAAGCTACAGAGAGGGATAGAATAATGGTTGTTGTGCATTATGAGCTCCTCAAGGAATTCTATTTCTGCAGGGTTCTGACAAGTCAACTGATCCTTCCCATTACAAAGTTTGTGAATTCTTTCTATCATTTGAAAGAATTTACAACATTCTTTCTATCGAATAACATTTATTTCTCTGTCTTGCATGCAGTCCTTCAGATCTGTATTAACTTTAATTACTGTTTCAAGTGATTGCCAATTCTCTGATAAATTTTCAAAAATAATTATCTTTCTTTTTGGAATATCCGTAAGACTTTCTAAGAAAATCATCATAAAGGTGATTTTTGGTCTTACAGTAAGAAGTAGGTTAACAATATCATCTCAATTATTTTTAAAGATTTATTTAGGCCAGGAAGTGGTGACGCACACCTTTAATCCCAGCACTCGGGAGGCAGAGGCAGGTGAATCTTTGTGAGTTCCAGGCCAGCCTGGTCTAGAGAGTGAGATCCAGGAAAGGTGCAAAGCTACAAAGAGAAACCCTGTCTCGAAAAAAGAAGAAAAAAAAAAAGATTTATTTATTGTGTATACAGTGTTTTGCCTACATATATGCTTGCAGGTCAGAAGAGAGTACCAGATCTCATCATGGATGGTTGTGAGCCACTATGTGGTTGCTGGGAATTGAACTCAGGACCTCTGGAAGAGCAGCCAGTGCTCTGACCACTGAGCCATCTCTCCAGCCCCTCATCTCAATTTTTAAGATATGCATTTAGAATGTAAGTATCTGGATTTGGCCTGGATTTATTCCTGGGTCTCCAATGGCTCAGTGTCATTTGATGTCAAATTCAATAAACAGAACATCTGTTGAGGGTGACTAAAATATAATTTCAACTTCTAATTTAAAATCAAAGTGGGAAGGTAAGAGAGATGGCTTTGCCTCTGTTGCTTTTCTGTGGTCTCCCCAGTACCCACAGGTCACCTCAAACGCATCTGTAACTCCAGTTCTGGGAAAGTCCAATTGCTGTCTTCAGGCCTGCAAGGGTACCAGGTACATCTAGGGTGCACAGACCACATGCAGGCAAAACACTCATATGTAATAGAAAAGTAAATAAATAAAAATAATTCAGAGAAGGGACTGCTAATAACTTAGAATTTGACCTTCTACATAGTTTTATACTCTAAATCCCTTCAGCATTTAATATGAATAGTCACTCCTTAATTACCATGCCTCTTCTTGTCAACCCACAGAGGTGAGACATTCTGTGTTCAATCCATCTTCTCATCCAGTTTAGATCATCATTTCCCTCCCATTCTTGCATCACAAATCTCCAGAGAAGTGGAAATGGCCTGGGGCAAGCAGGACAGGGAGAACGAAAGGACATCTTTGTTAGGTAGGTCAGGTGGGTCAAAAGGAAGCCATTTGTTTATGCTAATTAATTAGTACTTGGTACTGTTTTCATAAACTGGGAATATGGGTGTCTCAGCTTGCCAAGTAAGAGGCCACTTCAAGTTGGAAGTGCTATAGAAGAGAAATAAAATGTACATTTCATGTGCTTATTATTCAATGCTTCCCTTATTCTTCTGGAGACTTTTGGTGTACTTTTTTCATTCTATAATTACCTTTCTCTGTTTTCCTTCATTTATACCCTCCCTGATGCTTCACTGACCTTGTGGGATTACATGCTAAGATCTCATTTGCCTCTAAAGGCAAGGGAAAAGCTAAAGAAGAGGACTGTTGGGAGAATTCGCTCCTTTTGTGTCATCTGAGGAGGGGTAAAGAAGAAGGATGGAGAAGGCCTGACCTTTGTCCTCTGGGCTGCCTTCCCAACCTTCCTCTGTTGCACCAGCCAGCCGGTTAGACATTGGGATTACCTCCAAACCTGTGTTCCTTCTTCAACTAAGTTTTGGAAACTCCATTCTTGTTCTTGTCTTCACCTACTCCCAACAGGCAAATCCTTTTCTGAGGTTGTTGGGCAAAATAGGGTTCAGGAAAGTTGGCATATAGGGATGGCCACCCACCTCCCTTCTTTGCTAGACCTTAACCACCTGAGCACAGAGAGAAGTGATGATCCCCACACTTCCTTTGACTCACAGAGTCCTGCACTGGTCTGCACACAAAGCCTTCCTTACAAGGACCTTTGGCCACCTAGTTCTGTAGCTGTGGAAAGCCACCTCAAGCAGAACAGCAGTACAAGTTCAGCTGTTGAAGTACCAGCTAACAAAAATCTCTCAGGCCTGTTGTAAATTGTCACATGTTTTGGGTTCCTGTAATCTAGTCGTAATCTATTTCTACAACATTTTTAAAAATGGGAAAGATGGTTAATACATTATTATCTCACTCGTCTCTTTTCAATATAGGCATGGATTTCAATGTGTAATACACAAAAAAGGAATTTCATAAAATCCTTAGTACTGTATCTGAAACACATTTTAATAATTTTGTGGTATTTTTCCTGTGGCTTCTTGTGACAAGTTTCTAATTTAATTGAAGAGGAAATTCTGAACACGTGTAAGCCAAAATGTTCATCTCTGAGCGGGTTGGAATTTGGTACTTGGTGTCTTATGTTGCCTCCTTCATAAAAGTAGATGAGAATACACTAGTAAATTAGAGTGAACTAGTTCACCAGTAAATGATGAGAGTGAACTAGTACACCAGTAAATGATGAGAGTGAACTAGTACACCAGTAAATGATGAGAGTGAACTAGTACACCAGTAAATGATGAGAATGAACTAATACACTAGTAAATGATGAGAGTGAACTAGTACACCAGTAAATGATGAGAGTGAACTAGTACACCAGTAAATGATGAGAGTGAACTAGTACACCAGTAAATGATGAGAGTGAACTAGTACACTAGTAAATGATGAGAGTGAACTAATACACTAGTAAATGATGAGAGTGAACTACTACACTAGTAAATGATAAGAGTGAACTAGTACACCAGTAAATGATGAGAGTGAACTAGTACACCAGTAAATGATGAGAGTGAACTAGTACACTAGTAAATGATGAGAGTGAACTAATACACTAGTAAATGATGAGAGTGAACTACTACACTAGTAAATGATGAGAGTGAACTAGTACACTAGTAAATGATGAGAGTGAACTACTACACTAGTAAATGATAAGAGTGAACTAGTACACCAGTAAATGATGAGAGTGAACTAGTAAATGATGAGAGTGAACTAGTACACCAGTAAATGATGAGAGTGAACTAGTACACTAGTAAATGATGAGAGTGAACTAGTAAATGATGAGAGTGAACTAGTACACTAGTAAATGATGGGAGTGAACTAGTACACTAGTAAATGATGGGAGTGAACTAGTACACTAGTAAATGATGGGAGTGAACTAGTACACTAGTCAATGATGAGAGTGAACTAGTACACCAGTCAATGGTGAGAGTGAACTAGTACACCAGTAAATGATGAGAGTGAACTAGTAAATGATGAGAGTGAACTAGTACACTAGTAAATGATGGGAGTGAACTAGTACACTAGTAAATGATGAGAGTGAACTAGTACACTAGTAAATGATGAGAGTGAACTAGTACACTAGTAAATGATGAGAGTGAACTAGTACACTAGTAAATGATGAGAGTGAACTAGTACACTAGTAAATGATGAGAGTGAACTAGTACACTAGTAAATGATGAGTGAACTAGTACACCAGTAAATGATGAGAGTGAACTAGTACACCAGTAAATGATGAGTGAACTAGTACACTAGTAAATGGTGAGAGTGAACTAGTACACCAGTAAATGATGAGAGTGAACTAGTACACCAGTAAGTGATGAGAGTGAACTAGTACACTAGTAAATGGTGAGAGTGAACTAGTACACCAGTAAGTGATGAGAGCTAACTAGTAGAAAGCGAGTTTTAGTGCAGCACTGTCTTTTTATGCCTTTGAAGGATCTGTAGCCTCCAAAAGAATATAATTTATAATTTTAAGATGGTGCAATGACTTTTCCCCAGTTGTGGTTGTATGCTCACAAATATAATCAACTGTAATTGTTCAGAGTTAATTAAAGCAGATTCATACTGCAGAGTGTAGTGCGGACAGAGAGCACTGTGAAAGCTCGGTCGTCTCTGCAGCACGGTCCCTTCTACCTTGTTTCCACTGTGGCATTTCATCTATACATTGCCATGTGACAAACTATCCCATGGTCACTTACACATAAGGGGACCAGTTAAGCCGCTCACAGACCTGCTGGGTCAGGGGGTCTGAAGAGGAAAGCAAGTCAGTTTCTCTCTTGTATCTGTGACTTGAGGTAGAAGGGAGAGTAGTCAGGGATCTCTTTGGTGTGTGGAAGCTGGAGTCATGCAGAGGTCTCAGTATTCATTCCCTGGTACTTGGCATAGCTCGACACAAGGGCAGTTGCCTTGGTCACCTAA
Source organism: Onychomys torridus (assembly GCF_903995425.1). Lineage (NCBI taxonomy): Eukaryota > Metazoa > Chordata > Mammalia > Rodentia > Cricetidae > Onychomys > Onychomys torridus. The sequence goes on from NC_050447.1 coordinate 9,102,912, forward strand.
ATGGAACTTGAAGATGGCACGATCATCTCCTAATTTATATTAGATTTGTCCTTATAGGAAACAAAGAGACTGTCTTGAAAGGAAGACTACACCTAGTGAAGTTCAAAAAGAATAATCAGGTAAGAGTTGCATAGTCATTTACAACCTGGCCTTGGAGAATGCCACTATTTATGTCTTGCTCGTTAGTCAAGACAGTCACAGTTCTACCCAAGTTAATATGAGAGGACATAGACTCCAGCTCTCTAAGAAGCACATGCCAAAGAATAAAGGTGCAGTGTTTTAAAACCATCACCACAGGGTTGGCTGATTGGATGCTATCCAGAAATAATCTTAAGTGTCTGTCCCATTCTATAACAGCACACATTTATAAAGTGGCTGGTTAGTGTTAAAAACACATACACCACCATGTATTTACCTTAAATGTCTTTGGTGGCAAAAGACAGAAACCCTGACTCAAACTACTTTGAACAATAAAGAATATTGATTGGTTAATGTCCCTGAGAAATCCAGCAGTAAGGCAAGCTTCAAATTAGGGTGGTTTTTAAAATCTCTGTGGTTTTCTTAGAGCATTGACATCATTATGCATTTAACTACGCAGCTAGTCTCTCATGACTAAAGATGCCTATGAACTTGGCACAATCGCTAGCAATGTAATGTCATTTGACCAAGAGATAATGAAGTCACTCCCTGAGTTCCTTAATGGTATAGCTCAACCCACTGGGAAGCATAGTCCATTCCTGTTCACATACAAGCACACTGCCATTGGTTCTGCTCATTGTTTTGCTTAGAACACTTGCTGGTAAAGGAGCATCATTTTGTGAACCACAGATGATAAGTATAATATGTACCCTTTGCTTCCTGTTCTATTCCAAAGGGGCATGGTGGACAGGTGAGCACTGCCTTGTGACTGTGGTAGCATTTGCACCCACAGGCATGTGAGGAAAGGGTTTGCTATCCTGGATAGGCTCTGTTTCGCCCTGATGAGATTGGCTTTCCCAAGAGCAACAAATGTCTTTCCCTGTTTTTGCAGTTGTCACAGGACTGAATAATGTAGGCAGTTCTGCCACAGTCTTGATTAATTGTGTTCTCCTCATTTTACAGTTGTGGAAAGGGGCACAGGGCCAGACAACTCACCCTACACCACACATCAAACTGGGGTGGAACTGGCATTGAAAGTAATTTTTCTAGAATCATGGCTTTGTTTTCAGAGACTTCTGAGAGTTTCAAATACAGAAGTAAAAAAAAAAATACAGATAAGAAAGACAGGATTTGGAATCTGTAACCCAGCATAAGAACCTTTATAAAAAGCAAATACCCACTTGTGACCCCTCCCTTCATCTTTTCTACACATGCTTTTGTGGAAAGCAACACCTTGATTTTATTATTTTTTTATTCTCGTGTGTGTTTTTAATATATGGATATATTTATGTAGTTTAATCACACTCTTGTTTTCATTTCTTTTTCTGGCTTAAAATATCCATGTTGATATGCATGGCACTGTTTTCTTATTTTTTTGTTAGTGTATGTAATAGCATAGTGAATTAACACTTAAAGTTTGCCCATTGTCTTTATCAATATTTTTTCCTTTTATTGTTTATTATTATACACAATAATTTAATTAGGATTTTTCACCTTTCACCTTCAGTTGCTTTCTAAAACCCAATTTGAAAAACAGTAAAAGAATATATATATGGAGGTTGCTCAGAGATTCAATTGAACTGTCTAAATTTGATATTAGATTAATGTGTGCATACATAGCCAAAGCAGAATCTGTTAACTTTATGGAAATTTCAGGAGGCATGGTATAAATTGAAAGCAAACCCAAGTTTTTCAATGATCATGAATTCATTCATATATCTGAACTTATCATTGCGTCTTGAAAGTTCATAAATGAATAAAATAGTCTTTATTAGTGATAACACTTTTTCAAATTGTACCTGATTTTATGCCCTGCATGGATTTTTATTAGGCTGAAAAAATTGGTACCAACCACAATATTGCTTGAAAAAAAACTGATAAATTTCTGTAATTGCCATTCTAGAGATGTAATTAAAAGGCTAGGGGGTATAATTTGGAGGAGAAGGGCAAGGTGTAAGGCTCTGGATTTGATCTCCAGCATAGGAAGAAAGAGAGAGAGACAAAGATAGACAGACAGACAGACAGACACATACACACAGAGAGTAAGACAAAGACAGAGAGAGAGAAAGGGGGAGGGAGAGAAAGGGGGAGGGAGGGAGAGAGAGAGAGAGAGCAGGAGAAAGCATGAGGAGTGGAAGGGAGGCCAGAGGGCAAAAGGGCAGTGAGGAGAAAGAAAGGCAAAGAGCCTGAAATGTAAAGACCCTCAGCCTGGCTTCTTTCTCATAGTGTGGCCCACAGGGGCAGGGTTCTAGGGGACACCATGTCTGTGCGCTCTTCTTTAACCGACAGTCATTATGAGATGGTGGTGGGTGAAGAGTGTCCATTTGACTCACATTTAGGAGACTTACAGGCTCTTTGGAAATGGCTCTATTTTTCCAACTTCTGTTTTGCCCCTCCAACTTATTCTGTGTTCCCCACTCCCTCTAGAATTCAAGGCCTTTCCTTGAGCATGCGCGTGCACACACACGCATACACACACACACACACACACACACACACACACACACACACACACACCCCTGAATCATTCAGTGCTGCTTTTATGTACACGAGTTTAAGAGCTGACTCTATGAGGAAGTTGTGCCCCAGGAATATAAACAAAAAACAAAACTGATTTTCCTCTCAGCAGCCATTGGTTGCCTGTAGCTCTTCATCTTGGGCAGGACCTTGTAAGAGTCTCCCAACAACTTTGCCATGTCAATTGGTGTGGTCATTATGCTTGTCTTGTTGTATTTTTGAGATTTCATGGGTGCATGGGTGGTCTTCAGGCTCTCACCATCTTCTAGGAACTCCGTTATAATGCTCAGAACCTAAAGCCATATGTCCACAATGAAAACATATTCCGTTAGTAAATAGAAATGCTTTATTCTTTTATATGTCAGTCTACTGAAATGCCAGAGTAGTTTGTAAAACCTCAAATAACTGTGCAAGCACAAATAAGACTTGAGGGAAAACTCTGGAGGAGGAGCTCAGAAACTAGTTTGTAAGTTTATTTGAAAAAAAATATATATATTCCTTAACTTTGTGCTAGGCAGCATTGGTTTACTCTAAGAAAATATCTCAGTTAACAATCTTACAAAGAGAACAGCTTTACATTGGCCATCTCAGGCCTTGACTGCTTTGGACCTGTGACATTATGGCAGGAATACATGGCAGAGAAAAATTACACTATGGCCAGGAAGCAAAAGAAAGGAGGAAGAAAAAACTGGAGTTCCAAAGTCTCCTGTGATAGCACAACTTACGCACCCTAGCTGCTTCCACTAGGCCTCACGCTCTTCCTGGGAACCATGGATTTACTGTGTGGCTTTGGGAGGACATCAACACCCAAGTTACAGCAAGCATCTTGCCGTCAGTCTTCTCCAAGTCAATACTTTGCGCATTTTTTTTTTTTTTTTAGTTTTGATGTTAGAACTGAAAGTGAATTTTTTCAGCTTTTTTCTTTCTTTATTTTTTAATTACACTCATGATATTCATTAATTATACTCGTGATATTTATTATATTTGTGGTATTCATTGATTACATTCACAGTTTCATTCACTAATGATATTTATGATATTTATTAATTACATTAATTGTATTGATTTATTACATTAATGATATTATGTCCTGATACTACTGTCCATTTGTGGGGCTTTTCCATCACACAAAACAGAGATTCTGTGTTTAGAAAATCATTGTTCTATATTCCTTTCTTATCCATCTTGTGATAACGTCTAATCTACTGATTCTTTGTGTTGATGCTGTATAATTTTGGTAGGTTGCAACTGGAATTTTTAAATGGCTGAAACACATTTATGATGCAGCATACACACTAGGATTAAATGCTATTTCACACAAATTTTGTTATAGAGAGGACATGTGTATGTGTATATGACATGTGACTTCCCCAGGATGTTGTGTTAATTATTAATGGAAATATAGTTAATAATTAAAGACTTCATGTTTAAGGAATAAAATTTAATGGTTTAATATACATATAATGAAGTAATCACCATGGCCAAACTATTTAATGTATGTATTACTTCAAATAGTTACCATTTTCTTTGTGTGTGAGAAGATATCAAATATATAACAAAGTACACATTTATTAATTAACTGTGATCACCCTACTTTGCAGTTCCAGACTGTTTATCTTACGTTAAAGTAAATGTATTATTTTACATTGGTTTAAAAATGATTGAAATATACTTGAGTGAACTGGCTTCGAAAGAATCATCGTGACCTTGAAGACGTGAGTGACCAGTGGCTGTTGTTTTCTGGCTGGAATCCAGACTCTGCATCTAAGCCAACCCTGAGCTGTGGGCCATGCAATGCTGAGGCATGTTGCCCAGCACATGCCAGCTTTCCAGCCTTCACAGCACTGGCGCCTGTGCCCATGTCTTTTCTCTATTTGTCCCTTGGCCTCAAATGCTCCTAGCAACCCAGAATGTTTCCTGTAGGACCCTCTGTACCAACCTGTCCACCCCTTCCTTCAGTCTTGACACCTTCATTGGCATGCTATAGCCTTGCACTTAATATGGGGTTGGACATCTATTTTTCCTTATTAGATTCTGGAGATTTAAAGATAGGTCTTTACAACACAGGCTTTAGAGTCTTTCTATCATGTTTATATTCTGTTCTCCGTCAGTCTAATAAGAAAATTTTTTCTTAAAACAACATATTTATTTTAAATGATTAAAAAGCAGTTGAAAATGTATATCATCTTATAATTTTAAAGTGACCAGTTCATTTCTTATTAAATGTTTCTTTCCAATTGGCCAGTATAAACACTGGTGAATGACTGAGTGTCTACCTGGCAATGTGATTTTATCTGTTTTGTTGTTATTGAGTTTGTTTATTTTTGTCAGTTTCCTACAAACTAAAGTCATTTGAGAAGTGGGACTCTCAGTTGAGCAAACGTGTCTATAATATTTGCCTGTCATCTATGGTTTCTTGATTTTCTTGATGAATGATTGATATAGGTAGGCCCAGCCGGTGGGGAGGAATTGCCGCCTCTGAGAAGGTGTACTGGATGGTGTAAGAAAGAAGGCTGAGCGGGTCAGAAGGAGTAAGCCTGTTCCTTTGTAGTCTCTGGTTCAGTTCCTGCCTCCAGGTTCCTAGTTTGAGTCCCTGCCCTGACTTCCTTCTGTGGTGGACTGTGTCTTAGAAGTCTAAGAAAATCAAACTCTTTCTTCCCAAGTTGCTTTGGTAATGGTATCTTATCACAGGAATAGTAGCCTGAACTAAGAGAGCATTTGGGGGTCAAATTTTCTCTTTGAGAATCAGCTTTAGTTCCATGATGAAAATTTTACTTTTCAAACTTATGTCATTTAGTAAAACCATGTGTGTATTTCAGATAGATGTTTTAAATCTGTTTTCTGTAACATAGGATATATAGTGGAAGAATACTCATTTTATTTTATTCTCATGATACCTGAGATGAAATACGATCACTTTCAGTGATTGTGTTTGCTCACAACCATTAGTGGTTGTTGTTGTATATGCACCGCCTACACATTTCACTGAGATGCTGCCTCTGTCTCTGGAAACTGTGTCAGGGATTACTCACCTATGTCGTTTGGCTAATGAAGCATCTGACCCAAACTTTAAACTACCAACTCTTATTACTACTAAAGCAAATCTGGTTAGTTTTATGATTAGAATTGGGAATGTCTGTTCAGTGTATTCCATGTAATTAGATAAACCAGACTTGGTCCTTAGGTCTTACATACCTCCTGTCTTTTAGCCTTAGTCTAGGATCTCAGGAATTCCTCATGTCTCAGTTTGTGAACTACCTAGTACCTTTTTGTACTATGCATTACAGATCCAGTGCTGTTTTCAAGGATCGTTTTTTTGTCCCCTTCATTGACTCACATCTCCTCAGGTGCTGGGAACATTTGGTTCATAATTGCACATGGCCTTTGGCTTTGGTGTACAGTGTACTTGCTGCACCATTGGCTGCCCGTGCTTTACTCGTCAGTGTGCAGACATGGGAGCAGCAGCAGGACCCTGGTCCTACAGTTCTCTCCTGCCACTCACCACCACCTGTGCTGTCCCCTTCCCTGTCACAGCTGTGCTCCTTGACAGCAGTGGCTCTTCCTCTTTTTGGAAGAACATTAGGTAATGCTCAGAAAGTTTTTACTGTTAAATTGGAAAGAGTGCTTCTGGTGTCTGAATATAATAATTTCCCAAATAGTTTCTGGATTTCCAGAAGCAGTTGGAAATCCTGTAATAGTACTTCCCTCCCAAATTAAAAAAAAAAAAACAAGAATCTTATCTGACCCCAAATGGCAAAGGCATCAAGATGGGAGAATCTTCCTGTCTAGAAACTTGCTTTGTATTTATAAATTGAACTTTCAGTTTTCTTTCACACATGATGTCTAACTTAATATATAGCATTGATCCAGGCTAGCTACTTAGTGGCAAGAGATGGTATCTCAAGACATCTCTGAGTTATGCAGCAGGAAAGGAAAACATTCATGAAAAACATTTTCCTTGTTTCATGGGCAGTTTGATATTACCATAGTTAAATAAAATAGAGGGAAAGGAAACTGAAGTACCTCATCAGATAAAGTATAAAACTAAGGAGATTAATATCATTTCCATTACAAACCTTTTCTTCCAAAGGACATTGCTTGTTTTGAAAGTTGCATTTGCAGAAATGTTGCAGGAAAACTCTATAGGAAGCTTCTTGCTGACATTTTTTCATGGTTTTCTCCTTTATTTTTTCTCCTTTAGATATTTCACATTTTCAAGAACAAAATGACCTAAAAGGATTGTTGGAAAATCTCCATCAAAATATTCAAGCCAAAAAAAGAAAGAATGTAGAAATCGTGTGGCTGGCAGCAACAGTAAGCTCCTCCATCTTCCCCGCACGCCACCCCACAGGTGCTGTCAGGCACATGTGATGCAGGGTCTGAGCCCCATACATTGGTTTAGGTTTCATCTTCATTATCTAGTTAACAAGGTGTCATCGCTTTGCTGATTGTTTTATCGATAGAGATGGAGAAAGATGAACTCAACATGGAAAATGCTTCTTATTGACCCTCCTTACTGACTTTGGCCTTGCTTGCCACTCCAAGGTCAAAAGGAATTATTTTATCAATCTTATGTGGCAATCGGAATTTTGAACTGCCATTGTAGAGACACGTGATTCCAATTGTGTGATTACCAGATACCCTGACTTAAGATTCCTAGACACATTATTCAGTTAATGAGCTGGAAAATGTGTTTGTTAGTTTAGGTATTAGCATAGAATATATTATTGATTGATTGCCATGGGTTAACAAGCTGAACTGTGAATGGCTCCCTCTGTGTCTCTCTGTCTCTGTCTCTCTCTGTCTCTCTTTCTCTCTGTCTCTCTCTGTCTCTCTGTCTCTCTAAATTTATGAATTTTGTTCGAGTCTCCAATCCTATGAAGTTTCATGGGAAAGCATCCCTTTACCAGGAGAAAGGCCCCCTGGAGACCTCTGGGATGAGTCTGTTTGCAGCCTTGGCTGCTCCACTCCTCCAGTTCAGAGTTCAGGTTCATTAGCCCTGCAGCACACATCACTTATGCCCTATCCAAAGCATTTAAATCAACCTTTCCTATTATTACCAACATTACTTAGCCACTTCTGGAAAAAAGAAGGGATACTTTGCCATGAAACTACAGAGAATAATCACCCAAAAAGAAGGCCGAGGAAAGTTCCTGCCTTGCCTCCCTGATATGCTTGGAAAAAACATCAAAGGCTACAAAACCAGGAGACACTGCTTTCAAATAGGCCACTTACAGTGGTCACACTCAGCACCACACCAGCTATAGCGTTCTGTGTATCTTCAGATACCATCATGGTTATTAATTCACAAAAATTCACTATAGTAAGTGTTACATTATTTTTCATATTTTGCTGAAAACATAGCATCCAGGAAGTCTGATCATTTGCAAGGCCTCCAATATCTGGGGACCATATGAATATGGCATTGTATACATGAGGTAAAATCATCTAAAAAATAGATCAATCATAGATTCATGAAAACATAAAAGCATATCTTCTCTTGGTATATTCTTTTTCCCATTTGAATATATAAACACACTTCTCATCAATCTTGCATATCTCTAAAATGTTTTTCTGGTATGTGTACCAGTCGCATAAAGTTCTCCCTGTTGATTATGTGTTCTAGCACTGTTGTAAGGTGAAAGCTCAGTTTCAATACCAGCTTCCTAACTAGAACAACTAAATAATACACCTAAAATGAAGAGATCCAGGAATCCTCCTTGACATTGCCAAACGATTTTATTTTGGTTTCCCTTTGCCCCCCTTATACCTGTCTAATGAAATATTGCCATTGTGGATCTTTCAGTCTAATTAAAATGCACAGTTCGTCAATTTTTTTCTTGACTTAATTTAAATAATAAAAAGGAAAAATATAAGAAACCAAATGCTATCTGAGTATATACAAGCAAGCTTGTATCATTCAAAAGATGTAGAGAGACTGAAATGGAGACTTTTCTTGCCTGCTGTGGAGAAGCATCCCACCTCCACTTGGCTTCAATGCAAAGCACTAAATATCTCCAGCAGCAGGAGAGGTACATGTGAAAGTAGCAATACATTTTAAGGAATATTAATTCTTTTGAAATTATAACTCAGAAGTATACATTAAGGTCTATTTTATGACTATGAATATAGTCAGCTTTTGAAAATGTAAAATACTATTTATTTGAAAGAATTAAAATGTTCTAAGTAAAAAGAGATGATATGATAAAACCATACTCTCGTTTTTCTTTAGCTACTTTTATTGGAAATAGAAGGGAGTAAAAATCTGAATTAATAGGGACATATAAATCTTAATTTAAGTATCAAATTATAATTAAAATACAGTGAAAAAATCCTCAATAAAAACAGTTTTAATGTTTCTTCTCCAAGCAGGCACTTTTAAGGCCCCGTTGATTACAGATAATAAAGTAGATTGTTATTGTGTCACATTAAATTTTAGCTTAAATGCACATTGATTAGCATTGTGGATGCTGCAGTTAATTATTGGTATCTCATCTCAGAAACCATCATGGGCTAGAAGAAAATGGAGCAAAGGGTCTACATGTTAAGTGAAAGACAATGAGAAAATGAGTATTCCTGAGTCAGAGACCATTGTCTTATAATAACAAGATTCACAGAGGGACACCAGATATACAGAAGTTAAAAACGTGGTGTTTGGACTTAGGCAGACATGCATTTCCAGCCTGTTCCTGCTCTGTTGTGCACAGACAGGTTACACAGTTTACCTAAGTTTCTGTTTTCCCCACTATAAAGTGAGGGTAGTCATGGCTTCCACTAGGGCTCATGCTCAGTTCATTATAAGAGTAGATCTATTGGTCACTTGTAACTCTGTGCTGTGTGACAATCAATGTGAAGTAATGGTGGCCAATTTAGTGTTCCCAATATTGCCATAGGGTTCCCTTATCTATATAGATATTTTGAAGCATAAATTCAAGTCCAGAAAGTATTTTTATTTCAGTAGGTGACTTTAATATTTTTTTTATTATTTGAGAATTTTATACCTCCATATAATGTGTTTTGATCAAAATCTACCCAAATCACTTCCCTCTAATTCCTCCTCTCTACCCACACCACTACTTCTCCCTCCCAGGGTCTTGTGCTCTTTCTTAAACCCACTGAATCCACTTAGTGCTGTCTCTATGGGAATGCATGCAGAGCCATCTACAGAGCTGGAGTAGCCAATCAGATACAGGAACTATGTTGTAAACTGACTCTCTCTCCCCCAGCAGTCATCAATTTCCAATAGTTCCTCAGCTAGGGGTGGGACCTCAGGAGACCCTCTCATATCAATGATAAGATTTTTGGCTTGTTAAACTTAAAAAAAAAAATAGACTTTAGGTAAACATCAAGGATTTCAGGCAAGCTATTGCTCCTGACTGTGAGTGGCATTTATGCAAATCAGACCTCCCCCTGCCTCCGCCATGGGGTCTGGGACATCTCATGTAGTGCTGTTGGTAGCCCCATACCCACTAAAGAAATAAGCAAGTTAAAGTTAGCCTTCTAGCTTAGAAAAGGGAATGGCAATGTGCTTAATTCATAGGGTAGACAGAACCTCTTGATTCCTTGTTTTCATTTGTCTTGTAGATTTGTCGCAAACTCAACGGTATTCGCTTTACCTGCTGTAAAAGTGCCAAAGACAGGACCTCGATGTCAGTGACGCTGGAACAATGCTCCATCCTGAGAGACGAGCATCAATTGCACAAAGACTTCTTCATCCGAGCCTTGGACTGTATGAGAAGGTATCAGATGTGTCTTAAAGTCTGTGTATATTAAGGTCACTTTAAAAAAAATTAAAACACATACCTTACTAGAAGACCAAACACTTCATGATTTCTTTGTATTTCCACATTTTCAATTAGAAGCATTCCCTCCACTCATTAGGGGCAATAAAAAGAAATACAGCTATGCATGCATTCAGTAATATGCATGGAAAACACACTCTGTTAGTTTTTCATCTTGAGGGGAATGGCTCTGTATAGCTAAGGCACCCCTTAAAGAGTACATTTTCTTGACATTAATATTTACAAACAAAATCTCACCAGACTGTGACTAAGAGATTGTCTATCCATGTTGATATGGTCTTTGCATTGGTGACATTCTCCATCAAAAAGGCAGTTACTCTGATACTTTAGAGATCTGATATTACAACTCTGCCAACATTTAAAATAGTATGCCCCAAGCTATATCTTGATTAATTTCCACAGTAATTAAATCAGAACTTGAAGGAAGCCATAATTGGAAAGAAAGGGTGTCTCATTCAAAATGTCTATGAGCAAGGACACGTGTTAATATAAAGGTGACAGAGGGCAGCTTAGAAGAGGTTCTGGGCTCCACTAGGAGCTGCTTCCTGCTCCTTCTTGTCTGTCTTCCCATTGGCTGCACTTTCTTTTCAGTTCTGAGTCTCCCGGTGGAGACACAGAAGCATGCCTGCCCGCATTGCTGCAATGCCTGTTTTCCCCTAACAAGAGGCTTTGGTTTTACATCCTTTCCTGTCTCCTGGCATCTTCATTGCTTAGAAGAGTTCTGTTATCTGTTTTGATAACCATTTGAGGATGGTTTAGAAGCCTGGCATGAACATCTCAGCCATATAAAATATGCTTTATTGCCATAAATGTCTTTCAAAAATGATCTTTCAGTACTAATGGGGAAAATGCTGAATGTGAAGAAGGAATCTAATTGCAGAACAGGAATGCAGACGTCAGTATGGATGCCCAGCTAGTGGAGGAGCACAGTACATAGGCCAGGGCCACCCCAGGACTGACAGGACCTAACTATCAGGGATCTGGAGGGTGAAACTGTCATCTATTTGTTTAAGATTGGAAGAAAGGACCACTAAATTAGAAAGGAAATTCTTCAAACAGGTAAACAAAAGGCATGTGTTCCAATACATGCTGAACCATAAGAATGCATATTTTTTTGTATTACCTAGGTTTGTACATACTTATTTGCTTATGATGTGACATTTATGGGACTTTGTGATTTAGATTTTTTTTTCTTATTTTTATAAATTAAGCTGCTGGAAATTTATCCTAGAACCAATTAGGTCTTTTTAATTTCATGTCTCTATTACCATGATAATATTTTCCTGTTAAAATTCTTTTATGCTAACCTTAAAACCAGTCAAATTTACCTCTTAGTTTGTGTATACAAAGTGGTTATTTTAGAGTATAAGGGTTTCATTGGAAATGAGTATAGGTATGCACGTGTTTCAAAAACATAAGGCATGTTGATTGAAGAGAAAAAACAAAACATGTAACTGCCTGGGTTTCCATTTTTGGGCATTTGGCTTTCTTTGTAAGACAAGCTCATAGGAACATGCACTTTATTAGTCCAGCACGGGAGGTCAGAGGACAGGGCTTGGAACCAGTTGGACTAACTTAGAATTCAGGCTTCCTCATATACTACCCAGGAACAAGTGAATCTCACTGCTTCTTTGTGCCTCAGGGAAGTTAGTCAACCTCTTGGAACCTCAATGTCCTCATCTGTAAAAGGATCACTTAATAATAATCACCTCTTGGGAGTATCATGAATGAACGGACTTGATAAATGCAAACCGATGAATCTAATGTTTGACAGTGTAAGTTATATTTATTAAATAAAAACTAGACATCAAAGCCTATAATGTTAGTATTATGTCACTGCAGTTTAAATCAAACTTAACCAACTATAGCCTTTGTAGTTTTATGTTTGTGAAATGTTGGGATTTAGGATAAACTCCAGTACCACATACTAAATTGTTGTTAGTTTTTACTATCTTGGCTCTTTTCTCTTGGGGGGTGGCAGGAATCAACCAGCTCCCAAGTAAATCGCTCACAGAGGCTTATTCTTAATTATAAATGCCTGGCCTTAGCTTGGCTTATTTCTAGCCAGTGTTCCTTAATTTAAATTATCCCATTGACCTTGGGCCTCTGGGATTTCCCTTCTCTTACCTCTGTGTATCTTACTTTCACTCTTACTCCATGACTGGCTGTGTGGTTGAGTGGCCTTGCTCTCTTGTGCCTTCGTCTTCTCCTCCCAGATTTCTCCTTTTTATTCTGTGCCTGCCAGGCCCAACTATTCTTTCTCCTGCCTAGCTACTGACTCAGTCAGCTCTTTATTAGATCATCAGGCAAAGTAACATGGCTTCACAGAGTTAAACAAATGCAACATAAATAAATACAACACATCTTTGCATCATTAAAACAAATGTTCCACAGCACAAATGTAACATATCTTAAAATAATATTCCACAACATTAAATCATGTGTTTTACACATTGAGAACAATCAGCAATTAAGAAGGTATGCATGTTTACAGATACTAATTATGGAAATAAAACAAGTATCAGAAGAAGCCTGTGAATGTTCCCTCTGATTATTACTGATAAATATATTATTATTATTATTATTATTATTATTATTATTATTATTATATGTCCTTACAAAGAATCATGAGCTTTGGTCTCAGAAAGTCATCTGGAAAATTACTTCTAACAGACAATAGACCTGATGTCCAGTGTTTGGTGTTGAGCACTCAGGAAAGCATTAGAGCCAGCCAATTGTAGGTCTCCAGTCACATTCATCCTTTGCACCTGAAATTATTTTATTATGTGTTTAACTACTTCAAGTTCATTAGTTAAAATAGAAATCACATAAAAAGTCATGTTTGTTTGTTTGTTTGTTTGTTTGTTTTAGAACTTCAAAGTTCTGTACAAAACTAGAGTGCACTGTCCACATTGGCCCATAACGAGTCAAATAGAATGGCAGGATTTGTACTTCTTCCTGTCAACATGCTCTGAAATGTTCACCAATGTCTGCAGACACTGAGTGTGGTGTCTTTTCCATGATAAAATAATTATAATAGGACAGGGACACGCAGGTAGCAGAACATCAAAAACCCAACAGAGGATACTTGTTCTTTCCATACAGGCAGCAGTTTCTCAGGAATAAGAATGTCTCAAGTTGTTGGTTGACTTTAATTGATTACCAGAAACTTGAACTGGTAATTTTTTACCATTGAAATAGTCCAGCTTTTCATTCATGGTGCTAGAGCTATTTTCTAACCTCTTTCTTTACTCCATAGTCTGTGAAGTTCCACTCTCCAGACATTGACCTTGAGTGATTATTAGACACCGCCAGGAAGTTATACAAATACTTATGCTTAGGTCTGTATGGCTTATAATTGAAAGATCTTAGGTAGATGTGGAAATCAAAAATATTTAAGAATTTAACTAATATTCTAGGATATCACACTAGATTTAATAATACCTTAAGGTTTTAGTTAACTTACATGTGTGTGTATGTGTGTGTGTGTGTGTGTGTGTGTACTTGCATTTGTGAGTGCACACATTTGTCTTGGTATGGAGTTCAAAGGGAAACTTAGGAGCCAAGTCTCTCCTACCATGTGGGTTCTTGAGATCAAACTCCAATCATAGACTCAGCAGGAGCGCCTTTACCCCCTGAGCTGCCCAGTGTTTTAAATTTTATTTTTTGTTTTTTACTTACTGCACTTGTAATTTTAATTTATTAACAGATGCATTTTATTTTTCTTTGAGTCACTCTTCAGGCTTTTTCAAAAGTTTATCAGACCTATCACAGATTATTCTCTTGTGATGCTTGTATTGGCAGTGACCTGCAGCTCCCAGTCAGTCACACAACAGCACATGGGATGGATGTAATGCCATGTGGTGCTGTGGCACTAAGATATGATGTAATACTTGTACAGCATTGTCAGCTCATAGCAGGACTCCTGGGACTTGATTCTGCCACAAGCTGAGGACAGTCTGAGTTACTTTCAGTGGTATGCTCATGACATGGTGATGTGTTTGATAGATATGGTGGATTTCAGACCATCTCTTCATATGGGAAAGGTAGCAAGAAATCTGGGTGCCTCCTATTTAGTCACAGACTCTTTGTAGTGACTGTGTTTTACAGGGCAGTGATTATCAACAATCACTCCCCATGCTATCTCGAGGTCCATAGATAAACAAAAAGGCAGGAGTCCCAGAAGGCTGACCACTGACACGGAGTCAAGAATGAGAATCACTCCAAGTCTGCCTCTTTAAACTAGTCTAATAGGAATTCACTTACTTAGACAGCCAGTTTCCGTCATGTTCTTGAGTTATGAGGTACCTTGTCTAGTCAAAATCTTCATCAAAACTCAGTTTTATAACATGGTGGATACATACTTGGCTAGTTGTCTGTTGACTTTGCAGTTTGAGGATTTTTGTTTAGGAAGAGAGTATAGGAATGAGGACTCTATTTTCAATTCTAGAATATCCATTGAGAGCTAAAAGCTATCTTACCTTGGTGCATTTTCTTTCAGAGATCTAAACTTACATTTGATTAATAGATATACAGATCCAGTCTTTAAAAGCTCAATAAATTTGACTGGGTTTGTTCTGTTTTAACAAATATATTGGGAAGTTCAATGGCCCCTACAGAGTAAATGACAACAAAATGCCATGGGATAATAATTATTTGTCTAAGTAAGAACCAAGAGATTACATGTGTGGATAGCATGAGTCACATAGAACAACATATTTTCAGTCACCTCCCTTTTATCACTCCACCATGGCCCTTGAAATTAAAATGGTGGATAAACCATTAACAAGACAGATGAGTGTAAGTTTTGGTATGCAATCAGTTATCTCCATTAAGGCACAGGGCTGTAATTATTCCTCTTTAGTAAAAGACTAAAGGCTCAGTGACCTCATTAGATTTTATGTAAATTTTATTTGTGTGTGTGAGAGAGAGAGACAGAGACAGAGACACAGAGCGAGAGAGACAGAGAGAGAGAGTTGTACATATGTGAGTCTGTGTTGTTGTGCATGCAGTTGTGCTCCAATGTATGCAAGTACACATGCCTATGTGTCTAGGTGCATATAGAAGCCAGAGTTTGATCTCAGTTGTCTTCTCTGATTCCCTCACCTTATCCTTTGAGACAGGGACTGAACATGAAGCTAACTGACTAGCTGGACTAGCAGGACACACCAGGGGTTCACCCAATCTTAGTCCCCTGACCGACTAGTGCTCAGGTTATTTATGCCTACCTCCATGCCTGGCTTGTATGTAACTGATGGAGTTATAGCTCAGGTCCTCAGGGTTCTCTCACAGGCTGGCACTGGTCAGGCTGAACCATCTCTCTTGCTCCTGGATTTTTATTATCAAGTGAAACGCATGCTAGACTCATCCTACCCTGTAATTATCCACAAACTCTCCATAATGAAACATCATGAAAGAGAAACTGGACCTAGTCTGTGGGAAGGACTCATTCCTAACACATTGCATCTGGTCTTTAACATGGGGGATACAATTTGCAAAATGCTCTGCTTTGCTAAGTAAGTGACCCCCAAACCACTGAAGTCTACAACATGGTATTTAGGATGCCTTGCTTCTTTGTAAGAAGACTGCCAAAGAAGGGTAATTCATTTGTTATTTGAATAAGTACAGTCTCTATTTTGTCCATGTCAGTTTATTTTTCTTCACTTTTGTTGGTCAGATTAGTTTTATGAGTCACTAGAGTGTGTTTCAGAATTAAGGAGATCTGTGAGCACTGAAGCCACAAGTAACTGGAGCTGGCAGATAATTGCAGACTGTCTTAAAGGCTGTGTCAGCAGAGAACACAGTAGGCAGAGATACATTTTCTATTAGTGCTGATGCCTTCCTCAAGAACTTCAGTGATGTGTTTCTGTATTATCTCTGCCCAGATCTGTGACCAGTAACAGGAATGACATCAGAGGGATTTATCAGTGATGTATAGGAATGTTTATTTGGAGTCATGCTTTCAGAAGCTCCGGTCTACCATCACTTGGCCCCCTTGTTTTGGTCCTGCTGAGGCAATGCATCATGACTAGAGTATGTGGTGGAGGTGGATGCTCAATGGACAGTGACACAGAAGAAATGGGAGAGATAGAAGGGAGTCAAACTCATTATTGCTTTCAAAGACAGACCCAAACTAATCCAACCTACTTCTAACCATGATCCCACCTCCTAGTACCACCATAGATTGGCAACATACTTTTACTAAAAAAAAAAAAAAATTGTGGGGACCATTTCAGATAAAAGTTAATGCATCCCATTCTGGCCAGTAAAGACTCATATTTATTTCATAATGCAAACATATTTACATCCTCTCCAGGAGTCTCCACAGACTAGGTCCAGTTTCTCTTTCATGATGTTTTATCATGGAGAGTTTGTGGATAATTACAGGGTAAGATGAGTCCAGCACATATTAACCTCTGGCCTTTGGTGTTTATGTCAGGCTCCAGAGGGGGAGAGGCAGTGGTTGTTGAGGATGCACTTTTTTTAAATTGCTGTCACTTTTTAAAACAGGAAAGTGTAGTGGGATAAGACAAGAGGCTCTCTTGGGTTTACATAGAGAAATACAGGATGTTTTGATGGGAGTTTATGGAATGCTCGGGCATTTTTATAAGCCTGTGGGGTGAGAAGAGCAGACTGTATTTCAGACAAGGAAAAGGAAGTCCCAGCAGAGATACAAATGGAATTGCAGCAGCTTACGTAAATGACCGATGGTTCTGCACTGGGGAAATGAGGTATAATAGAAACATGTCATAGAAAGCAGTGTTCACTACAGAAGCAAACATGCAGGCAGCTTTGGACTGAAGGGTCTTCATTAAAGCACTTATGACCACCCCTAGGAAGTCCATGCATGTCCAAGAAGACTGAGACAGGAGAATGAAGGAAGTGGTTCCCAGATGCTGCTAGTCATCTTAACCTAGTGATGCTTTCTTGTTTGTTGATTTGTTTGTTTTTCAAGGCAGGTTCTCTTACCCCAGGATGGCCTGGAACCCATTCCCACCATAACTTCTGTTTGTAGTACTGGGGACCAATCCAGAGCTTCCTACATAGCCTATAAGCACTATACCAACTAAGCCCCAACTTTAGCATTTATTAAGGAGCTTTTTTTTCAATAAGCAATCCCTGAGCCCTTTTTCTGGATGATTTCATGAATATACATACTTAGTGTAATATATTCCTATTACCCTTCTCACAAATAGAAATAAATACAAGATGGTCCAAATAATGTGTTATCTTGTACCACCTGAAATTATTGCCTTCCATCAGAATGCCTTCAGTCATTATAGAAGAGTTCCAATCTTCCTTCTAACTTGAATTCTATCTAAGCTACTCCATTTCCAGTCCAATGGAACATACTGAGTGTCTTCACAAGCCAAAAGACTGCAAGCTTTTCTCCAGAATGGGAGATCACAGATGCTGCAGACCTTCAGATGTCTAGTTTAATATATTTGTGCCCGCAGGATCACGGCCAAAAGCCCCATGTAATTATGTACAATTACACTGTATTCTATGCCATTGAGTGAGCACCCCTGAATCCACATGAGCAAGGGTGACATCATTATAGGGAATCAAGAATATAATTTATAAAGCATATCATTTGCAAAACTGGTAGTTTGCTAGCTGTAACAAATCACATGACATTTCTACAGCATTGCAGCATTGTTTGTTGGGGAATCACTGTTCAAAAATACTTAGACTCTCTAAGTGAAGCTAGTCCTGCAGAGAACAGAGTGCCTCAATATGGTCTGTAAAGTAAGCACAGAATAGTGAGGAGAAAGATGCTGTCTAGAGTTAAATTACCTAGTTCTCTCATCTTTTAACAAGGAAAGTCAAATTCTAAAAGCTCTTAGACATTTGTCTGTAAAAATGGAAACACACACACACACACACACACACACACACACACACACACACACACACAATGGGACTGGAAAGCATATCATATAGTTGAACTGTTTAGTGTGGTACCTTCACAGCTACCCCATCTCAGCATCCAGGATCCTTATGAACATGTAGTAAAATTAACATCCCGAATCACTTAACACGGTACTAGTTACACAGTGTGCCTCAGTCAACATTTAAGGGTGCTGTGGCTGACACGCTCACTGTGTAGTAATGGTCTCCGTTTACTTTTTTTTTTTTCCTGTAAGCTGATGCTTTGTCAGAATGGACTCCCATAGGATCCAAGCTGTAGGTGATGTGATGTCCTTGGACTATACTAAGAAAATGAAAAGAACAGGCTCTTAAGTGATTTACTTATTTAAAACATTCTTTTTCTAAAAACGAGCATCTATTTATTTGTGTATTGGTGTGTGTGTGTGTGTGTGTGTGTGTGTGTGTGTGTGTGTGTGTGTGTGTATATTGGATTCTTTCTTGGATTAAACTAGTCAAAAGCTCAGAACCAGTTTTGTGAAGCATCCCTATCAAATATGCAGTATATCTAGGGGCTTTTTGTTTTCATTTTGAATACATTCTCCCCATTCATTTACCATTTCCTTCTAACTTTTCATTCTTTTAACTTGCTGAATTTGTTATAGTCATTTATATTATTCTAATTTAAAAAGATAAGACAGAATAAGTACTTACGCAACAATAGGAGCGGCACGCATTTTCAATCAACCTTGAGTGTTACTAATGTAGTTTTTCTAAACTTCAAGCAAATCTAGTCTCTTACATTTACATATATGTGTTTTCAAATTGTGCATACTCTAAACTATTTGAGAAATAAAGCCTCTATGCTTTTACATGCATGGACATTTGCCAGTCACCTTGATAGCACCTTTGTCATTGATTGTGGAAAAGCGATCTATACCATCTTTTGTTCATTTTCTATTTCTTAACTTCACAACATAAACTATTGTAATTCTTATAACATGAGATTTTATTTGATTCTGTGAATATTTTTTTCTCAAAGAGAACAGAACGAGAGACAGAGGCCTGCGAGAGCTTCCAAGAGATATTAGTTGTGACAGAGTAGAAGAAATTACTCTCCCTCTGTAGAAGCGGCTGGGTTTTAGCAGCTGCTGTTGACATAGACAGCTTCATGGAAAATCACAGCATTGCCAGTCACTCTAAAGAAGAAATATTATCTTATAAGATACAAAATCCATATGACACACAAAGTAATGGTAAATTTTACTGAGCATTTCATGATAACGTTAAATGACCCCGGCCAACTATAGACGAGTGCATCTCGACCACAGAACATTTGTTGTTGGGTGGCTTCCCAGAGCCCAAGCTCCAACTGTGTTCAATAAGTTAGTGTTTTGCATTCGATGGTGTGGCTAAAATCATACAAACTTAACAAGCATATTAATAACTTGAAGTTTGGTGATAAATTGTGCAGTTCCTGAACAGAGAATTGAGCCTGTTTTTATAAGCTTAATAATGAATGCAAGTGAGACATGCTAGAAATGGAAATGAGCCGGGTCCATGTAACTTTGTATCTTGGTAGGGAATTTGAGTTTTGAAAGCTGCATTCATGATCTACAGACATTATGTCTAATTAGAACTCAGCTCTAAACCATAGAGCTTTTGTGGGGAAGGAGTTAAATAGATCTATTTTCAGAAAATGGTACAGTTGTGATATTCATATAACCCACTGTAACCTGCTCTGATACAGAGCTTTGTGTTCCTTCTCTCATAAATTAAAATTTCATGCTACAGAGGTTATGGTTTCAAATAATAATGGAAAAAGGACGGTGTATTCTTTTTCTATACAGGGCAAGGTAAAGGAATGTCATGACTCTCTGCAGTCTGCCCTATATAATTTTATGATAAATGTGAGCATGGTTATTCTGCTACCTTTAGCTATAGCCCTTGAATAGCAGAGAATGGGGTTACATTAATAATCTTGTAACAGGCGCTGAGATGAAGAATATCCCATTTTAGGAGCCTTAAGAATTTTGGTATGTTAACACAAAAATACTTGTCAAAAGTGTATCTTTATTCTTTAAAGTTTGACCTCAGTTTGAAAGGTAGTAGTTCCCTTTTGGACATCCTTACCTCAGATGTTTAGCAAGAAAGGAAAGAGTGATACATGGGGGAGTTTGGAGAAAAAGAAGGGTAATGGGTGGAATATGTTACAATGTCTTCACACATTTCCAAATGCCGATGAACTCTGATCATTTCCTTCAGATTTGGTAAGTAATTACAAAAAATATGTATTAAACTGATTAAAAACAATGAAAATGAATAAAATTAAAAGGATCTTAGAATCTAGAACCATACATGCAGCTAGTGAAGGAGGCCCAGAACAAGTGTTCCCCTTGGTTTGATTTCAACACGGCAGAACTATCTGTGGATTCTTTCTTCCTCTTAAGGCTGAGATGCTTTGGCCCACAAGAATGGTGTGTGGCTCCCACACAGCTGTCTGCCTTCCCCCATAAGCTAGCTCTCCACCTGTGTGCTCTCCCAGTGTTTAAAGGAGAAAGTTCCATGGTGAAGGTAGACGGCATGCCACAGATGCAAGTTTCTACCTGTAGAAAGTGCTCAGCATTTGATATTTTGTTATACTCCTGAAGAAACATAGATTAAAAAAAAATGCATGTTCTCAGATACATAGTAATACTTTTGCCTTGTGTTCATGTGGCTAGGATTCAGTATATCAAAACGAACACACAAATCTTACTCAATAGTCTGATTCATTTTTTCATCATACACATGTGAAGTCTATAAATACGTTTCCCTATTAAATCAGTATTAGGAAGCAAAGTAGATAATCATTTTTCCCAAACTTCACAATATTTTAAAGAACAATTATCTCATTATTAGTTTTAGTCTGTGCATTATTATTTGCATTAACCCTTCAGGATTTTTCCATTGAGGATTCTGTGTTGAATGTAAGTGAATGTCTCACTCAGGTTTCTGTGGGATTTGATGAGGGCAGACCTGTTGAGTGACAGGGATGTTCTCATGCATCTGAACTGTTTCCACTCTAAGAAGGGATGCTTCTCTGAGCAGAAGTGAGAATTTACATGTAATTAAGGTTAGATCTTTGTGTCTGAGCAAATGACATAAAGTTGCCTATTTTTGGAAACATTGAAAAATTTATAATACAAATAGAGTAATTGAAATTGAAAAATGAATTAGAATAAGCTTTTTAAATGTCACTCTTTGATCTGGAGACCACAGCTATAGATTTAAGCAATATATAAAATAAATAATTAGTTCACATAAATAATAATCTATACTAAATTATATAAGCACAAATTATTTGAATGTTCCTTTTGCATAGACCTAACTTGATTGTGTTTGTAAATTTATTCACATTACCTAGTCATTGTGACTGTACTTAGAGACTGATTTGTTCTTTTAAGACCCTTAGACCCTTCCACTAACTAAATTTAATACCAACTTTTCAATTTTTGTGTATCTTATTAAAGTGAGCTAAAGTTGAGAAAAGCACCGTAAGTAGACGTGTTAACATTCTGGACTGCCTTATTCTTTGTTTCCATGAGTTGGTGAACCACTATGTATTTTTGGTGGCAGAAGAAACTATTTACTAATGTCTTGATTACTCGTCTGTCATCTGTCAGCTTCAAATGCCTTCTGTTCCTATGTGCTTATAGCTTTCCATACTAATGTTATTTTATTATTGGGAGAGACCTTGGTTATTACCCAGTGACCCTGCCAACCAAGGCAAGGGTTTTTATCTGACATCCCTGACATGTTGTCAGCTGACCTTTCCCTGAGTATATCTCATCACCAGGGGTCATCACTTCACACAACAATCCTTCCCATAGGTGGACAGCTATGTGCCTAATAAAGCTTCAGAAAATCTGAAATCTGTCACTTTATCTCCTCCTGTTGGGGACGCACTCTCCATCTAGTTCAACAGGTCTTAAGTCACTGCTCCTCTTGTATCCACTTTTCAAATGTTAGAAAGTGCTTTCTGGGTTGCAGGAAATTGTTATAAATCCTCCATGGTGGAAAAGCATGTGCCACTCTTCCTCAATGTCATTGCTGCCTTCTCTCAATACATTCCCTACTTTAATTCTTTACAACTATTTACAAGCAAAAATCAGATGGCCTCTTTTGGATATGAATGACACCAAGTAACATGAGTCGAAGGAGGGCTACCTCCATCCTGCTGCTTCCCTCCTCTCCATGCCCCCACCCTTCCTCTCTCCCACCTCGCCTCCTTCCTGCCTTCCTACCTTCTGTGTATACTGTAGATACTCTGAGTCAATTCCTAGAATCTTATTTTAACCCCATGGGTTAGGTCTTGAAATAAGAAATAAGAATACAGTTATAGAGTTGCTCATGTTTTTATGACTATGAGGTACTAGAGAGAGGCCTTGTTTCTTCAAATCCATGGTTCTAAGAGCAGAAGGTGGCCAGCTTGTATTTGTTTTTTTATATGTTCCTGAATCCATGTACTGAATAACATTTTTTAAAGTGCTCTGCCTCATTGCATAATTAAGTACAAAGATGTTTCTAGTGCCCTGTGTATCCTCTGCAGCAGGGTTTCTGGCTATCTTTACTTAGATACTTCATATTTCACAATGACATACAAATAGATACACTCTTACTATCAAATTATCACTAAGATAATAACATTGAAGTAATGGGGATTGTGTGCTTCCTGTGTTTTAAGAAATGGGGTGGAGTTTATGATAGGACATACTTGATTCTTTTGTATGGTTGTGTATTATATGGTGTGTGTGTGTGTGTGTGTGTGTGTGTGTGTGTGTGTGTGTGTGAGAGTTGGGCAATGTGCATATACTTGCTTGTAGAGGCCAGAGGACAACTTGTGGTGTTGTTCCTCAGGTACCAGCCACATTTATTAATTTGTTTGATTGTTTTTTATTTATCTTATCATTTATTCATTCATTTATTCATTTATAAAGCGGTGTTTCTCACTGGCCTGAAATTCTCCAAGTGGTCTGGGCATTCTTACTGGCAAGCACCAATGATCCATGTGTCTCTGCCTCCTGATGCTAGAATTAAAAGTGCTCACTGTCAAGAATAGCTTCTGTGTGTATGTTTTAGGAATCAAGGAGAGTACTAACTGGCTAGGCTGCCTTCCCAGTTCTCATAGAACATGATTTTCTCCAGGGATGCCTAATTAATCAGTAATCAGGGCTTGGCAAGTGGTGTTTATATAAATAAGCAAGTACTCTAAATTACCATTTAATAGGTAAATCCAGAGTAGTGATGCCTTTGGGTACTGAGTTACCTACATTGTGAAATCATGACAGCATAGAACTAAAAACCAATAGAATGTACACCATAGGAAGACACTCTGCGACTAGTTTGCAGTTGGCTCTGGGGTTAAATTAGACCATGAGTCCTTGAACAAACTTGAAATTTTAGGAGATAGCTAATTTGCAGCTTAGTTCTAGGTTCCTTCAATTCCCCATTGAACACAAGCAGCACGACTAAGCCCAATGGAATAGAATGTCCCTTGGTGAAGTTGCAGTGATCATGCCCTTGATTTTGATGAAATACGGTACAAGCCCGAGCACTGAGCCATGATAACTTTGCTGGGGTACAGCATGTCTACATCTGTGATCTGCCAGCCACCACAAAGAGCAAATCTATCACAAGAATTTGATTCACTTTCCCACTCTGCTTCTTTGTGTAATGTGCAGACAACACAAGGTAGACTTGATTGTGTGTTAAAGCTATAAAACATATTCCATTTTATACTGGGTCATCAAACCACTGCGGTGGAAGATAGATACCACAGGATGGAGATAAAGCAAAGAAATCAATGTTTGAGGGTGCTGTACATCGTCTACCAAAAATCATGCCACATTCTGGAATCATCTAAAACATGTACTAGGTTCTTTCTCTTCAAAAAGCTCCAAACCTGTTTGGAGAGAATCAAATGTAAATAAACAGTGACAGAGATATTCCTCTATGGCTCTGTGTACAGGATCCTTCTGCAAAGATCAGAGAACAGTTAAGTCAGCAAGAAAGGGAAAAATGTATAGGACATGTTGGAGGCTATGAGGACAAGGTACCTCTCAGCTGGAATTGTTGCCAGATAGGGGATATATTTTCCACCCATAGCAAACTACAAAGATTTCTGTTTTTGAAAACCTCCTTCTAGGGCTAAGGATGTGGTTTTCTTGGTAAAATATTTATCTTCCAAGCATGAGGATCTGTGTTTGATCTTCAGAAGCCATTTATGAAAAGCCAGGCATGGTGACCTGCCTTTGTAATCACAACACTGTGAAATAAGAGATAGGCAAATAACCCAGGACTGACTTGCCAGCTAACCAAGCCTAGTGGTAAGTTCTAGGCCAGTAAGAAAATATACCTTGAAAATGAGTGAGTAAATAAATACATAAATGTGTAACAAACAAAAACACCCTTCCCCATTAGCTTCTACCTCAGTTGACCTAACACCAATAAGACTACTATTACTCAACCCGAGCTAACAGCTTTTTGTTCTTAGAGAGGAACAGCTATGTCTGAGGAAGCCACCTTTCAGCAAATACTCATATGTTGGTTTGTTTCAATAACACTCCCAATAGCTTTCATGTTAAATTAGACTTGGGAAATTATGTTAAAATTGTAGTTACATAAGATAGAACTACATGAGAGGCTTTGTATTTTTTTTTTTAATTCTCAACTCCTTTTTCCTTTTCAGTCCTTCATTTAATTTTAAGGTGAGCATGCTACCTGAATTCTGCAGGTGTTTGAACATGATATTGAACTGGATAATGCAGTCTCTCCTACAGCTATGTGCTATTAGGACAGAGAACAGATTGGGCCCCACATGGTTTCTTTGGTGATGCTCTACAGGAGAAAAAGACCCCAAGTATAATCTGAGAAATAATATCCTCATGATATTGCACTGCTCATGTGAACCCATTTATGAAAACGAAGGGTTATCTTCCTGGGAATGGGTCTAAAAAATTAGGGTTTGTTCTCACTCAAGCTTCCTTGCTTGCTGTTGTTGTTGTTGTTGTTGTTGTTGTTGTTGTTTGGGGTTTTGTATTTCTGGTTGTTTGCTTGGTTTTGTTTTTTAGTCTTTGGAAACAGGGTTTTTCTCTATAACTCTGGCTGTCCTGGAGATCACTCTGTAGTCCAGGTTGGCCTCAAATTCAAAGATCCGCTTGCCTCTGCCTCCTTAGTGCTGAGATTAAAGGCATGCACCACCACCACCTGTCGTGAAGCTTTTTTGATAATACAAACTGATGAAAAAATCAAATAAGTTTTGATAATACAAACTGATGAAAAAATCAAATAAGTATGAAAATAACTATTTCATTGTTTGTAATGCAAAATCCTCTGATATTTACTAAGATATACATAACTTTGAAGTAATGTGTCCACCTTCCAAAGTGCTCACCTATTAATAGCCCCAAATAAATATAGTTCAGAGAGATTAAAATACCTGGCTCTTAACTCTTGGAGGACCTTATTCATGAGGTGTTTTTATATCTTGTTCTTTAGTATACAGCATGGTATACAGATAGCATAAGATACTCCTTTCCATAAATTGGCTCCAGTCTAATATGAAGGACAGCATACAAAGAGGTGTAGGGCTGCTTATGATGGGCATCATCTGCTGTAGGGAGGTAGAACATGGAGAGCTCTCAGGAGGAGGGGACAGCCTCCAGTGCATTTGAGTTGGGACATGAGGGATAATGGACTTATTTCATTTTTCATGATCTTAGGCACTATGGATTCCAGAAATGCTTAATGAGGAGTAATATGAGCATGACACAAAGAAGGATTTGATTTCTGTGGATTTTCAGGGCATAATTTTGACAGAATTTGAGCAGGAGTAGCTCAAGGGGAATACAATTCTACTCATTCTGGGTTTTATACCTTCATCTTTTGCCTATGGATATGTATGAATTTCCATAATGTTTATTTAAACAGAAGCTTATTTCTGGCCTGGCCTATGGGTTTTTGCTAACACAAATGGTAGCATTGCATCCCTCTTAATTTCAAATCCAAGACTAAAGATGCACATACATGCCAGTTGACTTTGGCATGTAGAATAGATATGAAGCTCTCTCATTTTTAACACTTGAGTAGAAACAGATGAATTCAGCTATCTTCTTGAATGAAACTGCCTTATCCTCTCTGACCAATAACTGAAGGATGAATGTGGCTTGTAAGTGGCAGCCAGTGAGCCCAATCACAGGTAAAGTTTCAGTAATTTTAAAGTAAAATAATGATAAAATGATACAGATAGAAAATACATGCTTCACTTTTAACATTCTTATCTTAAAATACAATATTTTTGTCATTTTTTCACCTCATATAAATGTGCTGCACTTCCTTATTGTTGGCTCATGACCTGACAAAGTCATCATAAATACTTCAATTATTAAATCACTTATTTTGATGATGCTTGTCATTGAATGTGGGCATACTGACATCATAGACAGCATAATGCAATTTTAGAAAATAAGTTACCTTCTCAGAATGGTCCTCATCTCAGTCATGAATATGTTTGACACATGGAAAGTGAGGACTTTGAAAATTTTCTGAATTCTCAAGCATCTTAGTTAGGGTTTACTATTTCTATGAGGAGGCACTATGACCATGGTAATTCTTATAAAGAAAACAGTTAATTGAGGGGCCTCGATGACAGTTTCAGAGATCCAGTCCATTAGCATCATGACAAGGAGCATGGCAGCATGCAGGCAGATGTGGTGCTGGAGCTGAGAGTTCTACATCCTCCAGGCAACAGGAAGTCCACTAACAATCACAATGAGTGAAGCCTAAGAAAAGAGACCTCAAAACCCGCCCCCACTGTGACACACTTCCTCCAACAAGGCCACACCTTCTAATAGTGCCACTCCCTTTGGGGACCATTTTCTTTCAAACCACCACACCAAACAACCAAGATTTGAGAGAACTGCGAAAGGTAGGCTCTGTATTGGTTGGACTTCTTAGCTTACTCCTGTTAATATTGTTCATTCCTCGAAGGGTGAATAGAGAAGTCTTCCAACTAAGCAGTGCATCCCATTATCATCATGGACATGATAAGATTGGGTTACAAACCCTTTGTGAAATTATTTTCCAGCTTAGCACTCAATGTTTTTCTTTTCCTGTAATTTTATGCTTAGGAATTTGGCGCACTTTTTTTTTTTTTTTTTTTTTTTACTGACCATAGTATTTCAATATAGCTTCTTTATGAGGCCTAGAACTTAGGTCTTCATAATTTAAAAAAAAACAAAAAACAAAAAAAACCTTGACTGACTTTCTTCATCTTGCTATCACCAACTTCCTTGGTCAGATTTCTGTTTCAAGTATCATCACATCATCTTACCATGTTTGCACTTTCTGTTCCCTGAACTGTGAGGACTATTTTGCTATCAAGATGTTAGCAATGAGTTGGATTGTGTCCTTTTTTTCCCTTGTTGTATAAAAATACCGAGTAGGCAAGGAGTCTTTTTTCTAGTTTTGGTAATCCTTGGCCCTTTAGTGTTGAAGGTCCACTGAGTGCTGGACTGACAGAGTTAGAGGCTGGCAGCCCCAGAGGCTTGTGACTCTACCATTAGAAACCGGAGATCTTCAGAGCTAGCTGCTAATATTGCAGGGTTATTGTTCTAAGATTTGATTATCAGGAACACAGCAACTCTAGAATCTCATTTTCAGCAGTTAGTGTAAAACACCATTCATAACAGTTCAGAGTACAGCTCCAAAGCCTTAACTGTCAGTATCCTGGTCTGTTTTTGCTTAGCAGCTACCCTGAACTCCTCCAAGGAGCAAGGTCCCCAGTCTTCAACTTTGGCTTTTGACAACTATGCTGGCTACTGGCTAGTTTTACATCAACTTGACATAAGCCAGAGTCATCTGGGAAGAAGGAACCTCATTTGAGAAAATGTCCTCACCAGATTGGCCTGTGGTGCATTTTCTTCATTGATGATTGGTATGAGAGGGTCCAGATCACTGTGGGTTAGTAGCTCTGGGTGCTAGAAGATAGTAGACTGAGTAAGCCATGAGGAGCAAGCCAGTAAGCAGTGTTCCTCCATGGCCTCTGAATCAGTTCCTGCCTTCAGAACCTTGCCTTGAGCTTCTACCCTGACTTTCTTCCATAATGAATTATAATGTGGAAATATATTGAACTAAACCCTTTCCTCCCCAAGTTGCATTTGGTCACGGTGTTTTATCACAGCCATAGAAACTCTCAGACAACAACCTTCTTCTTTCTTTGTTCCACGGCCTTACCTTATCCCAGCTGTCTCTGCTCCCATTACCTCTTTCCCCAGTCATTCTCTTAGCTGCCTTCCCACAACTACTACCCTCTCCTGCCCCGCTACTGATGCTTCTGATTGACACTGTGTCTGCCTCCTCTGTATGTTATAAGCTTAGATCATAGAGTGATATCTATGATACAACTCACAAGCAGGCATGCAAAGATCATTTGAGAAAATCCCCTTTTATTGTGTTTAATGCAGAGTTAGAGAGGGCACAGAAGGCTCTGCCAGCTGATTCCAAAAGTCAGCTGAACAATCTGGTGAAGGTGGATTTGGCCAGAATATGGCATAAAAATCTAACTTCTAACTAATCACAGGACAACTTCTAGCATTATAAAGACCAATCACAGCAGAAGATAGGCACAGCCCATCCATCTGTCCATCATAAAAGTGTCTATCAATCACTACTGAACTGTTCTTTTGGACTCAACTGAAGGCACTGTTAGAAAGTGTTAGCCAGAACCAGGACTCTCTAGAGGAGCTGAGAACAGGTTATGCAAAGTTCATCTGGACTTGACTGGGGTGTTGTGAAGGTTTTGGAGCCAGTACCAATGTTACTATCATGCAGCTTCCTGAATCAGAAGCCATCTCTTCAACGTCTGTGACTAGAATATTCCTTACAGCTGGAGTAGAATCCCCTTTAGTAGCTCCCAGCTCAAATCTGCCAGGCATGCCTGAGTGGAGGATGTGTGGAATAGCCCACTTTTAACAACTTCATGTATTCACAGAAAAAAAAATGAAAGGGTCCTTACAGAAAAAGACTTAATGAAAGTTCAATCTAAAATTAACATTCTCAATAAAATTTAAATTTATTTAATATAGAAGTGTTCAGAATTAAAATCTCACTTAAAAAATAAATTACATAAACTCCCAAACCCTGATTGCTTGATTCTTCCTTTCTCAATTTATTGAAAGATTATTTTCACATTCAATAGAACAAAACTTTCTGCAAAAATTCTATAGAAGCTCATTGTAGAAAATCAGTATGTATCTGTATAACATTAAGCAAGTGCTAGTTATGATCCTTGCAATTCAGTTTTCTTTTTTTTTTTTTTTGAGACAGGGTTTCTCTGTGGTGCCTGTCCTAGATCTCACTCTGTAGACCAGGCTGGTCTTGAACTCACAGAGATCCACCTGGCTCTGCCTCCCAAGTGCTGGGATTAAAGGCATGCGCCACCACCGCCCAGCACACTTAATGATTTCTAATGCCCTAGGCCCAGTGTATGTGTAGCAAGCCCTGAGATTGAGTTTGATAATAGTGCAGTACAATTTTTAATTATATTATAATAATTTAATAGTCGTACCATTCTAGCTACAAAATGTATAACACAATCAGTTAAATTATAGAGAATAATTTTTGTATTTGACAAGAAACTGCTTTTATTCATCAGCTAGAGATTGATAGTTGTGTTTTGAGTTAACTTTTCATATAAACAGTCCAAAGCCCACCTGTGCCTTAACACCATGCATCCCATTATAAATGACAACAATGAATTTAGAACCTGAATTGCTACTTCAGTGCTTCTTAGAGTTGGTAACTGTTACTAATGTACTAATTGTTCTGTTATTTTAAGTGTTGGTTACTAATTTGTGTTTTTAATGATGAAACCAGTTTGAACCTGGTATGTTATAAAAGTGGTATTTTTAGAAGTTAGTTTTGTGATTCACATCACTTGGAATTATAAATTCTCAGAGTAGGTATATGAAATAAATATTTTTTTTAATTAATGAGACAATGTCAGGAATCTAGAGACTTCAAACTAATGACATATATACTTAATATTTGTCTATCTTCAGCTGATTGCTATTTAAAGTAGGTGATATTAAAGCAACCACAGGTATTTGTGACTGTGGCCACACATGGGGAGAGGCTTTCATCTGTCACTCTTATATAGAGTACATAATGAAAATTTAGTGACCTTATGTGCATTGTTATCTTTATCTCCAAAACTTGCTACCCAATGGTGTCATTATCTGTCAATAGATGTGTTCAAATATAATTTATGGAACTTTCTATCTAGCTTCTTCA
Source organism: Onychomys torridus (assembly GCF_903995425.1). Classification (NCBI taxonomy): domain Eukaryota; kingdom Metazoa; phylum Chordata; class Mammalia; order Rodentia; family Cricetidae; genus Onychomys; species Onychomys torridus. The sequence continues at coordinate 9,133,571 of NC_050447.1, forward strand.
AATCATGTCCACTACCATAGTAAGAAGTCCGAGAACATCAAAATTAATGCTGCATAGTCCCAACTCAGTCAAGCAGACACCATGGCTGACTTGATCCTCAAGGAAAGAAAAGTATCTATGAGACTTTGTGGAATGATCTCCATTTTAGATCATTGTGTGTACATGTACACTGTCACAAACTGTTACCAGCCCCAGAGACAATCACTCTTCCTATCACCATGATGCATCTTCCTCTAAACTACACAATATGGATAACAAAACTCATTTCCGGGCCAGTTTAAGTTCAGTTCCCAGCTAGAAGCTGAAATGAGGCTGTGATGAACTTGGCTTTCCAGCAGTGGTTATTTCATGCACACACAGCAAAGCACTCAGACACAGCTGTTTCCAGATCTTCAGAATCAGAAAATAAGCCAAGATTTATGAATGCCATACTATTACACTGAGCGTGGGGCAGCCAGCCAGGTTCAGATTGACTTCAGTTTCTTCATAGCAGAGGACACACAGCAGTATATACTGTCATTTACAAATAATAGTATATAAATGACCTAAGAACACTGGTATCAGAAGTTTTCAAATTAATATACTAAAAGTAACTAGTGCTATCCAAACAAATTGCATGAGGACAAAAGTTGACTGAAACTATAAAATATTTCTAAGAAACAGAGCTTGTTTTTCAGTCCCCTAAAAGTATCTTACTACTGAGACTAGACACATGGTTCATAGGTTAAAAAACATGCTACTCTTGCAGAGGCCCAGTGTTCAGTCTCTAACACCCATACACGACAATGCACATATAACTGTAACTCCAACTCCAAGGAATCTAACACTCTCTTTTGGATTGTCAGGCCACTACACTCATGTACACATGTATGCACATGCTTGCATGCACAGATACACACAACACACACATAATTAAAAATAAAACAAATATTAATTTTTTTTAAAAATCCTATCACCATTTAAACTCTTTGGAAGATACATTCATTCTTTTTTTATTATTGAGATAACGAAGTATATTCTGTAGATATGAATTTACCATGGCTCCTTATGACTTTAAAAGTTCAAAATTCAAGGTAGAATAAGTAAGCTTGGAGCAGGCTAAAGAATGGTGGCTAGAACCCAAATGAAAGAGGAAATGCCATAGCAGTTAACACCTGCACTTGGGATTTTAAAGTACCATTCAGATAGAAACTGGCAAACATTATATCATTATCATTTACTCTCCTGGTTTTTTAGGTGAGGGTAATCCTCTCTTCAGTTTCTTGGGGATAACTGAAATAAATTCAAGTAAATTCTTAACTAGTATATGTTCTGAAAGGTTGAGCCATAACTTCACATACAATTTTAACTCTTGTCTGTATGAAACTGTAGTGATCACCAATGGAACAGAAGACCCAAGTCACGATGTACAGTTTTCCCTACTCACATACAAACAGTATCAACACCACAGCCAGTGTGAAGAGAATGCAGAATCTTATAGCAGGATGTCCACATCAAGCTGCCATTTGGCCTTGTCCCAGCTCGGCAGCCCTACCCCAGTCTTGTCTCTTAACTGCCTTCTAGAAGCCAGTGTTGTAGTCATGGCTCAGATTTGTGTCTCAAAACACATCTGATCGATCCACTGTCTCCTTTGGAGCAATTGAGTGGCCTTTCACAGTGTCTGCTGTGGCCTTGCCTGTCCCTCCCAACCAAATCTCCAGTTTCTGGGGACCTCTGTCCCTTGCAGATGACCCTTTTAAAAAAGTGTCCAAATTAAGCAAATTTAGACTTATTGTCCTTGTCATTATTTAATCAGAAAATGACCATTTACTAAGCATTTCCAAGACATTATTTTAGTGTAAATAATCTACAAAATTTGGATGATGTGTAGCTCTGTATATAAATATTTTTGATAATGGACCTAAGCACCCTCCAAATCAGATAACCACAGGGGGCGTCCTGGAGGCAGTCCCCCAAGGGAACCAAGGGGCCACTCTATTTCTATTAGTGGTAATGTGAATTGAACAAATATGTACATTAAATAATTATAAGGTAAATACATAAACAATACCACCAAAGTCCAGCAAGTTATGTATTGTTAACTATACTTATACATTAAAGTCATGAAAAACCCAACCATAAAGAACTTTACTGCCATGAACCCAGCACTACGCACCCATGAGATGCAATATAGAAATTCTGTCTTAAGACACTAGGCAATTTAAGCCTAAGTTTTAGATAGTAGATGAAACAAATACATTATATATTTTTAATGTATAAGTAATTAGTCAATTCATTCTCTACTGCAAAATATTCCGTATTATTTTTTTAAATATGTGTCTTGTATCTGTGTGACACTAGCTTATATTTATCATGGGAGAACAGGAGTTATACTTAAGTAATCAGTTAATACTTTCTGGATAAATTAATTCTCAATAAGTCATTCCAGGGAAATAAAATAAACTAAGTTAGTAATAATGGTGCAACAATATTCTTCATTATAAATTATTATGCATGTTAGTAATTTATTCTGTATCCAATCTCCAATTACCATTATCTAAATTAAAGAAATTAAATTCTCACAATTATTAAAGATACAAACATTTGAACAAAAACTGCAATACATATTAATGATTTATGATTGGAAAAAATTGCAGCTAAATATTTTCAGAACTCAATGATTACTTCAGGTACACAAAGTAAATAATAAGATTGATTTATTCAGTGTCTCTGTGAAAAGTATTCTATTAGACATGGGAATAGGAAATAGCACTATGATCTATATCATGATAAAAGCAAGCAGTATTTTTTTAAGTAGGTCTTTTTGTTGTTATTGTTAAAAAGAGACAGATTGTATGGCAGGGAGATTGTGCAGGGAGACAGTTCATACCTAGCATTCATGAGGTCCAGGTTCAAATCTGAGGACCAAATAAGAAGAAAAGCAAAACTAAATATTTATAATATCCCATCAAATTTGAAGTTGAAAAATTTAAAGATAATTTAGAAAAAGCAATACCATATGAATTATTTATAATTATAAATCTAAAGGCTATAATAGTAATGGGATAATAAATGCTCTTACTGTGGCATCATTACTCTAATTTACATGTTATGTTTTCTAAAATATTTTAATCAGTAATAGAAATATTTCATGGTTATTTCATTGATCCTTAATAAATAGATATTAAATATATGTATACACACATATATAAAAGCTTCAGGCAGACAAGGTAAAGTTATAAGACTGATTTGGGTGTGTGTGCGTGTGTGTGTGTTTGTGTGTGAGACTCTTCACACTCATTATGCAGCTTCACATTAACTCACATGTAATGATATAATTATCTTCTCTCTTTTCAATAACACTATATTAATGTAAAGCAAAATTATATATCCTGTCCAAACAATACAAATAACAAAGGGAAATCCAGATTCCATCCTAGAACTGTCTTGTCCTCCAGGATGTAAGCACCATTTCATAGTAGAATAACTATGTGTTGTGTATACTGATTTTCATTAGGAAGAAAAATATCCCAATATTTATAGAACTATAGAAATTTACAGGGTAATACTGCACATTTTTATTTTAATCTTTTATTACTGTTTCTACAGTACAAGTATTTTTAGGTAATGAAGGAGATAGATGTGTCTTCTGTTGAAATGACATTTATTAGAATGCAGCCACACAAAGCACAAAGAACTAGAATTTTAGCCTCCCATTTCTAAGAGTGTCCTGGATCACTACTAAATTGTCTTTGTAATCTCATTTATACAAAGTTTTATCATCAACTTCCTGTCCTCTGGCTTCCCACCAAATATTTGCTTTTATTTAGTAAAGGGAACTAAAAGATTCCAGAACTCGACAAGCCATTTGATGAAATGACACCAAGTCACTTCCTAACATCCATGGGGCCTTCCAAAGACTAAGCCAAAGCTTAATTTATGGTTTGGGGAAGTTATGTGTGGTTTCTAAGTGTTTTCCATGTTTCTTGATACTTTGTCTTTTTAGAGATCTTTGTAAATCACCATCCATTAATTTGCCTAGGAAATGGATTTCTGCTTGTTGATATAATCAACTTTGTGGAAAGAAATGTATTAGTAAATATCTACCACACACAACACTCACCTTTAGTCAACTTCAAGTATTGGGCCAACTCTTAAATGCCAATTATAGATTACATTGTTGATTTGATTCCTTCTACCTCATTTTCTATGCCTCCTTAAGAATTTTGTATGCATGTATATACTTCTTGATGTAGTCTCAAATATTGTTGTAATCTTTTTTAAATTCATATCTCATGTGCTACATCCTGACCACAGTCTCTCCTCCCTTCTACCCTTCCAGTTGCTCTCTATTACCTCCCTCCTCCCCAACTACTCCTCCTCCCTTCTCTTCAGAAAAGGGAAGGCCTCCCAGGATATCAATCAAACATGCCCTATCAAGTTGCAGTAAGACTAGGCACCTCTCCTCATATTAAGCCTGGATTAGGCAACCCAGAAGGAGGCAAGGGTTCCAAAAGCAGGCAACAGAGACATAACAAGCCCTGCTCCCACTGTTGGGAGTCCCACAAGAACATCAAGCTACACAACCATAACATGTATGCAGAGGGCCTAGGTAAGATCCATACAGAGTCACTGATTATGGGTTTAGTCTGTAAACCCCTACAAGCCCAGGTTAGTTGATTCTGTGAGTTTTCTTGTGGTTTCCTTGACCCCTCTAACTCCAATAAGCTTTCCTCCCCCTCTTCCTTAGGATTCCCCAAAGCTTTGCCTAGTGTTTGCCTGTGAGTCTCTGCATCTGTTTCCATTAGCTTCTGGGTGAAGCCTCTCTGGTGATGACTGGAGCAGAATATCATTAGGAGTCATCTCATTTGGAGTTTCTTGTTGTTGTTGTCTTATTTTCCCAGTGTGTTTGCTTCTTTCCTAGCTCTCTGGGCTGTTCAGCCTCTGGGTCCTCCAGGCAGTGTCGGGGTGGACTCCCTCTCATGGTATGGGTCTCAAGCTGGACCAGTATTTGGTTGGACACTCCTACAATTTCTGCACCACGTTTACCCCAGCACATCTTGAAGGCAGAAACAAATGTAGGTTAAAGGTTTTGTGACTGAGTTGGTGTCCCAGTGCCTCCACTGGAATTCTTGTCTGGTTACAGCAGATGGCCAGCTCAGGCTCTGTATTTCCCATTGGTAGGAGTCTTAGCTAGGGTCACCCTCATAGATTTCTGGAAGATTTCATTGCACAAGGTTTCTAGCTTGTCCCAGACATGCCCCCAATTCCAGGTGTTTCTCCCTTCCTTCTCCCCCCACCTTCTCTCTTCTGTTTCCATCCCTGTGTGTCCCAGTCTGCCCATGAAATCTATTCTGTTTCCTTTTCCCAGAGAAATTCATGTGTCCCCTCCCTTGAGCCCTACTTGTTACTTAGCCTTTCTGGGTCTGTGGATTGAATCATTATTATACTTGACTTAGAGCTAATATCTACTTATAAGTGAGTACATACTATGTTTGTTTTTCTGATCTGGCTTACCTTACTCAGGATGAATTTCTTTCTAGTTCCATCCATTTGCCTGAAAATTTAATGAAGTCATATTTTTAAAAACAGCTGAGTAATATTCCACTATGTAAACATACCACATTTTCTTTGTCTAGTATTTCGATGAGGGACATCTAGGTTGTTTCCAGCTTTCAGCTATTACTAATAAAGCTGCTATGAAGATTGTTGAGCAAGAGTCCTTGTGGTAAGATGGAGCATCCTTTGGGTATATACTCAGGAGTGGTATAGCTGGGTCTTGAGGTAGATATATTCCCAATTTTTAGAGAACACACCATATTGACTTCCAAAGCAGCTGTACAGGTTTGCACTCCTACCAGCAGTGGAGGAGTGTTCTCCTTCCTCCACATCCTCTCTAGCATGAGCTATTGCCTATGTTTTTCATCTTGGCCATTCTAACAGGTATAAAATGGAATTTCAGAGTTCTCTTGATTTGTATTTCCCTGAAGGCTAAGGATTCTGAACATTTCTTTGTTTCTCAGCCCTTTGAGATTCCTCTGTTGAGAATTCTCTGTCTAGATTTGTACCCCATTTTTTAATTGAAATATTTGGTTTGTTGACAACTAATCTCTAAGTTCTTTATATATTTTGGAAATAAGCTCTCTATAGCCTTCTATAAGCTGCTGTTTTGCCCTGCTGATGATGTCCTTTGTCTTACAGAAGTTTTTTAGTTTCATGAGGTTTCAATTACTAATTGTTGATCTTAGTGCCTGTGCTATTGGTATTCTATTCAGGAAGTTGTATCCAGAGTCAATGTGTTTAAGGCTATTTCTCACATTCTCTTTTATCAAGTTCACTAGAGCTGTTTTATGTTAAGCTCTTTGACCCACTTGGACTTGAGTTTTGTGCAGGGTGATAAATATGTATCTATTTGCATTCTTCTACATGCAGATGTCCAGGAAGACAAGAAGCAGCTGTTAAAGATGTTTTCTTATTTTCCATTGTATAAATCTAGCTTCTTTGTCAAAAATCAGGTGTCCATAACTGTGTGGATTTATACCTGGGTATTTGATTTGATTCCATTGATCAACTTGTCTGTTTTGGTGCCAATACCTTGCAGTTTTATTACTATAGCTCTGTATTACAGCTTCAGATCAGGGACGCTGATACTTGCAGAAATTCTTTTATTGTACAGGATTGTTTTAGCTAACCTTGGTTCTCTGTTTTTCCATAAGAACTTGAGTATTAGTCTCTCAAGATATGTAAAGAATTGTGTTTGAATTCAGATGGCCATTGCATTGAATCTGTAGATTGCTTTTGGTAAGATGGCCATTTTTACTATGTTAATCCTATTAATCCAAGAGCATGGAAGATCATTCCATCTTCTGCTATCTTCTTCAATTTCTTTCTTTAAAGACCTGAAGTTCTTGTCATACAGGTCTTTCACTTCTTGGTTAGAGTTACCCTGAGATATTTTATATTATTTGTGGTTAGTATGTAGGATGTTATTGCCTGATTTCTTTCTCAGCCCATTTATTGTTTGTATACAGGAGGGCTACTGATTACATTTGAATTAATCTTATACTCAGCCATTTTACTAAAGGTATTTGCTTTGAGGAAAATCAACAAGACAGGCAAACTCTTCTCCAAACTAACTAAAAGTCGGAAACAGAATATCCAAGTTAACAAAATCAGAAACAAAAAGGGGGGAAATCACATACCCAAGAAATCCAAAAAATCACTAGGCCAAAGAAATGGGAAATTTTCTTAATAGATACCACTTACCAAAGTTAAATCAAGATAAGATAAAATTTAAATAGGCTTGTAACCTCTGAGGAAAAAAATCTTCCAACCCCCCCCCCCAATTAAAGCCCAGGACCAGACAGTTTTAGTGCAGAATTCTACCAAAAGTTCAGAGAAGAGCTACTACCAATACTCCTCAAATTAGTCCATAAAATAGAGACAGAAGGAATATTGCCAAATTCATTTTATGAGGCCACAGTCATCCTCATACCCAAACCACACAAAGACTCAACAATGAAAGAAAATTGCAGGTTGATTTCCCTTAAGAACATTGATACAAAATATTCAATAAAATATTCTCAGACTGAATCCAAGAGCACATTAAAAATATCATCTATCATGATCAAGTAAGCTTCATCCCAGAGATGAAGAGATAGTACAACATATGAAAATCTGTCAAAGTAATCCACCATATAAACAAACTGAAAGAAAGAAAACACACAATCATCTCTTTAGATGCTGAAAAAGCCTTTGAAAAATTCATGATGAAATGATGAAAGTCTTGGAGAGATCAGGTATAGAAGAAACATACCTACACATAATAAAGACAATGTAAAGCAAGCCAATATCCAACATCAAATTAAATGGCAAGGAACTCAAAAAGCAATTCCACTAAAATCAGACACAAGACAAGGCTGTCTCCTTTCTTCATGTCTATTCAATATAGTACTGGAAGTTCTAGCTAGAGTGATAAGACAGCTAAAGGAGATTGAGGGGCTACAATTTAGAAAGGAAGAAATCAAAGTACTGCTATTCACAGCTGATATGATAGTATACATAAGAGATCCCAAAAATTCTGCCAGGGAACTCCTACAGATGATACTGTTGTAATCTGAAATTTCTTATTGATATCACTGTTCCAGAGGAGTCTGATTCATAAACCAAGAATCTAGGTGAACATTGACGTTTGTCCATCACCAGAATCTACTTGATTCATTTTAATATTTCTGAACTTGAGATACATGCAGATTTCAATAAAGATAGTCATCACATATCTCCTTTCTGGATAGAAACCATTTTAATAGATTGTGACCTATGTAATCCCAAGCATAAAACTAGGTCTAACCCACACTGATTATTTTTTGTCAAAACTGGACAGAAACTCTGGAGTCACCTGAGAAGTGGAAGCCTACACTGAGGAGTTGTCTCTATGGGAATGGCCTGCAGACATGTCCATGGGGGACATTTCCTGGATTAGTGATTTATGTGGGGAGAGCCCTCAAGGCAGTCATGGTGCTTGTCACTGCAAAGAAGTCCTAGCGATGCCACTTTCCCACACTGGCAGCCTTTTCTTGGTTGCTCTTCTTGCTGCAGGTCTTTGGATTCTTGTTCTTGTGCCTTGGTACCGTGGCAGCGACCCTGCCAGAGCAATTGGTATGTGGGGAAAGGAGTGTGATGTGCCCTGAGGTCTACTGAGGCAAAGACAGCTCAGTCACACGCATGACCTCTGCTCCTCCCAGTCTTTGGGAGCATTCAACACAAAAATGGGCCACTGGCTTGATACTGTGTAAAACCCTTGGCATTAGGGACTTCTCTGTCAGGAATAGGCCATGAGCCCCACGGTGTGTAAATCCTATGGAGTAAGGGGCCATGAGAGCACTCAGGAGCCCCCACGGTCTATAAAAGCTGAGGAGTTAGTGAATCCTCTGTTAAAGTTAGGCTGTGAGAGCAGAAATGTGTGTGGGAAAGCTAGAGTCTCATTAGTCCATTTCTTCTGCACACAGCCCCAGTCCTGTGCCCTTAGACTGCTAATAGGGCAGCCTTCCTCCCCTAGAGTTCTGAGCCTCAGATGAAAACACAGAGGCTGGAGGAAGAGAGCCACTAGGAATCTCTATTAATGCCACCAATTTGAGTGGAAGAAAGGCTTTAAGCAATTTATAGGGAATCTAAACAGAAGAGGAATCTAGTGGAGGGGGAGGGCCAGGGAAAAGTGCTCCTTTCCAAACAAGCCTTACTCAGTTTAACACAATAGCTGATCCAGAGTGTGACTTCTGAATGATGTGCAGCAAAGCACTAAGAAATAGATAGGAAGAGAATCAGTGGTATCCGGAGACTTCCCTGGTAATTCTCGAATGAAGCTACTGCAACACTTTTTATTTTAATCAGAAAAGTTAGCTCCGAGCAATTACCACAATTGGCTCTGGGTGGTATTTTTACTCTTCCTGATGGCCATCTGTTTGGCAGACAGCACAGACGTTTCCAGCATTATTGTGGCACATTGTTTTAAGTGACACAAATGATGGCTCTGTTGGACCCAGGGTGATGACCTTCAGTGTTGTTACAAAAGGGCACAGAGAAAAACAGAAAATGGACCTGAGAAATACTCCCTCCTCTTAGTGCTTACCACTGCCACGCCACTCCCCTGTTGTAAGTTCTCATCAGGTGGGTGACCCTATGCTATTCACTTCCATTCCCACAGTGCATCAGCAGTCAGGAAGAGAAGGACAGGAAGTAAGGCCAGGCTAAACAACCTCAAAGCCTAGTAACACACTTCCTTCAGCAAGATTCTACCTCTTAAAGGTTCTAGACCTTCCACATCAGTGCTACTAGCTTCGGACCAAGTATGCAAGCACAGTGGCCTCTGGGGAGCACTCTACATTCTACATTTGAAGTGCAGCACTTTTTATGAGAAAGAAGGTGTGATGTAGTAGCTGGCACCGATGTGAATATTAACCTTGTGGCCTTCTGATGCTAGTTAGACACCTAACTGGATGTAACAGCATAATTCAGACATGACAGCTAGAGACACAATTTTAAGATTCATCAGCATGACAAAATGAGAAATTTAGGGAACACTTTGAAATGGAGAAAGTAGAAACCAAGCATGCACACACCTGCAGTCCCAGCATCTGGGGCAGAAGATGAAGGAAGAACTGAGGCCGCTTAGAGACCAGCCTGGTCTGTAATGAGTTCCAGACCAGCCATGAACATAAAGGGAGACCCTGGCTCATCCACAATGGAGTGATGCCCTACATCCTTCATGCTTCTCCATCAATAGATAAGAGACAGAAAGAAAGAGATAAGCAGCCTTGTGCCTCCTCAGGACATGCTCTGTTTGCACACACACAAAAGACTTATCTAGGGGAGAGAAACAGAAGGTAACTTTAAAATTGTGTTATTTACTCATTTTTACTATTGTGAAAGTGCTGTGTGCTTCTGTGTAATCCTCACAGGAATCCTGTGGGAGATGTGAATGTTCTCATTTTAAAGGGAAGAAGTTGAGACTTAAAGGAGTTAGCTAAGCAGAAACTGCTATTTTCTCTCATGTTCCCCCTTCCTACGTTTTTATATGCACTGTGCCCTGTTACCAAAGTCTGCTCCCATCCCTGGCTGCTGAGGAAAGACAGTAGGCTCGGTCGAATGACATGCACGGGCATCTGAGTGTATCTGGGAGTTTCATAAAGAGCCAAAGTGAGGCAGCCACATGGCTGGGCATCGTGCTCCCTCCAGGGAATTGAGGTAAGGATAGCCGTGCCTCATTACTTCCTGCTAAGGTTTATCAAGAGGGATAGACGTCTGAAAGTTTGGCTATTAATTGGGAGTATATCATTATAAACTTCAGGAGGTTAGTAATTAGAGGGTGACCCTACGATGGTTGACAATTGAAAATAATGTTAGCAGTATTTTAGTGACCACTCTTAGATCTGTTTCTTTGCATCAGTTAGAACTAAGGCATGTTGTTGGAGGTTTTTACAAATGAAATCATAATTACACAGTTACTAGACAGTATATATCTCTATGTATGTACCCTTTGCTTTTCAGAAGTACCTTATTTATTTTGTCCACTAAGGGGTAATGTATTTGGGGTTTTGTTTCTTTGTATGTGTGTGTGTTATGTGTTTGTGGTGTGTGTGTGTGTGTGTGTGTGTGTGTGTGTGTGTGTGCGCGCGCACACACGCGTGCACGCATGCTCACTCACGCAGGTGCAGGTGCAGGTGCATATGCCCATGCTCTCATGTTGGAAAGTCAGAGGAGACTACAGGGCAGAGTATAGAACTCGAACTCCCATGAGCCTTCGCAGTCCTCCCTGTGTCAGCCCCACCTGCACTGAGTACCGAGGTAATCGGCACATAAAGCCATGCCGTCTGCTTACAGAGTGCTAGGGAGCGGAACTCAAGCCATCACTCTTGGGCAGCAAACGCTTTCTCCACTGAGCTAGCTCCGGAGCCCATTTTTCTTTTTAATGTCTTTGTAATAAGTGGCAGTGGACATTTCAGCTCATCTCTGCCTAGAGGAGACAATCTCTGATTTTGTGCTCTGGTCCTGCCATGGATTTTGCCTGGCACTAGAGCTTGGCACTGTCTGCACCAGTCTTCAGTTTGACCTGCCTTTCCTATTTCCTGCCCTTGAGCATCTTCACCTCGGTGCATTCAAGTTCATCCTCACATACGCATCTTTGGAGAGCATCGCTGAGCTAGGTTTAGCCTCCCTTCCTCATTCCATAGCCTGTACTCTGGGTGCACTCCTTACCAGTTCACAAAATCCTCCTGGCACTGGCCTCTGTCCCCATGTCCTCTGCCAAGGTGGTGCTTTGAGTGTGCCTCTGGCCCTCCATTTCTCTCCCTCCCTTTTCTTCTCCTGTCCCCTCAGCATTCACACATCCTGTCACTGTGCACTGTCCTTCCCAGTGGACACTTGACATTTTCTCTGTCATGAAAGAAGGCAAATCTATTTAGCCCAGGCAAGACATACTTTCATACTGCTGACCATCCCTGGGGCACATGCTTTAAACTCTAGCCTCAAAGAACATGAGAAAGAAGGAAAAACCAAGAGCAAACCTCAAATGGATACATCAAATTCATTCCGCCATTCCTTACATACACCCAAAATAACCTGCACATTGCCCATTAGCTTTTTGTATACATAAAACTAAGCATAAATATTTTACCATAATGTTTCTCCTTCGTCCGTTACTCATTTATAGTATATCTCTCTGGACCTGATCCAAATGCTCTCCTTTCTAAAGTCCAAAGACCAAAACCAGTTATACTTAAAACTCCTGATGCCCCCTAATTCTGTTTCTTTTACAGTAAAATGAAAGTTTAGACTGTACATATGGTCCCTCCTGCCATGTGTTCACAAATGATAATTCTGCACATGTGAACTTTCTTTTTAAAACAATCTGTACACACCACCTGAAAGTATGACCACCAAGTGCTTACCACCCCCAAGAAGATATCATCACTTTCTATGTATTTTGTGAAACGAAAACATCAAATCAGAGCCAAAAGTGGTATCAAGGAGAAGTAAATTACTTTAGCTAATAGGTCAGTTTTAGTTCATTTTAATTCTCAAAATTGAGTCCAAGATAGATTTCAATGACAAGAACTACATTAGAGTCAAAATAGAAGGTCAAGCTGCTTGGAATTCTTCTAATTTTCCTTTGACCTGTTATATGTGGCAGGAATCTTAAAAGGTTCTTATTAATGAAACTCAAACCCGAGGCCAGTTATTGGGGTGATTGCTGGAAGATCAGAGAAGCAGAACAAGCCACAGTTTTCTCACCTCACCAGTTCCTCAGCTGGTCTTGTTTCCTCAAATTGCAAGCTTCTGAATCCTCATCCCAATGGCTCTCAGCTGAACTGTGCTCGAAAGCCTGAATGCTTAACCAGCCGAATTCTTTACTCACTACATGCTTTTTTCTCTCTAATTCCTGGTCCTCACGCCTTATATACTTTTCTCTTTCTGCCCCCACTCCTTGGGATTAAAGGTTGGGTTTCTGGGATTAAAGGCATGAGTCACCATGCTTAGCTGTTTCTAAAGTGGCCTTGAACTCAGAGATCTACCTGGCTCTACCTCCCAAGTGCTGGGATTAAAGGTATGTGCTACCACCGCCCAACTTCTGTTATGGCTTGCTCTGACCCATTTTCTAGCCACCATTTTTGGCTTTGTTCTAGTGGCTGTCTGTTCTCTGACCCCAGATATGTTTATTTCGGGAACACACAATATTTCAGGGAACACAATACCCACCACAGTTATATCTTGGTGAACTGTTCCTTGTGCTTTTAGGAAAGAAAATAGGATCTCTGGAACATTGCATCTGCCTACATCTAGGTGATCCCAGAAAACATGTCTACAGGGACCCCAGGGATGCAGATTATTTAAATAGGAGATGGGCTTCCAAGCCTCTACCATTGCTTGGTCATGGTCTGCAGATGATGTTTCCATTTTGGTCATGTGTAAGGAACAAATAAAGCATATAGAAGGAAAGATAGTTCTCTCATGGTAGAATGAGCTGAATACATCTTTCTCTGCTTCACACATTTCCTCTGCATTCCAAGAATGACAGATACACTGCCTAGCATATCTGGACTACTGTAGAAGTGAAATTGTGTCTTCCAAGTCACTTTCTTTGAAGATATAGAAATACTATTTTTACATGTATTTATTTTTAAGCATTCATCTGTGTGTGTGCATGCGCGCGCACGCACATGTATATGAACACATGTACACATACACCAACACACACACACACACACACACACACACACACACACACACACACACACAAGCCAAAACAGCGTAATGGATCTCCTAGAGTTAGAAATGCAGGAGGTTGTGAGCCATCTACCATGTGTTCTGAAATCAGGCTCAGGTCCTCTGCAAAAGCAGCAAGTGCTCTTAAGCCTGAGTCATCTCTCCAATCCTAGAACAGAACTGTTCTTAGAGTTCACATTGCTAACATTACATTCTAAACTCACATCTGGAATTACATTAGAAAGAAGAGATTTTACATGTGGCTGGTGACCCTATGGCTGACCATAAAGGCTTCCCTTACCTCTGGGTCAATAGAAATTACTTCTCCCTAGATATAATTTCATAAAATTACATACGCATTTAAATATCCACACAGTTGTTATACAGTTTCACTCTCTTAATGTTCTAACTAACTATAACCCAGAAGTTTGAAAAGTGTTGGAGGATCATTTGGCATCAAGTATATTTGGATGTGTGGTACAGATCTAGCATACTCATTGAGTCTGGCTGGAGTCATCTAGTCTCATGAATCTTGAGCTAACTTGAAAAAGAAAAAATATAAACATAGTCTCTTTACTTGAGACTATGTTATAAATAAAATATGGACAGAAAAATTATATCTTAAGGAGGCTTTCTTTTACTTGCTGAATAGAAGCCCAGGGGTAGCTTTATTTCCTCCAGTATTCAGTATTTAGATTCAAACTGAAGATTTCTTTTAAAGTCTTCTTTTAATGTGAGGGTATTTGGTTCTCTGATTGTTTGTAGCATTTCCAAAGCTATCATGGGTACCCATCATGCATCACATTTATTTTACACTAATGTGACTATTTAAATGCTTATACATTTTGAAACTAGGGGTTAAAAAATGGTTCTCTATAAGTATTGATTCATAAGTGACTATTGAGTCAAATAAAGTTATTTAAGATATTGGCTTTAAGATAATGGGTCATAATGTCAGGATGGTATTTCCACAGCTCCAAACGTAAAGCAGGTGATTAAATGTGAAATGGTCTCAGTTTGCTGGTCAGAAAGTTTTTGTTTTCAATTAGTTTTAATTTCTGTTTTTTCCTTTAGGGAGCCTGAAGTAGTATAGCAGCTGAAGAAATATAATATCAAGTAGCAAAACTATCAATGAATAATTATCTCCACAAGGCAAGCTAGGTATCTGAATTTTCAGCACAGAGTTCTGAATGATTTGAGAGAATACCGGTGGTGAGGGGTTAAGATCTCCACCTTCAGAATTGTAAAAAACAGGAACAAAGAAAATATTATCGAGTCACGTGTGCTAGGTTTTGTTTGAGGGATGATCTACTCTTGTAGACAGCAGTGCATTTAAAAGTGAGACATGTCCTTTACTCATTTCTGTTCTTAAGTGACTTTTGACAGGGATTTTAGAATTATTTTATAACCTTCATATTCAGTAACTGCTCTTAAATATCTGATCATGTTGCATTTCTGCTGGGGACACCACTGAGATTTGCACACAGTCACTGCTAGCTAACATTAATGGCACTGAATTGTCAGTGTGCCTTGAAAGGCAGCCACTAATTACTTACCGTAATTTCCTGATGAAACAATTTCTACTTTTATTGCTGAGAGCATCCTTTACATTTTGTACAAGAGAGTCCTTAAAAATCCATTAGTGTCCATGAAGAAATGTCCATTTGTGCTATTTTTGGCAGGAATAAAGGAGGTGGTTCCAAGACCACCTGTCTGCTCTGTTGCACATCACCACCTTTACACATCAAGCAGCTTCATGGCCAGACCACTTTGAATTCTAGCTGAGTAATATGATGATTATATGGGAGGCAATTTTAATGCATTACTCTAATCTCCAGAGATAGAAGTTAATAAGCAACAAATTAATTTGATTCTAAAATTGCCCTTCCAAAAACAAAACCCTTCGACTTAGTAATGTTGACTTGGAAAGCATTCAGACTGTAAAATATAAAGTGTTCCCTTGAGTTGGGGGGGGAGTACAATCTGATCTAAATTAACACTCTGAACTTGGAGTAAGGACCATTATTAGAAAATATTTTCTCATCCTTAGTTTTTTCATTTTCTTTTGGTCTGAGTGCTCTGTTCCTCAAGTAGTATCTATTTATAGGATCACATCAGTAGGAAAGAGGGCACTTCTGTACTTGATACTCATGAATTGTAGATAGCATTTGAACCCAAATTTGCAATTGGCATGTAACATGTGCACTGCAATAAATTGATAGATAGGTAGATACATGATTGATAGATGATGATGATAGTGATGATGAAGAGGAAGAAGGAAGAAAAAGAATGAAAGGAAGGGAGGAAAAGAGAAAAAAGAGAGGGGGATTTCAATACATGACTGTTCTTCTATGGAGTATTGAAGAAAAATGTCGAAGTTGCAGAGATAACCTTTACTTTAAAACTTGACAAGCCAGAAGGACATATTATAAGGATGATATTTACAATTACAATTATGTAGTATTTGCGTGGGGGAGATGGAAAAGAGTTAGCAGAATCTCTCATGCAATGGCACAAAGTCAGCAGGAGGCGAGTCAAGCAATGTTGCACAAAGGAAACAGGGACTCTGGAGAGCATCACAAAATGAGCACACTGTGGCTTTGGGACTAAGAACTCCAGTCTCTTCAAGCTCTAAAGCCAAAGTCCCAGGAACTGAAAACTTAGCTTCTTTGAGGCTCCAGCCCCAGGCCCAGACTGGCCCTGCCAAGTCCAATCCTGAGCAAGGACCAGAACTAGCTTCCTCTTTTTCCTTCTATCAGGGCCTGTGAGAAAGCCTTGGATTGGTCCAGCTCCTCCTATTTTATTTCTTAAGGCCAGATGAGTTACTGGTGCCTGAATGTTTAAAAAACTCCTAAGTTCCATGAACTTCACAACTAATGAAGGGACAATTGATACAGGTAATTTAGCAGAGCCCCTCATTTTCTGGAATAGAGGAAGTCCCATTCAGTAACATATAAGGGAGGTTGACATGAGCAATGAGTCCAAATGTTAAAGATGTCCATGTTATAGTTGTTCTTTTTTTATTTTTTTTTCTGTAAGTCTCATAGACGATCCCACTGTCAAGGGGTGGCTATCAGCCAAATGTCCAGTTGAGGCTTTTTCTCTGATCATTATAACAGGATGTAGCCAATGAGGAAATCAAGGAAGTTATCTTCATCCAGATCAAGTGGACACCTCCAGAACAGTCAATCAGCACTCTAGTTCATCTACTCAGAGGCACAGAGTTCTTTTGAACCATGATGAAGCATGCACCAGGGAGGGATTACCGTTCTGTAGCCAGGGCACCAGATTCACACTGCATACTGGGAAATGTCCATCAGTGGGGAAACCTGTGGGTGATTAGAAACTGGGAAACTTAAGAAATGAATTCACAATGTCTGAGAAACTATACTTTAGATTTCTCATAGACTCCAAAGCCATAGGCCATACATGTCATCCAGACAGAAGGACATATCTGTATTTACCCCCGCAACGACAAACAAATAAGAATGAATGATGATTTCCCCAGTTTAGCCAAAGAGAGCAGTGTAGTGCCTTTATATGAGAAACACACAAAGGACCAATTGCACTGGTCTGATATATTTAACTTTATATGATATTTTAATAGCCAGTTATTTTTAAATAAACCTTAATTTGATGTATATTATAGTCAATTTTATTTGTAATTGTTAATCTTAGACCTCATAAACTTTAATATCATATACATTATCTTTTAGCCTTATCCTCTATATGCCTACAGACCTTACTAGAACATTTATAACATAAATATACTTTAGTTTTTTATTTTATAAATATGGATAACTCAATCTTTAGAAATAAATCTTCACTTATTAAAATAATTTTTATCTTTTATCCCTATAAAAATTTTATATTTAATACCAAGAGATTTTATAATTATATAGACAAGTCTCCCTCCCCTTTTTATATAAAATTGGCCTAGAAGGCCTTATTGGAGCAAATGTCTTTTAGTGAGACTAAGACCCAGCAGAGCCCAACTTGGCTGCTTTTTAGTGGCAGTGGCTTTGAGATTTGCTGTCTAGCTCTCTTTGTTGGTGTGTTAGTGCTATATATCATACAAAAGTATCAAAACTAAAACAAATTACTAAAATGATAGCATCATATCTTTTAGGTTGAGGAAGCTGAACAAAGGTAGTTGCCAGAGGCGGTAGAGTTGTGTGTGTGTGTGTGTGTGTGTGTGTGTGTGTGTGTGTGTGTGTGTATGTGTGTGTTTGTGTGTGTGTGTTTGCTTTTTTTTTTTTTTCTTTTTAAGAAATGAAGAAAAGCCAGGCAGTGGTAGCACACACCTTTAATCCCAGTACTTGAGAGGCAGAGGCAGGTGAATCTCTGCAAGTTCTAGGCCAGCCTAGTCTACTACAGTGAGGACAGTGAGGGCCACACAGAGAAACCCATCTCAAAAACCAAGAAAACAAAAAACAAAACAAAAAAAAAGAATGAATGAAAGAAAGGAACAAAGGAATGAACAAAGCGTGGAAGAGAGTTAACATTGCAAGTCTCTCTAAGGAATGTTAACAGCTCAGGGCCAGCTTTTACTTTCATATTTATCTATTAGGCCGCTGTTTCTTCTCCTGTTTCCTGTCATTGTCGGAGGGTCGATCTGGCCCAGGAAAGGGGATAAAGATATACAGAGAAAATCCATGATTGAATATGAAATGGAGGGCCAAATTCCAGATGTCAGAGTCAGTTTCTCGGCTCAAACAGAAACAGGACAACCTGGCAGCACTGGTTGCTCTGCTTTACAAGCAGGGGCTCATTACCCTGGGAAACACCCAAATTTGAGCTGGTAAAAGCTGGTGTGATGAATGTAAGGAGTGAAAACAGAAAAGACATTTTGTGTGGGAATGTTCTAGACCCTCTGTCGTGGTGAAGTTGTCTGGCTCTGTCTCAGCCCCTCCCTTCAAGCACTTTTGCCCCACCAGCCCTGCTTGGGACCTAGCTTCCCTTAGCAGGCCTTCTGTGGGGAGGCAGGTCTCCCAGGGACCCATGGGTGGGCCACTCTGCCAAGGAGCCCAATGCTGTGCTGCTGCATGAGCAGGCTTCCGGTCTGCTCAGCTTCCATCACTGTGTTTTGATCACACTCCTCTGTTTTCATGCTGTAGTGGGAAAACTCCAGAAACATCAAGCAGGCTTATTTTTCCCCAAAATATCAGGGGGCTCAGGATCCAGCAGTTTACCCAAATGAAGGGTAGAAGGCTTTAATAGGAGCCCTAATAATCCTGTATGATAAAAGAGGAGAGAACTTACCTCAGCTAAATGAGACAGGGCCATTTCCGGTGATTTTAAAACTGTATCAACTGAAGCAGAAACATTCTCCTCTCCTGGAGGGAGGCACCATGGAGGGAAAGTAATCCAGAACTGACCCTGCTTTCTCATCCTTGGGACCTTTTATCTTTAAAAGCCTTCCCCACCCCATCTCAAGTCTGGGAGTCTGTTTTGTGGTATAGTGATCAGATTTACAGGACTATTGAATCATAACTGAATCAACCTTATGCTGTGGGTCTAAACAATCTCTAATCAAATTCTACTGTGCAAACTAATTATAGGAAACTCTTGTGGCCAGTGTAGGCGATATTTCATCTTTAAACATTTACCTACATATTTCTATGTCTTTCAGTTTAAGATCTGCTTCAGGGAACCAAGAGCAGAGTTTCAGAATGAAAGGAAAGAACCTCTCTAAGCACTGTAGCAATGCATTACAAAACAAAAAAAACAAACAAACAAATAACCAGAGAGAAAGAATGCAGAAGGAAAGGAAGTGTCTAAGACAGTGTCTTCTGCCTTCCTAATGCTGAGACCCTTAAATACAGTTCCTCATGTTGTGACCACAACCATAAAACTATTTTTGTTGCTACGTCACAACTGTAATTTTCTACTGTTATGAATCTTATTGTAAATATCTATGTTTTCCAATGGTCTTAGGCAGAGTTGTTCAACTCATAGAGGTCCTGACCCATAAATTGAGAACCACTGATCTAAAGGAAAAACTGTGCTCTTAAGGATTCTGCTATCCTGGAGCTGGAGAGATGGCTCAGAGGTTAAGAGCACTGGCTGCTCTTCCAGAGGTCCGGAGTTCACTTCCCAGCGACCACATGGTGGCTCACAACCCTCTGTAATGAGATCTGGTGCCCTCTTCTGGCGAGCAGGCATACATGCAGACAGAACACTGTATGCATGATAAATACATCTTCAGGGAGAGAGAGAGAGAGAGAGAGAGAGAGAGAGAGAGAGAGAGAGAGAGAGAGAGAGAGAGAGGGAAATCTGCTATCCCATGTTGTTGGTTTGGATGCCATTTTGACCCGGACCAGCAGGTCATTCTCCTCAGAGAACCAGGAGGTCAGAAGATAAGGAGAGAGAAGACAGAGAAGATAAAGTTGCAATCAGGAAGTCTCACTCAAGCTATGTCTTATGCCAAGTAAACTCTTAAGAAGTACAGCACCTTATACACTGTTTCATGGGGAGAAATGGGGCAGAGTAATTGCAATTCCTTATATAGCAGGACAAACTCAGCAGGTGGTAATCAAGCAATGTCCACAAAGGGAACACAGGGTACTCCAGAGCATCACAGATGAAGTACACAGCAGCCATGGGCCTAATAACTCCAGTCTCTTCAAAAGGAAAAGCCAAGTTCCCAGGAACTGCAACCTTGATTCCTTTGAGGCTCCAGCCCCAGCCTCAGACTGGCCTTACCAAGTCTAATCTGAGCAAGGACATAGAGCTAGGTTCTTTAGTCCTTTCATCAGGACCTTGAGAAAGCCCTGGATTGATGAACAACAGCACAGCAGGTAAGAGTGTTTGCTAGTGATTTCAGGGCTGACCACTCCATACAGGATTCATTTGGTGTGCTCTTCTTGGGGAAGACTATTTCTCCCACTCTCAGGCTTCCTGTAGTTCTTTCCCTGGGGTGAGGGTCCCATGAGCCTTCCCTAACATTATATAGACTGAGCATATTATCTATATAATTTACACACACACACACACACACACACACACACACACACACACACATGCACGTGTGTGTGTGTGTGTGTGTGTGTGTGTGTGTGTGTGTGTATAATAACAAAGTAATAAATACCATGAACTTGAGAGAGGACAAGCGAGAAAGTGCATGGGGTGGGTTGGCTGAAGGAAAGGGCAAAGAGGAATGGTAGAATTACATTGTGATTTCAAATTTTAAAAAGAAACAACAAAGAGCATTTGCTGCTCTTGCAAGAGACCTGGTTTTTGTTCCAGGCACTCACATGGTGCCTTATAGCCAACTGTAAGTACAGTTTGGCTGTAGTGAGCTCCAGGTTTGCACGTGATGCATGTACACACATGCAAACAAATACTAATGTACATAAAGTAAAAAGAGACAAATTTTTAAAAAGTAAAATTTGGGCTAGAGAATTGCCTCCAAGGTTGATTACTTGCCCGGAGGACCTGGGTTCAATTTCCAGAACCCACATCATGGCTTACTAATGTCTATAACTCCAGTTCCAGAGATCCAACACCTTTTTTCTTGCATCCACAGGTACCAGGTATGCAAATGATACACATATGTACATGCAGGAAAACATCTAAACACACAATATAAAAATATTTTTAAAAATTAAAACAAAAATGAAATAAAATCTAGTTCACCAGACATTTAGGGGAAAGTGGAACAATTAATCAAATTCTTGGAAACATGAATTATGCCAGTCCAAAATTATCTCCCTTTTGTTCAATGACTAATGTTTTTCAGATCATCTAGTTGTCTCTGGTTACAATGCTTAGGTCTTCATGGACAGGGAAACCAGGCACATGACCACTGACTCAGTGTTTTAAAATCACTCTGTGAGCTGATTATGATGGTTATCAAATATGACCACTGTGGTGTCAGAACCTGCTCAAAAAATCAGTATAGGAAATTTTCAGAGAATACACATGTTTAGAAAGGGGCCATGGATGAGGAACCTGTATACAGTCTACTTCCATACGATGAAAGCCTGTGACTATGACCAAATACAAGAGAAGCTAATAGAGGAAACTGCTTCCATCCCATTGACTATACTGAGATTTTGATTATGTGTTTTAGATTTGTCGTAATTAGAACTGCCTTTAGTAAAATATTTTTCTCTTGCATGGGACAAAAGTGATCTGAGAATCTTTTCTTTCCTGAAATAGAATTGCTATATGCCTGTTTTCAGTAAACAGGGTATAATGATAGCTTTGGTCCTGTCAATAAGATGAGCTGAAGACAAAATGATTTATGAACTGAGCTAACAAAGGGCTCTGCCTGGGATTTTCTTAAACTAATAATATGGCTGCCAAAGATGACATGCCAGGTGCTTCAGTCCTTTCAAAGACCAAACCATGTTGAGAAATCACTTTACAACTTTAAATACATTACACAGATACAATACCAGAAGACGGTGTATTTAATGTGACAAACATATCTGCTTGTCTCCCAAATCCTGTGTTTCATTCCGTCATGATTCCATTTCCCAATGACATATTTATCAGATCATTTTATTGAAGTGTTCCATCATTTAATTTTATTCATGTAGTCTTGTTTCCTGGTGCTATTGTGCCCACCAAGTTCCTCCGTCTACATGTAGCTCTGTCCTCTCTAAGTATCACTATGGTACTGTTTCCTCCAAAAGTCAAAGGGAATATCCTCTTAAAAAATGTTTGTCTATGTAGTACAGAGAAAAATTGTACAGATGCACGTGAGGCTACTTAGCATGAAAACTTGTGGTGCAGATGTACTGCATAATGGGTGTGTGTTCCAAAAGGTTCCGTTGGATGCTCTGCAAATGCTCTTCTATTCTCTTCTCTCCCTCCTTCCTCCTGTCAAACAGCAGGCAAACCCAGGGAGCCTTGAGTGAATCCGATGACCCTGAGACAGGCTGTCTAACTGATAACAAGCCGACTTCTCGACACTTCTACCCTGTCGCCTTGCTTCTCGTCAGCTCTCACCTGCTCGTTGTGTGGCTTATTTTAAGTCTTGCATTACTCTTAGCCAAATACCAATAAATTTTATGCTGTGTCCTTCTTTTCTACAAACGACAATGGACTTTAATTCTGGGGACAATGTTGTAATATTTCTACACTTTCAGATTCACAGAATTTAAACAACAACAACAACAACAAAAAGGAAATGTTTGAATTGTGGTTTTGTTTGTTTTTCCTAAATCCTAAAAGGCAAAAGTACTATGCATTAAGTGAATTATTTTGCTCTTTTGTTCACGGAAGTGTTTTCCCACTGTTAAGTAGGTAAAGATGTGTTTTAAAATTACTGTTTGGAACAAGACAAAAAATAGAATCCTGAAAGCTTGAAGTTCTGAACCTCCCCTTCCCATTTCATTTATTAGAGAAATTAGGACTGACATTGTGCACCAGTAAAACCCCGGAGACAATCTGGGAAGCAGGAGGTTACAGACTTTTCTTCCACTGTGCTAACATAGTTGCCATCAGCTGATAGAAATGTGTCCCTTTTCTCACTCTCTTCCTCCTGTCTCTTACTCATTGCTGCATTTAACCTTCTTGTGTCAAGTAACTTTATGGAAAGAATGGCTATTTATGTTTTGTAATTAAATTGACCTGTTTGTAACTATTGTTTGGGTTGATTTGGCTTTCAGACTACTTTTCTATTCTTTTTAACAAGGTCTCGTCTGTGTCTTGCTGCGCCATTTTTAGCACCGTGACTTTTGTACTGTGGCTGAGGAGCGCTCCTCTTTTGTGAAGCTGGCATTTGGAGCAGACTGCCGAGAAAGCCATCTGCTCTCTTCACTGCGTAGCTAAAACAACAAAGTCAAACAGGAACGGAACCTCCTTTTAAAAATCTATAGGGCCAGACTTAATAAATTAAATGCCTTATTCCTAGAGCTGCATCCTTAGGGCTACATGTAGATTTTAATGTGTTTTAAGGAACCGGTAGTTAATTTGTGGAAAAGTTATACAAAGGCAGATATATTTATGAAACTAAAGTATAGCTGTATTGTGGAGCAAATTATATTTAAATAGTTTATCAAAAGTTAAATATCTGTTAAGAAACTTAATCATATCTTTCCGAAGGCAATAATGGTATTGAGCCTGGCCTAGGATTTAATTTTGTAAGATGTATCATCACTTGTGGGGAAAACAATGTGGAGTTGAATCTTTGTTATTTTTACTTGGACTGTTGCTGCAACTCTGCATTGAACAAATAAAGCGTATTTATTTATTCTGTGTTTCATGAAGTTGTACTTTTTCCCTTCACCAGAGAAGGATGCCGCATAGAGAATGTACTGAAGAATATCAAATGCAGAAGGTATGCTTTCAACATGCTCCAGCTGATGGCTTTCCCCAAGTGCTACCGACCTCCAGAAGGCACTTATGGAAAAGCTGACACCTAAGTTTACCATCATGGAAACAAACAGGAACACAGACACACTGTGGAAGATGTCCACCTCTGCCTTTTTGTTTTATGTTGTTATGAGTTTGTGGGGTGAGGCGCTCATGTGTGTTGCTCACACCAAAACTAATATAATACTTCACTCCAAAAGTGACCCAGCACTGCTGTGTCCTGTCTATCTGCTCCCCCTTGTGTTACCTCTCACTGGTTGAGGTTAGTTCAGAAAATGCAATTATGTTTGAAGTGTATTTAAATAAACTATGTCCTGAGGAAACAAGGTTGTTCCCATGGTGCCAGAGGTGACTCAGAGAACATCACACTCCGTCTAAGCCGTAGAGAGGAGCTAGTAAAGGTACTGAGTTCACATGACGCTACTTCGGACTCTTGACTCCAGACAACCTCACATCCTCGCTTATTGGGCTTTATAAAACATGTATAGTAAATGCAATTAGGCAATGGTGACCCTCACCCTTGATTACTGACATAGTTTGCAGATATGTTTGCACACATCTTTGTCACCCAACTCAGATATGATTTCATCTTCTAAGCTGTACATGAAAGTGTGATTACAGCCAGGAGGTATAACACAAACTATGGATCTTTGAAGAAATCTAATATGGGTTGAGAAACCCACCTAGGGATAGAGCAGCATAGAACTGTGTCCTGAGAAAACACTTTAAGGAACTAGAATTGCAAAGAAAGTTAAGAGTAGTGTCTGCTGGTACCCAAAATGGAAATATCCAGCAGCTTGAATTTCATTTGGAAGAATTCACAGAAGTGAGAGACGTATCTATGAGGTATTCCCTGGCAGTCCTCTTAGTGTGTGAGTTTGCATCCTACCATAGGTCAATATATGTGGAGTGGAGAACCCTATAACATACATGAGCCATAAATAGTGAGACATTTACACAGTATTTTTCTGTTAATCGAGATTTCAAATTTGTCCTTATTGTAAAATACCACCATATATAAAATCACTAACATTCCAGATTAGTGGTTTCCTTAGAGGCTGACCACATGTGTAAGACCATCATTCAAAAAGTCTGTAAATTAAGGCCGGCCACTTAGATGACTGCAGAAGGGCAATTATGACCGTCCTTGCCATCTAACTCCTTCAAACTTCCTAACCTGTGACTTCTGTCTTCTGCAGATTGCTACACTATGTGTGACAATACATAGAGGAGAGTCAAATGGAAATTGGGTTTTATCATTGGAATTGATGCTTAGTAAAGTGATATGAAAAAAAAAACCCTACATTTTCCCCATTTTCACCTGTGGAAAGTGCTGTCCAAAACTGTGTCTCCTCTGAGGACACTAGAGTTTCCTCCCCAGACACCTCTTGGTTGTCACCTCATTCAAGGGGCTGTATTGTACGTCTTCACAGCTAATATGATAGTCGTTTGCCTAAGATGCTTGCTGTAAAGGAGTTTCAGGTAGATCTCTAGTCCCATGTTGAGTTTTTCAAAAGTCTGAGAACAGCCAATGACCCCCTGAGGCTTCTACTTGCAATTACTCATTTCTTAATTTAGCTAACGTCTGTGGCTCTTGGCAAAGTAGTTGCCAAACTATTTGTAGCCTTTAAAATGAAATGGAAAAGTTGTATCTAAACATGGAAATAATTATTCTAGTGTTCTGAGAGCTAGTCTCCATTTGGATGATTTAATGTAATCTGTTAATTGTTTGATTTTTAACTAGGTGGTAGGATTTGTGGTTATTCTCATTACTGTATTGAGTTTAAGATGAAAAGAGTTGTGATCACAGGGGGTTTGTTTCTAGCTCTGAGCTCTTCTTAGTGTCTTAAGTGGTGATATGCATCCCAGGACATCTTATATGATGTTTTTAGCTCATAAATATTTTATAAACAGTAATTGTTCATATATTTTTATAGATTAACCATCTTAACTCAAATGTGCTAAATATTTATTAACTGGAAAGCCAATAATAAGGTTTTCCAGTTTTATATGACATTTCATAGGATATTTTTTTCTTTGTCAACAAATGCTAATACAGAAACATGAAAGGTAGACCTGTTTATACTGTACATGCAAACGAATTCTTAGTTATTGACAACACTGCTATCATTTCCTGTGGGAATAGAGGATGAGTGGAGGATCTCACCAAGGAAATCCTCATTTCCTAGACATGATCACTCTTCTCCAAATGCACTCAGACAAGCACTTCATGACTTATCCTTACCAAGACCTTCAGAATCAGAGTCGCCCTTGTACAAACACAGGTGCTCCTGCAGTTCCATCAGCCGCTGTCAGCCTGTGCTATACATGTTTTCACTGAAAAGCTGTACCATGGGCATATCCAGGGAGAGCACATCGAGGCAAACAATTTATCAAGACAATGATGTTTCTAAACAATGGGGTCTTCTTTCCCACAAATAAGATTTTCTCCTACTCTCATCAAATGCAAGCATCAATTCTGGATTAACTATTTACAGAGCCCAAGCAGAAACATATTAAAAGTACAAAAAGACAAAGCCATGAGTATTACCCAAAGGTCCAAAACGTGTGCTCTGAACAGCTAAATGTGTACTTGAAATATCTGATTGAAACAGGGCCGTATTTAGGTACACCAGCTCACTCAATTCCCACCTCTGCTTTTCTTCCTAAATATTGCCTTGAATTTACCCACACACTGCTTAAAACATCTGGCTGCTAATATCTGGTTGGTCAGTCTGATAATGCAGCAGGGTCCTGGTAACTACATGATGTAGCTGATGAGTTATATAACATTAGGCCATGCCTCAGTCAGGGCCATGCTCCCTATGGCCACTAGCCACTCATAATACTAATGTTTCTGACCAACTGGGAAGCCTTGAAAGCTGGCATTGACTGGATGATACACCCACCCCTTTGGTGGTTTTCATAAAGTAGAACTCAGATGGTAAAAGGGGAAAAAATGAGTTTTTATTCTAATCTGATCAAATCCCTCCCTCTGTAAAGATATTATGCCAAGAGACATTCTCTCTGGTGTGTCAAAACTGGTGCTAGTTGACTCATGGGAAGTGATGGAGTTTTCAGGAATTGTACAAGCTGGTTGCTGCATAGTGCTTGGCTAACCATAAGATATGAACTGAGTTTATTAAAAGTAAAGATGACAGTCAAAGCTTATAACTTCCTGGCTTTTCTAAAACCAGATTTTTTTCTTTTTCTTTATTTTTTATTTAAATATTTTTCATTTTACATATCAACCACTGTTCCTCCCTTCTCCCTCCCCTTCTCTCATTTCCCCCACACACCCATCCCAACCCATCCACACCTTATAGGGGGTAAGGCTTCCTTGGGTAGTCAACACAGGCTGGCATATCAAATTGGAGCAGGACTGAGCCCCTCCCCCATGCATCAAGGCTGAGTAAGGCATCAAACCATAGGGAATGGGCTCTAAAAAGCCAGTTCATATACCCAGGATAAGTCCTGGTCTCCCTGCCACACAACTGTCACCCACATTCAGAGGGCCTTGTTTGGTCCCATGCAGGTTCCCCAGCTGTCAGTCCAGAGTCTGTGAGCTCCCACTAGAGCAGGTCAGCTGTCTCTGGTTTTTCCCATCATGGTCTTCACACCACCCCCAACCCCCCCCCCCCACCCCGCCACCCGTGCTCCAATGTAGTTGACTCTGATGGTTCTGCATTGTGCAAATGCTGTATTGATAGTATGCAACTGTGAATCTCCTGAATCCACATTTAAGAACACAATGTTGGTATCTTGAAATCAGCCACTGTGGAAACATTTACACCACAAAAACTGGCAAATGCTATAAACTAGAATATTTATAACATGAAAATACCAGTTGCTAAGCATTTATCAACCAGTACATGGCTCTGTGCCACTACAATTTTTTTCTCCCAAAAATAACAAATTATTGGAGCAAGGTTATGATTATTAAAAAGGTTTTGAATGAAAGTAGTCTTTAATCAGATTATTATAATTGTAATTTTATCCACTTTAAGGAAATCTACATGTCTATACAGTAGAGTGGAAAGATATTTTATTCATAATTGGTTATTTAATTAGAGAGATGAGTTTAAAAACTATCAATAATGTGCTGCAAGTGGCCCTTAGCAAGATAGCCTTATTGTAAATAATATATCAGGACTAAAGTCAGGAGAATGTTATGCTCATCATAATATCACTAAAGTTCACTCCATCTCAATTTCTAAACTGATGGTGATGGCATTATAGAGAGGAAAACAGAACCATACCACTAGGTCTGATGTTTACTGAACTGAACACAGTTAAAATCCAAACTGTTTGATTAAATATATTAAACTCTGGCAATATGCTAAGACAACCCAGATATAGCTATTGTATTCCCAAGTGGCATATTATTTTAGTTCAATATGAGGGTCACATTTTGTAATCTTTTATGAACTAAATGAACTTTGCGGCTGGGGGGGGGGGGGGGTGTTCAAAGCAGAGTTTCCCTTTTTAGCACATGTTTCAGACACTTGTTTAAGAGACTGATCAGCAGTGTGGCCGGAAGCAAGCAGAGTGGGCCCAAACATCTCTACTATCTAGAAGCTGTATACAGTGTGCACTACCCACAACTAAACATGACATTCAATTTTCAATTCATTCAATTCAATTAATGATTGATTGACAGGTTTAACATAAATTCATATTCATCTAGCCCACTTCCAATTGTTTAAGCTATGCTCCCATATTTATGATATTAGCTTTTTAAGTAAAATGTCCTTGTATAGTTTATCTTTCCTTTCTCTGACAGCTTGAAATTAAGGTTTTTTTTTTCATTTGCATCTTTCCACACAAAGAAGCAAACTATAGCAAAAACTGTTTTTAAAAAAAAGTTAGAAAGATAAAAATAAACATTTTTAGATAAAATACAATGACAGTTAATGTGGAGTTAAGGAACAGGAATTTGCACTCTATCTTTCTGAGCAATGGGACATGTCAATTTCTCTTTGAATTTTATTTCTAAGACTATATAGGAAGACCAGATAATACTAACTAGAAAAAAGGAATCCATATAGGATGATATTAATCCCTCAAATGATGAATCCAGTACATACTTAGGCATATGTATTCAAAGAAAAACAAGTCAGACTTTGGCTCGAAAGAGCATGGGCATTAGTGTAAATGTAACTTATAAAAATGCTTCTGTCTATAAGCTTTCTGCTGTAGGTACACACCAGTATACTCTATCACTCAGTAACAGCAGTGTTTAAAGAGGGAGATATATACCATTCTGCACTGGAAGAATTTCTGCAAACATTTAAAATTATTCCAATGTAATGAAAGGGCATAATGTAACAGTATGTCTTTTCCTATGATGTTGTTCATCAGCAGGCCCTAGAGACTCAAATTTGGCCAATATGTCTATATTATATACATATTCTTGGAATTATTTACGTCACTATCAACATCATAACCAATCTGTGTTGAAGAGCCCTCACACTATTGAAAAGGCAGGGCTGTCATTTATCTGCACAGGCTACCCTTTGTGCACGTGTGTTCTTGTGTGAACATTTTAACTTTTCATGTAATGCATTTTCAGAGTTTTGTGGTATTCATTTCAAAGGTTGGCACTTGCTTTCTTTTTATGTTAAATATGTATCCTACATGAACCAATAATGTGTATTCCCAGGAAATGAGTCAGCCACAAATAGATAGATCGTTTTATATTAGCATTTGAAGAAATATCACATTTGTTTTGTTTTGTGTAATCATATTCATTGTTCACTGTATGTATATTTTTGTTGAAATAAATATGGTTTATTTTTATGTTTCTGTCTTTTCTCCCAATTATACATTGTTTTTTATCCATGTAGCAACATTTAAAATTATTGAAAATAACAAAAGGATAGCACAAATAATATTTCAAGGAGAATAGACCTCACTTCTGCTAGACCACAGTAGTAATGCAGGTTTTACATTGATGACTATTTAATTTTCCTGGCAGAGTGGGCTTCAATGGTCACTTTTATTAAGGAAAGCATCAAGCACAACCCCCAAACAGAGTCAAAAACAGCTGTGATGTTTCTACACTAAGGAATCATCAGTAATTATTTAAAAATTTTAGATGATGGATGGATGGATAGATAGATTGATGATGATAGAACATAGATAGGTAAGATAGGATAAGATGAGATGAGATGAGATGGGATGAGGTAAAGTAGGTTAGATTTAACCCCCTGAGTCCAATGACTGCTGCCCAATGTGTGTGTATAAGGTCATCATCCACCAGGGCACAGGCAACTTACCAATGGCCACACTCTTAAAAACATGTGATTCTCCCTCCACAACTAGCCATTCTCTTCAGATAGCTCCCTAGCTGGGAGTGAGCAAATCATTAATCTTTGTTGTCTAGATTAAATGTAGAGTCATTTGAACACACCAAACTAATTCTTTTTGTTATAGACTTCTTCAAGCTGTTCATTTGTGCTTCTTTAGAGCAGATAACAATAGAAGACAAATTCCAAAGAAATTAATTTAGATCTTTTTGCAAAGAAATTAACCAAAGGGAGCCTCAGGGCATATGTTAAGAGTGAACTTTTACCATCTGCTCTGTATCAGGAACATAGCTGATACAGCAGAGAGAGTATTCCTCTTCTGTGAGGTCGTCATCATCAGGACGTGTTCTTACTAATAATGCATCTTTCTTTATCAGCACAGGAAAGATGCTGGAGGTAGATATAATGTGAGATAGCCCACAGTAAATTACAGTAAAACGCTGCTTACTAGAGAACTGGAGAATGGCCTTATGAAATAGTACTGAACATCCATGTGTGGACCCTTTGATTCTTACAAGGAAATGAAATCACCAGTCATAATAAGAATACCACAATGGACACAGAGAGACTGTTCTGGGATGCTGTTTTGATTTGATTGGACAGTTGATTCAGGAGGAAGTGTGGGTATAATTGGTGTGGGTCAAGTCAACACCTGTCTGTGCCAGTGTCTCCACCTGTCCATTTACTACCAAGCACCAAATTCTCTCTTCTCTTGATTTTGATAAATAACCATGGATTAAGACAAATTCTTTCAATAATCTTTAAGTCAAATAGTGAGAGATGGGGAAATTACATTGGAATAGGACACTAGGGATGAGCCCATCCTGCTCACACCACACATACCTTCCTGTGCATGTGACTTTACTCTTCAAGGTGGCCCCTGGTTTCAGAACTGTGAACTGTGAAGTATTCAGCTTCTTGGCTCTGGAAAGATGGCTTCTCCTCTCTTCATTGGGTCATAAACTTCAATCATCACCACATCCTTGGTGACAGTTCAACCCATCTGTAGATTTTATTCCTTTTTAAATGTCCTCAGTCCCAGTTACTCTATCTCCTGCCTTCTGTATCCATTCCCTGTCTCTCACAAATACCCTAAATTCTAAGTGAATTCTTCATCTTTGCTCAATTTGCTCTCCCTTCAGGTTCACAGCTACTGTTTCCAAGGAGAAAGCTCTAGCACAAAGCTAAGAAATGTGTTATTTCTGAGTGGCTGTATCTTGAGAGAAACCATCAGCCTCCTGTTCATTAGATGAAGGCATATGTCAAGTTACTTAATGTTTCTATGTCTTCTCCTTCTTACATATCTGTAACAGCGGGGGCAATAATACAGCTTACTACATGGTGAAGCATGAGAAAAGTGTGTATACCTGTATGGCCCCAAAAGGTGGCTCTGGGGCAAAGATCTACTCCTTTGCTGTCACTCAAAATCCCAGCCTCATTATGTTTTACATCCCTGCAGCCCACGTTCCTGAAATACAGGGGCTAAAACCGAAAATTGCATCACTTTGACATGTTTGCCATGAAAGATCAGGATACTATAAAAGTTCTGTGAGCAGCATCGATCTATACCCCACACAGAAGGCAGCAGGAGCAGGAGACATGGCTTCTCTGCACCCATGTAGACACACAGGCAAGTTTTAGTAGATTCCTTAATCTACGTTCAATGCCCCAGCTCCATGCATGGGGTAGATATGATGTCAGTGTTGGCAGATGACACAAAACCACATCTTCCTGACTGCCAATTGACAATGGTGGCTTCTGATAGCTACTTAGAGTCCTTGAAGCCACAATCCACTTACGATAGATGAATTCAAAGTCTGTCTCAATGATTTTATAAGTATCTTATTCCCTTTATAAAATGTAGCATGTGATTTTCTGCTATAAATAATAATTATCTTTTTAAAATCAAACTACTATTTCTTTTTTTGCTAGTTATCATATTTATCTTTTATGTTTTGTAAGCTGTGTTTTGGTATTGTCTTTCAGGGTGTCTGCTTTCTATGAGTGGATGTACATGCTTTAGAATGTTCATAACTGCCTTGTTCTCACCCTGGTTTATGCATAGCTCCCCCCTAACCCCGTCTGTTCAGGGGATCAGTGTAGTAGTCACAAAGACTTTTAAGCTTGAATTAGCTTTAACTCTTCCTTGTCTGCTGACACGTGTTATCCCTTTTGTCACTGAGGTTGTAAATGTTACCACCACAGAGCCTTGTAAGCATTGCCTCCCACTTCCATTGCCAAAGGGATTTCTTTCAGATGCATTTTCCATTACCATTATAATTGTAGTTCTACCCCAAATAAGTGAAGTTTGTTATTTAATCATTTCTACAATTTGGCCTCACTTTCCCGTTAAGGGAAATCATTGACTTCCAAAATGGGAGTCATTGCATTAAGTGTTAAGTGCAAATACAGACACACACGTACACACACATTTCAGTTTAAATAATTACACTTTCGATTCCAGAGAAATCTTTTTTTAATTTAAAAAAAATTTTATTAAGAAAATTTTTTCATTCCTTTTACACACCAATCAAATATTCCCCTCTCCCTTCCTCCTGCCCCCCCTAGCCTCCCACTCCTAACCCACACCCCACTCCCCCTCACAAGAAAGCAAGGCCTCCCATGGGGAAGCACATCCAACAGAGGCAAGTCTAAGCCCTTCCCCCTGCCTCAAGGCTGCACGAGGTGTCCCATCATAGGTGGTGGGCTCCACAAAGCCCGCTCATGCACCAGGGATGGATTCTGATCCTACTGCCAGGGGCCCCCGAGCAGATCAAGCTACACAAGTGTCTCGCCAAGCAGAAATGTGGGACATATACACAATGGAGTACTACTCAGCAGAGAAAAGCAATGACATCATGAAATTTGCAGGCAAATGGATGGAACTAGAAAATATCATCCCGAGTGAGGGAACCCAGACTCAGAAGGACAAACATTGTATGTACTCACTCATAAGTGGATATTATATGTAAGACAAAGGATAACCAGAGTACAACCCACATCTCCAGAGAAGGTAGCTAACAAGGAAAACCCAAAGATGGACACATGGATTGCCCTGGGAAGGGGAAATAGATGAGATCTCGAGGAGTAAACTAGGGATGATAGGTGGGCAATGGAGGGTAGGGAGTAGTGGATGAATATAAGGGAATGGGATGGTTGAGCTGGAACAGAGAAATCTTATAATATTCCTTCAAATAGAATCAATCTCATTTTGTTTTTAATTTTTATCTGTATCATACCTCATGTCCACTCCTTTATATATTTATTTAATATACTTTTATGGCACTAGGATCAAACCCAGGTCCTCAGAAATGCCAGGGGAAGGGATGTCTCTGCTCCGCAGCCACATGTTGGGGGCCATGCGAAGGGACCAACAGGCAGCATTGGAAGTCATGGAACGTGGCCCGGTGGTTGGCAAAGCCACGCCTGAGTGAGCCTCGGGGAGGCAAAGCCCCAGGACTATATATCTTGAGGACATCATGCTGTGACTGAGCATAGCTCCAGTTCTTGTCTTTGGTCACCATATAACTCATAATTTATGGGTTGTATGAAAGCTCTCATGAGACCCCCTCACTGTATGTTACTGCTACTTACAATAATAGTGATTGACTTTTTCCAAGCATTGCTGCTCAAGTAGGTTAATGGTTCAGTCACCACCCTTAGAAGGATTTTCAGGGTGAAATGAGAACTAGAGAATGCAGGCAACTCTTAGAGAGAGGCAAGGAAGTTACAGGAGGGCCAAGGAAGCAGAGAGGGTAAGTGTCTTGGTAACAAGAGTTTCAATCAGGGACATCTCTAAGTGGACTGAATGACTTGTCAGATAGAAATGTTCCTCTCCATGTGATGGGGCTGGTAGGGCTACTTGAAGCTTCCTGGCATGCTGGCTTTCTTAGTAAAAATAAACAAAGCAGGAAGCTCACAGTGACACTTCCTCAGTAGGAGGGGAGTGCCTAGTGGTTAGAGCATGAAGAGAGGAAAACAGCTGGAGAGATGAGCAAATAGAATTAACCAGAGTGCTGGAATTAACTTGGAGATTGAGGATCACCTTTTGGAATTTCCAGTTTAGTGTCATTGGTGGGAAATAGCAGGGGCAGACCCTGTCAGCAAGGCTTTCTTTGTTAGTTGAAGTTGAGCAACCACTCCAAGTTATTTTCCTATACCCATCAAGCATTTTGCAAGTTAACTCTTTCTTTTCTTTCCCCAATGAGTCACCCTTGCTAGTGGGCCTCACTTACAGTAGTGGTGGCAGCGAATTCCACCAGCCCCTTTTTATGTTTCTTAGGGGGTCCTATGGAGTCATTTACATTTAAGCCTTGCAGGGAAGGCCAACTAGGATAATGATACTTTGCTGCCTCTTTCTTGACTATTGAATGAGATAACAAGGGTGTTCCCTCATGAGAAGGGGGAGCAGAGGGCTCAGGATTTTTACAGCCAGTTCTTTAGCTGGTGACTTGCATATTGTGGTTACAAACAAAGGATCAATCACTTTATTATTTATCTTAAAAAGCAATCTCATACAAATTCTTAAAAGAATCATAAATCTAAACGTTTACATGTGAAAACCAATCAGTCAGCTCTATTTTGATATTGTTAATTTTAAACAATCCCACTATGTAGCCCAGGGTCACCTCTAACTTGTGATCCATATTTATTTTTCTCTACCTCGAGTTCTGTGGTTTCAGGTATAACATACTGCAGTTGGCTTGATAAATTTATTTTCATTTTAGTTAGGAGTTGGTTCTTTAAAGATGGTAGGTAGAGGTAGTCTTCTCAAAGAGATGTACACTGAGCTATAGAGGAGGAGAAACATTCAGTCAGAAGAAGATGGGGACACACAAAGGTTGGTGTGTGTAGTGACCAATGGTGAAGGATGAAATAGAGTTGAGATCAGAGTTATCAGAAGTCTGTTTTACTGTAAGAATGGATTCAGGCTTCATATGCAATCAGAAGTAAATGCAACATTCTGAGCAGGAACTAAAGAAATCCAGCTTACATTTTCCAAGATTCTGAATGTTGTACAGATAAGAGATTGTAGGGAATTGAACTGCAAAGTCCTGAGGCAAGGGGAGAAGTGTATCCTGACAGGTCGGCTAGCATGGACTGGGTTTGAATGAAGAGAAGTAGGAAGTTTGATGCAGCATTTAGAAGGCAAGAGCCAAGTCCCATTGAAGGGTTGCATGACCAGTGAGAGGAGACAAGTGATTCAGGAGAAGTAGTCAATGGGCTGGCTGACAGGAAGGCATTAATCACACACTGATAGGCAGATGCACTAATCTGTATAAATTCGGGGGAGAAACTAATGTTTGGCTTTGAATATTATGAGTTCAGTTGCCTCTTAGTCATGCAGCCCAAGGAGAAAGTCAAATAAGTATATTCAAAGATGTGAATCTAAAATTTGGAGCAGAGCATAAATAAAAATATAATAAGGTAAGCTCTCAGTATATGTTAAGTGATTCAAACCACTTTCAATAGTAGTGTTTTGTTAAAAGTGTTTCTTCTCTCTCTCTCTCTCTCTCTCTCTCTCTCTCTCTCTCTCTCTCCATTTCATGGAATATAGCTTTGAATTATATTATATTTACTTAGTTTTAGAATGTCTCTGTCAGTTCCATGCTTGTAAGGTAATTTCAATTATGATCAACAAAATAAAAGATCTTTGGCCTCTCAAAAATCATATCACTCACCAAATGGACTCTCTTCATCACTGAATCCTGGTGGAGATCGATGGGCTGGTTTAATTTTCTTCTCTGTATCTATGATGAATGAACAGAGTACATTTAATGACAGCTTTGCCATGTATCTATCACTAGAAAGGACCAGTTCCCACAAGGAAATAACACAAAGGAATGGTAAGTCCACTTACAAAGTCAAAGTAGTGAGAAAATTCCCAGATCCAAATTTGTAGAAGCTCCAATATCAAGAATCCAGGCTGTAGATAAAAACAACCTATTTTTAAGGAGGATTCTTGAAGGAAAGGTACAGATAAGTCACAGTTACATTCTAGAGTCAACAATAAGATGAAAGTGCAGTGATTCCACTGTGCAATGAATATAACGAGAACAGGGGCAGGGGGTGGGTGTCAGGCCATAGTGAAAGACAAATGAATTCCTGTCTGTTTTCTGTTCTTCATTCTATGTTAACTAACAATACTGGAATTGCTTCTATGTGGCCCATAAGGGCTAGGAACAACCAACCGACCTGCATTTGGAGGGTTTCTGAAACACGCCTTGTCTGTGCAGTGCAGTGAGATCTTAGAGGTCCTGAACTGCCTCCTGGAGGGAAGTGCTGTCCTGAATTTATTTCATTAGTATAGTTTTAAAAAAGAAAATATAATTATGAAAATCCATTTACTTTGTGTCTTGCCTTTATTAGCACTGACTTCTGACATGGAATTTATTGTCCTCCATGATATACAGACTGTTGGCACTGCCTTTGTGATTTGATTGTTCAGTGTGGGAAGACGAAGAGAACAGCTATAGTTTACCTAATACCTATTTGTTTCTGATATTTTCCTACCTACAGAAATCATATTTTATAGGACCAAGAAAGAGATAATATTCCCAAGTCATTCCAGGAAGCCAGTGTTACTCTTGTATAAATGAATACACTACAAGGAGGGAATATACAACAACTAATATTATT
This sequence comes from Onychomys torridus, assembly GCF_903995425.1. Lineage (NCBI taxonomy): Eukaryota > Metazoa > Chordata > Mammalia > Rodentia > Cricetidae > Onychomys > Onychomys torridus. The sequence goes on from NC_050447.1 coordinate 9,170,584, forward strand.
TATAAGTAAATGCAAAATTCTGAAAATTTTTTGCAAATCAAATGTAATAATTCATAATTGGTGCAAAGAATGTATGTTTTGATGTTCCACATCCAATCAGCATGATTGTTCAAATGAACCAATTATACAGGACCACTGTGTAATAACTTCCTCAGCAGCAGCATAAAAAACAGCTGAGTCCAAGGAACTAAAGAAAAAGAGAGCAATACCTTTGACACTGGGCATTCTTTGAAAAAAAATCAATGAACTTCTTAATGTGAAAAGTGATTTTTTTTCTCTTTGAGATCTGAATAAGATATAGACATCTATTTTCACTAATGGGCGTTGTACTGAAGGTTCTAGCCAAATAAATCAGTGAAGTAACCTAAAAGATAACGCATAAATTTTTAAAGATTTCAAATTATCTCTGTCTTAAGAAAAAAAAAACAACTATGTAGGAAGTCTAGTGAAATTTATATAAAACAAGTTATACATAAGCTAACATAGTTGAAGAACATAAGATAAATGATAGACATCGATATATAATTGCCTATACTAAAGTTTTCTAACTAATCAACTCACATTAAATAAAAGAAGCATTTACAGAGATAGAAAAGCAACAAAATGAAAAGGAAGATAGATTTTCACACATTCAAAAGGTAAATATTCACCAAAATTTACACTAAAAATGTAAAGACAAACCAAAGTACAATAGAATTCTAGAGGAAACAAAGATGAGTTTGAACATTCAGTGAGGCAGAGAGATTTTTAGATATATTATCAAAAACACAAAACATGAAAGTACAATAATTGATCAACTTAAGTTCATTGAAATTAGAAATATGTATTTTACTGTCAGCACTATTGACATAAGGGACAGCTCAGCTATGGAAAAAATGTATGCAAGCTATGTATGACCAATGATTTGTAATTACAAATATAAGTAAACCTCAATATAGACAAGTAAGAAAATAAAACTATCATGAGCAAAATATTAGAAATGCCACATTTTACAATGGAGATCTGTAGTTCACTGCTAAAAACACGAACAGATGCCCATATTATTGATCACTGGAGGCAAATGAAAATCCAAGTAGTCCTACATGAGAGTATGGAAAACACATGTTCATACATTGCAGCAATGGAGAATTCAAAATAATGCATCTAGTTTTGAGTATGATTTCAGTTTCTTATAAGATGGAACATATGTCTGTACATGATATAGGCACCTCACTTTCAGTAATTTGTCCTTGGGGAATGAAAATGTATATTTATATAAAAATATGAATGTTTCTGTTTGCATTGATTATAATTTTCAAACTTTAAAATAAATTTCTAAACCTGGATTTTTAACATGTTCTTCAGTCATTGGATGGATAAAGATTCCATGATGCATATGTGCCTTGGAATAACACTCAGTGAAAAAACTAATTAGAAAATAACCAATTATTTCTATATACAGCTAATGGTTCTCAAATTCATCTTTACTAAGTGATAGAAATGAGACCCTAAGGTTCACATACTGTTTGCTCTAACTGTGTCACATGTCAAAGGGAAAACAATACAGAGAGGTCAGTGATTGCCAAAATTTATTGGTTGAGAGTAGTACTTGAGCACGAAAGAATTTCAGGATATAATATGTCTTGTTATTAAAACACATTATCTGTGTAAATTTAGTTAATGTTTTTATCCATTTTCTTGATTGAATTTCAATTACTAATTGATTTTTAAAATAAGTTAGTACAAAATTTAAATTTAGAAGCCATATATACCAGTACACACATCAAGAAACAATTGAAATTGAAATGACTTACCATACCAGGAGTTGACAAGGACATGGATGAGCTTCAAAAGAACTATGCTGACTTTGGTAAAGAGAAAACTAAAGAGTGCATGCTACATGACTATATTTATACAAATTCTAGGGAACCCATACATCACATTGGGTTCCCTAGAATTTGTATAAATATAGTCATGTAGCATGCACTCTTTAGTTTTCTCTTTACCAAAGTCAGCATAGTTCTTTTGAAGCTCATATGTGATGTACAAAGAAGATGAGAGCTGCCTTTGGTTTAATTTGGAGGTAGGGTGATAGATTTGAATCACTGATGTAGAATATCAACTTGGTATTTCTGTGATTTTATTGCAGTTATTTTGTTTATATTTTATTTAAATATGGTCATGCACCACATAACATCTTGTTAAATAAGGAACCCTTACAGAAGGGTGATCGCATAAAATCATATTGCCTGGTAACATTAAAGATATCTTAGCTTATGTAAGAAATTATATCATGTTCACACAATCAAAATTGTCTTTCAATGGATTTATTAGAATATATCTCTATCTTTAAATGTTGAATAAGCATTTATTAATGTATGGTGTATATGGAACTTATAAATAAATGGAGGAGAATTAGTAGAAACTATGCCATTAGAATGATAATAGCAAATTATATTTCAAATTCACCTAATTCTGCATTTCAAATAAGTTTCATATACTGTATAAAATTATACTTCCATGAAGTCATTTTAAATTGATAGTCAAAATTAACAATTAAAACTGTCATTATTATTTTTGCATATTCATGGATAAGTTGTCCAATCAGAAGACACAGATCAAATAGATCAGCTCTAAGTAATAAGATTGACTTTAGCCTGGAAGACATATTTAAGCTGAAAGGCAAGAGGTGGATATAGCAGCCAAGGGAGATAAAATAAGATTGTTCATAAATGGATTGCATTAAGATAAGCATATGCCGGGTGGTGGTGATACACGCCTTTAATCCCGGCACTCAGGAGGCAGAGCCAGGCAGATCATTGTGAGTCTGAAGCCAGCCTGGTCTACATAGCAAGATCCAGGACAGGCACCAAAACTACACAGAGAAACCCCATCTCGAAAAACAAAACAAAACAAAAAAAGATAAGCACATAACAATTACAAATAAATACATTCATTCAATATTGGGAGTCTCTAAATCATAAACATTGTAATGAATATGAAAGAATAAACAAGAAGAAATAAAATAATAGTTGGATAGTTAAATGTCCTTAAATCAACAAAATAACAAATTAATAATGAATATATATTCATATCTATATATTTCTTCACATACATGAATAGTAGGTAACAAAAGCATTTTAGTGCACATAGAACATTCTTCAGGATAGGCCATATGCTGAGAAACAAACAATTATTAACAAATTTAAGAGCCATTCCAAGTACTGCTTTTGACCAAAATTTTATGAAACATGAGGAATTTTGGAAGACATACAAATATGTGGAAAATAAACAACATGCCAATAAAATAACTAAGTAAACTAAAATAATAAATCAAGTGACCACAGGAAAAATTCAAGAGGAACATTTCAAAGTTCTCTAGATAAACAACAATGTGAGCAAAAATTGTGAGCCCATGCCAAGGGGGATGCAAGAGAGAATATTTGAACAATAAGAGCCTATATCAAATGACAGGAAAGTTTCCAACACATGGTCTAACATTATAACCCAAGGAACTACAATAGGGAAAAACAAAGTAAATCAAAGACAGCAATGTTAGGAAATAATACAGAGCAAAAGGAAAATAAAATAAATAAACTACATGAAAAAAATAAAAAATAACAATAAGTCTCAAAGATGTTTGTTTTTTAAATTTAAGAAAATCAACCAACAAATTCTAAGACTGAGTTAGAGAAAGAAAAAGTCTCAACTTTGTAAAATTCAAAAGGAGAATGCAAACATCATGTGCCTCAGAAATACATTATTATTATTATTCATAAAACATTATTACAAACAGTACACCAACCAACTCAGTAACACATACAGATTGCTAGTAAAAGATGCATCCTAAAGATGTTGAATGCATAAGAAACAGACACCACTGAGCCAGCTGAAGACAGCTTTTGCTGGTGAGGATGTGGAGCAAGGGGAACTCTCGTCCACTGCTGGTGGAAATGCAAGCTTGTACAGCCACTTTGGAAATCAATATGGCGCTTCCTTAGAAAACTGGGAATCCATCTCCCCCAAGACCCAGCTATACCATTCTTGGGCATATACCCAAGGAATGCTCAATCATACCACAAGGGCATTTGCTCAGCTATGTTCATACAAGCATTGTTTGTAATAGCCAGAACCTGGAAACAACCTAGATGCCCTTCAACTGAGGAATGGATAAAGAAAATATGGTACATATATACAATGGTATACTCAGCAGAGAAAAACAATGACATCATGAGGTTTGCAGGCAAATGAATGGATCTAGAAAAAATCATCCTGAGTGAGTGGCGCATGCCTTTAATCCCAGCACTTGGGAGGCAGAGGCAAGTGGATCTCTGTGAGTTCAAGGCCAGCCTGGTCTATAAAGCGATTCCAGGAAAGGCACAAAGCTACACAGAGAAACCCTGTCTGGAAAAAAGCAAAACAACAACAACAAAAAAGAAAGAAAAAGAAAAAAAGAAAAAGAAAAAGAAAAGAAATAGACAGTAAATAAAATTCATAGGATTGTAGCTACACTATATGTATGGTTCACCTTCTTCTGAGACTGGTTTTGCTTATGGCCCAGATGCTTGGAGCCTATTTATAGGCCTGAAATCTCCTCCAAAGGCTCATATGTTGGAAGTTTGGGCCCAGGTACAATGTTCAGAAGTAGGACTTTGGAAAATGAATGGATCAAGAGGGACCTAAATGATCAGTGGGTGACTTGGTTGGTAGAAGTGTGATGTGGTACCACTCTTAGGAAAAAGTAGAAACTAGGAAATGAAGCATAGCTGGGGGAAGCAGATCTTTGGAGACATGCCTTTGGCTTTGATCTCTGTGGAGGTCTGAATGAGAATGGCCCCACAGCTTCATATGTCTGAACACTTGCTCCCCAGTTGAGGGAGTAGTTTGGAAAGGATTAGGAGGTGTGGCCTTGGTGGAGAAGGTGTGTCATTGGGGGTGGGGTTTGAAGTTTTCAATGATTTGTGTGATTCCCAGTGCTCATTTTCTGACCAATGTTTGCAGATCGGGAAGTGAGCTCTCAGCTCTTCCTTCCTCTTTACTACTCCAGAGGCAGTGGGACTTGGGAGAACACAACAGATAAATGAGGCTATCTAAAGTCTCATGCAATAGCTGATTTTATTCAGAACATTGAACAATTTAGACACTGAGGGTTAAGGGGAGTCATCACCTCAGTCAAGTGTACAGTCACAAGGGCAGGCCTCACTTGTCAGGCAAGCTGCACATAAAAAGAAAAAAAAAATGAAATAAAAGAAACAGAAACCTTTAATCCACCAGTAGAAATAGATTGAAGTAACAATTAAAACCCAGAATCTGGAAGAAAAATATATGAAAGTGAAAATATGTAGTATCATTTGCATTGAGATTTACATAAGTCATTTTCATAGAATGAGAATTTGGTTTCCATCCTAAAGCTGCTCACAGCTGAGGTGTGATTCTCCCTAAGCCTTGACAGGCTTTCTGTCGAGTGCTTATCTGAGACCAAGTTTTCAACAGACAAGGGTAAAGGGATGGAATCCATCACAATGGAGCAATATGAAACTTTGCATTTTATAAGAAGGATGAAGGCAATGACAATTTCAGCGTAGGATGGTATACTAGAAACGTGCTCAAAAGGGCAAGGATGGGTTTGAAGAACAGACACCAAATATATTTAAGTGGGTACACAAGAAGGGATAAACCAAATCTGAATAGATGATAAGCACTAGGACTGGGTATAGTGGCACACCTTTAATCCCAGCACTCAGGAGGCAGAGGCAAGAGGATCTCTGTGAGTTCAAGACCAGCTTGGTCTACAAAGTAAGTTCCAGGACAGCCAGGGCTCAAAAACAACAACAAAATGATAAGCACTGAGAACACCATACTTTTTAGAATATACAGAGACATTGAGGAACCTTAATTGCATATTGTAGTTGGTTGTTTTTACACTTTTACTCTTTAGACTCTTTGGGGGATTCACCATCCAGCCCCAAATAATCACACATGGAGACTTAATTCTTGCTTATAAATGTACACCCTTAGATTGGCTTGTTTCTTGCCAGCTTTTCTTAAATTATCCCATCTACCTTTTGCCTCTGGGTTTTTTTAACCTTTCTCTATATCTGTATATATTTTCTTTCCATTTTATTCCATTTCTGACTATGTGTCTAGGTGACTGGTCCCTTCTTTTCTCTCTCCTTGATTCTCTTTCCTTCCCAACACCCTTTTCTCCTCTTATTTATTCTCTCTGCCTACCAGCCCCACCTATACTTTCTCCTGCCTTGTTATTGGCCACTCAACTTTTTATTGGACCACTCAGGTGTTATAGACAGGCAAAGTAACACAGCTTCACCAAGTTAAACAAATGTAACTTAAAAAAAAATATGCAACACATCTTTGTATCATTAGACAACTGTTTCACAGCATAAACAAATATAACAAACCTAAAATTAATATTCCACAACAGCATATCTTTAAAGGGAATTAGCCACTCTAAAATACCTGCATGCTCCATGATTCCTACTATCTGACATGAGTTTATGACCACAGAAAAGGCAAAACTCTAAAGAAAATGAAAATGTCACAGACAGGGGCTTGAAAAAGGACAGAGGATTTGTAGGGTGGTGAAACTGTCCTGCATTATACCATGAAAGTATCATAAATCATTTATCAAATTATGTACAGTCACCTACTAAACAGGAGAGAACTGTAAACAAATTTCTAAACAGTCTTATTAAATAAAAAAATACAGAGCCAGGTATAGGGGTTAAAGCCTGAGAGAAATCAGAGGAACAATCACAAGCTAACCTCATCTCATTGATAGCTCAGCTTCCAAATGTGAGCGATTTCCTGTCTACCCACACTTATATGCCTTGCTGTTCTGCCATCTGATTTGCTTTCTCTGTCCAGCTACATCACTTCCTCTTCCTGCCCAGCTCTGTCACTTCTTCTCTGTCTGTACAGACCTCCAGACCTCCATGGTTAACTTGTGTTGGAATTTGAGGTGTGAGCTATTACACCTGGCTCTATTTCCAATGTAGCCTTGAACTTATATAGATCCAGAAAGATCGCTGCCTCCCAAGGGATAGGATTAAAGGCATGTGGCAACATTGCATGACTTTTGTGTTTACTTATAATGGCTTGGTTTTTCCTCTGATCTCCAGGAAAGCACAAATAAAATATCACATTTTAGCACAAATAAAGTATCACAGAGAACTCCTATGAAAACTGTGAGATGTGAATGATAGTAACATGACAACATAGATTCATCAATCATGACACATGTTACTTTAGTGGAAGAGTCTATGCATGTGTGAAGGCAAATGTGTCTAAGAAACTGCTCTTCCTTTCAGTTTTGTAGTGACCCTAACTCTTTAAATATTGTCTGTTTATAAGGAAAAAAAGAATCCTTGTAAAATGGTACCAACGTTTCTAATACTGCCCAATGTGAGAATAGAAAGTGTTCAGTGCTGAATTTTCCCTGGGTCTCCAGATTGTATCTCCAAGTGTGGTGACAATCATTTAAAAGATTCTACTTACTGAGATTAGATTCATAAATCATGAACCCTCCAGAAAACCAACAGTAATGGGACAATAGTAGGACTAAAATAAATAAAACATTTACCATTTTCTTGTTTTTTCCCCTCTTTTGGTGTCATTTGAATTTCTGGGTTGTCTTTTCCAACACCAGGTATTATAGAAACAGGCCTTAATAAGACTTTCCATGCTTCAAAGAATTGGGTCATGAGAAAGTTGTCTATAAATTAGTACAACTTCTGGTACCTGAAAGAACTACACCCCTTCCCAGAAAACCCCATATGGGACCTGCTGGAAAAACCTTGCCTCTCCCCAGCCATGAAGGCTTGACATTGAATTGAGACTAAATAGAATGAAGAAATGGTGAATACTTGAAATCCCATGGATTTGTAACTCATAAGAAAACAATCACATGATTTGCTCTTTTAAATTATTCATTCAACAATCTTTGCACCATAATTTACAAGAAGTCTTCAGGTTTTAGATCTTCATAGGTGAGTAACTTTACAGTCATCTGGTCTTGTCATAGAACCACTAATGTTAAATCTATAACCATGTGGCTGCTTTTACTTGTATAGGAAACAAAATTCAGATTGAAACCCATGGCCTTGGAACTCTGCAATCTGTCCTGACTCATTCAAGGGATTTATGGTGGCTCTTTACCACCCTATGGGGCTTCACTTGCTCTTAGAGCAGCCTCAGGAAGGGGAGATATTAATTCTGCAGACTGCTGCAGCTTCACTATGGATTTAATAGTTACAGTTAACAACAAAATTGTGACAGGCAACAGATTCGTGAAAAGAGGAGACCATCTCTGTTCTTTTTAGACCTAGGATATCTTGTGGAAGCACATTTGAGATGGTTCTGGGATATAATAGTTACATTCAGTAGTTTTTATCATCAACTTGACATAACCTAAATTTCCTAGGAAGAGGGATTTGAATTGTTTTGATCAGATTGGCTTGTGGCCATATCTGTGAGAGCTTGTCTGGGCTGATGATTGACAGGGGCCCGACCTTTCTGGGGGAGGGGCCATCCATAGACATGTGTGTCTGGGCTGTAGAAGAAAGCTAGCAGAGTGCAAGGCAGAATGTGATCCAGGAGGCAGAGTCCCTCCATGACTTCAGGAAGTTTTTCCCTGACTTCCCTCAGTAGTGGACTGTGACCCTTGAGTTGTAAGCTAAAATTAACATTTCTCCCCAAAGGAAATTTTGGTGTTTTATCACAGCAAGAGAAACAAGACTAGAACAACAGTGAACTAAGTGCTGCCACCATCTGATGCAATGAACACGGGGGATAAAGACAACAGTCTGTAGATTTTTACCTCAAAGGTGGAAATAGTTAAACCTGAAAGGTCTGCTGAAAACAGAGTGACCAAAGAAAAGAAGTATGGATCACGGGGCTCCTACCATATGGTCCCCACAGAGGACGAGGAAGCAGAATCAATGTTAAAAGGTAATCCAGAGAGCCCTGGTCAAGAGATTAACAGTTCTAACACAGGCCTAGATCACATTTCTTATAGTCCTCAATCAAGCTGGGCCTTTGGACAAGACAGGCATCCTGCTAGCATAGAGAATCAGTGGAGAAGATCCTCGTTTTGTTATACTTGTTGCCTTAGGGTGTTATGGCTGAGAATCATGTTGAGAGGGAACATATTGTTTAAGACAGAACTGGTTAAGGGTGGGATGACAGGGAACAGTTATGTGCCAGGAAACAGGAAGTCAGCATTTCCCTTCCATTTTTAGGGGAATGGCTGCATGTGGTTGCTGTGGATTGGGAGAGGGATGGACCTAGGTACACTGGGACAGTCAATAGACAGGAAGCTTGGGTCGTGAAGGTCTTATTTATAAGTTCATGATCTCACTTGTTTGCTTTTGAAAGGATAACTGCAGGGGGGACTGATGCCCCCCCAACAAAAACACCTGGTAGCTTCAGAAAGGCAAGCAATGTTCCACTCTAATGATATGTCCAGGGGACCTGACTTCCAACTGTCTCACATGACACATTCAACACTGTGGTCAGCAAGATCAAAAAGACCAAGAGAGGTCTTCTAGTGATATATCTTGGTGTCCTATCTGCCTGATCCACACCCAAATACCTGAGGGAGAGCTCTCATGGCTTTGATATTAGCTATCACAACATGTACAAACTGTGAGGGTTTTGAGTGAGAAACTCACAGGTCTGCTAGCTGCAAAGCTTATGGTTTTTGAAACCTTGTCCTGGTACAGAAATGACAGAAGGAAATGGAGATAGCAGCACTGCTCAGCAGCTTTCTGAGCCAAAGCCAGCTCTGGGCATAGCACAAGTTGGAAGACTCTAAAGAGAAGAGCCTCCAACTTCAGCAGACAGCCTTCCAGCTGGCAGGCTCTAGTGGTCAAGAATTCAGAAAGGAGCTACAGCATTCCCTTGTTTTTGTGTTAGTCTTTTTTGTTGTCTGGTTTTGATTTTGTTTAGAGTTATTTTTGCCTTGAATGTTTTTGCCTTTATTTTATTCTTTTAGTATTTGTTTTATTTTAATGCAACTCATGGAGTTCTGAAATCTTCATATATCTGAATAATCTTGCTTAAAGATTTCTTCTCTGTAGAACAGTTGATTTTTAATTGTTCCTCTTTTCCATACCTCTGTGATATCATCATATTCTGCCTGTTTCTGTTTTATTTAGCCTAGATTCCGCTTTCACATTTCACTTTCCTTTCTTTTGTGTGATTATTATTTTACTTTTACCTATGTAATTTTTTAACTGTATAGTGCCCTGTACAACATATTTCACAGTGTTTTCAATCATCATGGGTGTAGTAGAGTCTTTGGCTTGACTCTATATGTATCTAATTTGTTTTGGTTTACTGTTTTTGCTGTCACAGTGATAAGCTTCCCCCTCTCTAAGTTGGACCAGAAGTGCACCTCATGTGGCAAGGCTACTCATCAGGACAACTACCAAATGTGAACTGGGAAATGACCCTTGTTGAGCAAGCCTGAGGGCCTGTGTTCAAATCTCCTTATTTTATAACACTCTTTTGTCATTTTATTTTAATCCCCAGAATCCCCAGAACTCCCATAAAAGATGAACATATTTGTGTGAGCTTCTACAGTCCTGGCATTTATGAGTGAAGATGAGACTACAAGACACACACACACACACACACACACACACACACACACACACACACACTATTCATGTATACCACATGAGATATTCATTTTGAAGACTACACAAATCACAACACAGAAACAGAAGAAATATGAAAAACCAAGGAAATAAGACTACTCAGGAGAAAACTCAAGTATTTAATCCAAAGATCAGAAATATGAAAAATGCTAGTTGACTACCTTGAAAGTTTTCTTGTGAAATGATCTTTGTTTTCAAAGAGGATACAAATGAATAGATGAGTGAGGTAATACAAGACCTGGAGAAGAACCAGCCACCTGGGTGGGAAAGTTAGCCACATGGACACAAAACCAATAACATGAACAAAAAAGTCTACAAACTGAGTGAGGAACTCAACAATGAATTGAGATTTTGACAAAAAGGTAAAAATCACAGATGAATTCTTACCACAAACATTGGGTGCCAAATGTAGCAGGAATCTTAAATGGTCTTATTAATAAAATTAAACCTGGAGCCAGGTATTGGGGTGAACACTGAAAGATCAGAGAAGCAGAACATACCTCAGCTTCTTCCCTTGCAATTCCTCAGCTGATCCTGTTTCCTGAGAATGGAAGCCTCTGTGTCCTTATCCAAATGGATCTCAGCTGAACTGCTTCTTGAAAACCTAAAAGCTTAACCAGCCCTCATTCCTGGTCCTCATGCCTTATATACCTTTCTGCTATCACTTCCTGGGATTAAAGGCATGATTCACCATGCCTGGCTGTTTCCAGTATGGCCTTAAACTCACAGAGATCCAGACAGATCTCTGCCTCTGGAATGCTAGGATTAAAGGCATGTGCTACCACTGTCTAACCTCTATGTTTAATATTGTGTCTGTTCTGTTCTCTGATCCCAGATAAGTTTATTAGGGTGTACAATATTTTAGGGGACATAATACCACCACAAATACATCCTAGTTTTCCTCTTTCTCATTTATGACCTCTTGCTCTGTCTTCTTTCCCTGAACAAGCATGTCTACACATCTGGATAAGTTCTTTCTCCTATCAAAACCAGGAAGTATGGCACATCTGAAATAACCAACGCATTTGCCACCCATAAAGAGAAGGGGATGAGATTGGAAACTAAGCTATAGAATCTCTTGTGCCTTCTCTTGGGCAAGTTTCCTTTGGCTGGTTGACATGTTCACCTTCAAGGTGATGGTTTTTGTTTTATATATTACATTTTATTTTGCTATATTTTTTCTCCTTTTTAATTTATTATATTTGTGTTTTAATTTTACACATCAGCCATGGGTTCCCCTGTCCTCCCCCCTCCAGCTCCCGCCCCCACCTTTCCCTCAGCCCCTCCCCTCCATTCCCATCTCCTCCAGGGCCAAGACTCCCCTGGGGATTCAATTCAACCTGGTGGATTCAGTACAGGCAGGTCCAGTCCCCTCACTCCAGGCTGAGCAAAGTATCCCTGTGTAAGCCCAAGGTTCCAAACATGCACTAAGGATAGGTCCAGGTCCCACTGCCTGGGTGCCTCCCAAACAGTTCAAGCTATTTAATTGTCTCACTTATCTGGAGGGCCTGATCCAGTTAGGGGCTCCACAGCTTTTGGTTCATAATTCATGTGTTTCCATTTGTTTGGCTATTTGTCCCTGTGCTTTTCCAACCTTGGTCTCAACAATTCACACTCTTACAGTCCCTCCTCTTTCTCGACAATTGGACTCCTGGAGCTCCACCTGGGGCCTGGCCGAGGATTTCAGCATCCACCTCCATCAATTATTGGATGAGAGTTCCAGCACGACTGTTAGGGTGTTTGGCCATCTGATCACCTCAAATGGCTGAAAGACATTTAAGGAATTGCTCAACATCCCTAATTATCTGGGAAATGCTAATCAAAACGACTCTGAGATACCACCTTACACCTGTCAGAATCGCTAAGATCAAAAGCACAGAAGACAGCTTATGCTGGAGAGGATGTGGAGCAAGGGGAACTCTCCTCCACTGCTGGTGGGAATGCAAGCTTGTACAGCCACTTTGGAAATCAATATGGCGCTTCCTTAGAAAATTGGGAATCCATCTCCCCCAAGACCCATCTGTAGCAGTCTTGGGCATGTACCCAAGGAATGATCAATAATACCACAAGGGCATTTGCTCAGCTGTGTGCATACCAGCATTGTTTGTAATAGCCAGATCCTGGAAACAACCTAGATGCCCTTCAACTGAAGAATGGATAAAGAAAATATGGTACATATACACAATGGAGTACTACTCAGCAGAGAAAAACAATGACATCATGAGGTTTGCAGGCAAATGGATGAATCTAGAAAAAATCATCCTGAGTGAGGTAACCCAGACTCAGAAAGACAAACATGGTATGTACTCACTCATAGGAGGATACTAGATATATTTTTTAATGAATGAGTGAAGGAATAAAATCTAAGCACTAGGGTAAAGGGTAACAATTGAACTGTCACTTGTACCTGCTGGGAGAGGGAAAATAAATTTTCTTCAATTGGTTGACACTGGATATTGACCATACCAGGACACGCCTTATGTTTAAGAGTAGTTGACCAACATCCAATGGACTACATAATTTTTTGTGTGTGATTTTATTTGGTTGTAGTTTGATGTTTTATTGTTTTGTTTTGTTTTTTTTTTCCTTTTTGGACATGGTTTTATTCTGTTTTCTTTGTTTTAAAGTGTTTTTTGTTGTATTGAGTTTTTTGTCTATTTTTTGAGAAAGAACTTAAAGTTAGATGGGTAGGAAGGAGATGAAGATCTAAAAGGTCTTGGGACAAGGGAAGAATGTGGTCAAAATATATTTAAATTTTAATATTAATTTAGATAACAAAAATATAATAAAAAGGAAAATTGTAAAAAAACTAATTAAAATATTTCCATTGAGATAAAATTTGAATTCCTTATTACAATAAAAGACACACAAACATATGCGTTTGTTTTTCTTGCTTTCACTTGCTTCCTGACGTTACTATTTGTTCTAGCACTTTCTCTCTGCACCTGTGCACATACGTAGTACTAAGTAGACTCAGTGGTTAAGTTGAGAAGGAAGAGAGGTGGGAAGGAGAAGAAGAGGAATGGGAAGGGCTGGGGGATAGGAATAGACTTGATCAAAACACATTGCATGCATGTGTAAAGCTCCCAAGCAGTAAAATAACCACTAAAATGTTAATTGATTTTTATAAAGGCTATGAATAAAGACCAATTTTCAGGGTTGGGGATTTAGCTCAGTGGTAGAGCATTTGCCTAGCAAGTACAAGGCCCAGGGTTTGATCCTCAGCTCCAAAAAAAAAAAAAAAAAGACCAATTTTCATTCTCTTACATGTAAATATTCAGTTTTCACAGTAAAAAATAAATGTACATTTATTCATTTTTCTCTCCTCTCTCTCTCTCTCTCTCTCTCTCTCTCTCTCTCTCTCTCTCTCTCTCAAGAATAACATTTGTGATAGTCTTTTCTACTTCTACCATGTGGGTTCCAGGGACAGAACTCAGGTTCACCATGCTTGGTAGTAAGCATTCTTACCTACTAAGCCTTCTAACAGACTCCTTAATATTTATAACAAAATTTTGGTGTTGTTCTTTATTTTTAATATTATATTTTTCTTTATTTTGTATTTGAAACAATTTTAAAATTTAAAAGCATTTTGATCATATTCTTCCCCTTCCCCTAAGTTCTTCTGAATCTTCTCCTTCTCATCACCCACCCAACTTTAAGTTCTTTCTCAAAACAAACAATCAAACAAAAAACCCCAAAATATAATGACAGAACACTCCAAAACAAAGAAAACAAAATAAAACCACACCAAACTTCCCCAAAGCCCCCACACTGTCACACAAAAGACTGTGGAGTCCATTAAATGTTCGTCAACTACTCCTGAACAGGAGGCCTGCCCTGGTGTGGTTGACATACCTAGTATCATGCTATTGAAGAAAACTAATTTCTTCTCCCAGAAGGTATAAGTGACAGTTCAGTTGTTAGCTTTTACCCTGGGGGCTAGGTTTAGTCTTCATTAAAAATAAAATAAAATATAATATAATAAAATTAAGCAAAAGCTTGAAATCACCAAATAATGGGGAGAGAGAGTCCAAACTGGCCACCTCATGTCACCAAATAAAGCTTCCAGTACTAGAATTGTATTATATCTAATTGAGTTGTTGGCTCAAAGGGAGCCACTGAATCACCAAACAACCCATGCTGTTGCCAAGACAATAGGTTGCTCTCCACAAACTGACAGGCCCCATTGCTGAAGACAACACCCACACAACTCATTGATTATAAAGATGAAGTTAAACCAATGCCTACATACAGCTTTGAAATCTACTTTCCATCACATTTGGCACAAGAATGTATTCTGCATGTTGTCAAAAGAGAAATATGTGTGAACTCTCCAGTTTATTTATGTAGGTACTTAAAGCTATGAATGTTCCTCTTAGCATCACTTTCATTGTGTTTCATAAGTTTGGGTATGTTGTGCATTCGTTTTAATTTAATGCTCTACTAATAATTTAACAGTACACTGGAAAGCTCTAGAACAAAAAGAATCAAGCTCACTCAAAAGGGGTAGATGGCAGGAAAAAATCAAACTCAGGACTGAAATCAATAAAATGGAAACAAAGAGAACAATATGAAAAACATGAATTAAACAAAGAGTTGGTTCTTTGAGGAAATCAACAAGAGAAACAAAATCTTAATCAACCTACATTAAAAGACACAGAGGGACTAGCCAAATTAACATAATCATAAATAAAAGGAGGGGGACATTACAACAGACACCAAAGAGATATAAAGAAACATTAGGTCATAATTCAAAAATCTGTATACCAACAAATTGGAAAATCTAAAAGAAATGCATAATTTTTTTCCATATATACCACTTACCAAAGTTAAACCAAATCAGATAAACAGTTTAAACAACCTCTAACCCCAAAGAAAATAGAAGTAGTCATTAAAAGTTTCCCAACCAAAAAAAGCCCATGGCCTGATGATTTCAGCACAAAATTCTACCAGACTTTTAAAGAAAAGCTAAAACCATTAATCCTCAAATTATTCCACAAAACAGAAACAGAAGGAACATTTCCAAATACATTTTTAAGGGCCATAGTCACTCTGATACCCAAACCACACAAAGATTCAACAAAAAAAGAAAATTGCAGACCAAATTTCTCTCATAAACATTAATGCCAAAATACTCAATAAAGTACTTGCAAACCAAATCCAAGAACACATTAAAAAGATCATCCAACATGATCAAGTAGGTTTCATTCCAGAGATGCAGGGATGATTCAGTGTATGAAAATCTGTCAATGTAATCAACCATATAAACAAACTGAAAGAGAAAAACTACATGATCATCTCATAAGATGCTGAAAAACCTTTGACAAAATCCAACACTCACAATACCACAAGGTCTTGGAGCAATCAGGAATGGAAGGGACATACCTAAAAACAATAAAAGAAATATACAGCAAGCCTGTAGACAACAGTAAATTAAACTGACAGGAAATTAAAGCATTTCCACTAAAATAAGGAACAAGACTAAGCTACCCACTCTCTCCATATTGACTTAATGGAGCAATAAGTTGACTTAAGGAGATCAAGAGGATACAAATTTAATGTAGTAATGGAAGTTCTAGCTGGAGCAATAAGGTAACTCAAGGAGATCAAGGGGATACAAATTAGAAAGGAAGAAGTCCAAGTATCACTATTTGCAGTTGATATCATGATAAGTATAATTTAGCAATCCCAAAAAGAATTTACTAGGAAATTCCTATGGCTGATAAACACCTTTTGCAAAGTGACTGGATACAAGATTCACTCAAAAGTACCAGTAACCCTCCTATATACAAATGACAAACAAACTGGGTAGAAATCAGGGAAACAACACCCTTCACAATAGCCACAAATAACATAAAATACCTTGGAATAACTCTAACCTTGCAAGTGAAAGAATTGTATAACAAAAACTTCAAGTCTTTTAAGAAAGAAATTGAAGAAGATATCAGAAGATGGAAAAATCTTCCATTTGCTCATGGATTGGTAGAATGAAAATAGTACAAATAGACATCTTATCAAAAGCAATCTACAGATCTGACACGATTGCCATCAAAATCCCAACACAGTTATTTACACAACTTGAAAGGACAAAACTCAAATTTGTATGGAAAAATAAACAAGCAAACAAAAAAAGAGAATGTCTAAAACAATCCTCTACAATAAAAGAACATCCACAGGTATCACCATCCCTAATTTTAAGCTTTACTATGGCTCTATAGTAGTGGCACAAAACTTTAATCCCAACACTCTAGTGGCAGAGGCAGGTGAGTCTCTGTGAATTCCAGGCCAGCCTAGCCTACAAAGTGAGTTCTAGCCAGGGCTACACAGACAGACAGTATCTTGAAGTAAAAAAAAAAAAAGAAAAAAAGAAAAACAGACAGACAAACAGACAAACAAACAAAAAAAATCTACATGGTATCGGCATAAAAACTGACAGGTAATCAGTGCAATCAAATTGAAGACTGAGACATAAATTCATATACTGATTTTCTATAAGAAGCCAGAAATACACAATGGAAAAATACATGTCTTCAATAAATGGTACTGGTCTCACTAGATGTCTTCATGTAGAAGAATGCAAATAGATCAGTATCTTTTACCGTGTACAAAACTCGAGTCTAAGGGTATCAAAGACTTCAACATAAAACCAGATACCATGAACCTAGTAGAAGAGCAAGTGGGGAACAACCTTGAATGCATTGGTACAAGAAATAACTTTCTGAACAGAACACCATTAGTGCAGACACTAAGACCAACAATCAATAAATAAGACCTCATGAAACTTAGAAGCTTCTGTAAGGCAAAGGACATCATCAATAGGACAAAATAGCAACCTACAGAATGGGAAAAGATTTTTATCAACTCTTCATCCCACAGAGGGCTAATTTCCAAAATATATTTTAAAAATTAAAATAATTTAATTATTTATTAATTATTAATTAATAATTCCAATTTAAAAATTGATTACAGATCTAAACAGAGAGTTCCCCACAGAGAAATCTCAGATAGCTGAGAAAAACTTAAAGAAATGTTCAATATTATTAGCCATCAGGGAAATTCAAACCAAACCGAGATTCCATCTTACACCTGTCTAAATGGCCAAGAACAAAAACACACGTGACAGCTCATGTTGGTGGTATAGCAAGGTGGAATTGCAAATTTGTAAACCACTGTAGAAGTTAATATGGAGGTTCCTCAGAAAATTGGGAATCCATCTGCCTCAAGAACCAGCTATACCACACTTAAGCATTGGGGTGCTCTATCCTATCACAGGACACTTGCTCCATGATGTTCATGGCTTCTTTATTCATAATAGCCAAAAACTGGAAACAACCTAGATGTCCCTCAACAGTGAGTGGATAAAGAAAATGTGCTAATTTACACAAATGAGTATTACTCAGCTGTTAAAAACAATGACAGCATGAAATTTGCAGGCAAATAGATGGAACTCGGGGAAAAAAAAATCATCCAGAGTGAGGTAACCCAGACCTATAAAGACAAACATGGTGTGTACTCATTTATAAGTAGATAATTGTTAAATAATAGGTAATCATGCTACAGTCCACAGACCCAGAGAAGCTAAGTAACAAGAAAGGCTTAAGGGAGGAACACAAGGATCTCCCTGGCAATGGGAAATAGAACAGATGTTGTGAGTGGACTTGGGGTGGGTGAGGAGATAACAGGAGGGTCCAGGGGTAGAGGAATGGAGGAAGAGGGCACCAAGAGAGATGACTGGAAGGAGGGGCATATTTGGGGGATGATTGTAGAAACCTAGTGCAATAGAAACTCTCTGGAATCTATAAGAATCACCTTACTGAAGTCTCCTAGTAATGGGGACACAGAGTCAGATTTATCTATCTTCTATAACTAGACAAGGCTCCCAGAAGAGACTGCACATCACCCAGCCACAAACCCCTCTACCTACAATATGTTCTGCCTGCCAGATAGATATGCTAGGGTAAAGATGGTACAGAACTTATGGGAGTAGCAAACCAATGACTGGTCCAACTTGAGGCCCACACCATGACATGGAGACTATGCCTGACACTGCATGGATGGCCAGGAACCAGAGGATGGGAATCCCAGAGACCTAGGATAGAACAAAAAGGACTGGCAAAAAAAGAGTCAATGAAATGATTACTAATGTGATTCTGCTATGCTCATAAATCAGTGCCTAGCCCAATTGTTATCAGAGAGGCATCATCCAGCAACTGATTGGAGCAGATGCAGAGACCCACAGCCAGACAATAAGTGATCAGAGGTACCCCACAGAAGAAGAGGAAGAGGGATTCTAAGAACCAGAAGAGTTGAGGACACCAAAAGAACACAGCCCACAGCATCAACTAAGCAGGGACTATAGGGGTTCATAGGGACTGATTTGACAAGCATGAGCCTTGTATGGGTCTGAGCTAGGTTCTCTACTTATACATTATGGTTGTATAGTTTGATGTTCTTGTAGGAATCCTAACAGTTGGAGTGGGGAGTATCTTTGATGCTTTTGCCTGAGTTTGGGACCCTTTTCCTCCTATTGGGTCGCCTCATCCAATCTTGATATGAGGGTTTATGCCTAGTCTTATTGTAATTAATTTTTTATGCTGTTTTCAGTTGATATACTTGGGAAGACTGATCTTTTTGAAGGGAAATGGAGGAGTGGGTCTTGGGGAGAGGGGAGGATATAGGGGACTGAGAGGTGGAAGGTTAGGAGGAATAGAGGTAAAGGAAACTTGGGTCTGAATGTAACATATGTAATGAATTTTTAAAAAGAAAGAAAAGTAAAAGGAGAAATATAAATATCAAACCAGCCACAAATACTCTATCTGTCATGGTGCAGTGTCTGCAAGATGTGCTAGGACAATGGTGGCACAAAGCTGTGGGAGTAACCAACTAATAACTGTTTGACTTAGGGCCCACTCCATGAGAACGAATACATAGCTGACACTGCTTGATTGACCAAGAACCTGAGACTAGATGTCCCAGAGGTCTAGGGTAAACCAAACAATACTGGTCTAAAAAAGGGGGGGGGGAGTAGTGTTGTGTGATATTTTGTTCATGTTTTGACAAATAAAGTTTGCCTGGAGAACAGAAAGCAGAGCTAACCACTAGTTAACCATAGAGACTCTGTGGTGGTGGCTCATGCCTTTAATCCTAGCACTTGAGAGGTAGAGAGAGGAAATGATAAGGCAGGGTGGAGACAGGATCTCTGTAGGAGGATCCAGAGAGGTAAGAAGTCACTGGTGGCTTCTCCTCTGCTTCTCTGATCTTTCAGGTTATTACCCCGATATTTGACTCTTGGTTTTTATTGATAAGACTAATTAGATTCATGCTTCAGAGTAGTGATAAGATGACTTCTAATGATATTCTGTTCAGCCATCATCAGAGAAGTTTCCTCCTGCAGCAGATGGGAACAAATACAGAGCCCCACAGCCAGATGTTATACACAGAGAGTGAGAGACCTTGGAACACTCAGCCCCAGGGAACCCCTTGAAGAGGAGATGGAAAACTGTAAGAGCCAGAGAAAGTGAAAGACACCAACAAAGTAATGTCCTCTAAATCAACTTGAGCAAAGCTCATATGAACTCACAAAGACTGAAGCAGCCTGTACAGGTCTACACCATGTCTTCTGCACATATATGATGGCTTCCAGTTTAGTGTTTTTATGGGATTCCTTAGTGTTCTAGCTAGTGGGTAACTGATTCTTGTGCCTTATCTCTGCCTCCTTTCCTTCTGTTAATTTGTCTTGTCCAAGATTGTGTTTTAATTACATTTCCTCTTTCCTGTTCCTCTCTCTAAGCCTTCCATATTCCCCTTTCCACTCTCCTTTAAATTTATGGCCTCTTTTTTTTTTCAAAATTATCATTACATGCATATATGTATTCACATATACATATATCCCCAAATATAACTTGTGAGTCTCTATAACAGAATAATATTAAGTTTTTAATCTACAAGTTAACCCAAATGTAATAGATGTTGCATATATTATAGTTCAAACTGCTTAGATCAACTTGGAACCAATGCTTAGTACTGTTCCCTAGAGGGGAGAAAGGCACTTAAACAAATGTAAGCAAGAGAATGCATTATATGGCTTAATCCCTTGGAGCCAGAAACTAATACAAGACGACTGAGGATGGGGAGCCTTTAAAATATATTAAGATGCATAATGAGTTTTCAGGAAGAAAAGAGAAGAACCTGCTCAGAATGTTCAACAGAGTTTGCTTGCTGATGCTGCTCCAGAATAGCACTCGAAGGTGATGCAGAAACCATAGCAACCAACAAGGCACCTGCCACTCAGCCATGCTAATTTCTCCTTTATTAAATTCAGTGGCAAGGAGATGAACAAAGAGAATTAACTCATTTAGCCTAGAATATGCAACATGGATGCCCATCTACAAATCTGAACTATGTTTTGTAGAAGCTATTACATGGCTTACTTTATAATTTTTAAAAATATTTTGATATAAATATATATCATTTATTTATATGGGGGAGCCAACTGATGTTTCTATTCATGTGTGCATTATATTCTGCCAAAAACATTTAAAAAAATATATAGTCCCTCAACTGTTTATCATTTATTCATACTGTAAACATTAAAACTCTCTTTTCTAGCTCTTTTGAAATGGACACTGTGCAATTTTTATGTACAGTCACCTATCCATGCAAAGAGACTATTTCTTACTTCTATTTATCTGTAGTTAGTACTCATTGGCCAGCCCTCCCCATGCCCTCCCCACACCCTCCCCACGCCCTCCCTATGCCCTCCCCACGCCCTCCCCATGCCCTCCCCACACCCTCCCCACAGCCTCTCCACGCCCTCCCCACACCCTCCCCACGCCCTCCCCACACCCTCCCCACGCCCTCCCATGCCTCTCCACACCCTCCCCACAGCCTCCCCACGCCCTCCCCACGCCCTCCCCACGCCCTCCCCACGCCCTCCCCACACCCTCCCCACAGCCTCTCCATGCTCTCCCCACGCCCTCCCCACGCCCTCCCCACGCCCTCCCCATGCCCTCCCCACACCCTCCCCACAGCCTCTCCATGCTCTCCCCACGCCCTCCCCACGCCCTCCCCACGCCCTCCCCACGCCCTCCATTTGTCCTTGTCTCTGCTGACCAAGGTTCTTTCTCTAGCACTCACAAGATCAGCACTTTCAGATCCCTCAGGAAACTGTCACAGCACTGGTCTTTCTGCGTCTGGATCATTTCATGTAGTGTAGGGTTATTTAGCTACATCTGTGTTGTCACAAATGACAGAAAATCACTGTTTTGTGGACAAAGAGTGTTGTCTTATTCATAGTGCCACATTTTCTTCATCACTTCACTAAGTAAAGGGATCCCTGTTGGTTTCATTTCTAAGTCATTATGACTCCAACAATCCTGGGAATTCAGACATCTCTTCTACACACTGACCCTTACCTTTAGATGAGTGACCATTAATAGAAGCATTGAAAAATTTTGGGTAGTTTTATTATATATAAATATATATATACACACACATACACACACAGTCATTTTTCCTGTAGTGAGGTGATATCTCATTCTGGGTTTGATCTTCCTTTCCCTTGGGACTATGATGTTTGCGTGAGTAAGGTTGTTTTGTTTGTCTGCTTGTTTGTTTGCATGTACTTATTGAGTAACTGTAAATCTTCCTTTGAGAAATATCCTATTTATTTAAAATACTCATTTTACTGGTTTTTAGCATTTGCTGTTGATTTACTGAAATCCCTTAGATATTTTAGGTGGTAATTCCTTGTCAGATGTACAGGTTTTTCTACTTTAAAATTTTTATTTAATTATTTTAAATTGATAATAAATGCCTCTTCCGTATAATACATCCTGAGCACAGATTCCCCTCCCTCCACTCCTCCTAGCTGCTCTCCCTACCTCACCCCTCCCCCAGATCCATACCTACTCCCTCTGTTTCTCTTCAGAAAAGAGCAGGCCTCCAAAAGACAACAACCAAACACTGCAAAACATGATACATAAGAAAAGGCAAAAGGCCTCATATTGATGCTGGATAGGGCAACCCAATACAAGGAAAAGAGTCCCAAGAGCAGACAAAAGAGTAAGAGACACACCTGTTCCCACTGTTAGGAGTCACACAAAAACACCAAGCCATAACATATAAGCAGAGGACCTGGCACCAACTCTTGCAGTCTGTGAGTCCATGAGAGCCCTGCTTAGTTGACTCAATAGGCCATGTTCTGGTGTTCTGCATCATCTATGACTCCTATAATCTTTCTTTCACCTCTTCTGATGGATTCCTCAAGTTCTGAGGGGAAGGACCATATTGGAGACCTCCACTTTAGACACTCTTTCTATGCACAATGTCTGTCTGTGGGTCTCTGCACCTGCTCCCATCTACTGTTGGAGGAAGCTTCTCTGATGATGACCAGACAAGGCATTGGTCTATGAATATTGCAGAATATCACTAAAGTCATTTCATTGATTTTTCTTCCAGTCATGTTTGGCTCTTCTCTAGGTCACTGGGCTATCCAGTCTCAGGTTCCTGGCCATCCAGACAGTGTTGAGCATTGGCTCCCTCCTGTGGCATGGGTCTCAATTTAAATTAGACATTGGTTGGTCATTTCCACAATTTCTATGACACCCTTACCCAAGCAGATCTTGCATGCTAGACAAATTGTAGGTGGAGTGTTTTGTGGCTGGGTTGGTATCCAGGTTTCTCTTTCCATATCCCACAGAATACCTTCCTGTGCCAAAAAACCTAGAACACAGGAATGAAGGCTCCACGCAGAAACTTGCTCAACCACTCTACATTCAATGAGCTGTATGCATGGTGTCCTTGGCACTGTGTGGCCAACTGTCAGTTTTTTTGAGAGAAACCCTCTATCCTAGAATTAGCCTGGGTTACTTAGGACTCTACACTGAATCCTCTCAGTCAACAACTCAACCAAATGCAAGCCAGTCCCATCACTGGAAACCTTGCCTATCTACAAATAATGGCCAGGACTCCTGCATTACTAGGAGTCCTCATTAGAATCACCTTCATAGATTCCAGGGAGTTTCCACTGTGCTAGGTTTCCATGCTGCCCACCTCCAAGAGACCCTAATTCCAGATAGTTCTACCCCCACTCTCTCTCTTCCTTGTGTTCCCTCCACTTGATTATTCCTGCTTCCATTCCTACCTGCCCCCAGTCCACCTAAAAAATATACTCTATTTCTCCCTTCCAGGGCCCTCTTCTTTACCTGATCTCTCTAGGTCTATGGATTATAGTCTGATTATAAATTTTTAAATAGCTAATATCCACTTATAAGTGAATATATACCATATTTGTCTTTCTGGGTCTGAGTTGCCTCACTCAAGATGATTTTTTTTTCTAATTTCTTCCATTTAATTTCAAATTTCATGACGTCATTTTTTAAAAGCTGAGTAATACTCCAGTGTGTAAATGTAGGACATTTTCTTTATCCATTCTTCAGTTGAGGGACATCTAGATTGTTTAGAGTTTTGTGCTATTGTGAATAAAGTTACTATGAACATAGTTGGTCAAGTGTCCTTGTGGTAGGATGGAGTGTCCTTTAGGTATATGCCCTAGAGTGGTATAGCTGGATCTTGAGGTAGCTGGATTCCAAATTTTCTGAGGAAACAGCATGTTGATTTCCATAGTAGCTGTACAGGTTTACATTCTCACCAGGAATGGAGGAGTGTTCCTCTTGTTCCATACCCTCA
This sequence comes from Onychomys torridus, assembly GCF_903995425.1. Classification (NCBI taxonomy): domain Eukaryota; kingdom Metazoa; phylum Chordata; class Mammalia; order Rodentia; family Cricetidae; genus Onychomys; species Onychomys torridus. Next base: position 9,194,931 of record NC_050447.1, read on the forward strand.
GCAGCATGAGCTGTCATTTGTGCTACTGATTTTAGCTATTAGGAATAAGATGAAATCTCAAAGTTGTTTTAATTTGCATTTTCCTGGTAGCTAAGGATGTTGAACATTTCTTTAAGTGTTTCTCAGCCATTTAAGATTATTTTGTTAGAAAAATCTGTCTAGATCTATATTCCATTTTAAAATTGTATTATTTGACTATATTTTGGATATTAGTCTTCTATCATATGTGGATTTGGTAAAAATCTTTTCCCACTCTCTAGGCTGCTGTTTTGTTCTATGGACCATGTCCTTTGCCTTACAGAAGCTTTTCTGTTTTGTGAGGTCCCATTTATTATTGTTGATCTTAGTGCCTGTGTTAATGGTTTTCTGTTCAGAATGTTATCTCCTGTGCCAATGCATGCCACAATGTCCCACCATGATGAGGGTGGACTGAAACTATGCTGTACCAAAGGCCAAACTAACCTGAAGAAGGCCAGCTCCCAACTTGGACAGAGACTCCTTAGGCCATTCTAGCTGCCAGATATTCAAGACATAAAGACTAAAAAAACCAAGAGGAAAAAGAAAAACATCTGTCCAACAAAGACAATCTCAGAAATAAGGGCGTAGACATAATAATTATCTCAAACCTAGATGCATAATTCCAATGAAAAAATACAATCAGCAACAGCCAAGACAACATGGCACCACCAGAGCTCAGCTATCCTATGACAAGACATGAATATTCCAAAGCATCTGAAGCACAAGAAAACAACCTTAAAAACAACTTTGTAAGAATGATAGAGGCCCTTAAAGAAATCGAGAAGAAGACTAACAAAACATTGGAAAAATAAATAAATCCCTTAGAGAATGCCAAGAAAGCAAAGCAAAAACAAACAGGTGAAGGACAATGTTCATGAAAATTGAAATAGAGAAAAATTAAGAAAATGTATACTGGAGGAATTCAGGAAATGAAAAATCTGGGTAAGTGAACTGAAACTATTTGATTATAAGAGATAAAAGAAAGAGTCTTAGGCATTGAAGATGCAATAGAAGAAAATAGATTAATCAGTCAAAGAAAATGATAAATCTAAAAAACTCCAAATGAGAAACACCCAGGAAATCTGGGAAACCATGAAGAGGAGTAGATGGCAGGAAATAATCAAGCCCATAGAAGAAATCAGTAAATAGCAACAAAGAGAACAATACAAAGAATCAATGAAACAAAAAGTTAGTTCTTTGAGAAACTCAAGATAGACAAACTATTATCCAAACTAACTAAAAGGCAGAGAGGTAATATCTAAATTAACAAAACCAGAAAGGAAAGGGGGCCATCATAACAGACAGCAAGGAAAGCCAAAGCATCATTAGATCATACTTCAAAAACCTATACCACACTAAATTGGAAAATGTAAATGAAATGGACAATTTTCTCAATAGATATCACTTACCAAAGTTAAACTGAGATCAGATAAACAGTTTAAGTAGATCTATCACCCCAACGGAAACAGAGCAGTTGTTATTGTCTCCTAATCAAAACAGCCCAGGGCCAGATGGTTTTAGCACAGAATTCTACCAGACTTTCAAAGAGCTAAAGCCATTACTCCTCAAATTATTCCACAAAATAGGAATAGAAGGAATATGACCAAATTCATTTTATAAGGCTACAGTCACCCTAATGACCAAACCACACAAGGATTCAACAAAGAAAGAGAATTAAGAGAATTAAAGATCAATTTCCCTTATGAACATAGATGCAAAAATACTCAATAAAATACTTGTAAACTGAATCCAAGAATACATAAAAAAGATCATCCACCATGATCAAGTGGGCTTCATCCAAGAGATGCAGGAATGGTTCAACATACAAAATATGTCAATGTAATCCATCATATAAACAAACTGAAAGAAAAAAAAAACATGATCATCTCATTAGATACTAAAAAAGCCTTTGATAAAATCTAACACCCCTTCATGATAAAAAGTCTTGGAGAGATCAAGGATACAAGGGACATAACTAAACATAATAAAAACAATATACAGCAAACCAATAGCAAACATCATATTAGTTAGAGAGAAACTTAAAGCATTTCCACTAAAATAAGGAACACGACAAGAATGTCTAATCTCTACATATCTATTCAATACAGTACTTGAAGTTTTAGCTACAGCAATAAAAAAAAACTCAAGGATATCAAGAGGATACAAACTGGAAAGGAAGAAATCAAAGTATTGCTATGCTATTTGCAGATGATATGATAGTAGACATAAGCAACCTGAAAAATTCTACTAGGGAACTCCTATAGCTGGTAAAACACCTTCAGCAAAGTGGCTGGATACAAAAATAACTAAAAACAATCAGTAGCCCTCCTTAATGCAAATGCTAAATGGGCTGAGAAAGAAATCAGGGAAACAACATCCTATATGTATCACAATAGCTACAAATAATATACTATATCTAAGGTAACTCTAACCAAGCAAGTGGAAGACTTGTATGATGGGAACTTCAAGTCTTTGTAGAAAGAATTTGGAGAAGATAACAGAAAATGGAAAAGTCTCCCATGCTCACTGATCAGTAGGATTAACACAGCAAGAATGGCTATTTTACCAAAAGAAATCTATGGATTCAACACAATCTGCATTAAAATTCCAAAACAATTCTTTACAGACCTTGAAAAGACAATATTTGACTTCATATGGAAAAAAAAAAACACCCAGGATAGCTAAAACAATCAGGTACAATAAAAAACTTATAGGGTTATCACCATCCCTAATATCAAGCTGTACTACAGAATAATAATAGTAAAAACTGCATGTTCATGGTGTAAAAACAGACAAGTTGATCAATGTAACCAAATCTAAGACCAGATGTAAATTCACACACCTATGGAAACCTGATTTTGAGAAAGAAGCCAGAACAATACAGCAGAAAAAAAAAAAAAAAAAGCATCTTCAACGAATTGTGCTGGTCTAACTGAATGAGGCATGTCAAAGAATGCAACTAGATCCATATCTACCACCCTGCACAAAACCCAAGTGCAAGTGGATCAAAGACCTCAACATAAAACCAGATACACTGAATCTGATAGAAAAGAAAGTAGGTCATAACCTTGAAAAAATTGGCACAGAAAACAACTGCCTGCCCAGGACATCAATAGTGCAGTCATTAAGATCAGCATTTAATAAATGCCACCTTATGAAATTGAGAAGCTTCTGTAAGGCAAAAGACACCTTCAAAAGGACAAAATGGCAGCCTACAGAATGGAAAAAGATCTTCATCAACCCCACATCCAACAGAGAGTGAATATCCAAAATATATAAAGAACTCAGGAAACTAGACATAAAAAAATCCACAAATAATCCAGTTTATAAATGTGTACAGTTTTAAACAGAGAATTCTCAACAGATGAATCTCAAATGGCTGAGAAACACTTAAAGAAATGTTTAATATCCTTAGCCAACAGGGAAATGTAAATCAAAAGGACCCTGAGATTCCATTTTACAACTGTCATGAAGGCTAAGAGCAAAAACATAAGCTCATGCTGGAAATGATGTGTGGCAAGGGGAAGACTCCTCCATTGCTTGTGGGAGTGCAAACTTGTACAGCCACTTTGGAAATTAATATGGAGGTTTCTCAGAAAATTGGGTCTCAATTTACCTCAAGATGCAGCTATACCACTCCTAAGAATATACACAAAAGATGCTCTACCATACCACAAGGACACTTGCTCAACTATATTCATGTCAGCTTTATTTGTAATAGCCAGAAACTGGAAACAACCTAGATGTCCCTCAACTAAAGAATGAATAAGGAAAATGTGGTATACTACACAATGGAATATAGCTCAGCTGTTTAAAAGGATGGCATCATGAAATGTGCTGGCAAATGGATGGAACTAAAAAAGATCATCCCAAATGAGGTAACCCAGACACAGAAAAATACATATAGTATGTATTCACTTATAGGTGGATACTAGCCATAAAGTAAAGGAGAACCATGTTCCAATCTACAGAATCAAGAGTCTAAGTTAGCAAGGAGGGCTCAAGGGGGGGACACATGAATCTCACTGTGAAGGGAAATAGAATAGACATTGCTGATGATGGGGGAGGAGACCGGGTGGGAGGGATTGGGATGAGAACAGAAGGGATCAGGTGTAGGGAGGATGGAGTGAAAGAGTACTGGGAGGTTCTAGGGTCACCTCTAGGACAAGCTAGAAACTTAGTGCAATGGAAACTCCCCAAAATCTATGAGGGTGACCCTAGCTAAGACACCTAGCAAGAAGGGCTACACAGCCTGAACTGGCCATCTCCTGTAACCCTGCAAGACTTCCAGTGAAGGCATTGAGACACCAACCCAGCCAAAACACCATTCATCTTACAATTTGTCCAGCCTAAAAGATGTGCTGAGGTAAAGATGGTACAGAAATTGTAGGAATGACTAACCAATGATTGGTCCCATATCATGAAAAAGAACTCAACCCTGAGGGCCAGGACCCAGAGGTGGATACCCCAGAGATCTAGAATAGAACCAAACATGACTAGAAAAAAAAAGTCAGTGAAATGATTCCTACTGATGTTCTGCTACACTCATAGATTGGTGCCTAGCCCAATTGTCATCAGAGAGGCTTCACCCGGCAACTGATGGAAACACATGCAGACTCACAGCCAAACATTAGGCTGAGCTCAGGGAATCCTGTGGAAGAGGGAGAGAAAGGATTATAGGAGCCAGTGGTGTCAAGGGCACCACAAGAAAACCACAGAATCAACTAACCTAAGCTCGTAGGGCTCACAGAGAATGAACAGATAACCAAGGAGCCTGCATGAGACTGATCTAGGCCCTCTGCATATACGTTATAGTTTTATAACTTGGTCTTTGTGTAAGAATCCTAACAATGGAGGCAGGTTGTCTCTGACTGTATTGCCTGCTTTTGGGACCCACTCCTCCTACAGCCTTAATTGAAAAGGAGGTGCCTAGTCTCACTGCAACTTGTTATACCATTGCTGGCTGATATCCACAGGAGACCTGCCTTTTCTGAGCAAAACCAGGAGGAGGAGGAGGAGGAGGAGGAGGAGGAGGAGGAGGAGGAGGAGGAGGAGGAGATGTGGAGGAGAGCAGAGAAGAAAGTCTGGCAGGAGGGGAGGGAGTGGAAATGTTGGTTGAACTGCAAAAGCAAAAAAAAATTTAAAAATTAAAAAACCAACAAACTGAACAAGGAAACAAAGGACCGCTATTCAACCCATATAGGGTGCCAATGATGGGCGAGAGAAATGACGCTGTCAAAGTGAAACTTGGTCATTGAATGAGTGTGGTGACTTACAGGAGTATGAATGGGGGAAACTTGGTCATTGAATGAGTGTGGTGACTTACAGGAGTATGAATGGGGGATACTTGGTCATTGAATGAGTGTAGGGGGGTTACTTACAGGAGTATGAATGGGGGAAACTTGGTCATTGAATGAGTGTGGTGGGGTGACTTGTAGGAGTATGAATGGGGGATACTTGGTCATTGAATGAGTTTGGTGGGTTTACTTATAGCAGTATGAATGGGGGATACTCGTGGGAACATAGAGGATTCAATGGCCCATGTTTTGCAACTGAAACCCCAGACTATTTTGCACAACTTGAATGTCTACACAAGTATGAGAATTTCTCCTTTCCCAGCAGTCCTTACTGCTAATTTAAGTTTTGAGGACTTCCTGAGACTTGTGGTTTATGTTCTTCCTGTATCTTAAAAAGCCTTCCTCTAGGATAGAAATTAGTGTTTTGAGGATATTGCTACACAGTATTTGGAGATTACTTTAGAATAAATTTCTAAATTGATTAGATTCAGTTCAACAAGCATCCATTGAGCATACACTATATACTGGGCACTATGCTAGTAGTTTGGGATCAAGAGCAAGCAAAACAAACTTATCATCTAGAATACTTTTACAGTATTATAGGCAAGGCAACTAAAGTTTTGATACCATGAAGGCATCCGATTAAATAGGAAACACATTTTGTTGTTACTGAATAGGAAGAAGGAAATAAAGGAAAAGCTTCTTGAAAGATATTGAAGGTGCATCCTAAAGGATCTATAGAAATCAATTGTAGGAGTTGACATAATGTTCTCACTCCAAGCTTTGCCATATCATATGGTGATAAACTCAATACTGTCTATTAGTGGATGCAAATATGTGCTTATACATATACAAGGTATATCTATATCTCTACCTATGTATCTATATATCTCTATCCATATCTATCTGTCTATCATCTATCTATTTATCATCTACCTAGCTGTCTATTGGTCTATCTATCTATCTACCTACCTATCTTACAAAAAAATGTTTAGGGAAAGGAATCTGGTTTAATCAAGAACCTGTGATGGTATCAGCTAGGCGGCTCAGTAAGTAAAGGCACTTGACACCAAGAAAAGATCTGAGTTCATTGTACATGGTGGAAGAAAAGACCTGCCTCTGGTAAGTTGTCTTAAGCCTTCCACATTCATGCCATATCATGCTTTCTGCCTCAACAAATAATTAGATGGTAAAAAGGAAACCTGAGATTAACTTAAAGTAACCCTAACTTCAAAAACAACATGGTGACCTAACAAGCAGAATAATCTTTGGGCAGTCTCAGTTCCTCATGGCCTTTAAAGTCTGTCCCTATGCAGGCTGCCTTATACTTGGTTTTCACTTGCAGATAAAAGTGTGAATTCTTAAAATGAAAATGACCAATTTATATTTATTTATTCATGAGATTTTCTAAGAGGACAGTGGAAATATGTATCTGGCAAGTTAAAGGCGTGTATGTATGTGTGCGCACCCCCCCACCAATGATACAACTCAATTTGCATCAAATTTATTAAGTCAAATCAATTTTACAGACATTTAGTCAAGACCTTAATTCCATTTGATCTTCCACCTGGTAAGCCTCATTTCCCACTGTGTCTCCCTGCAATTTATTTTTAACATGTTTAGACATCATTAGCAAAGGAAATAGCATTGTTGAAGTTGTATGCTGTAGAAGAACATTCAGACACATCGGAGAGAAAACAATCAAGCTTACATAGTGAGTTATAGAGTCACATGATCAAATGTAGTGGATATGCACTCTGCTTATGAAGACTGGAGATACTTAATTGGTAGGTGGATTCCAAGACTTTCCAAATAATAACAGTAATAAAGAGGAGTCTATAACAGACTCATTATCTCCCAATAGACATCTTAGATGGGAGAATCTACTAATGATTGTTGAATAGCTGTTTTTGCTGGGCAAATGATATGCTCTCTGTTATGGTCTTCTTCATTAATTTTTCAGGACAAGTTTGAGATGAAACACAAAGATTACTTGGCCTACTGTCAGTCACATCACAAGAATTCAGAGCAGGGCTTCTCTTCCATGTCCTTAGTTTTTGTAATGTTCTCAATGATTTGTTGACTCCTCATAAGAAAGCGAATAAGACTCATGAAAAATTCCAAGTTATTGAAATAAATATATAATTCCACTTTAAAGGAATTGGAATTGGGTGTTGAAGTATCCATTTATTATAGTCATGTAAATATTATATTGTCTTAAACACTTAATGTCAATTATATCATTGAATCTTCAAAACAATTGTTTGATGTAGATATTAACTAGAAAGAGGAAAATTTGAAATTTATTATCATGTCTGAATCCAGAACTTGTTTTACTTATAATTACCATATAATTTTCTCACAGACTTCTTTTCACATTAAAAGTCACAAGGTTTTGAGTAGCCTTAGAAGTGTATTCTCTTTCCAGCAGTACTTAAATAGACAAGTGAGAAGCTACATTTTATTTTCATTTGGCTACTGTTTTGCTGACCTCGTCTTTGCATATAATTGGAATGCATTACTGCAGGCTTCTTTAACCACCAATACCTAAGAAGAGTTACATTCTCCTAGCCTTGGTACAAGCAATAATACCAGATTTTAGGAATGAGTCACTAGATTTCAGAAATATGTTTTTATTAAGATTTCAGATATTTGTAGAAATAAAAATCTGCTTGCTCTTAAAGACTGTGCCCTAAGTCAAATCTTTTGCCAAATACTATCCAAATGTGTGTGTGTACTGATTAAATGTGATTTCCTATTGGTGAAATTGATCTATTTAAGTCCAGTGCTAATACATCTGCTAACATAACTCATTTCATCAAGCTCAGAGGTCCCATATGAGGGAAAAGATTTCTCTGCCAAGCTAACTCTACTTCTAGCCACAAGAAATTGAGAGGCTCTTCTTTATGTCTCCACCATCAGAAACAGCAAATGTGGAGGGAATTTTTCTAGGCTTAATAACCCAATGACTTGCCTTGATGATTTTCATGAGGATATTTTGAAGTGTTATATCCTTAGTCTTAGATGTTCATTTTTTGTTCAAGTGGAAATCTTGCTTCAGTATGTCACGGGTTCAGCCATTTAGGGCACTGCTCTGTAGATCAGGAACATGAAAGTTTCTTGGAAATCTGTCATTCTCTGAAGATACCTACTGCAAGTTCAAATGTATCCAAAATGCAGCCTGGAAATTATGTAAGAACCTGACAGAAACACGGCCATCTTTTTTGGTGATATAAAGGTACTAATAGTGAGCCAGGCTGTGTTCCCAGCCCTCAAGATGATAGTGGGTCAAGGGGATAACTGGTACAGGCCAACCTCAGCTGCATAGTGAGACCAAGTCTCAGAATAAAGCAGACAGTAAATGTGAAAGAAAAGCAAATGCCTTTAGTTAACGGCACAGTTAAGGATCATGTACCACCGAGATTTGGCCTTTTTTCTTGACCTAATCTAAGTCAGTTTGGTCAGCCTCCACTATTAGAGTGCATTCCGTTAGTATTGGTGGTCTCCAATAGCTACGTGTGTATGACAAGATAGGTCTCCCTTCTTCATTAAAGACAAAACAACTCTCAGAGTGAATCCATTCCCTCATGGAGAGCGCGGTAAAGCATGAGATAGGACACAGACCTTTCCTCACAGACAGTCTTTGGTTTTCTGACAATAACAGTAAAGTTTTGCCTCAAGGTGTGTGTAGCATTACTTTACCTAATAATATTAATCTACTCCAAGTGCCCCAGGATGTTGGAAATAATGGGCTAATCAAGAGCATTGAGGACTGAGTTATAAGCAGTTAGTTTCATGGTGAAAGATGAAGGATTCTTCATAGTATCCAGATTCCTAAATGTCACCTGCAATCTGCTGCTTCTTTGCATGAACAAGTCTTCAATACAATATATTCTCCTAAATGATGACCTGTAAGACATGGTTCACAACTTATATAGAATCAGAGTATGTAAACAGAGCCAGAGAGCTGGCTCTGCAGTTAAAAGCACTTGCTGTTCCTGCAAAAGGACTAAGGTTCAGTTCCCCTACCCACCTGTACCTCCAGTTCCAGGGATTAAGGTATTCTCTTCTGGACTCCTCTGGCACTGCATGAACATTGTAGACATACATACATATAGACTTGGATACACAAAATCAAAATAAATATTACATTAGAGAATATCAGATGTTGGGGAAACACAAAGATCTGTGAAACCTCTGCTGGTTACATCCTAAACATTTTAGTAAACTTTTAAGTTTAAACATTTTCTTGGTTTCTTCTGAGCAGATCATCTGACTGCTCCCATACACTGTAGACCTCACGTAACATTTTTCAATATTTGGAACATTATCAAGAAAACAAATAACTAACGGAGGCAAGGATGTGGAAAAGAGGGAGCTTTACACACTGCTGTTCAGTGTGCTCAGCCACTGTGAAGATTACTGTAAAGGGTATCTATAGAAAAATAAAAATAAATAAAAATAAAAAAGCCTTCCATGTGGCCCAGTTGTACGACTCCTGGGCAAATATCAGGGTTTTGTGGGGATGAGAAGCAGGAGGATCAGGGGGTGAAGGGATGGGGAGGGGCTCAATAAAGCCACTCTTTGAAATGCCACAATGAAACCAGCTTCTGTGCAAGCAAATCAAGAGATAGTCCTCACTCCCTGCTGAAGGCCTACCTTGCTATGTAATCTTCAGTAGCCACTCCAAAGAAATGTTTTGAATACCAACAGCCCCTTGCTGGATGAGATCTTTTCTAGATTGTCCAGGTAGCATTGGCTCCTCTTCTCCCTGTAAAGAAGTAAAATTTGGTGTGACTGCTCAAGTCATACTGTTTCAAGGTTTTTTCAACCTCTAGCCCTTGTTGTAACTGTGACAATGGGGTCAAAGGGAAGAACAGTGAGTATTGAACAGAGCTGGGAAGTTCCAAAATAACAAAAGATGGAGTGTGGTGGTGTTTGTTTTTGCTCTTTTGGAGGACCTGCCAGCCAGCTCCCAAATAAATTGCACACAGAGGCTTGTTCTTAATTATAAATGCCTGGCTTTAGCTTTGCTTATTTCTAGCTAGCTTCCCTTAACTTTAACTTATCCCTTCTACCTTTTACCTCTGGGCTTCTCCCATTCTCTTACTTCTGTAAATCTTACTCTTATTCTGTGGCTTGCGGGTTGTGTAGCTGGGTGGGGTTAGCCCCTGGAGTCCTCCTCTTTGTTCTCTTGCTCTTTTCTTCTCTCCCAGATTTCTCCTTCTATATATTTTCTCTGCCTGTCAGCCCCACCTATCCTTTCTCCTGCCTTGCTATTGGCCATTCAGTTCTTTATTACACCATTGGGTGCTTTAGACACAGCTTCACAGAGTTAAACAAATGCAACATAAACAAAAGCAGCAACCTTAAATAATATTCTACAGGAGGGGTGACAGTTGTAAAGTGAGTTGATTTAAAGGATAAACATAAAAATATCATATCAGTGGCGTTATGGAAAGCCTGCTCCAAGGCCACTTCCAGGATATTGTAAGAAAATCCATAAATGTGGTGCAGGCTTAGGAAAAATTCTTATGTATCTGAGGGCTAGCCTGTTTCTATCTGAGGGGTAAATAATAAGGAAACACATGTGCTTTCTGATGATAATTTTCTCTTTTACTTCATCTTAAGCATGGTCTCTGACTTTCTGTCTCCACACTGCTGCCTGCATACAGCTACATATCTTTACATACATACATTTTCACATGGCTACATATCTTTCCTTTGCATACATTTCTCTTCTACGTATCTTTTCTCTACAGCTTCATCTTTCTTGCCTCCAGAGAGGTACAAATCTCCACACAGCCATGGCTGAACATCTAATTTACATAGCTCCTTCACTGTACAGCACTTTATACAGTTTCCAGGCACAGCTCCTCTACATAGCAGCATCTCTCTCTCTCTCTCTCTCTCTCTCTCTCTCTCTCTCTCTCTCTCTCTTTCTCCCTCTCTCTCTCTCTAACTCATACACACATACTTCTGCATTCTTCACTCAATCTTTCACTCACTCACTCCATCTACACACTTCTCTCATGCTTCTTCATCTCTTACTCAGCACACACACACACACACACACACACACACACACACACACACACACACATTCTGCAGCAGGTCTCACATAGCTCTACACAGCTGTCTCTCTCCACACCAATGCTGTTGCCTCACAGCCAAACTCTGGACAATTATGAGTTACATTTTCAGTGCCCTACCCATTCTCAAAACACAAAATAAGTCACGTAGTTTCTCATAGGCTAGTGATGTCACATTGACTCATGCACGTAGCTCTAAGTTGGTGAGGGGTCCCATGTATTAAACAACTGGCTGACTTTGGGCAGTCATGGTACATGCAGAAAGAGAACTACTATAAGGAGCTATATCTCAGTGTAAACTGCCTGGCCTTGATTAGCAATAAACAACACCTGGGAATTAGTCTTTGTGTATTTTCTGCAGGGGCAGTTTAGACTGCTTTGAATTTGTTCTAACATCTAAAATTATCTGTCTTTGAAACAGAGAATACTGTTACTTTCCTGTGTCAGTAAAGAAAAATATTATGGTATTATTTCTTTTCTTTTCTTTTCTTTTTGTCTTTCTTTCTTTTCTTTTTTTTTTTTTTTGATTTTTTGAGACAGGGTTTCTCTGTGTAGCTTTGTGCCTTTCCTGGAACTCGCTTGGTAGCCCAGGCTGGCCTTGAACTCACAAAGATCCTCCTAGCTCTGCCTCCCAAGTGCTGGGACTAAAGGCATGCACCACTACCGCCTGGCTAATGGTATTATTTCTATACATCAGAATTATATAGCTTAAACAGAAATCATAACCTGACCATCCACAACTATAGGTATGCCCAAAGATATAAAACACACCATCAATGGACTGTGGAAGGAACCCCACAGTGTTCTTCTAGGGAGGTATAATGGTGGCACACAAGAAAGTTACAAACAGAAAACAACCGGTTTCCACAGCCAGTGACCCCATGGCTTTGCCAGGTGGGGCTCCCCATCAGGAAGCTATAGATCTGGTGGGTCAACTTGCCAAACACTACTTGTCACCTGCTGTATATTCCCATGGTCCCCTGTAATATCAAAGGTAAACTTGTTCAAGATGTTACTGCTAACAAATGAAGAAGCTGGGTGGCACCATGACTGCTACTACTCTGCCATGCTCTATTGCCTAGGAGAGCCTCGAGAATTAGAGCAAAGGTGCTAATCCAGTGGAATCAGGACAGGTGTGATGCTGGCTGCTGATGCTGTAATTGCTGAACTTGAAAAGCAGTCTAAGCTTATGACAATCAGAAAGAGATTGCTCAGGTTACTGTAGTTTCTGCAAATGGAGACAAAGACATTTGAAACATCATTTTTGATGTAATGAAAAAGGTTGGAAGAAAGGGCATCATCACAATGAAGGATGGGAAAACCCTGATTTATGAATTGGAAATTATTGCAGGCATGAAATTGGATAGAGGATATATTTAACCACATTTTACTAATATACCAAAAGCTCAAAAGTGTGAATTCCAAGATGCCTCTGTTCTATTGAGTTAAAAGAAAATGTCTAGTTCATTGTACATGCTCTTGACAATGCTAATGCTCTTCAGAAGGGTGCCCTTGGTCATAGTTGCTGAAGATATTGATGCAGATGCTCTAAGCACAATGTCTTTGAACAGGCTAAAAGTTGGTCTTCAGGTTGTAGCCATCAAAATTCCAGGGCTTGGGGACAGTAGGAACAACCACCTTGAAATTATGACTATTGTTATTGGTGGTGCAGTATTTGGAGAAGGTTGGGTTGAATCTAAATCTTGAAGACGTTCAAGCTCATGATTTAGAGTTGGAGAGGTCGTTGTCATCAAAGGTGATGTCATGTTTTGAAAAGAAAAGGTGAAAAAGCTCAAATTGTGAAATGTATTGAAGAAATCACACATCCCAACTAGTGCACATGAAGAGGTAAGGCTGTGGGGAAACTCACTAACCCTTCAGAAGGACTAGCTGTGCTAAAGGCTGAAGGAACAAGCTATGTCCAGTGAATGAGAACACACAGAGTTCAGAGTTCTGGAGTCCTCAATGCTGCAAGAACAGGAGCCGTGGCTCTAGCAGGGCCGCACACGTCTTCAGGGCCCATCACAGTCTTGGCCTCATTAAATCCTGCTAATGAAGATCAGAAAATAGCTAAAGAAATTATTCAAAAGCACTCAAGATTTCTGCAATGACCAATCCTAAGAATGCAGGTATTGAGGAACCTTTGTTCATTGAGGATACACTTGCAAAGTTCCTCAGAATTTGGATATGATGCTATGCTCAGAGATTTTGTAAACACAATGGGAATGGGAATTGTTATTCAACAAAGGTTGTAAGAAAAGCTTTACTGGCTGCTGATGAGGTGGCCTCTCAGTTAGCCACAGCAGAAACTACAGTGACAGAAATTCTTAGGGAAGACAAGGGCCCTGGGATGGATGTGATTGGTGGGTTGGGAGGAGGATAGAAGATAACCTGTACTAACTACTAGAAGAGTGCTTTGCCATTATCAATGAACTGTGACAGAAACTCAAGGCAGGCTCTCATCAATAACTTAAGAGAAGTCACCCAAATAAAATGATTGAAGTAAAAGTTTGGCTCATCCACTATATCCATCAATTACTGGTTATATTTGCAAAAAAGTATCTCAATTGAGAAAATGCATCCATAAAATTGCCTATAGCTACATCTTAAATCATTTCCTTGATTAATGGTTGATGTGGAAGTGTCCAATCCACTATTGATGGTGCTATTTCAGAGCAGGTGGTACTGTGTGGTTTAAGAAGACAGGTTGAGCAAGTCATGAGGAGCAAGCCAGTAAGCAGTGTTGCCCCAGGACTTCTGCTTCAGTTCATGCCTCCATGTTCCCATCTTATTTTGAGTGTGGGTGATGGCCTATGTCTCAAAGGGAAATCAGGCTGAAAGGCAGCTGATTTGGATTATGAGTGTGCAATATCCATGTCCCCTCAGCCTCATTATTGCCCTCTGTACTTAGGGTCTCCTTCACAAAATTCCTGTAAATTGTTATTAGCACTCCTCCAACCAGAACCAAGCTGTAATTATAGTCACAGCAGCAGTGGGGAGGTGATGTCCAATGGATGAAAGGAGATCACCTGATGTACTTTATGGTTTTCTTTATTCTATTGTATTCTTCTCAATGAGCAAAGAAAGGAAAACACAGGCCTTATACTTCAAGTTTGCAGTCCCCACTTCTCCTCTTAATAAATAGATCAATAGCACAGCCTCTGCTCTGCAGACAAAAAGGAACCCCCTCTCTGGGAGCCTTTCTTCCAGACAGTTCTTCAATACTGTTGGAGCAAAAGACAGTAAATAAAATTGTTAGACTATTGATTCACCAGCATGGCTTAAAGGACCGTGGCACACAGCAGTTTGCTTTTAAGGGCTGTGATAATCTTAAGGGGATGCTCAGGATCAGATCTGTTCAAACTACTTTTGTTTCTTCAAGGAAGGATCATTTGCTACAAGTCTCACCATGTTGATGAAGAATGTGCTGACTTTGAGTTTTAGTTTTACCTGTTTGCAAACTAAAACTGCCAAGTTGTATTAGTACAAAATAATTTTGAAAGTCAGTGTGGGAATGGATGTAATTATTATAATATCTGTATTGCAATTTCCAAGTCCTAGAGAAGACTTTGAATAGCCATGATAAGGAGTTGCTGTGTTAGAGATCAACCCAAAGTTTTTGAAATTGGTATCCGTTCTTCTTTATAAAAGAAGTACAAATGGAGTGGTAATTGAATTTGACAGCAGACTGGAAATGCATTTTCCTGTGTGAATTTTTATGAAGATAATGAAAAATAAATAAAAACAGTGATGTTTTTATTCATGCCTAATTCATTCTGAGGGAGCTGAAAAGTTTTCTATTTTATGAAAGTGTTTATATTGGTCATCTCTTTCCTGAGATTGCTCCCTATGCAGTGCTGAGACTGTTGGACAAGAATACACATGGAGGAGGGATTCCTAAATTATTTAGTCAAAACCTGCCTACTCCAGCTGTGAGTTGCTCATCAAACCCACACTCTGAAAAGCTTAGCTGAGCACCAGCCCACACTGGAGTTTGCTATCAGTTTTTCTTTTAGCATTGCTTTCAATACAGTCTCATCTTCTTGAAACCTGTAGTGGTGGGTACATACCACATTGTGGGTTGCTGGACTGGTGGGTACATGCCACATCATGTGTTGCTGGAGTGGTGGGTACGTACCTCTTCCCATGTTGCTAAGAAACAAATATTGTCTTGAGAAAACACCAGGTTTAGCTTTCAGAGCACCTGGAAAAGTGCTGATGGGCCCTTACTAGCTTACATTGTCTCTGAACTCCTCAAGTTAAGGAGATGAACCAACACTTGTCACACAGAAACTCTTTACTTAGGTAAAATGGTACTGTTTTGTCTAGTCTTTAAACTGAGCTAGGGTTTCCAGAAAGGAAGAAAACAATGCCATATATTCCCTGGAGTCTCATGGTAACATATTTTTAAATGAAAAGAAGGTTATTATTTTAAATTTTTATTATTTAAAACAATTTTTAAATTTAAAATTATTTTGATCATGTTGTCCCCCTCTCCCAAATCCTTTCAGATCCTTCCAGGACCTCTCCCCCTCCTTATGCACCCAACAACCAAGAAAACAAAATAAAACCACACCCAAAAAGATAAAAACATAACAGCAACAATGGCAGCAGTAATGTCAAATTCTCTTCTGGAGCATGTGGGCATCCACTGGCATGGACACAACTCCAGGAACACAAACCGCCAAGGCCCATTTTTCTTGATCCCAGTATGACTTAAGCTGGCAAATTTGCAAAAGAACAACTAAGAACCATAAAGAAAAAACAGGCAGTTCACAAGGAGCAGAAATGATGGTCTCATAATGGCTACATTCAGGCTCACAAATTTTAAGGTATCTTCAAAGGAGGCTAAATGAATTTCAGGAGGCCAAAAAAAAAAAAAAAATGTTGCACAGAGCCACTCCTGAGAAGTAGGTACTCCTCCAGCTTGAATAGGGTTGCGAGAATGAAAATGCTTAGCTTATATGCTAATGTTAATAAATGGAGGTCAGTGATCTTCAGTGTTATCCTTAATCTCCAAGATATCTGGGTGACATGTTCTCAAACATACTTGAAAAAGCAGTTGCCATACATTACTTTCTGGAGAATCCAACCCCATGGCTGCAGTTTCTAGGCTTATGTTAATGCTTGTCAAAGCTGGCCAAATGGGCTTTCAATCCCCATTGGCATCAGAAGGGGGGAGTTTTTCACAAAGACCCAATAGTTCTTTGCCATGATGGGTTTCAGCTGCAGCCACAGGGCACACACAGCACTCAGAAACCCAATGAGGAATCTCCTTGTCCTGAGGAAAGACATAAGCAGAACTCCAGGCCCACACCAACACCAGATTGGGTCCCCTCTAAGTGTCAGTAGAAAGATCCCTCTATTGCTTCAGAGAGTGATATGCAACAGGAGCCCTCCAGTGCTTATCTGCAGTGGATACTCCAGCAGAATCCACCAATAAAAATTTTTTAATATATAAAATAGGAAAGAATAGAATGTGGAGTGGAATGATGAGCCCCTAGTTTCCCCTTTTTGCTTTATCAAAACCACCACTACTACTGTTTCTGGGATTTCATAATTGGTTACTACAGCTAGCACAATGGAGACCCTGGCAGCAAAAGTAGCTACCACAGTTAGTTAATCTTTCATTCTATTGGGCATGACAAATTTAAATCAATAGTTATATACATTTCAATTGACTTTGAAAGTTATAAATTTACAAACGCAAGTTCCATTTGCTTTTGGGATACCATCTTACAAGGACTCCAATTTGCAGTAAGGCTCGTTAAGGAAGGGAATGGCTCAGTTGCCTTTAGCCTACTGGCTATGGGTGAGTTAAGACTTCTGTTGGTCTTTTCTGTGTTGAACACACAGATTGCAAGCCCAGCGCCACTTAGAGATCTTTGGCAACAGTTAACTCTGCAGCTCTCACAAGATTGAGCCTGTATGATAATGAGTATTCAGAGATGGGTAATTCCTGGGGGGTGCTCACCAACTTAAGACAGAGCACCTGTGTGGCCCGGGCAGGTGTCTCCATGACAGGTAACATGACCTGCTGATGTCCCATGCAACCTATGGCAAAAGCTCATTTTTTAGTAAAGGGGGAGGGGTACCTGTAGGGCCCTGGTCCCGGTTTTGGGTAACTGTTGTCTTGCTTGCTGACCTTGACCTTGATACCCTTCCTATGCTAATTCCCTGTGAGATTCCACCCTCCTGAATGCTTAAGGGAAGTTCCTTATCTGTGGATCCTGCATATTGGGCGTTAACAGCTTAGATGAAAGATTGTAAAACATGGGAAGCGAACTTCTGCCCTCCAGGGTTTTCCCATTGTGCTGTAAGCCTGCATTTAAGACCTTCTCCCTCCTTCAATAAATGGCATTTGGTTTTCAGCATTCAAATAAAAGATAAAAACATAGAACAACATCTAAAATCAAAATTCTAATTAAATAAAAGCACACACACACACACACACACACACTAAAAACGAAACAAAACAAAATTGAATTCCAATGTATATTGGTCAAGCACTCCTGAACATGAGGCTTGTCCTGGAGGGACTGATATACCCAGTATCACTCCATTGGAGAAAACTGATTTTCCTTCTCCCAGCAAGTATAAGTGACAGTTCAGTTGTTAACCTTAAACCTAGTAGGTATGTATTCATTCATCCATTCATTCATGTTTGAATATAGCAAAATACAGTAAGATAAAACAAGACTTATCACTTTGGTGTTGAACAAGACAAATGAACAGAAGAAAAAGAAGTTTCATGTAATGTATTTGATTATGTAATGTATTTTTCCCTTTTCCAAGTTCTTCCAGCTCCCCCTGCACCCTGGCTACCCAACATTATGTACCATCTCTCTCTGAACAATGAACAGGAAACAAGAAAGAAAGGAGAGAGAGAGAGAGAGACATGGAGGGAGGGAGAGAGGGAAGGAGGGAGGAAGGGACGAAAGAGGAGGAAGAAGGATATTATCATGCAAGTTTTTAAACTCTCGTCATCTGCCAGTTTGTTTTTTCTTCCCTCTAACTCTTATAAATCAGAATTGGAACTCCTTTTTTTTTTTTTTTTTTTTTCAGAGCATATCTCTGTAACACCATCATGAAATATACTGTGTGCTGAGCAACAACTTAGGCTAGTAAGATTGAGTGAGGCAATAATAGATTAACAAACAACTACTTCACTCTAAAACCACATCATCTCCTTGACAGCTGGAGATATTCATAAAGTAACTGTAGCTTGCTTATCTATCACCAGCCAATACCCTACATACTCTGGGTGATAATCAGTAGTATCATTGGAGAGCCCAAAACTGCACTTATGTCATCCCACATTCTCTTCAACATCTTCATCTGGTCTTTTCCTGCATTGCTCCTTTAAGAATCTTGGTAATTTTCCTATGGGATCCATTCAACCTTCTGCTTGAGTTCAAACTAATGTCCTGCTGACTGTGCCTATACTGACATTGGATTTCTGGTGACTCCTAGGTTTCTGGGGCTTCATTAAAACTATAAATAGTATAGTCATTTAATGAGTGATATAGTTTATTTGCTAAATACAAGCTTGTGACTTGTTTATAATAATGATTATCTCTGAAGTAAAGACTGCCCCTACTCAGTATCTGTTTGTCTGCTTATCTGCCATATTAATGGCCTTCTGAGAAGAACCTCAACAGCATATGTTTACATAAAAATTTAAAATTGGTTTTATTATTATTACGATTCATTTGCTTAGTCAATAAAACCAAATATAAATTAAAGCATTTTATGTAGCTACACAGTACATAGCTTACATCACTAATTTCCTGTCAAATATTTGTAGTGATTTTTTATGTCAATCTAATTTGTTTGAATTTTGTAAAAGGTTAAGCCCCAACACATTCAAAAGGGCTCTAATATAGAACAGGCCTCATCTGGGACTCCATTGTGTGTAGCTGATTCTTTTTCCATTGAAGTAGTTAATAGACTTCACCAGACTCAATAAGAAATGTTTAAATGTATTAAATGTTGCATTTTTGACAAAACTGTTGAGAGTAGATAATCACACAAAAGCAATTTCAGCCTTTTGGCAGTGTGGTAACCCACACCCCTGCTCTTTGGAGGTGATGTTTGATTATTTTCATGAAAGTGTTAATAAAGAGCATCTCCCACTTTTCCAATTCTTTTCTAAGAAGGGAAAATAGTAAACCATAGATTTAAAAATGGGTTAGATGATACATTGGTAAAGTAGCAAGGAAACCAGAGCCCACCTGACAGAAATGATCTATTGTCAGAAGCCCACAGCAGAGCAGATGTACAGTGTAGCTGATGTCTCCTAAACAAGTTGGGGACATTTCAAAGACAGCTTGTTCCCCTTAATAAGCTGCCTTTCCAATAGGGAACATCTAATTATCAAATGACTGAGCTGAGGAGGCAGTGTGTCATAATCTATGTTGGTTATATGAAAAATGAAGGAAATAAGCAAATAACAGTAATTTTGAAAATGTTTCACACACTTACTGGTTTCAAAGTCTGTTTTAAAGGCTAAGGTAATAGTGAGGCTTCGGTAGAAACAAATTTCATAATCAGGTACGTGCACTGAAGATTTGGTGTTAATTACAAAGTGACCAACATGCAGCTCCTTCAAATAGTAATTTAAAGACTGATTTCTCTGGTCTTTGTCATTCCCAGTTACTAGTGGCTATTTGATATCAATAATAGGATGAGTTTAACAGTTGGCTTTACAAAATTATATTTGGGAATCTGGTCTAATTACATTTCTTCAGTAAAAAGAAGTCTATCCCTCTAAATTGAACATAAGCTCCCAAGGGCATATGGATAGTTGGGAAGCCCTTGTCTTCTTCAAAAGTGGCAACGTAATTTTTAATTTATTTATATACTTAATATATTTTAATCTGAAAATAATTACATAATTTCCCCCACTCCCCTTTCCTCCCTCTAACCCATGCCATCCTCCTTCCTCCTTTGAAGTTCAATGATACCCTTTTCTCTCAAACTGATGGCATTTTTGCTTTGACTATTACTGTTACACATGTGCAGAGAGAGATGATACAAAGAAGTTATTCCTGAAATCATATGTGTATGAGCAGCAAAAATGGACTCGTCAGACTATATTTATATATTTGTATAAGTTTTAATTTTTACTCATTTCTCTGATTAAACTTGTGCAGATTGATTACTATCCACACCTTATTGGTAATCTAGAGGATAAAGCAACTGACAGATGCCTTAGAACAAATGAAAGAATATGTTGTGTTTAAATAGTTTTAATAAGCAAAACTGTCAGCATAGTTTAAATAAACAAATACCACAACCAAGAATAAATTTCTGATGCCAGACAGAGAGGGAATATGTCAAATTATACGGGTGTTGAAAAAAAAAAAACAGAGGGATACATAACTAATGTAGTATGATAAGGATGCTGTGGATTATGTTTTTATTCCAATTGAAAAGAGATGTAATTTTCTTCCTTCTTGTGCCCATGCTGACAACTGAGCAGTTTCGTTGAATGGCCTTGTCTTTGAGATAAAGGTCTGAACTGTAGCAGAATGTTCTTCTGTTGCTGTATCAAAATATCTTTTGAAACACCTGAAATGTGAAAACATTCCTAATATCCCATGAGGATAGTAAATATTTTGAAAAACAAAGAAAATCACGGTCTGTTTTGTTTTCTTATGCATTTTGTATCTACCGGTTTATTTTCATCAAAATGAACTGGAGTATAGTTCTTTTCATTTTTTGTGTGTCTATACTTACTATTAAAATATTATTAGATTGTATTGAATGAGATATGGTGACATATATCAGTAATCCCAGAACTCTAGAGTCAGAAGCAGGAGGATCACAAATTTGAGACCAACCTGGTCTGCATAATGTATGCCTATCTCAGTAAAGATATATGTGATGTATTTGTTCGCATACACATTGTAAACACACAACTTGATTGCAAAATCATTAATACTAAGTAAGCTTGTACATCTTCGTAATCAATGTTTGCAAAAAGGTTTTGACATAGTATACATGTTATAAAGATTTTAAAATTTATTTGGGGGCTGGTCACTAATGCAGAACAACATGTTAAGATCTTAAATATTTAGTGGTACAGCAATTTTAACTCAGGTTTCATTCATCTGGGCATGAGAACCCGTGTTCTTTCTTTATATATCATATGGTATATAAAGTAATAGATCATTGCTATTACTCTGAGAATGGAGTCTCTGTATCTATTGCCCAGGATGGTATAGGTCCCAGGCACTTCCTATTTATGCCTCAGTCTTCCAGGAACTCAGACTGTAGACATATGCTACTTTCTAATTACAACTTCAGCCAACTTTTAATTGGGATATTTGTCATTTTATCTTTTGAGTACTGTAAGTTCCTTGCATACTCTTCCTCCCAATCCTTGTCAGATATACTTTGCAAGTAATTTCTCTTATCTCTTACTGGCAATTGTTTTGTTTGCTGTACAAAAGCTTTCTAGCTAGATGCAATTCCATTTGTCTGTTTTTAATCGTATTTCTTTTGCTTTTGAAAACTTGTCTAAAACTCCCTGTCCACTCTGATGCCCTGAAAACTTCCCTATGGTCCTTCAAGTAATTTCTTAAATCCAGGTCTCACACACTATTCTTTAATCTTGTATAAGTTGATTTTTATAACTGGGGAGGGGTAGAAGTCTCATTTTATTCTTTCACACATTATCTAGCATTTTCAGCACCATTTTGAAACAGTGGTCCTTTCTCCAGTGTTAGTTTTAATATTTTTTGGTCAAATATCAGTTGACCATAGGTGAGAGGGGTTAGTTATACTGCCCATAGCCAAGTCCCTTGGCCTATATGGGATATCTTTATGTCAATACCATACTGTTTTCATTATTACAGCTTTATACAATATTATGACACCAGACATGGTCTTCTCCAAAGAGGGAACCACAATAGAGTGATTGCTTCCATCAGATTGGCCTGTGGGCAACTCTGTGAGGTATTTTTTGATTCATGATAGATGTGTAAAGGTCCTTCCCACTGTGGGCAATGCTGTCACTGGGCACGTGTTCTAGAGTTGGATAAGAATGCAGGCCCAGCAAGCAACAGAGAGCAAGCTGGTCAACAGCAACCCTTTGTGGTCTCTGTTTAAGCTCCTACCTCAGGTGCCCATTTCAAGTTATTGCCCTGGCTTCCTTTGATGAAGGGCTCTACTCTGTAAATTAAAATGAATATTTCTCCTGAAGTTGGTTTGAATCATGTTTTATCATTGCAAGTGCAAAGCAACTAAGACAGGTAATAACTTTTGCTTTGTTATTTTGGATCAAGCTGGCTTTACCTATTTGGGTTTTGTGAAAATTCCTAAAACCTTTATGTATTTTTTTCCTAGAAATAGGAGGACTGCCATTGGTATTTCTGTATGATGACACTGAATCCACAAATTGCCTTGGGTAGTGTGGATGCATTAATAACATTGATTCTTCTAATTTGTAAATATGAGGTGTATTTTCACATCTTTTTCTGTCCTTCACAATTTCTTTCATCAATGTTTTATGGCTTGCAACTAGATATCTTTTAGTTATTTGATTAAATTTATTCCTGGCTACTTTTTTACAGTTATTATAAATGGGATTCTTTTTTGTTGTTCAGATGATTAAATTTTACACATAAAAAACTGCTAACAATTGCATGTTGATTTATCTCTGCTGGATTGATTTATTTGCTCAACTATTTTTTGGTGTAATCTTCAGAATTTCTGCATACCAGACATAGCATCTAGAAACAAGAAATTTCAAATGTTCTCTTTTCCAATTTGGATGATCCTTCTCATTTCTGCAGTGAAGACAATTGGTACTGTGTTGAATAAAGTGCTGACAGTGACATTAGTGCTTTTCACACAGTGTACTTTGGTTTTAACATTAGCAAAGTACTTTCCTGTGTTTGTAAGTGCCTCCAGATGTGTTCCCAACTTACTGTCTCTGGTCTCTGTGCTTTCCGGCCCATTAGCATGGTCACAAATTGGGGTCTCCTGAGTCTGGAGTCTTTCCTTCATGACATCTTTCCAATGGAGGACAGGGTTATTTCTCTGGTAACATTAATTTCTGCCACAGTTACATTTGCTTCGTCTACATTTGCCTTGTCTATTTCTTTAAATTTCATACTCCTTTCTCCATCACACTGCAGGGTTTTGTTCTTGGTGCGGCTGTTTTCTCCCATATTTCTTTACTCTTTATCTCTGTGGACACTAAGAACAGTAAGTAGTAACCCTGCCACAGTTTGGACATTAAGCTGTTTGGAAATTTCATCTAAATGAGTTAGTTGATTTATTTTGGATTTTGCATTTCTAGGTTTTCAGGACAAAGCCAGAATGCAGCTAGGCTCTTTGTCAGATGTACTGTGATCAGCCTTCACGCTCATTTCCAACAGAGCCCTAGTCCTCTTCTGGAACCACACCGACTGGGCCTTCATTTCTTGTGTTCCCATTAGCATTGCGGTCCTCAATGCCCCGTAAGAACGGCCAACTAAGCTACAAACTGCAGAGCTTCCCAGACTGCTGAGCCTAACTCTTCCACACTCTTCCCACAAGCCCATTCCCACAGCACGAGTCCAGTCAGATTGAACACAGCAATGACCTTACAACAGTGCCAATTTCCTGGGTTGCTCTTCCTATCACCCGCCAAAAGCGACAGAAGGATGAAAATGTTTGTTTTGGCCAATGTTTTGAAGGGCTGCAGTCCGCCATGGTGGAGAAGGATGGGCGGTGAGAACGGCAGACACATGAATGTTGATGCTCAGTCTGCTTTCTGTTCTCTCCCTTTATTCAGTGCGAGCTCCCGAGAGATGCCGACACCCAGATTTGTGGTAAGTCTCCGTCCTCCATAAAATCTGTCTGAAAATGCTTTCACAAATTCCTAATAATTGTGTATTACATAGACGATTCTAAACCGAGTGAACCTGACCATGAAAATGAACCCTGGGCTGCAGTGGGAGGACAGGAGTCCAGATGTGTCTTTCATGTGTCTCTTAACAAGGGCAGGACTGAAGCAATGTCTGCATCTTTAATTATAGGGGCAGCAGCTTCCCCGCTCGGTGCTCAGAACGCTTGCTCCCCCCCCCCACTTCCACTGTGTTCTAAACTTCTTGACTCCCATTCTCCTTGGAGCACTTCAGCCTTGAAGACCGGCTCAGTGACTCTAAGGTGTCCTCTGAGCAGGCTCTTATACACAGGCGTAAAAATCCTTGAAATGGAATTGCTATTGTCTAAAAACACATGCTGTCTATAAAAGCATTTACTTCAGAGCCAGTAGAAAATTGCTCTCTGAAGACTGCCAGGCTGAAACTGATCTGGAGGCATGAGGGCAGGTGTTTGTAGGGGTTGTGTAGGGCCAGACAGTTTACAGTGAAAGCCAGTGTTCTAGTCCTGGGTTCCTCTCCAGCGTACACAATGACTGCCTTTTCCATCTCATAAATTTCTTAAGCACCGTGATAGCCACATGCCCTGCTACCATAACCATCATTTTAAAGTGTACACTAATGCTCTTCAGCATATTTCTATTATTGAGCTTTTGGACTAACACATAGAAAGGGTTAAGTTTTGAATAGTTTGAGGCTATGTTCTAAAGGCAGAAAGATGGACACCTATTGCCACCCACAGCAAGAGACCTGAGATGCACTCTGGTGTCTGAAGCCCCCATGTAATGGTGCTGTCTGCTCTGTAGATGCAAGTAATAACCCTACTTTTGTAGCAAGTGACACCAAGCCTGACTGTTCCTGCATGGTAATAAACTACCAGAGCCTGTAGCCTGAGGCCTCACACCTGCCAGAGAAGCTGCCTTTGCTGAGGCCCTTGGCTCACATGACAACTCAAGGTCAAACTGTTGCAGTGAGTACTCTGAGGCCATATGTGCTGGCTTTGGTCCTCTGTTGAAGGTCACCTGGGGTCAGAAGCACAAGTTTCATCCATAAGACGACAAAGTCAGAATTATCTCTTGTCCAGGGCTGAAGGGCTATTTAGGGGTCTAGCAATACAAAGGTAATTATGCCTGGTAAAACCTATGTGGTTAACCTAATCTCTACACAGCACCAATGTCAAATTGCCCCCTAGATACTATGGTATAATGCTGCATCTGAAATTTTGATAATTTCTTTTGTACTTTATCTTTCAACTTTCCTTCATCTCATTTTCAAATGTTAATGGTCACTGGATCAAAAATATTTAAAAACACCTGTGTACATACAAACGTCTATATGCTTTGTCTTTACTTTTCTTCTAAATTCAGTTCATTATAAAACAATGAAAGATGTTAATAATCAATAAATTAATGAGCAGTAAGTTAATAAGCAATATTAATAAATGGTTTAGTGAAAGGGGTTGTGTTATTTCGTATGTCAGTGCTTATGGTTTCCAAATAAAAATAATGCAACTAAAATTATTTTATTTAAATGAAAACTTCAATCATTCACAGAGGTAAAAATCTCAATGGATCCAAACATCTATCCTGCATGCCTTTGCCCATCACCAACATCTCCATTTCTTCCTGTTCCTGTCTCCTTAGCCCTCCAGCCATGATTGGCTGCTTATTAATCATGCCACAGACACAGTACCAATGACAGTCATCTGGTGAACATTTTGAGTGTCCTTTTTCTGTCTCCTAGATGAATTATTAGAAAAAATATATTTTATGATAAATATTAGAATAACATTTATTACTGAAATGAGACAGACAAAAGGAATGCTTGTTTTGTGTTTGAGTGTAATCTAACTTGTCTTACTAAAACTATAATCTTGGGTTTTAATTATTTTCAGAAGAATTTACCACACTTATTGATTCCTTGAGTTGAGGCTTAATGCCTTTTCACAGGGAGGTGATTTGGGAATGGGTTGTATCTACTATGCAGATGGGTGGGCTAAAACTGATTTCTGATGTTAGATATGAACAGCTCTATTTACTAAACAAAAGAGTTAGGATTCAGTTTGAGGCTTCCTCATTTTCTACGCTACAATACCTTTTACTGTCACCATTCTGGCAACTGCGTGATCATGTGGTGACTCCTTCAGTTTTTAAAGAGCTTGCTTTCCATGTGACTCAAATCTACCCATCCTCATTCCCACAACAGCTGGAAGTTTCTCCTTTTCTCTGATTTCTGAAGAGCACAAGCTGGATATCCAAAAAGATGAGCAAAATTGACAAATCAAATCAGAAGTGAAAAAGGAAAACTTTACAATTAACCCAACAAGGACATTAGAGATTGTTACAAACAACTGTGTACCAAATGTTCAGCATCCTACAAGGAATGGGAGAATTACTGGATACGTGTTTACCATCCTAAGAATCAGAGGGAAATAGAAAAACCTGAACAAGCCAATAATGCACAATAGTTTTATCAGTAAAACTATGCTATCAAACCAAAGGCCAAGACAAGATGGTTTCATGGTCGAATTTTGTCAGGTACTTATAGTAAAAACAATATTCCTAGAAATGCCAAAAAACTTGAGGAGGTAATTCTTCCAAAATTCTGATGTCAAAACCTCATGAGGAAACTCTACCAAGAGGAAACTACAGGCCAATAACCTTGATGAATGTAGATACAAATTCTTCAACAAAATAAGTACAAATAACCATGTCAACAGAATGAAGTTCAAAGACCAAAGACCATATGATCAAGCAAACAGGTAGGTGAAAGATAATTTATAAATACTTTATAAAATCTCTAACACAATTCAATTAGGTATAAAAACTTTGCAAAACAAACAACTTCTAAAATCTTTAGATTGGAAACATCTGATGCTTTTTATTTTTGTTTTTTTATTTTTGAGATTGTAAATTAATTACAGCACTTCTCCCTATTTTTCACTCCCTTCAAAGCCTCCCACATACCCCCTCTCTACTCTCCTTCAAATTCATGGTCTCTTTCTTCACTGATTGTTATTGCATGTGAATATATATATATATATATATATATATATATATATATATATATTATCCTAAATATAACCTTTTGAAACAACATACACTGGTAAGGTGAAGAGGGGCAGGTGACATCTCAGGCTGATGGCAGCATGCATCATTGCATTTAAAATGTAAGACTGATGGGTTATGGAAGTTCTAAAAAGTGGCATAAGCTGGTGTGAAGCCTGAGGACATTCATCACATCAAGGCTGTGGCGTATCTACTGAGAAAAGATGCTGGTGTGGAAGAGAGATGTCCCTCTGTGTTACGGGACATGGGGCTAGAGGAGCAGGGCTGTCCAAGCTTGTTGGACCCCAGAGGATGTTACCACAATCTCCAGGTGGATGTCAAGGTTTGGTGTTCGACTTGCTGAGTGCCCATGCTCCCTTTTGAAACAAGAATGTTTAACTCTGTGACATTACATATTGGAAATATGTGACTAGGTTTGCATTTCAGAAGAGATTTTTGGACTTTTCAACAGTGTTGAGATTGATAATACTATATGCAGTTTTGAAGCTGAAATCAGTGCATTTTACATTATGAGATATCCATTCTGAGGGCCAGAGGTAGAATCTTACAAAAGTGATGTTAGATATGGACATATAGATAGGTGAATAGAGAGGCAGGAGGGATCTTTAAGGAGTTGGGGATGGAAAAAACATGATCAAAATATATTGTATAAACAAACTTTAAATCAAAACATTGTTATAATTAAAATAAATAAAAGTGATGTGTTGGGTGTCGAGTCAACAAGGCGTGGACTTGTGATACTTCATCATCAAATTGGCTGTTTGTAGGAATATGTAGGAGTTACACCTCTTGGCAAGTATGTGAGGACATTTTCATAGAGACTTAACTGAAGAGCAAAAATGCAACTGCATGAGAGTGCTACTAACCCATAGGCTGAGTTTCTCAACTAAATGGAAAGGAAAGAGCAAGTGACTCAGACTCATCTCTGTGTTTTCTGTTCATAGAGATGGTATCTGCAGGGGCCATCAGCTTGTTCTTCTGCACCTTTCAACTACCATGAACCATGTTCCTCAAACCATGACGCCAAAGCAAATCCTGCCCTCCTCACATTGTGTTGTCAGGTGCCATGTTACTGCAGCTAACAAGGTTGCTAACACAGCCTAGAGATAAAAATGCAGCATTTGCTAGGGGTTTCCTACCAACTATCATAGCAGATCATGGACTCCAAGAAAGTAACTCGATTGTCTTGTGGAAAAGGAGGCAGAAAGAGTGTAAGAGCCAGAGGAGAAGGATACCAGGAGAACAAAGTCTTCTACATCAACTGAGAAAGGCTAGTATGAACTTCCAGAGATTGAAATAGCAAGCACAGAGCTGACATGGGGCTGTACTAAGTCCTCTGAGTACATATTAAAGCCTTCAGTTCAGTGTTATTATAAGACCCTTCAATGTATGAACCAGTGGGTCTCTGGTTCTCATGCCTTCTCTTGGGGCTCTTTTCCTTCTGTTGGCTTGCCTTGTCCAACTTCAATGTGATGATTTTTGCTTTATCTTTTACTTTATTTTGCTCTGTTTGGTTGTTATTTCTTAGAAGCCTTCCTTTTCTAATGAGAGAGAGAAAGGGAGTGGATCTGAATGGGAGAAGAGGTAGGGAGGTACTGGGAGGAACAGAGGGAGCAGTAACTGTATTCAGAATATATCATATTAGAAAAGAATCTACTTTTAATAAAAGAAGAAAAAATAAAAATTGATTAAAAAAGAGAATGTCTGAGGACCTTGAGGATATGCCACCTTCCTGGGATGAGCTTGCTGAACCTCTCTTTACTCAGGTGTGCTGTGCTCCTCCATCTGAAACCAGAGGGATAAAAACATTAGGAAGGGTCATTTAGAGTCTTACATGTACGCATACATAAACAAATGAGTATAGAAGCTAAAATATATCCATATGCCACATGTGTGCAACTGTGAGAGCATATATTGATGTATAGCATAAGTACACTTGCATGCTTATACACAAATGTTACATATAAGCCACATGCATACACATCCATGTATGCATTCATATACATGTGAAACACATTGTTTTTTTCTATATTGTTCATTGTTAGCAATAGTTTATTGATTTTTTTATATTTCCTTCCTCTCTGTACTTTAGTCTCTGTACTTTATAAAAAGTGTTCGAATGACCAAGGCCATATGTTTCCACAGTTTCTATTCTGCTTTCTCCTCCTTCCCATGTGTTTCTATTTCTTGGGCACAAGATGTCTTCAAAAATACTGAAAGCCCATTTAAATGTATTTATTTTGTCCTAATTATTTAACTCTGGTCACTGGTTGTATAGTATGACCTACTTGAGAACAGTACACATATCTTAATTCGAGGCTGGTATTCTACATCCCTAACAGCACACCACAAGTGACCCCTCAGTTCTTCACTGATGTTATGATTCCCCCTGATAAAACTCTGTTTTCAAGTAATTGAGTTGTAAATTTTTGGAACAGTTGCATAATGTGAGGGGGAAACAACATATGCAGATGCAAGCACTGGGTTAATTCCACACAGTGGCCATGCAGTCTATCAAGAGGGTCATCACGGAATACCTTAGACAAAAATCACATTCCTTGTAACAGCCCATTTAGACCAGGTTTCAATGAACTACTTTTGCTGCAAGGTAAAATAAAGAGATCTTGTTTGAAATCAAGGCCAGGCATAGTGGTTACAGATTCTCTTTGTGAGACTGGAATGTACTTACTGCTTCCTCAGAGGCAGAGCCAACATCTCCTGCCCAGTCAACAAAGCCTGTTACCTTACCAGTAGGGAGACTAGCTAATGCAGATTGCAGATGTGAAATCTTTAGACTTGCTTTAAGTTTGAGGGTCATATACATCAAGTTCCAGAGAGGTGTAATCTCTCCCATCTCTCAGAGTTTCTCCCAGCAGCTGATGCCAGCCTGCGTGCACAGTTCTGATTCTCTGTCACAAGATTCTAATTCAATTGACCTGAGAGGTCATTGAGCTTTGAGGGGTTACATCATCCTCTGATCAACATAAGGATGAAAATAAAATACTTCTGAATATGGTGACTCTGTGTTGCTTTTCTCCTGGAGATGGCCTGCAGACTCTCCTGTAACTGAAGGGTTTTAGAATGCTCAAATGCAGGCAAGCATAATACAAAAGATTACTGAGAATTGTAAAGCTATGCAACATAACAATATTACTTCTAAGTCCCATTCTCATTATTTAGCACACAGAAAACATTTAGCACCCGAGAGAATACACTGATTCTTTTTTATATATAAATATTTTTATTTTATAATTAATCTAATTTTACCTATCAGCCAGAGATTCCCCTGTCGTCCCTCCTCCCCCCCCCAAATTCCTCCCAAACCACCCTTCATTCCCACCTCATCCAGGGCAAGGTCTTCCCTGGGGAGTCAGCCCAGCCTGGTAGATTCAGTTGAGGCTGGTCCAGTCCTCTCCTCCCTACACCAAGGCTGAGCAAAGTGTCTCAGCATAGGCCCTAGGTTCCAAAAAGTCAGCTCAAGCACTAAGGACAGGTCCTGGTTCCACTGCCTTGGGGGCCTCCTAAACAGTTCAAGCTAATCAACTGTCTCACTTATCCAGAGGGCCTGGTCCAGTTCCATGGCTATTTGTCCCTGTGCTTTTTCCAATCATGGTTTCAACATTTCTCACTTATACAATCCCTCCTCTATCTTTTTGACTGGACTTCTGGAGCTCCATCTGGGACTTGGCCATGGATCTCTGCATCGGCTTCCATCAGTCAGTGGATAAGAGTTCTTTTATGACAGTTAGGGTGTTTGGCCCTCCAATCACCAGAGTAGGTCAGTTCAGGCACTCTCTTGACCATTGCCAGCAGTCTATTGTGGTGATATCTTTGTGGATTTCTGGAAACCTCTCTAGCATATTGCTTCTTCCTATTCCTGTGGGGTATTCCTTTATCATGGTATATCTTTCCTTGTTCTCCCATTCTGTTCCTTACCCAGCTGGGACCTCCCACTCCCCTAAGTTCTCTTTCCCCTGACCCTTACCCTTCATTATCTTCCCTCATCCCAAGTTTACTCATGTAGATCTCATCCATTTCTCTGTCATTGGGTGATCGCTGTGTCTTTCTTAGGGTCCTCTTTACTAGGTAGCCTCCCTGGAGTTGTGAGTTGCAATTTGGTTATCCTTTTCTTTACATCTAGTATCCACTTATGAGTGAGTACATACCATGTTTATCTTTCTGAGTCTGGGTTACCTCACTCAGGATGATACTTTCTAATTCCATCCATTTGCCTGCAAACATCATGATGTCATTGTTTTTCTCTACTGAGTAGTACTCCATTGTGTATATGTACCACATTATGTTTATCTATTCCTCAGTTGTAGGGCATCTAGGTTACTTCCAGGTTCTGGTTATTACAAATAATGCTGCTGTGGACATAGTTGAGCATGTGTCCTTGTGGTATGATTGAGCATTCCTTGGGTATATGCTCAAGAGTGGTATAGCTGGGTCTTGAGGAAGGCTGATTCTCAATTTTCTAAGAAAGCACCATGTTGATTTCCAAAATGGCTGTAAAAGTTTGCATTCCCACCAACAGTGGAGGAGTGTTCCCCTTGCTCCACATCCTCTCCAAGAGAAGCTGTCTTCAGTGTTTTTGATCTTAGGCATTCTGATGGGTGTAAGATGGTATCTCAGAGTGGTTTTGATTTGCATTTCCCTGATGATTAGGAATGCTGAGCAATCCCTTAAATGTCTTTCAACCATGTGAGCTTCTGTTGAGAATTCTCTGTCAGTACTATAGCCCATTTTTTTAATTGGACTGTTGGATATTTTGATGTCTAATCTCTTGAGTTCTTTATATGTTCTGGATATCAGACCTCTGTCAGGTGTGGGGTTGGTGAAGACCTTTTACCATTCTGTAGGCTGTCATTTTGTCTTGTTGACCATGTCCTTTGCCCTACAAAAGCTTCTTAGTTTCAGGAGGTCCCATTTATTAACTGTTTCTCTCAGTGTCTGTGCTACTGGTGTTATATTTAGGAAGTGATCTCTGGTGCCAATGCATTGAAGACTACTTTCTACTTTCTCTTTTATCAGGTTCAGAGTAACTGGATTTACGTTTAGGTCTTTGATCCACTTGGACTTAAGTTTTGAGAATACACTGATTCTTATGTCACGGTCTTCTGGGGGCACCATTATCCCCCAAATTGGGTAGTACAGTTCTTTGCTTTCACCATATTCCATGGTGGACTAGAGGGACTAGAGGTCTAGAATTTTGCCCTGGTAACTATTCCTGGATTCTAGAGCCATTCAGGAATCACAGCTTCATGTGTTTCTTTAAATGCTACTGGTGAACCCTTTTCACTCCCATTGACTAGACTTTATGTTTGACCCAAGAGCAGTAAAACTGACACTCAAGCTGAAAGCACCAGATCCTTAGCTGTGTTTCTTAACTGTAAACCATGCTGGTGAAGTTACCTTTCCTGGTGGTGGTGAGGGAACCAGGGACCTATCACAGCAGTCATTTATGTGATGACATAGAAGTGTATTGTTGAGTAAAATACTGCTGTGGAAGCTAAATAACCCTGTGGTGTATTAAGAAAGTCTAGAGCTTGAAAGAACCTTTCTTGTTTACATGAAGAGCTGATCAGATCTGTGATGCTGATGAAAGCCGAGGGCAAAGTTGCCATATGAAACAGGTGAAAGCAAAGGGGTGCCCTCCTCCAGATTCACATTTATCTCAGACATGCAGACACTGTCTGGGTATCTTCATAAGCTATTGATGTCCTTGTGGTTCTCCTTGTCAGTATCTGATCGCTCCCTCCACAGAGACTGTTAGCTAAACATTGAACAGAGTATAATTTACATTGAAATTGATAGTAAATAACACACAACTTTTTGTATGTCTGAGTATGTTCATGCTGAGGTATGCATAAATGCATAGATGTACATGCATGTAGTACAGGGCACGTTCTCTGCTTACAAATAACCCAGATAATTTCCTAAGTGAAAGCATGAGGGGACTAGAGGGAGACAGAGAACAGGGCACAAGAGAAGGCAATGGGGGTAAGTGAAGCACATTTCAGACAGAAATGTATGAAGCTATAGTGAAGCCCACTGTACAACAAATACAAGCTAATATTACAATAAGACAATTAGAAAATGTTGACACACTATTATTCATTTAGTGCATATATGTTTATTACATATATGTATATTCTTAGTATTTACCAGATGTTAAAGAGACGTGTTCTGCCCTATTAGCCCCCTTCCCTGTGCAGTTAGGTGTGCATGTGATGTCAGTACTCTCCTTGCCCTCTGACCTCAGTCAAGCCTGGGTGAGTGACTTTGTTGTCCCTCCTGGAGGCAAGTCTGCCAACAAGTTCTCTTCTGTTCTTGTCTGCCATGAAACTTTTCCAGGATGTCCCTGCCTGGCACTTTCCCTGCTCCTGTTGCCAAGTTAGGAAAAAGCCTGCTTAATTTTTCAATATAATGAGACTCATTTGGCTTCCATACAACCTCCAACTTGGCCTTGATTAACAAGGACAATGACATACTGGCCTCTGCTGCTCTCTTTCCCTTCTATTTATTAAGAACTCAAGTAGGGAGAGGAAATAAAAGCATTGGCTTGTTGAAAGGGAGGAAGAGGGCTAGAGACATAATTCACTGGGTTAAATGCTTAGCACATAAGCAGGAGGGCTTAAGTGTGATGCCCAGAACCCACAGAAAAGGCAGGGTATGCAGCTCATACTTGTTATTCCAGAGGGAGACCAGCAGATCCCTGAACTCACTGGCAAGTCTTTCTCTGGTAGATCTTGTCTCAAGAAAACATGGTAAGTAAGGAATGGTGGTGAAGTTAGCTTCAAGACTCAACCACAAGTGTGTGTGTGTGTGCATATGCATGTGTGCACACTCTTGTGTGCACGCACGTGCACACACACACACACACACACACACACACACTTGAATGCACATAATTGTAGACACAAAAAGATAAGGAAAAGAAAAGAGATAAAGGATATATATTTGCTCTTATATTTTGTAAAGAACTTTTTTACTTCTGTCACAGTTATCTCCTTCAAATAACATAAAAACAACATCACAATTTAGTGGTTAAAATCAATAATTAAGCCTATCTTAGTAGCACATACTTTTAATGCCAGCATTCAACAGGATGAGACAGGAGAGCAATGAGCTCAAGGCAAGCCCAGAATAATTAAGGGGTATTCTTTTTCAAGAAACCAAAATCCAAAATAAAACAAATGTATTTCTATAGGTCATGATTATTTGCATCAATGGATGTTGCCTAATTCTAGGACAATGGTCAGGTGACTGGGGTAGTATTCATCTGCTGGTCCTTTAGCTGGCTGTCTAGGATGATTTTGAGGCCTGGTACCTCAGGTAGGATAACAAGTGTTTGCAAAAATCCCAGTATAGTAACTGACCGTCAAAGGTACAAGGAACAGAGAAACAAAAGCAAGAGGTGGACAAATCCAGGATTGCCTGCAATGCAATTTTGTAGTTATTTGCAAACAGAAGCATGTATTAGGTAACAGCAAAAGAGGATGGTCTCCACAAGCTATGGCATGTGTAAAGGAGTTATAGGCCAAGATAGGCAAACCTGGTGCCTCTATGGCTAAGGCATGGTGTTTGGGGTGTTTTCAAAAGTGTGACTATTATGTACTTGTCTGTAGTAGACATAATGTGCTCATGCGACAAGACAAGTGACATTTATCCCATGAATGCCAGGGTTGTTGGTAAGTGGGATAACAATGATGACCAAGATGGCTGTTCATGTCAAGCTGGATCCCTATGGTGAGGATTTAGCTGCCATTGGTTGGATGACTGTGTGTTCTTTCCACCTGACTACGTAGGACTCTTTCACACAGGAAGACTGGGGAATCTCAACCTACTATATCACTACTGAGCATACGGCTGTAATAGGATTAGATTCTCAGTGGTCACTGGCTTCTCTAAGAACATCTGTCTCAAGAGATAACAATGTAACATTTTGGAGTCCTTTAAACATAAACATCATTTCTGGGGGTCAGTACATACATAGGGTCAATCCAGATTCAGTATGTGAAAAACTAATGTGGTGACCCAACTCCCAGGAGCCTTGGTATAT
Organism: Onychomys torridus; assembly: GCF_903995425.1. NCBI lineage: Eukaryota > Metazoa > Chordata > Mammalia > Rodentia > Cricetidae > Onychomys > Onychomys torridus. Next base: position 9,230,346 of record NC_050447.1, read on the forward strand.
TAAGAATGTATGTGCAAGTGTGTGGGATTAACCATTGCTTGCTTCATTGGAAACATGGATGTTGTTATAAGAAGCTTCATTTACTTGAAGGCTTATTAGAGAGAAGTATAATTTGTTCACTTTACTTTTTTAATGCTTGTCATTGAAAGTAGAAATTTATTTATCAATTTTATTCTAATTAAGCTCTGACTAAATACTGATTATGACTTCATTGAACTTATAAGATGTTCAATGAATTTGAGTGCTTTCTTTTTTCATTGTGAAGAGTATTTGCTTTTCCTTGTGTGTTTTTCTTTAGTTAAAATAAATGATAAAAGCCAAATTTTAAAATATAATACATAACACATTTCTTCCACCATAGGAAATACTTCAAACTATAAACCACTTATATGGCCAAAAAAAAGATAGCAATAATGAATCCTGAGATGCTGTAGAAAATGCTAAAGTCGAGCCAGCATGTGACTTTCCTAGAGAGACATAGAGGTGTCTATTCATATAGAACAGAGACAGTGGGCAGTAATGCTTCCAAGTTCAGCTCAGGGAGCCGGTGAGTTTATCTGGGTCCCCATGAAAATATGGGTCAGAGGTTACTTTCAGGACAATGGATTGACAGAAAGGCATCCATGTCATTGAAGACTCCTATCACTATGTGAATGATGACTCATGAAGCTGAAGCTTCATCCTTGGAATCTCACTCTTAGTCACCCTTGTCTGTTCTCTAAAACCCACAAGTCCACAGCTGGAAAGTTGAGAGTGGTAAGTGAAATCTCAGGTGAGCATCTGGTGACCTTGCCCTTCAGGAGGAAATATTAACAGCTCCAGCACCTTTCCTGTGAACATACTAGAGTAATTTATGGTCCATGGTGGCATTTTTGTACCCACAGGAAATAGCCATATCACAATACAGGCAAGTGGGAAAAGCAGTTTGGAGGGCTGAGTTCACAGAACACTCTTTCATGTGCAAATAGGCTTCTGGAAACCAGTGTCTATCATCTGGAATGGTTATCCAGGACAGAATTTGGTCTCTGTGTTGAGACAGAAGATAAGGCAACTTTATGAGGTAACTGAGACTTAGCAAAGACAGATAAAGTGGGTACCATGTTTTTAAGTATCAGCATTTTTTTCAAGAGTATGTATCATGATCATATGTAGAGAAACTAACAGAAAAAGCACAAAATATTGAGTAGCTTTGCATAGAGAAACACTTCCAGTTATTTAAAGCACATATTTCTGACTGATGACTATCCTTCCTCCAGGCAGATATTAAGAATTCCTCTATCCTTGCATCTTAAAATTCTGTGAGCTTGCTCATGGAACTTTCAATGTCACTGTGCCTATCAGAACTCAGCAGCCAAAAGACAGGGAAGCAAATGAAATGGTCAGTACCAAAATCCTTTTCACAGACAAGGGAGGAATCAACACACATACTTTAATTACATTCTAGGGGACAGAACTTAGGAGTGTGACCAAAGATAGCTGGACCATGGACAAAGGGCTAGCTGTATGCGTGCCTAGCAGAAGACAGGGTCATCAAGTAGATAGCCAATCTCTGCCATATTTGGGAACTATAACTTGTAAAAGGCTTGATGTTGAGTACTACCATATGTTGTAACCTAATGCCGAATAGGTTTAGTTAAGAGAAGAACCTAAGGGAATTTACTAAACCATAAGGATTCCATATAAATGGTAGGAAACATTGAAGGGAATTCTTTGTGCCTATCACTACATAAAGATGTAACAAGAAAGCATCAACAATACAGCAGATGCCACACCCTCAAATCTGATAAAGCCTTGACCTCAGACGTCAAAGTCTCCAGAGTTACAAGGAATATATTTCTGCTGAGTAAAGAAAAGAAATAGAAGAAATCAGATATTTTGTATTAGCAGCCCAACATACTTCCTACAGACCTACCTATAGACACAGAAACCTTAACTTAATATCCTTATCTCCCATCTGTGGTGTGTGTGTGTGTGTGTGTGTGTGTGTGTGTGGGGTGTGTGTGTGTGTGTGTGTGTGTGTAGGCATGTGCAGGTCACTGCAAATGGCTGGAGGTCAGAGGAGAGCATGGGACTGTTCTCTCTTCCCACCAAGTGGGTCCCAGGAATTGAACTCAGGTCCTTAGGCTTGGTTACAAGTGCCTTCACATGCTGAGCCAGTTCATTGGCCCTTGTTTTCTCCTTATCTACAATAAGATTAATTCTAGAATCTTAGGAAGGGTTAAATCAATAAGGATACTTGTTGTCCTGAGACTTAAGACTATAAATGCCAGAAAGAATGCTATATTTATAAAATCTAACCTAGACTAGAATTGACTCAAAACTTCTTTAAAGAAGGTCAAAGATAGATTACCTGAAAAGTGCAGGATGAATGAAAAAGTGTTGCTGAAACAGAAGTGTATATAGCAGAGAACACAAAACTGAATTGTTGTCAGTGACCACAAACAGTTGCTCACGGGGGCAGTGTGGCATCACAAGAAAGTACACATGGGTGAGTGCTATCTCTCTTAAAGAAAATATAAAGTAAATTCTTTGTGGAAACTGAAACTATTCAACTTTGGTAATTATCCCTTTGAAGATAGAGATACCTAGTAACTATATATATATATATATTTATCTCACCTTGACTTCTGAGATTGGCCCTGATGTTGCTATCAGAAAGGGGAATGCACTATTGGAATATTCTGCTTCATTCTCTCAGCTCTCACAATTTAAGTTTTCTCTAGAGAGTCTCTTTTAATAGTGCCTACTGAAACAGCCATCCCCTCTTACAACAGGATGGACCTTAACAAGACCAGTTGTTTTGTTTGTTTGTTTGTTTGTTTGTTTGTTTTTCCAGGGACAAGTTTACTAAGACCTCTGTCCCATATTACCCCAGCATCCTATGTTGACTCATGTCTGGCTTCAATCAGACTCTCAGGAAGCATGTTCAATCTGGTGGCCAATCAGGGTCCTACCCAGCCATGAGCAGGAACTGTTCTTGGTATTTTCAGTCAAACCAACCTTTGACACATCACACAGACAGACCCCGGACACAGCAGACAGACAGACCCCGGACACAGCAGACAGACAGACCCTTGACACATCACAACAGGACAGACCCTTGACCACCCCTAACACAGCAGACAGACAGACCCCTGACACATCACACAGACAGACCCCTGACACAGCACACAGGCAGACCCCTGACATAGCAGACAGACAGACCCCTGACACATCAGACAGACAGACCCCTGACACAGCACACAGACAGACCCTTGACACAGCAGACAGACAGACCCCGGACACAGCAGACAGACAGACCCTTGACACATCACACAGACAGACCCCTGACATAGCAGACAGACAGACCCCTGATATATCAGACAGACAGACCCCTGACACAGCAGAGAGACAGACCCCTGACACATCAGACAGACAGACCCTGACACAGCAGACAGACAGTCCCCTGACACAGCAGACAGACAGACCCCTGACACAGCAGACAGACAGACCCCTGACACAGCAGACAGACAGACCCCTGACACAGCAGACAGACCCCTGACACTGCAAACAGACCCCTTACACAGCAGACAGACAGACCCCTGACCCTGCAGACAGACAGACCCTTGACACAGCAGACAGACAGACCCCTGACACAGCAGACAGATAGATCCCTGACACAACAGGCAGACCTCTGACACAGCAGGCAGACAGAACTCCGACACTGCAGACAGACAGACCCCTGATATGGCAGACAGACAGACAGACCCCTTACACAGCACACAGATCCCTAACACTACAACCATAGTTGCTGACCACATGTCATGAGTCAATCATAAAATGATGCCTGTACCAGCAAGGACCTATACCCAATCACTTCAAAGTGCACTTAACCACAGCTGGAATTCCCCTCACTGTGCTTAAAAGGAGCCTGTGAGGTTCTCTTAGGGTTACCATCTTATCATATGGCTGACCCCTGCATGCTGGAATATTAACTCTTGAGAAATAAACACTCTTGCTGATTGCGTATGGGAATGGTCTTTTGTGGGATGACTCTGGGACTCTAACATCCCAGAGTTTTCCCTTCAGAGCACAGAAATATTTGTACCTTCACATGTCAGGAAAAATAACCTCCCTTTGTGCCCAGGAAGCACAAAGAGTGTCAAAGACCTGGGAGTCAGATCAAACAGTATCTCACATCTCACACAAAATGAGTCTTTCCTGAAAACCCTTTCCCAAGGTACCTGCAGATTTGTGGATCCCTAAATTAAAACAGTGATATAGAGGGTCCTGTTCTGTATGAGACACTCAGAATTCCAGCTGCTTGTTTCCTTAACCAGTGATTATCTGATCCATTTCCAAGGAACAATGGAAGTGTGATTCTGTAGCAATTCAAAGAAAAATGGCTGCTTAATTACTCAGAAGAATTTCCTAGAAATCCTCAGTAATGACTTATCTTCCTTTGCTCATGATGCATAAATACCAAAACAACTGAAAATGAAAATCAAACTGAAAAAAATTGCAATGGGATCTCTGGTTACAATAAGGCACAGCTTTGAAATAATTATTTGAATAAATCACCCTTCTTCTCCACCCACTCCAGAGGTAGGCATCATTTTCACAGCTCAGTTTGCTATGCTGTAAGACTTGAGAGTAAAGTATAATTTAATTATTGTCTTTACTTTATCATGTGTGAACGATTGAGCCAAGGGGAATAAATGCCAGAAAACATCCTACTTGATCTGTTCAGCTAGTCACAAACCTGCCACCCCCCAGCCTGGTGTTCACTTTCCTTAGGGACAGTTTCATACTATAAAAGAAATACTGGTTTAGGACTCAGATTTCTGTGATGCTCAAAATGAAACATCTCTCTCTCTCCAGTTAGGACCTTCCATTTCTGTATCTCATCTATAAAGTGTGGGTGGCAGATGATGGTAGTCCAGAGAGTCAACTAATTCTATTGATCTTTAATTATGTTTTGTCCTGTTAAAGAGAAAGTTACTAAGGATGAATGCTTAAAAATGCTAAAGCTGAGCAGATGTAGGTGTGGGATGAACCAGACAGGAGAAACAGAGAGAAAGAGAGAGAGAGAGAGAGAGAGAGAGAGAGAGAGAGAGAGAGAGAAGAGAGAGAGATCAAAGTATACAATTACCCCATTTTTTACAACAATGGTTTTTCCTTTAATCATTCATGAATAATTATGAACATAATCTTAAAAAATTGTAGGGTATTATTTTAAGATGTGTTGCATTTGTTTTTTGCTGTGGAATATTTGTTTAATGATGAAAAGATGTGTTGCATTCTTTTGTGTTTCATTTATTTAACTCTGTGAAGCTGTGGTTCTTTGCCTGTCTAAAACACCTGATGGTCTAATAAAGAGCTGAACAGCCAATAGCAAGGCAGAAAGATAGGCAGGGCTGGCAGGCAGAGAGAATAAATAGAAGGAAAATCTGGGAGGAAAGGAAGAAAGAACAAGAAAACAATAAGAACAGGCTAGGGCCCAGCCACCCAGCCACATGGCCAGCCATGAAGTAAGAGTGAAAGTAAGATAAACAGAGGTTAAAAAAAAAAGAGGAAAAATCCCAGAGGCAAAAGGTAGATGGGATAATATAAGTTAAAAAAAGCTTGCAAGAAACAAGCCAAGCTAAGGCCAGGCATTCATAAGAAAGAATAAACCTCCATGTGTGATTTATTTGGGAGCTAGATGGCAAACCTTCCAAAAGCAAAAAGAACCAAAACCATAAAGAGTAAAACGTATACCATGTTTGTCGTTCTGAGTCTGGGTTACCTCACTCATGATGATTTTTTCTAGATCCATCCATTTGTCTGCAAACCCCATGATGTCATTGTTTTTCTCTGCTGAGTAGTACTCCATTGTGTATATGTACCATATTTTCTTTATCCATTCTTCAGTTGAAGGGCATCTCAGTTGTTTCCAGGTTCTGGCTATTATAAACAATGCTGGTATGAACATAGCTGAGCAAATGCCCTTGTAGTATGATTGAGCATTCCTTGGGTATATGCCCAAGAGTGCTACAGCTGGGTCTTGGGGGAGATGGATTCCCAATTTTCTAAGGAAGGGCCATATTGATTTCCAAAGTGGCTGTACAAGCTTGCATTCCCACCAGCAGTGGAGGAGAGTTCCCCTTGCTCCACATCCTCTCCAGCACAAGCTGTCTTCTGTGTTTTTGATCTTAGGCATTCTGACAGGTGTAAAGTGATATCTCAGAGTCGTTTTGATTTGCATTTTCCGGATAATTAGGGATGTTGAGCAATTCCTTAAATGTCTTTCAGCCATTTGAGCTTCCTTTGTTGAGAAATCTCTGTTTAATTCTATAGCCCATTTCTTAATTGGACTGTTGGGCATTTTTATGTCTAATTTCTTGAGTTCTTTATATATTCTGGATATCAGCCCTCTGTCAGATGTGGGGTTGGTGAAGACCTTTTCCCATTCTGTAGGCTGTCGCTTTATCTTGTTGACTGTGTACTTTGCTCTATAAGAGCTTCTCAGTTTCAACAGGTCCCATTGATTGATTGTTTCTCTCAGTGTCTGTGCTACTGGTGTTATATTTAGAAAGTGATCTCCAGTGCAAATACATTCAAGACTACTTCCTACTTTCTCTTCTATCAGGTTCAGAGTAACTGGATTTATGTTGAGGTCTTTGATCCACTTGGATTTAAGTTTTGTGCACGGTGACAGATATGTATCTATTTGCAGCCTTCTACACATTGACATCCAGTTATACCAGCACCATCTGTTGCAGATGCTTTCTTTTTTCCATTGTACATTTTTGGCTTCTTTGTCAAAATTGTATGTTCATAGGTATGCGGGTTAATGTCAGGGTCTTCAATTCTATTCCATTGGTCCACATGTCGGTTTTTATGCTAGTACCAGCTGTTTTTATTACTGTAGCTCTATAGTAGAGCTTGAGGTCGGGAATTGCGATGCCTCCAGAGGTTGTTTTATTGTACAGAATTCTTTTGGCTATCCTGGGATTTTTGTTTTTCCATATGAAGTTGAGTATTAAAGTCTGTGAAGAATTGTGTTGGTAATTTGATGGGGATTGCGTTGCGTTGAACATGGTACATACTCATTCATATTAGAATACTAGATGTAAAACAAAGATGACTAGACTGCTACACAACTCCAGGGAGGCTACCTAGAAAACGGGACCCTAGGAAAGACAAAGGGATTGCCCAATGACAGAGAAATGGATGAGATCTACATGAACAACCTAGACGACAGTGGGAGTAATGAAGGGCAAGGTTTGAGGGAAAGACAGTTTAGGGAAGCAGGAGATCCCAGCTGGATCAAGAACAGTAATGGAGAACAAGGAATAACAGACCACGATAAATGAAGACCACATGAGAACAGGAATAGGCAGAGTTCTAGAGAGGTCCCCCAAATTCCACAATGATACATCCTTTGTAGACTGCTGGCAATGGTAGAGAGAAAGCCTGATCTGACCTGGTCTGGTGATCAGATGACCAAACACCCTAACGGTCGTGCTGGAACTCTCATCCAATAACTGATGAAAGTGGATGCAGAGATCCTCAGCCAGGCCCCAGGTGGAGTTCCAGGAGTCCAACTGTAGAGAAAGAGGAGGGACTGTAAGAGTGTGAATTGTTGAGACCAAGACTGGAAGAGCATAGGGACAAATAGCCAAACGAATGGAAGCACATGAATTATGAGCCAGGGGCTGTGGAGCCCCCAACTGGCTGATGCAGGCCCTCTGCATAAGTGAGCCAATTGAATAGCTTGAACTGTTTGGGAAGCATCCAGGCAGTGGACCCAGACCTGTCCTTAGTGCATGAGCTTGCTGTTTGGAACCTTGGGCTTACACAGGGACACTTTGCTCAGCCTGGAAGGAGGGGACTGGACCTGCCTGTACTGAATCCACCAGGTTTAAATGAGTCCCCAGGGGAGTCTTGGCCCTGGAGGACATGGGAATGGAGGGGAGGGGCTGGGGGAAAGGTGGGGGCAGGGGAGGGAGAGGGGAGGACGGGGAACCCATGGCTGATGTATAAAATTAAAACACAAATATAACAAATAACAAAAAAGGAAAAAAAAGAGTGAAAAAGCAAACAACAACCACTTACTTTTATTATATTTTTTATTATATTAATATTATATAATATTATTATCATTATATTTTAATGTAAATTCTTCTCAGCGTGTCTACTAGCCTTTCTTAGTTCATGGAACAGTTTACTCCCCACACTGGTAACTATTTGGGTAACACAGACCGACAGAATCAGCCAGCTGTGTTTTAAGTCATTCACTAGCCAACACCCTCATCAGATGAGAGAGTGGGCATGAGAACACTGTAGGAGATCTTACAAACGTACCACACAGTGCTCCACTATTTCGTCTGCTTTTGAATTCTGTGTCCTAAACCATGGGAAGCATGTTCAAGCTGGACAAGACAGTGAGTTTCTTTTGCTTTGTTTTTAAACTAAGCCCCAAAGCTCTCCTTCTAGGATCTGTTTACAATATTTAGAGAGATCAGGATGTATTCTTCTCTAGTGGAACACCAAGTTGTTCTCCTTGAGGATACTCTTAGTGGTATAAGGAAAAACATCTTGTTTCTGTTCCTGGAGTGACGGAGATGGGAATGTGAACTGGTCCAGTGTGCACACAAATGCTTTATTTTAGTCCAGGATGAATTTTAATGTTTCCAAGGTTTTGTGTGACTTTTAGTAAAGATAGCCTCCCCTAAAATGAAGGCATCACCTGTCACTTTTCTTCTGACCTTTCCGGAGCAAGGTGATCTGCGTCAACACAAATGAATATTTGACAGTAAGTGACAGGAGCATTATCTCTCTTCCTGTGAGCTAATGAGGTCACTGTAAAGATGGCCCTCCATCACAAGCTTCATTTCACACATCAGTGCAGCACAGGCTTCTCTGTGAAGAAAGCTTAACTAAAGATTTTTTTCCTAGAATTTCAAAGATATAAAATGATACTGGCAATATCACGTACTTAATAGAAATTATGCTTTAAATGCTGAAACCCCAAATTCCTCTTGAAGAAATAACTCTTGAGGTCCCAGTGTGGTAGGAAACATGTGTGTGCCTATACATGTGTGTACATATATATGTATATGTATACATATATTCTGGTTTTCACAAAGATGTTTAAGATATGATTAATCCTATTTTAAAACTGCTGGAAAGTTAGAATTTGAAAAATTTTAAAGTCCTCCACTTCTTGCTGAGAGTATAGCTTAAACCAGGAGTTACACCCAGAACTACCTCACTCTGAAACCTTTCACTGTTTTGCCCTTTGCTGCCCTCAGCAGTCGGCACCAACCACATGTTTGCAGCCCTTGAACTGAGGCTTGTTCAAAGGGACAGTTTTCAGATTGGTGCAAAAGAGTAAAGCATCTCCCTAATCATTCCTATGTTAATCAATGAAGAAACTGTAATATTTGAGTGGAATAAAGCATACTACTCAGATCAGCTTCATCCCCTATCCATGTAGCTTCGGAGCTTGAGCTTTGTGTCTCTGGGCAGCAAGGCTGTTTGGCAGCATTACATTTGGTGAAGGTGTGTGAAATAGATTATACCCTACCCAGAGTTAATGTCTGAAAGTGTTTATTGAAATTAAAAGTCTTCCCTTACTAAACATATGGCATATACAACAGTGGGACAGACTAGGAAGAAAGGAAAGAAGGATATACCCAGGGCCTTATTTAAGTCCTCTATGATCCATTTCCAGAACTAGAAATTTCCATGTCCACAAAGGCACAAGTGGCAGTTTCCACATGTGATGGAAGGAGAGATTTGAAGCGCCTCAGCAGCAGGAGGCAGGTGTGGTACTGGGGCAACAGCCGGGAGCTCACACAGGGCTCTACAGACAGGAAAGGGAGGGAGAGGACAGACAGTCGATAACGATAACATTCCCCAGCCATCCTTCTTCCAGACATGGGAGTGACCAGAACAGTGAGCTCACCACTCCCCACTGTTATTATATTTTGTTAAATAAGAGTACATTTTAAGAACTAATTATTTGTTTAGTGTTGGGATATGTTGGGATAAAACTTCTTAAAGAAAAACTCAGTTTCAACAGGTCCCATTGATTGATTGTTTCTCTCAGTGTCTGTGCTACTGGTGTTATATTTAGAAAGTGATCTCCGGTGCCAATGCATTCAAGACTACTTCCTACTTTCTCTTCTATCATGTTCAGAGTAACTGGATTTATGTTGAGGTCTTTGATCCACTTGGACTTAAGTTTTGTGCACGGTGACAGATATGGATCTATTTGCAGGCTTCTACACATTGACATCCAGTTATGCCAGCACCAACTGTTGCAGATGCTTTCTTTTTTCCATTGTACATTTTTGGCTTCTTTGTCAAAATTATATGTTCATAGGTGTGTGGGTTAATGTCAGGGTCTTCAATTTGATTCCATTGGTCCACATGTTGGTTTTTATGCCAGACCAGCTGTTTTAATTACGGTACCTCTATAGTAGAGCTTGAGGTCGGGAATTGCGATGCCTCCAGAGGTTGTTTTATTGTACAGGATTCTTTTGGCTATCCTGGGTTTTTTGTTTTTCCATATGAAGTTGAGTATTATTCTTTCCAGATCTGTGAAGAATTGGGTTGATAATTTGTTGGGGATTGCATTGAATCTGTAGATTGCTTTTGGTACCATTTTTACTATGTTAATCCTGCCTATCCATGAGCATGGGAGGTCTTTCCATTTTCTGACATCTTCTTCAATTTCTTTTTTCAAGGACTTAAAGTTCTTGTCATATAGGTCCTTCACATGCTTAGTTAGAGTAACCCCAAGGTATTTTATATCATTTGTGGCTATTGTAAAGTGTGATGTATAAAAACTCATTGTAAATGAATAAAGGTATCCAGTTCCTTAGTAAGAAGTCAGTCAACTTCATTAAAAAACAAGAACTGCACAAAATAAGCCATATATGGTTTATAGCTCAAATACATGGAATTGGAGAAATATCTGAAAATCCAGTTATGAGCTGGATATTGTGTTCTATGCTTATGCATGCATGCTTGTGTATGTGCATGCACGCGTGGTTTGTGTGTGTGTGTGTGTGTGTGTGTGTGTGTGTGTGTAATTCTGAAAATCCAACTCAGGGCTTCCTGCATGCTAGGTAGGCATTATCCGAAGCCAAGAGAGATATATCCAAGAACTCAGCTCATTTTTTCCTTTTAATGTAGTCTAAAGTCCCAGCCTAGGAAGTGCCCACAATGGGCAAGCCTACCCACATCAATTAATCTAATCAAGATAATTCCTATAGTCATGTCTGGAGGCCCTTGCTATAGGTGATTCTAGAACTCATCAAGTTGACATTGAGAATAACCATTGCAGATTTGTTTTATCTTCTGGGAAACCTTCAAGGGCCAATTACCAATCCTGAGTGTTAGACCAATGAAGTGTTTATTAAGTATCTCAGATGGAATAGCACTCACTTGCTCTATTGTACAAAAAACATTTTAAAAATATTTACCGTGTCTCAATCAAAATTGTAATAGCATCCAGTATTTTGTTTCATTTTGTAGTAAAATTGGATTAGATTAAAAACAATTCTTGCAGTCTTTTATGTAATGTTCTCCCTCCAATTTACTTATAAATTGGCCTATTTTCCCTTATTTGTTACTAAGGACTATACTTTTATCATTTGTAGATGGAGTCTATGCTTTCTATTGTCCTTTATTTCTCCTTTTTATTGTTAACCATATTCTAGTTATATTAATGATAAGTAAATATATTTTCAATATTAAGCCCAGAATTAGACTAAATTAAGTTCTCTCATGATCTTTTACCCCAAATTTTGTCCAGCTGATACCTATTTTAATGGCTTTATCTTAGCTTTGGGATCTGTGTTTTCTTCTAGTCCCTCTGACTATGATGCAAAGACACTTGGTACTCGTGTATGAATTGCAATATATTGTGTATGTCAGAGGAACCTGGATCAGAGGTCTATGATTCTACTCATGTAGATTCAGATCATGAATAACAGACTTAGACTTTTACCATTAACCATCGATATTGAAACCTATTCACTTTTTTTTTTCTCTTAAGTACTAATTTTAGTTTTAGAATAGTCTCAGCAGTGATTGGCACATACTGGTACAAAGTTTTGGAGGGCAAATACTTGTAAGAGCACTTTAAATCACATAAGCAAGGAAAGCAATCTTGTTAATCAAAGACGTTGCAGCAAAAATGCACCCCTCAAAGTCAACACAGGAAGCCCTATTATAACTTCACTAAATGTTATCTCTGAAAAAGCTGCATTCATTGTGCTTAATTTACCTCAAATGCTTTTGAGAATAAACTCTCTTCTGCTGAGTTTATAGAATGTGGGAGGTAAGTAGTCCTTGGAGAGCATATTGCAACTTGTTATAACAGATCCACATCACTTTAAGATACACCTTCAGCATCTGTTTCAGCCTCTGATTACAAATGATGAAACTGACAATCATTCACACATACTCCATAAAAAGGAAAGAGGTAATTAAAGAGATGTGTAACCTTTATTCAATGCAAGAACACCTTCTCTTTTCTTTTGTACCTGGCTGTCTCGAGAAACCTTTTCCTCCCCAGACACTACCAGGGATGAGGGCTTCTTTATGCTCACTATAGTACTTAATAAGACAGCATAGATTAAAACCCAATTTGGAAAAATGCATGCATCTTCATTTCATATGGACTATGTTATCCTATCTCAGTAAAAGATATGGAATGTTTGAATGGAAGGGTAAGTAGAAGTACATTATGGTAGAGAAAGCATTTTGTACAGAATAACAGCACACTGATGTGAAGAGAAAAGAGAGCCCATGAAGGAAGGGTTTTAGTTTCCCTAAGACCAGAGTAGATATGCAGAAACAATGGACTAAGGAGAATTGTTTAAATCTGAAACCCTTGTGTATTTTGCTAATATACTTCATCCTTGGGTTACAAGAAGTTGGTTATGGACCAGAAAAGGAATTTTTATAATTAATGATTCTCCTCAAAGAGCAAGAAACAGAGTAAATACAATAAGTTTAACATTCCTTTTCTCTCTTTACTTACTTATTTACTGGTTAATTCCTCTTGTCCTGCCCTCCCTTCTCCCTCCCTTCCTTCTCCCCCTCTCCTTCTTCCTTCCTTCCCCTCCTCTTCCTTCCCTTTCTTTCTTTGGCTTCCACACATTAAATTTATCCTGGGGCATTGCATATGCTTGGCAGGCACACCCAGCCTTTTTTTTTTTTTTTTTTACTTTGAAACAGGGTCTCACTAATTTATCCAAGCTGGCTTTAGAATTTGCAATCCTCCTACCTCAGATACTTTCATAGTTGGGACTATTTAAAGCATACACAACATCACACAAGACTTGCATTATGGGTATTTAACTGAGTACCTGAAGGTAAGTGAAGAGATATGTCCAATTACTATGGTGGAGCTTAATACATGTTGGTTAACCATTCCTCATTCCAATAAAAGTATGTAACACTCTCCTCTAGAAAGGTTCATTTTTGCCCTTTGCCTTGGCCAGAGGTGAAGAGACTACTCCATCTCATCAAGGCATTTATAGACTGTGTTTATGCCGTGTTCTAAGCCACTGACTTGTGTCCATGAACACACACAAGACATGAACACCACAAGAAAGGAAATTGCTTTAAGTCTACTGTTTATATTACTATAAGACACTGTCCATTACATCACAATATGTGTGCATTTTCAAGATCCACAAGATCCTATCTCTGTTCTCATTGTCAAGAGCACAGTTTCCTCTTTAGGTAGGAGATGTGCTTTTTCCCACCAGGCCACTGCCTCACCTAGCCAATGACATGCATCTAAAAATGTTTCTGCTAGTCTATTGAGAACCCCTTTCAAAGTCTACTTGTAGACATTGTATAGAGTCTCTCTGCTGAATTATGGGCAATACATTTACTTTGGCTAGATTTCTTTTCTAAGTTGGATTTTACTTTGTAAAGATTTTCATGTAGGCCATTATTTTGTTATAGTGTGTATACTTTACTAATCTACCTCACATATCTCTAGTAAAAGAGCAGATAAATTAAAATGGATATGCACAGAGACTATGATCATTGGAGCCCAAGCTCACAGCTTCACTCTTTGACACTGGACACCATCAACACTTACACATTTTTTATTTTTCATCCAGTGTAGGTTGATACAATCTTGTTTGCAGAAAGGAATGAATGTTGGGGAAACACAGAAAGAATATATATAAAGATTCGAAAACATGCTCTCTTTATCAGTGAGCCCTTGGTGCACCCTCAGCAGGGAGAACCCATACAGTTGATACAGGGAGACTTTGAAGAGGGTTCTAAAGGGACTAGCAGAAAAATTCTCACTTTGAACTGGGTTCTAAAGGAACTAGCAGAAAGGTTCTCAGACACACATTAGAAGCTAGGCTAGGTAGTTTTACCATTAGGGGGAGAATCATCTCTGTGGATAACACCCAACAATCTACTCTTCACACCGCATGTGATTTATGCTTGAGGTCTGAGACCATGGGGAGTATCAAGGTTGTATCAGAAGACCCTTCTTTTTTTGAGCTAAACAAATAATGGATAGGATTCTGGTGATAGCATAAAATAGGGGGAAAATCACATTTGAGAGATTCAAATTTCTAAATTTTTGAACCCCTCGCCTACTGAAATAACTGTCTAAATCTCCAGGATTTTCTGATGTACTGTGGCTAGGTAAAGTGGGAAGTAACAAAGGGGCAACTGAAGGCAATGGACCCAGGTCTGGCTCGGGGCTCCTTGCACTCAGTAGGATCCGCCTACCTCTTGGCTGGACCCTTTTATCTGTAGGTGTATCAAATGCAACCAGCCTAGGAAAGTTTAAAGATGAGAGTGACTGAGCTTTCCTGACAGACAGCTGCTTCCAGAAGGCTTGTTTCCACAAGAAACAATTACTGTGATAAGCTATGAACCCAGCCATGTTTCTTCCCTGAAGCCAGAGAAGATGCCTCAAGCAGTGAGCAAGTGAATTGGCTGTTTCTCAGTCTCAGATTTTGGTGTGATAAAGTCAGAATTCTGAAAGGACCTGCCTATCTCATCACTAAAAGATGTTTATGTAGGGATGACTCAGAGGGACAGTGTTCAAAGAAAGAGAAAGATAGAGATCACACTCATGCTTGCCAGATACAGGATGCTCTTGGGCAATGACAGGCACACTCGTAATCACATTTTTCTTTTTACCCAGAAGATTATTATTATTATTTTATTTTATTTTATTTTATTTTTTGGTTTTTCAAGACAGGGTTTCTCTGGGTAGCTTTGCCCCTTTCCTGGAACTCTCTCTGTAGACCAGGCTTGGCCTCCAGTTCACAGTGATCCACCTGCCTCTACCTCACGAGTGCTGGGATTAAAGGCATGCACCACCACCACCTGGCTCCCAGAAGATTATTAGGGTAAAATGATAGCCAAATTCTCAGAGATAAATCAACAGTCTAGTGGAAAACATTCTGGTTTATTCTTCACTGAAGACTTTAGGCAGAGAGGCCAAAGAATAGATTTGAGAAATTTTTAAATTTCATGCAATCTCACCTGTCAATTTTAGGCCTATGTGCTTTGCTCCTGGTTTTATTCAGTATATTCTTTCATATATTTGCATTCTGAAGTAGCTCCCCTACATTTTATTCTAGTAGTTTCAGGTTTTAAATTAAGGCTGCTGATTCACTTTAAATTTATTTTCTGTGAGAAGAAATAGGTATGGATCTAATTTCATCATTTTGAAGGTAGACATCAATTTTTGCCAGTACAATTTACTAATAGGCTGTCTTTTGTCTAGAGTATGTTTCCTACATCTCTGTTTCCTCCTTGTACTCTGGTCCCTTTCTCACAAGGAGCCTCGAATTCTTTGAGTGATTGACACCTACTTTTCTGTGTTTCTTTCCCATTTTTTGTGATTCTTCGTCAGAATCTGTGACAAATTCCATCTTTTTTTTATTCTTCTGCACACAGTGGAAATTCTTTTATCTTCTTTTACCTTAAATTCCTTAAAACTGTGATGAGGGTAGAAAGGGTTGAACAGGCAGGTCACAGATGTGGCTTAGAACAGTGAAAATATTCCTTATAACTTACGATACCATAGGAGTGGACACAGGTACAAATTCTTCCAAATCCACACAAAGAACAACAACAAGTGTGAAGTCTCATGCAAACTATGGAATTTATTTAATCACAGAAAATTAATGTAGGATTATCAATAACAGCAGTGTTCCCACTCCACAGAGGCTATTGAGAAATGGAGACCGTATGTGTGCCTGGACATAGGTGTATAAGGTATCTGGGAACTGATCTGGGAAGATGTAGACACAAAGACAGAATGATACTGGAACAAAAAAATGCACACACCAATAGAACACAATAGAGGGTCTAGAAACAAACCCACACAGCCTTGTACACCTAAATTGTAACAGAGATGTAGATACTCTAGACAAAAGACAGCCTATTAGTAAATTGTACTGGCAAAAATTTATGTCTACCTTCAAAATAATGAAATTAGATCCATACCTATTTCTTCTCACAGAAAATAAATTTAAAGTGAATCAGCAGCCTTAATTTAAAACCTGAAACTACTAGAATAAAATGTAGGGGAGCTACTTCAGAATGCAAATATATGAAAGAATATACTGAATAAAACCCAGGAGCAAAGCACATAGGCCTAAAATTGACAGGTGAGATTGCATGAAATTAAAAAATTCTTTATAACAAAAGAAATTATATAACACAAATCTTAAAAGGTCTTATAATTAAAACAAAACAAAAAAGTAAAACAAAACAAAACAAAAACAAAAACAAAAACAAAAAAACCAGAGCCAGCTATTGGAATGAAAACTGAAAGATCAGAGAAACAGAACAAGCCACAGCCAACCTTACCTCGCCAGCTTCTTAGCCAATCCTGTTTCCATGAATCTTCAGAATAAAAGCCACTGAGTCCTCACCCTTTAGGGTCTCAGTTGAACTTCTGCTTAGTTCCTGTCTCCTCACGCCTTATATATCGTTCCCCACCCAGCCATATCACTTTCTGGGATTCAAGGTGTGTGTGCTTTCCAAGCAAAGACATGAGATCTCGAGTGCTGGGATTAAAGGCATGTGCCGCCACTGCCTTACTCTGTTCCCAATGTGGCCTTGAACTCACAGAGATCCAGAAGAATCTCTGCCTCCCAAGTGATAGGATTAAGTGTGTATGTCACCACTGTCTGGCCTCTACGTCTAATCTAGTGGCTGGCTTTGTACTCTGATCCACAGGCAAGCTTTATTGGGGTACACAGTATATCAGCACAAAATTATCATTTTGTGAAAATGATAGACTACAGAAAAAGAGACCATCTTTGCTAACTGTTCTTCAGATAAAAGGTTAATCTCTAGACTATATAAATAACTGAAACAATTTCAAAATCAAACAAAATGCTAACCAGTAAGTTAGCCCTTGAACTTAACTGAGAGTTTCTAAAAGAAAAACCTACAAGTAGCCAACAAGTACTTGTTAGTGTTTAGCATCCTTTTAGCTGTCAGGGAAATGAGAATTAAAATTCCTTTGGATAACACACACACACACACACACACACACACACACACACACACACACACAAAGTCAAGTAATCCAGCAAAAGGAATGATAATAAATGCTAGCAAGGATGTAGGAAAATAACAAAATATCTCCGGAATGGCCTCTATTCCAGCTGATAATATTCTTCTCCCATGAAATCTCCTGAGCCAGGCCTCCATAGTCCCCATTGTTTTTAGCACAACTGTCTTCCAAGCTTCCATCAGAATTGTTCATTAGACCTTGATTACAGCATTCAACCACTTTCCCTGTCCAAATTCTCAGTCTTCTGTATTTCTCCATAAATCAGCCTGATAGGTCTGTTGCAGAAATAGCTCCTCCTTGGTATCTACTTCTGTCTTAGTCATTTTTCTGTTGGTCTGAAGAATCACTGTGATCAATGGAACTTATTAGTAGGAATAGTTTATTGGGTCTTACAGCTCCAGGGAGTTATAGTCCATGCAGAATGATGTCAGGCAGGCAGGCATGGCACTGGAGCATTAACTAAGAGCTCCCATTCATAACTGCAAGTAGAAGGCAGACACACACACACACACACACACACACACACACACACACACACACACACAGAGAGAGAGAGAGAGAGAGAGAGAGAGAGAGAGAGAGAGAGAGAGAGAGTTAACTAGGAATGACCTGGGCTTTTGAAACTTCAAAGTCCATCTCCAGTGAGACAACAATGCCACATCTCCTAATCCTTTCAAGAAACCTCACCACCAAGGGACCAAGTATGAGTCTATGCGGAAGCATCTTCATGCCACCACAAGAATGGCACATCCAATTTGAAAACTGTAAAATTCCCAATAGAGATGGAAATAGTGTTGAAGTTTGTTTGTTTTCTGCTAGCCATATCTAGGGGTAGGAAGTGTGGGTAGGGGTCTACATACTCAGAAGCCTTCAGTGTCAAGTAACATGTAGACAGACCTAAATGGCAGTGTCTTACTCACATCAGAGAAGGCAAAGCAAGAATGCTAAAAGGGCTGACTCTTGTGTAAGATTTGAGCCTGGGAGGATGAAGAGTCTGCTGGTAACATTTCAAGCAAGTCACCTGCGGAGTGCCCGTTCCTCACAGTCAGGCTCAGAAATTCTCCTCTCCTCACAAACCAGAGTCTCTTCAAGTTTTCCGTGCAAAGGTGAGGAAAGGCTCAGCAGCAGACCTTTGGAGGATTACCTTAATTATGTTCATTGAAGTCGGAGGTCATTAACTGGGCAATCCTGAGTTTACTTTCTTCTAAAAAATTGTCAAATGTACCTTTAATTATTTTCTACATTTTCAGAGGAAACAATAACTTCCTGAGAGGTAAGTATTAATTCTTTGATGGGAAAATTTTGGTTTACTGTCTGATGGAGCCATTGTAGGAAGAGGGGCCTAGAAATAGATCAATAGAGAACAGAATTCCTTCCTCACACTATGTTTTCTTTCTCACAAGGAACCCAGACTTCCTGGTCTATGTGATTGACACTTAATAAAGAACTTTGTGACATAACTGCTTCCCACTCTTTGGTCCATACTGACCCACTAACCCAAAGATGTGCATTAGGTCCAAAGGGAAAATCTTCAAACACACCCAAAGGGCAGGCCTACTGACTAGGTCCAAGATGGCAGTCTTGGCTCAGCTCAAGCTAGATTATAAAAGAACAGGTGGCATAGAGATAAAAGTCAACAATCAGTGTTCCTTGGGAAACTGTGAAAAGGGTTTCTGCCTGCCAGAAAGGCCACTTTACTTAGGTATGCTTGTGGTTACACATCAAAGCCCCTGTAAACCTCCAGACTCCTTCAGTCCCTACTCATATGTCCCCACCAGCCTGCTGACCCTTCTTACTTCCTACTGTACCCTAAACTCCTGGCTGTTCCAGTTCACAGGCCTCCCTCCCCTCAACTACTCTTTGTCCTTATACCTCCATGATCTTTCCACAAGCTGGCCACGGCTAGTCTGCTTCTTTCTCTCTCTTCTGGATTCTTCCAGATGCTTCTGGCCCCTCCCCCCCAATAAAAACCTTCCACCTAACCATGGAATGGCCATTTGGGTGGTTTCTTTACTATGTCCTCACAGCATATAAGGATGATCTATTAGCAATTTTCTTTATCTTTGTTTTAAAATTATTTCAGTTGTCCACATCGTAGGGTGTTGCATAATAATTTAGTAACTGTAGATAGTATGTAATAGTCAAGTCAGCTAACAGTTCCAGCTCCTTGAACATGGAACTTTTGATTGTTGTGACTGTGTGATATTTCAACACATTATACTGATCAAATAAGTCAAAGGATCCCTTCCATTTTCTACTTCCTCTGTGTTTGGAACCTGTCTTTGCAACATTTTCTGTTACTTTGGCTCACAGTTTGAGATTACAGCCTGTGACATTAGGGAAGGCATCAGCAGGAGCTGGAGAAACTGGGAGGAGTTGGGAGGAGCTGGGAGGAGCTGGGAGGAGCTGGGAGGAGCTGGTTCTGATGCTTCTACAGTAAGAAGCAGAAAGCAATGAGGGCCTGTTCACAGCCCACTTTTCCCTTTTCATGTGGTCAGACAAGGCTCCCAGCCCAGGGAATGGCACCTCTCACAGAGGGCAAGACTTCCCCCTTCAGTGAGCCTAATTAACAATCCTCCAAAGGCATGCCCAGATTCCCATCCCCCAGGCAACTCTAGATACTATCAAACTGGTGACTGATATTTACCACACAGACTAATCAAACTCCTTCATCCATTTATAAAATGGATAGTAGATTTTAAAACATATCACTGTCAGCTGTAATTTTGAAGTGCTGAGTCACCATACAACATGTTTATTAGTTTGCCAGTACTTTTTATTTAAATCTGTTGCTCTATTACTTAGTAATTTTCAAACTTTAGTGCACATTCTCATACATGGAGCCTTTCAAATTCTGATTGCTAAATTTCTAGCTTGCTATATCTGGAGTGGAGCTCAATTTTTTTTTTTCACTTCTATCAAAAATTTCCAGTGATGTTGGTGATACTTGTCTGGTAAGTAATTTTGAACACCATGGCTTCTTTAGGTGGGATTCATATAATTATACACCTAGAAAAAATCCACAGAGCTGATAACAGTCAGCTGTATGATAAAAAAACTTTACAAGAAACCACAAGACTCATACTTATCCACAATATAAGTACCAGTGTTTTTGAAATACAGAGTTAATATTCTGTGATAACAAAAATCAGATTTCGGTCCATGAGGTTAACCCAAGGCCCTGTGATGAATTACTTTTGCAAAACAAGCTTTCATGTTCATGTTTCGTGCATTCAATGCGAAGTTCCAAGCCTTGCAGTCAAAGGATGAAAAGAAAACAGAAGGAGAGAACTTTCAGTAGTGACAACATTAGAAACCTCTGTGCCTGGAGGGGAGAGGCTCTGTTGCCTCTACAATTCCCTTTCTGATGGAGATTTGTGTATTTCCCACAGTGCCATGTTAAGTGATAAATCATTTTGTAAGGAGGTCTACTTCACTCTAAGACAAACTAAGAAAAGATACCAGATTAACTAAAATTTAATTATATCCCTCAGCTACTGTGAATTTTGTTCTACATTGTAGCTGATTATCTCTTGAGTTCAAGTCTTAGACTCCAGTGATTCCTAACATCAGTTTTTTATTATTATAATTGTGTTTTAATTTTACACATCAGCCATGGGTTCCCCTGTCCTCCCCTCTTCCAAACCCACCCCCACCTTCCCCCCATCCCCTCCCATCTATTCCCATCTCCTCCAAGGCCAAGACTCTCCTGGGGATTCATTTAAACCTGGTGGATTCAGTACAGGCAGGTCTAGTCCCCTCCTTCCAGGCTGAGCAAAGTGTCCCTGTGTAAGCCCAAGGTTCCAAACAGCCAGCTCATGCACTAAGGACAGGTCCCTGTACCACAGCCTGGATGCTTCCCAGACAGTTCAAGCTATTCAATTGTCTCACTTATCCAGAGGGCCTGATCCAGCTGGGGGTTCCACAGCCTTTGGTTCATAATTCATGTGCTTCCATTCGTTTGGCTATTTCTCCCTGTGCTTTTTCCAATCTTGGGCTCAACAATTCACACTCTTACAGTCCTTCCTCTTTCTTGACAGTTGGACACCTGGAACTCCACCTGGGGCCTGGCTGAGGATCTCTGCATCCACTTCCATCAGTTACTGGATGAGAGTTCCAGCTCAACTGGTAGGGTGTTTGGCCATCTGATCACCAGACTAGGTCAGATCAGGCTTTCACAGTCTACAGAGGATGTATCATTGTGGATTTAAGGGTCCGTCTCCAGCACTCTGCCTATTCCTGTTCTCATGTGGTCTTCATTTATCATGGTCTGTTATTTCTTGTTCTCCCTTTCTGTTCTTGATCCAGCTGGGATCTCCTGCTTCCCTAAACTGTCTTTCCCTCAAACCTTGCCCTTCATTACTCCCACTGTCATCCAGGTTGTTCATGTAGATCTCATCCATTTCTCTGTCATTGGGCAATCCCTGTGTCTTTCCTAGGGTCCCGTTTTCTAGGTAGCCTCCCTGGAGTTGTGTAGGAGTCTAGTCATCTTTGTTTTACATCTAATATCCTCCTATGAGTGAATACATACCATGTTTGTCCTTCTGAGCCTGGGTTACCTCACTCATGATGATTTTTTTCTAGATCCATCCATTTGCCTGCAAACCTCATGTCATTGTTTTTCTCTGCTGAGTAGTACTCCATTGTGTATATGTACCATATTTTCTTTATCCATTCTTCAGTTGAAGGGCATCTGGGTTGTTTCCAGGTTCTGGCTATTATAAACAATGCTGATATGAACATAGCTGAGCAAATGCCCTTGTGGTATGATTGAGCATTCCTTGGGTATATGCCCAAGAGTGCTACAGCTGGGTCTTGGGGGAGATGGATTCCCAATTTTCTAAGGAAGGGCCATATTAATTTCCAAAGTGGCTGTACAAGCTTGCATTCCCACCAGCAGTGGAGGAGAGTTCCCCTTGCTCCACATCCTCTCCAGCATAAGCTGTCTTCTGTGTTTTTGATCTTAGCCACTCAGACAGGTGTAAGGTGGTATCTCAGAGTCATTTTGATTTGCATTTCCCGGATAATTAGGGATGTTGAGTAATTCCTTAAATGTCTTTCAGCCATTTGAGCTTCCTTTGTTGAGAAATCTCTGTTTAGTTCTATAGTCCATTTCTTAATTGGACTGTTGGGCATTTTGATGTCTAATTTCTTGAGTTCTTTATATATTCTGGATATCAGCCCTCTGTCAGATGTGGGGTGGTGAAGACCTTTTCCCATTCTGTAGGCTGTTGCTTTGTCTTGTTGACAGTGTCCTTTGCTCTGCAAAAGCTTCTCAGTTTCAACAGGTTCCATTGATTGATTTTTTCTCTCAGTGTCTGTGCTACTGGTGTTATATTTAGAAAGCGATCTCCAGTGCCAATACATTCAAGACTACTTCCTACTTTCTCTTCTATCAGGTTCAGAGTAACTGGATTTATGTTGAGGTCTTTGATCTACTTGGACTTAAGTTTTGTGCACGGTGACAGATATGGATCTATTTGCAGGCTTCTACACATTGACATCCAGTTATGCCAGCACCATTTATTGAAGATGCTTTCTTTTTTCCATTGTACATTTTTGGCTTCTTTGTCAAAATTATATGTTCATAGGTATGTGGGTTAATGTCAGGGTCTTCAATTCGATTCCATTGGTCCATATGTCGGTTTTTATGCTAGTACCAGCTGTTTTAATTACGGTACCTCTATATTAGAGCTTGAGGTCGGGAATTGTGATGCCTCTAGAGGTTGTTTTATTGTACAGGATTCTTTTGGCTATCCTGGGTTTTTTGTTTTTCCATATGAAGTTGAGTATTATTCTTTCCAGATCTGTGAATAATTGTGTTGGTAATTAGATGGGGATTGCATTGAATCTGTAGATTGCTTTTGGTAAGATCGCCATTTTCACTATGTTAATCCTGCCTATCCATGAGCATGGGAGGTCTTTCCATTTTCTGACATCTTCTTCAATTTCTTTTTTCAGGGACTTAAAGTTCTTGTCATATAGGTCCTTCACATGCTTAGTTAGAGTAAACCCAAGGTATTTTATATCATTTGTGGCTATTTTAAAGGGTGATGTATCTCTGATTTCCTTCTCAGCCTGTTTGTCTATTGTATCTAGGAGGGCTACTGATTTTTTTGAGTTGATCTTGAATCCTGCTATGTTGCTGAAGGTGTTTATAAGCTGTATCAATTCCTTGGTTGAATTTTTGGGGTCACTCATGTATACTATCATGTCATCTGCAAATAGGGAGAGCTTGACTTCTTCCTTTCCAATTTGTATTCCCTTAATCTCTTTGTGTTGTCTTATAGCTCTGGCTAGAACTTCAAGTACTATATTGAATAAGTATGGGGAGAGGGGACAGCCTTGCCTTGTTCCTGATTTTAGTGGTATTGCTTTGACTTTCTCTCCATTTAATTTGATGTTGGCTGTTTGCTTGTTGTGGATTGCCTTTATTATGGTTAGGTATGTTCCCTGTATTCCTGATCGCTCCAAGACCTTTATCATGAAGGGGTGTTGGATTTTATCAAATGCCGTTTCTGCATCTACTGAGATGATCATGTGGGTTTTTTTTTTTCCTTTGAGTTTGTTTATATGGTGTATTACATTGAGGGACTTTCATATGTTGAACCACCCTTGCATCCCTGGGATGAAGCCTACTTGGTCACGGTGGATAATTGTTTTGATGTGTTCTTGGAGTCGGTTTGCCAGTATTTTACTGAGTATTTTTGCATCAATGTTCATGAGGGAGATTGGTCTGTAGTTCTTTTTCTTTGTTGCATCTTTGTTTGGTTTAGGAATCAGGGTAATTGTAACCTCATAGAAGAAGTTTGGTAATATTCCTTCTGCTTCTATTATGTGGAACAATTTAAAGAGTATTGGTATTAAGTCTTTTTTGAAGATCTGGTAGAATTCTGCAGTGAAACCATCAGGTCCAGGGCTTTTTTTGCTTGGGAGACTTTTAATGACTGATTCTATTTCCTTAGGGGTTATTGGACTTTTTAAATGGTTTATCTGGTCTTGATTTAACTAAGGTATGTGGTACCTATCCAGAAAATTATCCATTTCTTTTTTATTTTACACTTTTGTGGAGGAAAGGGTTTTGAAGTATTACCTGATGATTCTCTGGATTTCCTCATTGTCTGTTGTTATGTCCCCTGTTTCATTTCTTATTTTGTTAATTTGGATACTCTCTCTCTGTCTTTTGGTTAGTTTGGATAAGGGCTTGTCTATCTTGTTGATCTTCTCAAAGAACCAACTCTTTGTTTCATTAATCCTTTGTATTGTTCTCTTTATTTCTATTATATTGATGTCAGCTGTCAATTTGATAATTTCTTGGCCTGTGTTCCTCTGGGAGACTTTGCTTCTTCCTGTTCAAGGGCTTTCAGGTGTGCTTTCAAGTCACTAGCATGAGATTTCTCCAGCTTCTTTATGTGGGCATTCTGTGCTATGAATTTCCCTCTTAGCACTGCTTTCATAGTGTCCCATAAGTTTGGGTATGTGGTGTATTCATTTTCATTGATCTCTAGGAAGTCTTTAATTTCTTTATTTCTTCCTTAACCCATTGGTGATTCATTTGAGCCTTATTCAGTTTCCATGAGATTGTAGGATTTCTGTAGTTTTTTCTGTTGTTGAAATCTAACTTTAAACCATGGTGGTCTGATAGAACACAGGAGGTTATTCCAATTGTTTTGTATCTGTTGTGATTTGCTTTGTGGCCAAGTATGTCATCGATTTTAGAGAACGTTCTATGGGGTACTGAGAAGAAGGTATATTCTTTTTTGTTTGGGTGGAATGTTCTGTAGATATCGATTAAGTTCATTTGAGCCATAACATCAGTTAAGACCATTATGTTAAGTTTCAATTTGGCTGATCTATCCAGAGATGAAAGTGGGGTATTGAAGTCTCCCACTATTAATGTGTGGGGCTTTATATGTGATTTATGCTTTAGTAATATATCTTTTACGTATGTGGTTGCCCTTGATTCCTAACATCTTATAGAGAGGGACGAGCCAAAAAAATTACCTGCTCATCAAAGTCTAAAGAATATTTTTGGGACATAAACCTGCAAGTTCAAGGTACTTTCAACTCTGCATGTGTGTCTGGAGAGAAAGAGTGAACAGAGAAGTGGAGGCAGACATGCTTGGCTGGAGGGAGAAGGTGCTATCTTTCCAGTTGTTCTTATTCCCCGCAGGGGAAATGTGAAGTTTGAATTTCAAATTAGTTTCACTGTCTTAAGGCAAATATCTGCACTCTGTTATGATGACTGGGACCTAAATGTTCCTTGAGTGCCTAATGATACCTATTCCAGAGGCTGTGTGTGATCTTACATATTTTCCCAGCCATCATCTGAGATATTATTTTTATCTCATTTTCATGGATAGGAAACTGAGCCTCTGTAGGCTAGTGACTGTCTTTAAAGAAATAGCAGAGGAGTAATTTGAGTCCTAAATTTCTTCCTTCAAATTCCATACAACTGTACCTTCCACCTAGACTTAACAAGCTACCAAACGGTCTATCTTTTTTCAAACTAGAAGCAGAGGAGCTTCAACATGGCTTTGTATACCATGACCCACCTTTCCACTTGGAAGCCACTCTATCTTCAGGTCATGGACTCTGTGATGCTGTCAGGATACACTTGCATGCAACACAGTTTCAGTACTAATATCCTCTCTCTGATCTTAAATTTTACAAAATGTGCAATAAAATATTTTATGTATGTAGCCGGAGACCTTCTCTCCAGTCCCTGCCACGACCTGTGGTCCAACAGTCCTCTAATAAAATGAACACACAGATGCTTTTATTATTTAAACTGCTTGGCCATTATCTCAGGCCTACCATTGTCTAGCTCTTACTCTTATATTCAGTCCATTTCTATTAATCTATACTTTGCCATGTTGCTCCTGGCTTACCAATACCTTACATCTCACTTGTCATAGTGGAGTCTGGCAGCTCTATCTGCCTCCGCCTCCACCTCTGCCTCTGACTCCGCCTCCCTATTCCCAGAATTCTCTTCTCTGTTTGTCCCACCTATGCTTCCTGCCTGGCTACAGGCCTATCAGTATTTTATTTACACAGAGTGATATCCACAGCATATGTAAATACTGATATATAAAATAATAGGAATTTAAATATTTTACCAAGTTCTTGCTAAGAAACTAAAAGAGAATTTAAAAACACATTTGAAATTCAAATTATAAGGTAGATCATGAATACTTTAAAGTTCAGGGAGACTTGAACACATGAGACTGTCTTGTAACCAAGTTCTGAAAAGAAAAGTGAAACAATTTCAATGAAAATTTATAAACCAGGTACTAGAAACATCTGCTACTAGTAAACAAAATGCAATTTTTAAATGTATAAACATTGGAAAGGAAATTAGTTATTGTTATTGTTATTGATTTTGATTGATGATATGATTATTTACCAGTCAAGTAATTCTCAGTCACTCTCAGAATAAATAAAATAAGTGTATAGATGGCTGTTAGAAAGGAAAAACACAAAATTAATAGGCTTTCTCTAGCTTAGACATGAACTCTTGAAAGTAGAAGTAAAACAATCTTCATACTAACAACAAAATCTATAAATTCCTGGGAATAAATACAATAAAAACAGTAACATTTATTAAACTAAAACTATAAAATATAACTCATAAACATAGTAAAAATTCCAAAACAAAATTTAAAAAATGATTCCACATTTTGGGGGTGGGTGGAGGCTGAACCAGGTTCTCATAGCCAAGAAAACTCATGACCTTCTTGCCTCAGTCCCTTGAGTTCTAAGAATACAGTCAGACACCCCATAATATCCTCATAATTCAACATGCTAAATAGGAGTATTTGCTAAAACATGGATGTCCATAGGGAATCCAATTATATAATAGGAAAATCCAAATGCTGCATTTGGATGAGGAAAGCATAAAAAGAAGTATAGTGATATCTAATATTGGGCCTCAGAGTAAAGCTTGTTTAGCTACTGTTACACTGTCATGGGAACAGAGAAATGGTTGGTTGTGGATGTTTATAAATCAGACGACTCCTGCTGTTCTAGATTATCCTTTTCCATCCTCATATCTTGCTGCCTATTTTTCCTTTCAGTTTCCACTCTAGTTTTATGTCCTGTACCTAAGTTCACCATGTGTGTGTGTGTGTGTGTGTGTGTGTGTGTGTGTGTATGCACCAGTGTGTATAATTAAAATTTAATATCTACTTATGAGGATTTTTGTCTTTTTATGCCTATGTAATTTAACTTAATGTAATTTCTAGTTCCATCATTCTTTCTATAAAAGTCATGATTTAACTTGTCTATACGACTAAATAAAACCCCAGTGGGCATATGTACTCCACTTTCTTTATCTCCGTTTTTAGCTATAGTGAATAGGACAACAACAAGCATGGATCTACGTGTATTTCTGTTGTAGTACTCACAATTCCTGGGTTTCTGCTCAGAAATGGCACAACTGGATCATGTAGTAATTCTAACCTAAGTTTGTTGGGAAACTTCCATGCTGATATCAAAACTTACACTATCAGAGTGAACCAAAATCAGGAAAGGACGATTTTAATTCATGGTCTAGCCTGAATATTAATTAACATCTAAGAATGAATATTATGCTTGCCTAATTGAGTCTTCATCTGAAGGACTTCAAGTGATCCCTTAATGTTCATCCAAGTGTAAAAAAAATTAAGACACTTAAAAAAAGCAAAGTTTGCTTATGGAATTAAATATTCAAATTAAAAACAGTAATTGTCAGTCAGAATACAGTTTTAAATAAATATGAATATGCAAAATGTGTGTTCATATTTGCATATTTTGCATGCATTTATACAAATAAAAGATAGTTATGGAAAAAACTTACTAATGTTGATGACTTGATAGGGAGTGTTTGTAAAATAAAGAGCAAAGGTATTTTGTGTATTTATATCTGTTATATAATTATTTTGTTTATGATAGAATATTTTATAATATTATTTTATTCTGAGTCATAAAACATTTGAACACAGAAGCTACTTAATATAACAATCAACCTGACAGTCAAGACACCATCAACATGAATATCTTTTGAAATATTACTCAATGGGAAATATTACAAATTGAGCATATGTCACAGTTGTTTGAAAATTGTTTCTCATGAAAACTGATGACCATAAATAATTCTGTATTCACCTGCCTCCCATCCTGCTGTGCAGCAGATTTTTGAAGCCGCGGGTAAAAACTGATGTATAAAGGAAGAGAGTAAGTGAAGTTACTGCCTCTTCAGCTCCTTTTTTCTTCCTTGTAGTCTTTCCAGACTGAGAGAGCAGGCAAACTTCAAGCTGCATGAGAATTCAGATGTCTGACTAACTCGTTCACTCAGTAAGTATTTGTTAACTATTGACGTTGTGCTTGCCACCCTTTTAAGTTCAAGGAATAAATCACTGAATACATACGCACGCGAACACACACACACACACACACACACACACACACACACACACACACACCAGAAAAAGAAAAATGGAAATAAAAAATTCTTGCTCCTCAGTGGGTGGATTTACTTACAGTTGAAGGAACGCAAAATAAATAAATAAAATCAGAAAATCAATGTCTTCATCATGGGGTGAAAATGAAGTCTGAAACTGTGAATACGTTGGTCAAGGAAGCTAACATCTGATGAAGACTGGATAGATATGATAATTACATTGACTACATATTCTGGGACTTTTAAAAAAACGATTATTATTTCATACATTACAGTGATTGTAGAAGGTCTAAAATTCACCAGAGTTTTAATCAAAAGGCAGGAAAGACTGACTACTTCATGCAGTGAATTAGTAGAGCCAAGCAAAAAAGAAAAAATTATTCCACTAAGTATGAACTGGCTCACTTTAATAAAGTGATTACATACTATTTAAGGACAAGAGCATCAGGACCAAATTCTACAACTTTCAACATCCCATAACCATAAATGTGCTTGTTTGAGATTGCATTTGTACTCAGGAGGAAAAGGCATATCTCTACTCGCAGAGTCCAATCTAAATAACTCACTAAATTCATCCACAGCTCTTCTCA